>NC_060215.1:25598000-26241000 GCF_021130785.1 Homalodisca vitripennis
CCTAAGACGGGAGATAATAAACAGAGGAGACCACACGGATGTGACGATTGAAGAGTAATACCCGCCTGCCACTTATGTGGCCACCCCGTCATTTGCTGTGAACACCGACAATTTGTCTGTGGCCACCAATTACGCTTTGCGCTAAACCTACTGCTTCCATTTGCCACTTTCAATCCCGACCTGATGTTATCTCTTCCGTCTTCTAAACCCTCTCTCATCTTTGCATTTTATTCTTGTCCCATAAAATGAACATATGTAGGTTTTTGAAAATACAATATGAATTTCAGGAGCGAAGCCGTTTATAAATGTTTACATTGTTTTTATTTCAAAATTTTATACATTTTTCAAACTGTAATACTTTTTTCTTACTAGGGCAGTGTAGTAATTACTATAGGAGGCTTTTGAAAGCTCCTATAGTAACAGCTCATGCTATACAACTCTACAGACACAGCCGGTATATGTATCCGCTTATAGAATAACTATTGCATTTTACACACTACAATTGGACTGATTATAGAATAATTAAACTACTGCACTAGACTTCGCGCTCTGATTATCTAGAAAGCAACTTCCAGTGTTAAATATTGGTGTTACTAAAACAAGAACACGAAATTTTGTTTCGTTAATAGTAGCTGGAACAATTTTATGAGCGAAATTAAATGTTTTGCCGGGGAAACTGCGTTATAAGGTGGTGAAATTCATTCTTGGTTGGGTTTTCTAAATTTAAAATTACAGCTCCTTTAGATGACATCGCTGAAAAATTGAAAATGTTTTTATCATTTTACGATAACCATAAGAACTTGAGGTAAGATATGCAGGGAATTTTGTAACCAGACCCAAAAAACTGGTTGAATAAAAACATGTAATTTTTACAGTATATACATATACTATATTTATAGCACATCTTCACAGATTTACATTTATTATTTATTCATTACTTAAGGAAATAATAAATTAATAAAATATAACTGAAAAATTTACATATTTAAATATATGTTATTATTTATAAATGAAAAAATAAGAAAGAAACTTGTCATTTACTCAAGCCATATTTCGTTTATACATACTGTAAAAACATGATGTACTCTTTTTCATTAGTTGTCTCTGAGTCAAAGAGCAAGACACATCTAAATACCTACAATATGTTACCATATCTGTCGGTAAACTTTCACTTTAAGTTGCATCCATCAGCTTAGTATTTCAAGTTTCCGTAAGTATCAAGCCTTAGGGCTCTCGTGAAGTTTTTGTGGATTTTAGAATTTGGTTTTGGTGGACTGGCCCATACTTTATATTCCAAATGCATTCGCTCGAGTTGAGTGTCATGAAAATATTCCCTAGTAAAAGCAGTTTTTTTTACAGAAACGTAATCAGTAAAACCGTCTAACATAACGACGATATGACTATATATTGATTTATTACGCACGCACGCACACACTTGCCGCAATCGTGACGTAGAGAGATACACAAATGATACAGTACACTACTGAGATGATACAAATCATCGCTCGGCTAGTTAGTTCCAAAATAGGTTTAAGTCATTAGATAACCTGTTGAACAATAGTATTTGGGATATTATAGAATAAAACCGGTTCAGTGAAAACTGTCATCCTGACAGTTTGGATCACAATGCTAAGGCATAATTTTACATATTTTACTTTAAAAAATGTTTTCAGTAGTATAGAATGCGTTACTAGCGGATAGCATGCACTTACTTATTCCTTTGCTATTCAAGAATCCTCATTAAGTTCAAGAATATTGGCAATAAAATGTGTTATATTCTTTAAGAAGGTTGTAATCCTTAACTTGTCTTGTTCTTAGAATTTGTTACAGTTTCAAAACACAATTAAAATTATTAAACTAAATTTAGTTTCCAAATTAATGTAAAGTATTCACATTGGGAATAATTCATGCAATGGAAATAATAAATGTAATTTATCCCTTCTTTGGTATTCAACATATCAAATCTGTAATCTCATATAGTTTATTCACTAAATCGCTAACTTTATGTTACAAATTCAGAAAACCAGAAATTCGAATTATTGTACAAAATGTTAATTATATCTATGACTACATTACATTCTATTTTTTTATTATAAGTTAGGTCATTAAAAATATACGAGGAAGAGATTTTAATATACGTAAGAGAAAATAGGATTACAGCTCGCAGGATATTTTCCAGATTTTCCCGACTAACGTTAAACGAATCGACTTTAAGACAAGAGCGGCAAGTAGCGTAAATAGGGACATGTTTACTTTTAGGACCGGAGTGGCGGCAAGCGCTAGGGACCACAATCAATAGCCGTCGTGGCAGCCGGCTGTGGCGAGTGGCTCGGTTTCACGTGCGGGGTTTGTCTCCTTGTCCGATCTCTCATGTTCACGTAGGATCGAGATAGAATTCCAATGGCATCGGCAACTGAAGTAGATAGTCAACCATTAGCCGTCGTGGCAGCCGGCTGTGACGAGTGGCTCGGTTTCACGTGCGGGGTTTGTCTCCTTGTCCGATATCTCATGTTCACTTAAGATCGAGACAGAATTCAAATGGCAGCGGCAACTGAAGTATATAGTCAACCATTAACCGTCGTGGCAGCCGGCTGTGGCGAGTGGCTCGGTTTCACCTGCGTGGTTTGTCTCCTTGTCCGATCTCTCATGTTCACGTAGGATCGAGATAGAATTCCAATGGCATCGGCAACTGAAGTAGATAGTCAACCATTAGCTGTCGTGGCAGCCGGCTGTGGCGAGTGGCTCGGTTTCACGTGCGGGGGTTGTTTCCTTGTCCGATCTCTCGTGTTTACGTAGGATCGAGATAGAATTCAAATGGCAGCAGCAACTGAAATCGATAGTCAACCATTAGCCATCGTGGCAGCCGGCTGTGGCGAGTAGCTCGGTTTCACGTGCGGGGTTTGTCTCCTTGTCCGATCTCTCGTGTTCACATAAGATCGAGATAGACTTAAAATAGCATCGGAGATACCCACAGCCATCAGGGCAGCTGATAGTAGGGTAGTTCGGTCTACCGTGGAATGGTTTTTTTTAATACGAGTAGCTTTGTTACCACTTGAAGTAGTGCAGGATTTAGGTGTCGTGGCCGCATCCTTTTCAAGGACCAGAATAACCTTTAGTACGATTAGTTAGGTAGATACGTAATTTCTGAATATAAATTAACCATATCATATTCCTCGTTTACTTTAACTAATTATTTATATTTAAGATTGCGTTTGTTCGAAATCAAGAATCAACAATAATTCAGTCACATCAGCTCCCGAATTGCCACTATTACTAGATACAAGCCCCAAGGTTTAAAGCTGATTAGTACATGCTCCGTATGAAGTCTCGTTTAAATTGTAAGACGTTATATGTACTATAATGTACCGTGTTGTATGATTTAACATTCAAAACCTTAAGGTTGGCTATTCTTGTAGGGGCTGTAATTAATCAAGTGAGCTCTGCAGTAGCGAGGGGTGTGCGGTAGTCTGACATCAGAGGGGTAGAGGGGTTCATCTTGAAGTCACCGTGTCTCTTCACTCGTAGAAAAACAATATCACGCGAAACCCGTGAGAAAGGGCGTACGCTCATTTGTATTATAGTTATGACGAAAAATAATAAAGCAATACAGTAATTTTTTTTTCTAATAATCAAACTGATGTATTTGTATGTTTGTACAAAAATATTCATACAAGTATTTACATCAATTTTTAAAGTAAATCTCCAAAACCAATTCTTAATACCCGCCCACTAACGTGGTGGAATCGGAAGGTTCTTCTACCAAACCAATTGTGGCACAATTCCATTTAAAACTACATTTCAATTATTAAGAACCAATTAGCTTTGTTTAGAAAATTGTTAACACGTTATGGAGTAACCCAAATTATTTTTAAACTAGTGATATCTTTCCAGAACTCTACCAATAAATGTGTTCAAAAGAGTATTACCATTCTGGGACGTTTTGAAACGAATTTTTTTATTATTATCTATATGCAAACAATGTTTTTATGACAAAAACTTTTTTTATAATATCAATAAAATATAATCAATGATATGGTGATTTTTAAAAGTTACTATAACATAACATAAAACATGTGATAAGGCTTAACAATATTGTTTGTGTGATGAAACACGGGTCGTGTGCGTCATAAAAAGGCGCGTGATCAAGAACAGTAGAACAGCGTGAGACTGTTTCTTGGTTCAGCTGATGAGAACAACCTAATGTGTGTTTTCCCACCATTTCTCTAATCTGTGGCGCGTTCTACAAGGTATAACAATCATGTACTTGTAAAAATCATTTTAAAATGTACACCATTGTATATTATGTACATCAAATAGTTTAAGAGTATACTCGTAGTAATAACATAAAACGAAGTAGTTTGGAACAGGTTTTGCTGTTTTTTTTTTTTTTTTTTTTTTTTTTTTTTTTTTTTTTGTCATTTCTCGTTTCTCATTTTGGTGAAGACATTTTAATGATTTATATCAATCTTTAAGAGAAAACTCTGTATTTAATAGTAAACTACAGGTAAATATGTATGGAACACACAATAGTTTATTACATTACAAATCGTAGTAAAATTAGTTTGAAAGAAACTTTAAAATTGGTGTGGATGTTTCAAAATAATTTTCTGGCACAATGCGTAGACAGAGATGAGCAAAGTAATTTGTCATATACATTTTAGAGGTTTGATGTGAAGTTAAAAATGGCGTAAAACTCAAATTGGCAAGTTTTCGGATTTACGATTTTCTAATATTCTCTATTGCTTGTTTCCAAAAATAAAACTATTCCGTATCTGGGGATATCCTATAACAGTCGGATTCAAGTTGTATCTTAGATCTAGCTTGTATGTTTTTATAAATCGACTATAGGAGGAGTAAAACATTCCTACCAGTAGAAGGTCGGCACGATATATATTGATAGACTCCCGGTGATGCACCATGAGAAACTGTACCTCAACGAATTTGTTTGGCGTGAAGCCAGTGATGACTAGCGTTCAACTATAGCTCTTTAAACGTGAAGCAAAGACAAATTATCTAGCAGAGTTTCGAAAAATCGATCGCTGACACAGGACATTTTTATGATTCCTCGGGGAAGCCTCAGAAACCGATGACACTACGGCTGGCCAGGAGCCAACCGGGGCTACTGCTACACTGTGGCTCACCGAGCGTGCATGGCTCACCTGCCTCGCGGGACAAATTGTCTCGTTGAGTTCTAAAATAATTTGTAACATTCAATCAACAGCTTTTGGTTGATTCCGTGTGTCCATATAAATTATCAAATCCGACAACATGACAGAATCTGATATGTGGTCGGTTTGTTGCAATTTCAACTTTTCTCAAGATGATTCTTCATAAGTACAGACAACTTAGGCAAACTCCCGAAAGGTATAGAGATCAGCAAAGAATAACTTTATGACTCGTGATGGGGGACTGGAAAGGAATACTATGCCGGTCGGTCACAAGTCACGAGTTTTTGAAGTGACTACTTCTTTTGGCAGGCTAAGGATGTAGTTTAGCGTCACGTCACGTCACGTCACGCTTTTTCGCTCTGTAGCCACTAGGGGAAGGAACCACTTTTTATTTCTTATTTCTGAAATACGAGATAGCAGTAAAGATGATAATGATCAAAAAATGGTAAGGCAGATATGCTTACTACATTTTTATTGTCATTATATTATGAAAATGAAATTATGGGTATATAATAACTAAAATAAGAAGATCAATTCTGGAATACAATGTTGCTAAATATCTTGCTGTTCCATATCTCGTTGTACTTGTTTTGTTATGGTTTGACATTGTTGAATTTAATTGATCTTTTAAAAATTCAGTTAATGGTTTTGATATTTCTTCAGCAAAGTTTGTATTAAAATCTGTTTTTACATAATTTATTTGTTATGTTAATGTAGATTAGGCCCAATTTAATTAAGTAAATTTTATAATTATAATCAATAGAAAGACTAATTTCTTTCAGGATGAAATTACATACACTACGACTTATATAGCTAGAAAATATCTAATCAATTTATTTTTAATTCTTTTTTAAATCTCGTCAGGACGAAACTAGTAGTGAAATTTAATATGAATTAATATTAACCGTGCAGAAATTCAATTTAGAATCAGATATGCTTTAAATACTGCTATTAAATGATACAGTAAGTTAATCAATTTTACATCGGATTCATTAATAAATAAATTAGTAGATTTATTCAAACGAGTATTTTAGTCTGTGTTTGATTTATAAGAAATAGTCACTTCTGTCGGCCAGTCCCACTACTGCCATCCATTTTTTATTTCTAAAGGGTTCTGTTTTACGAAATAACTGATTCACAGTACAGAAGGACTGTTGTTTGTATTTTATTTCTAAATTTGTCCCCCACGGTGATGTAAAAATTACGGCTAAGCGAACAATAACTTTGGGAAGTATGTAATTAAAATTTTGATTTTTACCTTAAAATGCCAAATAGACCAACTGAATAGTAAGAGTACACTTCCATCGGTTTACTTAAACCACACATTTCATTATATCCCTACTATTAACTATATGTGTATTTACTATTTTACATTTTGCTTATATACCGGGTGTCCCAAAAGTCCCACCCCCCCCCTTCTAACTTTTGAATGGAATTAAACAAACCAATATCCTTTGCGGGGTACTAAAACGTACGACATTCATTTGAATCAAGACTTTATTTTTGCCAAGAAGTAAATGGGGGCCATTTTGAGCATTTACTTTGAGCTTAAAAAAGGTTGAGGTAAGATTTCAACATTAAGTTTAATTATTTTAAGTTTAATTTAGCACTACTTAGTATTAAGAATAAGTCTGAACAGATGAGTTAAGAAAAATAGTGTTTTTTAGCGTAACTTTTGAATAAAACTTTGACAAGCCGTTGTTTCGTACTGGATTGAGATAGAGACTTCTAATCTGTGGCATTGTTCTTCTTTTATAAAGAAATTTGATTGGGGTTTGGAATTAAACATTTTGACTTGTCCTCCCAACCCCCATTTTGGGTTGAGGGGCTAAGTTCTCATGTAACGCAAAAATCAACATTTGCTATTATATAGCTACTCCCCAAACGATATTGGTTTGTTCAATTCCATTCAAAAGTAAGAAGGGGGGGACGTTTACTGTATAATCCGACATATCAATAGCATATAACCCATAACATCCCAGTACATGAACATTAATAGTCACTAAGTATCATGCAACCTTACACGTTGTGGGTAGGAACGAATCATGTGGGCGTTTACTGTATAATCCTACATAACAATATCATATAACCCACATCATCCCAGTACATGAACATTAATAGTCACTAAGTATCATACAACTTTACACGTTGTGGGTAGGAACGAATCCTGTAGGCGTTTACTGTATAATCCGACATAACAATAGCATATAACCCATAACATCCCAGTACATGAACATTAATAGTCACTAAGTATCATACAACTTTACACGTTGTGGGTAGGAACGAATCCTGTAGGCGTTTACTGTATAATCCGACATAACAATAGCATATAACCCGTAACATCCCAGTACATGAACATTAATAGTCACTAAGTATCATACAACTTTACACGTTGTGGGTAGGAACGTATCCTGTGGGCGTTTACTGTATAATCCGACATAACAATAGCATATAACCCATAACATCCCAGTACATGAACATTAATAGTCACTAAGTATCATGCAACTTTACACGTTGTGGGTAGGAACGAATCCTGTGGGCGTTTACTGTATAATCCAACATAACAATATCATATAACCCACATCATCCCAGTACATGAACATTAATAGTCACTAAGTATCATACAACTTTACACGTTGTGGGTAGGAACGAATCCTGTAGGCGTTTACTGTATAATCCGACATAACAATAGCATATAACCCATAACATCCCAGTACATGAACATTAATAGTCACTAAGTATCATACAACTTTACACGTTGTGGGTAGGAACGAATCCTGTAGGCGTTTACTGTATAATCCGACATAACAATAGCATATAACCCGTAACTTCCCAGTACATGAACATTAATAGTCACTAAGTATCATACAACTTTACACGTTGTGGGTAGGAACGTATCCTGTGGGCGTTTACTGTATAATCCGACATAACAATAGCATATAACCCATAACATCCCAGTACATGAACATTAATAGTCACTAAGTATCATGCAACTTTACACGTTGTGGGTAGGAACGAATCCTGTGGGCGTTTACTGTATAATCCAACATAACAATATCATATAACCCACATCATCCCAGTACATGAACATTAATAGTCACTAAGTATCATACAACTTTACACGTTGTGGGTAGGAACGTATCCTGTGGGCGTTTACTGTATAATCCGACATAACAATAGCATATAACCCATAACATCCCAGTACATGAACATTAATAGTCACTAAGTATCATGCAACTTTACACGTTGTGGGTAGGAACGAATCCTGTGGGCGTTTACTGTATAATCCAACATAACAATATCATATAACCCACATCATCCCAGTACATGAACATTAATAGTCACTAAGTATCATACAACTTTACACGTTGTGGGTAGGAAAGAATCCTGTGGGCGTTTACTGTATAATCCAAAATAACAATATCATATAACCCACATCATCCCAGTACATGAACATTAATAGTCACTAAGTATCATACAACTTTACACGTTGTGGGTAGGAACGAATCCTGTGGGCGTTTACTGCGTAATCCGACATAACAATAGCATATAACCCATAACATCCCAGTACATGAACATTAATAGTCACTAAGTATCATACAACTTTACACGTTGTGGGTAGGAACGAATCCTGTGGGCATTTACTGTATAATCCTACATAACAATAACATATAACCCATAACATCCCAGTACATGAACATTAATAGTCACTAAGTATCATACAACTTTACACGTTGTGGGTAGGAACGAATCCTGTAGGCGTTTACTGTATAATCCGACATAACAATAGCATATAACCCGTAACTTCCCAGTACATGAACATTAATAGTCACTAAGTATCATGCAACTTTACACGTTGTGGGTAGGAACGAATCCTGTGGGCGTTTACTGTATAATCCAACATAACAATATCATATAACCCACATCATCCCAGTACATGAACATTAATAGTCACTAAGTATCATACAACTTTACACGTTGTGGGTAGGAAAGAATCCTGTGGGCGTTTACTGTATAATCCAAAATAACAATATCATATAACCCACATCATCCCAGTACATGAACATTAATAGTCACTAAGTATCATACAACTTTACACGTTGTGGGTAGGAACGAATCCTGTGGGCGTTTACTGTATAATCCAACATAACAATATCATATAACCCACATCATCCCAGTACATGAACATTAATAGTCACTAAGTATCATACAACTTTACACGTTGTGGGTAGGAACGAATCCTGTGGGCGTTTACTGCGTAATCCGACATAACAATAGCATATAACCCATAACATCCCAGTACATGAACATTAATAGTCACTAAGTATCATACAACTTTACACGTTGTGGGTAGGAACGAATCCTGTGGGCATTTACTGTATAATCCTACATAACAATAACATATAACCCATAACATCCCAGTACATGAACATTAATAGTCACTAAGTATCATACAACTTTACACGTTGTGGGTAGGAACGAATCCTGTGGGCGTTTACTGTGTAATCCGACATAACAATAGCATATAACCCATAACATCCCAGTACATGAACATTAATAGTCACTAAGTATCATACAACTTTACACGTTGTGGGTAGGAACGAATCCTGTGGGCGTTTACTGTATAATCCTACATAACAATAACATATAACCCATAACATCCCAGTACATGAACATTAATAGTCACTAAGTATCATACAACTTTACACGTTGTGGGTAGGAACGAATCCTGTGGGCGTTTACTGTATAATCCAACATAACAATATCATATAACCCACATCATCCCAGTACATGAACATTTCGAATCACTACGTGTCACAACAATTGTACACGTTCTACGTAGAAACTTATCCCGTGGAATTTATATGGGTTAATCCATCATTACATTTGCATGCGTAACCCATATTTTCCCAGCACAATATAATTCACTATGCCTCCTTAAACTTGTACACGTTATAGATAGAGACTGGCCTCGTTGGCTTTATGGGTTAATCAGGCAGTATATTTGCATAATAATCCGTATGTTCCTAAAAAATAAACTGAAAATATTTTGAAACATGCAGTCTCCCACTGCGGTATTTTTCGCAATGTCTTCAGACATTAACACATTTTTATTATTAGGTCACTGTGGGTTTTAGAATGTGGATGTTGCAGGTAAGGTAAATGGTATCGAAAATACAGTGTGAATTGAAAGTATGGATTAGTTTAGTTTTTGATGGATAAAGATGGAACTCGGAACACTTTTCTAGGAAATATAAGTGAACGTTCAGTAACTTTTACAACTTTGCCCATTTCCCTAAAATACCATTTTGGGGAGCGGCTCAAAATTTCAAAATGTAAAGACCCATTAAGTTAAGAAGAAGAACAGTGGAAACTAGAGCTTTCTATTTCAACGCAGTACAAAATAACAGTTCATTGAGCCGAGCCCCCCCCCCCCAAATCCCATTTTGGGGAAATGGCCAAAGTTGTAACAGTTACTGAACGTTCACTTCTATTTACTAGAAACGTGTCACGAGGTCCATCCCTCCATCTTTATCCATCAAAAACTAACAGAGTATACCCATAATTTTAACTCACGCTGTATATGCAATGTACAGTACTTATGCAATAAAAGCGTAACCAGCGGCTATTGATTTAATTTATTTTTTGTAGTCAAGTTATCCTCATACTTAAGCATTAGAATTCCTTTCTTCCGTTCAAAATCGTGAAAGTACGAACAAGATTAAAAATTTGTCTCTTAGTATACCCAGGCATAGTTTTGACAAAAAAGGGACAGTTCAATTTTATGGTTCCTGAGGGAAGGCAAGATACCGAGGACTTGGACTAGGTCTGGCGTCCGGCCAACTCGAGTGGATACCGCCCTACTGTCGTTGTTTGGCGTTTACAAGACTTCTTCCTCAAGTCCAAGCTCTCTCGGTTTCCTCCTCGTTTGAGAAAAACTTTGCTTCTAACCTTATCCTTATGGTCGCTTCTTGTTTACACATTGCGCTCGCTTCAATTCCATAAAAAGTATGAAAATGAATACCTCTGTTACATGTTGGAGAAACTTTCTTGCCTTACTCTTAGAAACTCGTGAACTATCTCACACAACAATGCTTGCAAATCACTAGAAGCGTACTTGTTGCATACATCCAGTAGATCTTAGTAAACTCGCATATATTGCTAACGGATTACGGGCACGGATCTCGGCCAATACGCTTTGTGAGAAGACCGGGGGTGTCTGACCAGTAGGTAAGTATCCCATCCAGATAGTTGGCAGTAATCTTAAGATCTCATCCACACTACTGTAGCCTGCAGACTCTGTGCAACACAGTGTTGTTGTGGAGCCAACTATGTGTCGAGTGTCTTCGGGTTGATTTATAATACGCCCACTTGCCCGAGCCTTTGCTTGATATAAAACTAAATTTAAATCCCCTGTTACAATTTGGTGCTCAAAGAAACGTCAACATGGAGTAATGGGCATTTTGTATACCTTTTTTATTTGGTTACTGGATTGTGGTTAAACTATGGCGGTGCGTCGTTCGTTTTAATGAACACTCAGGTGGACGTCTTGTATTTTTAATTAAAACATGTTCCGTAACAGAACATACTTTTCAAAAGCTTCAAAAACATTCGTGGTATTGGTATACGAAACTTACCAACCATTATAAATAAACCATTGAGAAATTAAGGATTTCACAGTTGAGGTTAAAGTAACTGTAAAATAAACTCGTTTGCTTGAGAAACACTTACTTTATATTAATTTACATCTTCTAAACTTACTTACTCATTAATTAAAAATACAGGTAAATATTACTTACCAGCCCCATGAGTTAGAAAGAGAAGCGAGCCTCAAGACGACTATAGTGTGGTTCGCCGATGGTGCCTCATTTCTACCTACAGCAAATAAACATTCGTGAATAAGTCGTGAATACAATGTTTGTACCACGTTCATCCTATTTCATCCAGATGTAATTAGATTAAAAAGCCGTGGCTAAGAGATAGAGGATTTGAGAGGTAATACAAATGATTAATTACATACCCTTAAACTGGTGTTGGTTACTATGACCTTTGTTTCAAAACTTACATCATCCTATTATACTTCTGTAATTTAAGATGTGTTATGGAGAGAGAACTCTTCTTAGACTTAAAAATATTTATGTACACAGCAGAGCAACAGCTTCTTAACCAGTCACATTTCATCCAGGGGTGCAACCGGCACGAAAAAATTTGCATAAACTCCCGTCTCTTCCGTAGGTGTTGTCTAGATAACAACATGTAAGGTTTTGATTATGTGAGAACAAGATGAATATTGTTTGATGCTTAAACTTATAAAATTTACATTTTACACGTTTGCATGTGGTGGGAAATATTACATTTTTTAAGATCAGTATATAGCGACCTTTCACGCTTATGATTATTACACGACTAACATATACACTTTCTGATTCATTTCTACTAACACGATTTGCCATTTTAAATATTTTTAACTAATATAGAAAACCATCTACACAGTTTTGATTTAACTTATGTTTAATAAATGATGTGAACATAGGAATGAAGGCTCCAAAGAACATAAAGTTTGCAGAGCCACTAACACAATTTTGATTAAGTTGACTGAATATGGCTTCGGGGAATATAAAGTGTTAGAAATCAATCAACACAGTTTTGATTTAACTTATGTTTAATAAAGGATGTGAACATAGGAATGAAGGCTCCAAAGAACATAAAGTTTTGCAGAGCCACTAACACAATTTTGATTGAGTTGACTGAATATGGCTTCAGGGAATATAAAGTGTTAGAAATCAATCTACACAGTTTTGATTTAACTTATGTTTAATAAAGGATGTGAACATAGGAATGAAGGCTCCAAAGAACATAAAGTTTTGCAGAGCCACTAACACAATTTTGATTGAGTTGACTGAATATGGCTTCAGGGAATATAAAGTGTTAGAAATCAATCAACACAGTTTTGATTTAACTTATGTTTAATGAAGGATGTGAACATAGGAATGGAGGCTCCAAAGAACATAAAGTTTTGCAGAGCCACTAACACAATTTTGATTGAGTTGACTGAATATGGCTTCAGGGAATATAAAGTGTTAGAAATCAATCAACACAGTTTTGGATTAACTTGAGTTGACTGAATAAGGCTTCAGGGAATATAAGGTATTAGAGGTCAATCAACACAGTTTTGGTTTAACTTATGTTGGTTCTCAACAATGACGCAAAAATATTTCAAAATATTGTGTTGCACTGGCTAGGCACGCGGGGTAATCAAAAAAGTCTATTTAAAGTTGAGTAGTTAATAAATCATAATAAATGTTTATACTCGTTATAACAACAATTCAGTTTTATTAAATGAAGCAATTTTCGGCTTACCGTGTTCTACTATAATACATTCAATTATTTTATATTAAATTGGTTTCGTGTGGATAATAAACAAATTTACAGCTGATAAAAAACGCTTAATTATATTTGAACATATAATTTATTTACAACAATACTTAAGCCGTGTGTTAATTAAAAATGAGTTTCTAATGGCTACTTTTAAAAATAATATAGACGAATCACTATAAAACGCTGTAAGAATGTATCTGCGTACATAATGTTGACCATATAACCCCCTGAGCATTTTGTGATGTTTTAAGTTAGGCATTATTAATTCGTTTCAGTTGCCTGAAACATTATTTCTAAGTGTCATTTAAGATGCGTCAGTGGACTGCTGACGGCGAATTGGTGAAAAATCTAAACATTAATCACAGTGTATATCACCTTGAAGTTTTGGACGTAGGTTATTAAAACCGTCTCGTATTTTTTAAAACCTATTCATACAAACTCTGAGTAGAAGAATAATAGATAATAACAAAAAAATTATGAAAACCGGATTTCCGTACAGTGTTTGCCCTCAGAGGATCTTACGGTCATAACCGTTTTCGTACATGAAGGAGTACACTTTTATATAACTGCTTTGATGACAAATACTGTTTTATCTTTTCCAGTCCTAAATACAATTTAAGAGGGGATTGTGTTGGAACTTATGTGTAACATTAACCAGTAGAACGGAATATCTACGGACAGAACGTAATGAAAAGGGTTATCTCACAAACGGATAGACTGTACTCTTACTTTTTGACACTGAGAGGGAGGTATATACTTAGCAATTATAAAGTATTTAATACCTTTCAATCAAGAGTTATCGCACAGACGGACGGACTGTACTCTTACCTTTTGACCCCAAAATCAACAGATTTATTCCAAACACTGAGAGGGAGGTATATACTTAGCAATTATAAAGTATTTAATACCTTTCAATCAAGAGTTATCGCATAGACGGACAGACTGTACTCTTACTTTTTGACCCCAAAATCAACAGATTTCTTCCAAACACTGAGAGGGAGGTATATACTTAGCAATTATAAAGTATTTAATACCTTTCAATCAAGAGTTATCGCATAGACGGACAGACTGTACTCTTACTTTTTGACCCCAAAATCAACAGATTTCTTCCAAACACTGAGAGTGAGAGGTATATACTTAGCAATTATAAAGTATTTAATACCTTTCAATCAAGAGTTATCACACAGACGGAAGGACTGTACTCTTACTTTTTGACCCCAAAATCAACAGATTTCTTCCAAACACTGAGAGTGAGAGGTATATACTTAGCAATTATAAAGTATTTAATACCTTTCAATCAAGAGTTATCACACAGACGGACGGACTGTACTGTTACTTTTTGACCCCAAAATCAACAGATTTCTTCCAAACACTGAGTGAGAGGTATATACTTAGCAATTATAAAGTATTTAATACCTTTCAATCAAGAGTTATCGCATAGACGGACAGACTGTACTCTTACTTTTTGACCCCAAAATCAACAGATTTCTTCCAAACACTGAGAGGGAGGTATATACTTAGCAATTATAAAGTATTTAATACCTTTCAATCAAGAGTTATCGCATAGACGGACAGACTGTACTCTTACTTTTTCACCCCAAAATCAACAGATTTCTTCCAAACACTGAGAGTGAGAGGTATATACTTAGCAATTATAAAGTATTTAATTACCTTCCAATCAAGAGTTATCACACAGACGGAAGGACTGTACTCTTACTTTTTGACCCCAATATCAACAGATTTCTTCAAAACACTGAGAGTGAGAGGTATATACTTAGCAATTATAAAGTATTTAATAACTTTCAATCAAGAATTATCACATAGACGGAAGGACTGTACTCTTACTTTTTGACCCCAAAATCAACAGATTTCTTCCAAACACTGAGAGTGAGAGGTATATACTTACCAATTATAAAGTATTTAATACCTTTCAATCAAGAGTTATCACACAGACGGAAGGACTGTACTCTTACTTTTTGACCCCAAAATCAACAGATTTCTTCCAAACACTGAGAGTGAGAGGTATATACTTAGCAATTATAAAGTATTTAATACCTTTCAATCAAGAGTTATCACACAGACGGACGGACTGTACTCTTACTTTTTGACCCCAAAATCAACAGATTTCTTCCAAACACTGAGTGAGAGGTATATACTTACCAATTATAAAGTATTTAATACCTTTCAATCAAGAGTTATCACACAGACGGAAGGACTGTACTCTTACTTTTTGACCCAAAAATCAACAGATTTCTTCCAAACACTGAGAGTGAGAGGTATATACTTAGACGGACGGACAGTGTTGTGATATCAGATTTAAGGAGGCTCGGCCGCGTGTAATATAGGTTTTACTAGGTTGTACAGTACGGATGAAATGTTTCGCAACACCAAAGTACTAAAGAGAGGTGTCATATAATGTGTTAAATACTTATATTTATACTCCAGTTTACCGTATCGGAAAATTAAATGTGACTTTTCTACTCTGAATAAAATAAAAGATAACTATTTAACTACGGTCTCATAGTTATTTTCATAGCTCGAACGTTAATCAAAACCTAGTTCAATTTAAGTCACTGATTAATCTTATCATAGTCCATTACCATTAAGCGTTGAATTATAGTAGGTTATTAATAGTAGATTACGCTAGTAAGGCAAGGAAGTCATAAATTATGGTTTCCCTTACTATATGACTTCATTGACTTACTATCGTAATCTACTATTAATAAAAATTTAACATTTGAAGCCATTAGGTTAAAAAAGTCAGCTTCCATTTGAAATTTAATTTGTATAATTACTGTTCTCTTATCACTAAGTCATCTCAAAGTAAATCTAACTTTACCAGACGATTTGTCCCATTCCTAAATGTAACTATGAGAAAGTTATTGTTATTAAATAACAGCCGAATTAGAAACAGTATTAAACATATGTTGAAACCCAACTATGCAAATACATGTTTTCTAGTAGTTATGAGCATATATCTCGTTTACACAAAGCAATGAAATTTTGTTATGAAATCATTATAATTTATATTGTTTCAAAGGTTTGTGGCTGCCGTCAACTAACGCTGAAAACAGCTATACAAGACTACAAGATTAATAAATTAAATTATTTGCCAATAAAAATATTCATTTAAATAGTTTAAATTATTTCAAGTCTTAAAATGTGCCCCAAAAACCTCTTTGCGTACTACAAAATATCAACTTATTAACGTTTTCAATTGTAAAATGCCATTTTTGGATTAACTACATTTTTTTAAACCTCCTTTGCTAACTTTCTACATGTTTATCCTCCGAAATAAAACACTAAAATACATACCACAATACATCGAATGTCAGCTGAAATTTAAATGCTATGATAGTTTGAACCAATTGATCATAATAAACCTATGTTAGATCGCTTGTCCTAAATTGAAATAAACGGCTTTCACAGAAACACTAGTTTAGGTGGAAGGGGAGAATCAAAATCTTTTACGGAGTTTGTAAATCTTCATCAGCCTTTAACAAATCTTCCACCATGGAACATTTCAGAATAAAAGTAAACGTACCAAATCTCTTTCTAAAACAGATGGAGTGTAATACTTTGATATAATTACTTGCTATGATACGATATTATATTCTTTAAACTCAAATAAATGAATAAAAATGCATTTATTTCTATGAGTTTGTTCCTCAGTACATAACTGTTTTTCAGAATAACGTGCGTCAAATGGTCTAAGCACAAATAACTACTTAACCAATAAATAACAATAACATACATAACAAACACACAAACTATAACAAAGATTACAAAAAACAGTTATAACGCTGTGATGTATAAAAAAAGGTAAGTCAAATATAGAAACTGAAATACAAATTATGTAAGTAAAATATAATAAAGTTCTAAAACCTATTAATGTTTTATAAAACACCTACTTAAAATACAATTCCCGTAGTCACTTGTTACTTGCAGCTGTTGTATAATGTTTCTATTCTCTTTTTAAACATGCTAACAGCATAAGTCTTTATGGTGTCAGGGAGGTCATTGTACAAGGTTGGGCCAAAGTAGGTGAAGCTTCTCTGTCCGACCTCAAGCCGCACTTGAGGAATGTTAAATTTTCGGTCTTGGCGGGTGCTCCTTTAAGTGATCTCTTCCCGATCCGACAGTTTGTTTCTAAGCTCTACAAGACATAGGACTTTGTAAGTCATGCAGTTTGTCAGGACCCTCCATACGTCTTCCTTTGAGGCCAAACCGACTTTCTCTCTAAAGGGAGATACGTATTTCTGCAGATTCGGGTAAAAAATTAATCGGGCGGCCGAGATTTTGCACTTTTTTAATTCTACAAGCATCCCCCCCCCCCCCCCCCCCCCACCCCCCCCCCCCCCCCGAGATACTATTTCCGTATGTAGGGTAGCTGTAGTAAAACACTGACAATACAGGTGACTGCATGATCTGCAGCTTTGCGGACTCTGGAAGCATATTTCTAAATCTATACAGACCTCTCAGTCTACCCAAGGCACGCTGTGTAGCATATGTTACGTGGTCACTGAAAGTGAGGCCTGAATCCAGTATGACTCCCAAGGTTTCACTTTGTGACACACTGCCAGTTTCCTGCTACACAGCCTGATCTGTAGATTAGTCTAGCCGAGGGGTTTTTCACTTGTCTGTGTTGAACTAAAAGCCCTTATTACTGACCACAGGCTTACTCTGAGTAAGTCAGAGTTTATTTGCCCAATAGCCTCGCCCAACCTGTCCGGGTCATATGACAAGTGCAGTTGACAATCATACAGCTGACTAAATACAGATTAATGTTTATGGTAATTAATGTATTACGAAGTATGCGACAATTGTATGGTTTTTGTTGTGTTATGTTTGTTTATATCATTCATATGAACACACAAGTCTACAGGAATCTGTTTGATGAAATGGAAAACAGAAATGTTTTTTTTTTTAATTAATATCATAAACAAAAAATAAAATATCTTTCACATTTTGGATTTAGGTATTCACAATTTTTTACTAGTTCATAATTTACAGAATTACATCTAAAAGAAAATATTTTTTATTCAATATGCGTTCCCAAAATGTTTTGAAATGCACCTTCCAGAGCAGTCAGAAAAAGGTAGATTGCATGTGGGTCTGCATATCGAAATATTAACTAATAAAGTTAGTTTTGAAGTTCAGTTTTTACAACACTGATGATAGATTAATCTTTTATTGTTGTAACTTGAAACATTTGGAAACTTTATCTTGAAACCTCGAGAATTATGAGAAATAGAAGCATATTAGTATTTCTTTTTAAGGATCCGTTGTTGAGTACAATAATTTATAATGAAGTATTCGATATCCCAAGTATTACAATTGCAAGGGGAAGAGCAATGTTTAGGTACAAAAAACGATAAAATATACTATAGCACAACTAAGTAGGGTTAAAAACATTATGAATAAAAATTAATGAGACTAAATTTGCCCTGCTTCTTGCTACCCCCAATATGCCAGAATCATGGCTCAAATTTGATTTGGACCACACCGGCTAAATGTAAAATCAGATTTTTTTTAGCTATCGATAACCCTAAAAAAACACACTGCTGCTGTGGTGAGTACACAGTGCTTTTTAAGGTGAGTTCAAAGGATTGCATTTTCGTAGTTTTCTATTAGTCTTTTTATAACTCCTCCCAATATACCAGTACAATCAAAAATTTGGCAAAGTATTATTTTTATATTGTCGTTAGTTATATACGCACAATGTTCAAAATGTAAGTACACCTCACTTCTAGCTCAATGGGCGTGAGGCACGTGTCTGACAGTGAAATAGTTTAGCTTAATGATCCATGATTGTAGTGGATTGTATAATTGGAATGTGTACAAAAACGAAGATGTGGAAGGTGGACTAAAGCATAAATACTTGTTATACTCTTCCGATTATGACAGATCGAAATATTTTTGTCTTTTTTTAGAAATCGACTAAATCAACAACTCTAAATAAGGTCTTCAATATTTATCCTCAAAGAAGGCAATACCTATTTTATCGGTCTCAATAAATAAATAAATGAATAAAATTAATTTATTTGCACCAGTTTCGCAGTACATACACTGTTTCCGAAGTCAATTGATCGACTAACTAAAACCTAAGCGAAATATAAAAGTAAAATACAACAAAACACAATTAATAACATTACGTGAACACTTATTCTCAAAAAATATAACGCCAACTATGCTACGTTCAATAGTATTTTGAACACTTATTCTCATAGAATCTTTATAATATCAATTCTCCCCCAAACTCCCAAGACTCCTCCGCTGTGGCAGTGACGTGGCTCACTGATTGACTTCTTCATGAGGCCAACTGGATTTAGAAATGAACTATTTCAAATTATTTATAAGAAACCCTAGTTGGGCTTTTGTTGTGGCAGTATCATAGGTATGGCAATTTCTGTTTAGGGTAAAATTTTTGCACTCTTTTGTTACTTTATGTATGCCTAACTCATTGTGTGTTTGTTATTGTCTTGGTTGTTGAAGTTTGTTCTAGGTTTATCTTTTGTTATTTCTTTAGGAAATTTAATTTTGTTATTTTTATAATTTTTATCATATTGTTATAGTTTGTTTCAAGTTTATTCCTTGTTATTGCTTTAAAAATTTTACTGTTGTAGTCGTTCAAGTTTTATTTTTGATTGTTGCCCTCTTTTCTTGTCTGGACACTAGTCTTGTTACACTTGCTGTTTTGCTCACCAGCTCCTGACTTTTTTTGTCTTAGTTGTTGTCCACATACTTAATGCATATATTATTGTGTATTCATATAGTATTAGTATGCCTATATTGTATTGTGTTATTCAAATATTATTAATTATTATTGTAAAAATGGTGGATACCGTGGATGAATAAATAAATTCTACCATTATCAATTATATTGTGCACACTTAATCTCCAAGAAGTAGTATTATGATTAACTGTGCAATTTCCATAAATATTTTGAACGCTTACACTTATGAGTCGTTTGTAGAGAAACTACCTTGAGTTTTGTCCTATAGCAACAATAATAACTTCTAACTCTTTTACGCCCATATTTTCGATTTTAGAATTGTTAATTAATTAAACATTCAAAACTCTTTTTAGTTTTTCTTGTGAAGTTTATACGTTTTAAACATTTACACGATGAAGGACGACGAAGTTTGAGATCTGTTCTGAATAAAAATATCGAAAAACTTAACCCTGTACTGTATGCACGAAAGAAAGTATACATTAACACTTAACAAAATTTTAATTATGTGTTCCCTAATATTATTACAATACGTTGATACCGTTTCGTATTAGAGACAAAAGCATGGAAGGAAATAATTGTAATAGCAATTCCGTTACAAAAGTCCTCATTGTTGCATTAAATAATTATGTTAGTTGGACAGAAGATTGTTTAGTTAGCGACGATATGTTCAGTTACAGTAACCCAGGTTTACTATAGACCAATAATACGAAACCTATGATATGTGTTCTGAAGTTTATTGTACCAAATAAAAGAATTACATTGAACAAGCTAATAATATGGATAATAAAATTAATAAAAATTGAGCTTAATCGATTTTGCAATAATCCTTTTATTTTTTAGATAGTATTTTCAAGATATGTTTCATTAGAGGTGGAAAAAGAAGAGAGGACTTTTACGTCCTAACTTTGCCTCTATAAATAAAACGTATTTTATTTTATTTTATTAGTTATCTTAAGTTTTATCTCCGAATTATTCTTCTGATTGTTGGTTGGACACTGTTCATGTTCGTTCTGTACAAAGGGTTGAGCTAACTGTATAGTTATATACCCGTACTATCTAAACACAAACGTAGGGTCAACAGTTCCTTCATAGCAGCATGAGGCCACCCTCAACACAGGCGTGTAGCCCTTTCACCCTTAGCGCCGTTGGACACCGAATTGGTAGTAAAATACAAAATTTCAGGCCAAGATAAAATCGTCTCTTTTACAATAAAGAGTAAATTTATCATAATATCCTTCTTCTATAACAGAAAGTAATACACGCAACCTTGTATGAGACAAACACTGGTCTTCTTAACCGTTATAATTAAATAATCTGGAAATGTTGACATTTTAAAATTTAATTAAATATTAACTTATTAGTTTAAAAAATTAAACACAAAAATCTTTGACATATATTATTCATGATCGTCAAACAATGATAAATGTTAGCCACACCATTTCTAAATAAATATTTTCTGTAGTATCCTATAAATATAGTGAGAAATAAAAATAGTAGAATTTGCAAAACTAAGAAATTTTGAATAAAGCGTCATACACACACATTTTTAGAGATTCGTCCACTAGCACTAGCCTGTCACATCGCTTTAATTCGTGTATTTTATTCGTGTTATGAGGTTTTATTTTGGGACCAAAAGGCTTTTTCTTCAACATTTCTTATTGTTTTAGGATAAAATGGAGTGCGTTGTAACAAATGTCCTAGATTCAATTATCAACCCCGTGGTACACGATCAGAATAACTAACATAGTACATCCAAATGTATTCATACTAGGTTAAAATGAAGTGCGTTGTAACATATGTCCTAGATTCAATTATCAACCCCGTGGTACACGATCAGAATAACTAACATAGTACATCCAAATGTATACATACTAGGTTAAAATGAAGTGCGTTGTAACATATGTCATAGATTCAATTATCAACCCCGTGCTACACGATCAGAATAACTAAAATAGTACATTCAAATGTATTCATACTAGGTTAAAATGAAGTGCGTTGTAACATATGTCCTAGATTCAATTATCAACCCCGTAATACACGATCAGAATAACTAACATAGTACATCCAAATGTATTCATACTAGGTTAAAATGAAGTGCGTTGTAACATATGTCCTAGATTCAATTATCAACCCCGTAATACACGATCAGAATAACTAACATAGTACATTCAAATGTATTCATACTAGGTTAAAATGAAGTGCGTTGTAACATATGTCCTAGATTCAATTATCAACCCCGTAATACACGATCAGAATAACTAACATAGTACATCCAAATGTATTCATACTAGGTTAAAATGAAGTGCGTTGTAACATATGTCCTAGATTCAATTATCAACCCCGTAATACACGATCAGAATAACTAACATAGTACATCCAAATGTATTCATACTAGGTTAAAATGAAGTGCGTTGTGACATATGTTCTAGATTCAATTATCAACCCCGTGGTACACGATCAGAATAACTAACATAGTACATTCCAAATGTATTCATACTAGGTTAAAATGAAGTGCGTTGTAACATATGTCCTAGATTCAATTATCAACCCCGTGGTACACGATCAGAATAACTAACATAGTACATCCAAATGTATTCATACTAGGTTAAAATGAAGTGCGTTGTAACATATGTCCTAGATTCAATTATCAACCCCGTAATACACGATCAGAATAACTAACATAGTACATCCAAATGTATTCATACTAGGTTAAAATGAAGTGCGTTGTAACATATGTCCTAGATTCAATTATCAACCCCGTGCTACACGATAAGAATAACTAAAATAGTACATTCAAATGTATTCATACTAGGTTAAAATGAAGTGCGTTGTAACATATGTCCTAGATTCAATTATCAACCCCGTAATACACGATCAGAATAACTAACATAGTACATCCAAATGTATTCATACTAGGTTAAAATGAAGTGCGTTGTAACATATGTCCTAGATTCAATTATCAACCCCGTGGTACACGATCAGAATAACTAACATAGTACATTCCATATGTATTCATACTAGGTTAAAATGAAGTGCGTTGTAACATATGTCCTAGATTCAATTATCAACCCCGTAATACACGATCAGAATAACTAACATAGTACATTCCAAATGTATTCATACTAGGTTAAAATGAAGTGCGTTGTAACATATGTCCTAGATTCAATTATCAACCCCGTGCTACACGATCAGAATAACTAAAATAGTACATCCAAATGTATTCATACTAGGTTAAAATGAAGTGCGTTGTAACATATGTCCTAGATTCAATTATCAACCCCGTAATACACGATCAGAATAACTAACATAGTACATCCAAATGTATTCATACTAGGTTAAAATGAAGTGCGTTGTAACATATGTCCTAGATTCAATTATCAACCCCGTAATACACGATCAGAATAACTAACATAGTACATCCAAATGTATTCATACTAGGTTAAAATGAAGTGCGTTGTAACATATGTCCTAGATTCAATTATCAACCCCGTAATACACGATCAGAATAACTAACATAGTACATCCAAATGTATTCATACTAGGTTAAAATGAAGTGCGTTGTAACATATGTCCTAGATTCAATTATCAACCCCGTAATACACGATCAGAATAACTAACATAGTACATTCAAATGTATTCATACTAGGTTAAAATGAAGTGCGTTGTAACATATGTCCTAGATTCAATTATCAACCCCGTAATACACGATCAGAATAACTAACATAGTACATTCAAATGTATTCATACTAGGTTAAAATGAAGTGCGTTGTAACATATGTCCTAGATTCAATTATCAACCCCGTAATACACGATCAGAATAACTAACATAGTACATCCAAATGTATTCATACTAGGTTAAAATGAAGTGCGTTGTAACATATGTCCTAGATTCAATTATCAACCCCGTAATACACGATCAGAATAACTAACATAGTACATCCAAATGTATTCATACTAGGTTAAAATGAAGTGCGTTGTAACATATGTCCTAGATTCAATTATCAACCCCGTGCTACACGATCAGAATAACTAAACATAGTACATTCAAATGTATTCATACTAGGTTAAAATGAAGTGCGTTGTAACATATGTCCTAGATTCAATTATCAACCCCGTAATACACGATCAGAATAACTAACATAGTACATTCAAATGTATTCATACTAGGTTAAAATGAAGTGCGTTGTAACATATGTCCTAGATTCAATTATCAACCCCGTAATACACGATCAGAATAACTAACATAGTACATTCAAATGTATTCATACTAGGTTAAAAATGAAGTGCGTTGTAACATATGTCCTAGATTCAATTATCAACCCCGTAATACACGATCAGAATAACTAACATAGTACATCCAAATGTATTCATACTAGGTTAAAATGAAGTGCGTTGTAACATATGTCCTAGATTCAATTATCAACCCCGTGCTACACGATCAGAATAAACTAACATAGTACATTCAAATGTATTCATACTAGGTTAAAATGAAGTGCGTTGTAACATATGTCCTAGATTCAATTATCAACCCCGTAATACACGATCAGAATAACTAACATAGTACATCCAAATGTATTCATACTAGGTTAAAATGAAGTGCGTTGTAACATATGTCCTAGATTCAATTATCAACCCCGTAATACACGATCAGAATAACTAACATAGTACATCCAAATGTATTCATACTAGGTTAAAATGAAGTGCGTTGTAACATATGTCCTAGATTCAATTATCAAACCCCGTAATACACGATCAGAATAACTAACATAGTACATTCCAAATGTATTCATACTAGGTTAAAATGAAGTGCGTTGTAACATATGTCCTAGATTCAATTATCAACCCCGTAATACACGATCAGAATAACTAACATAGTACATCCAAATGTATTCATACTAGGTTAAAATGAAGTGCGTTGTAACATATGTCCTAGATTCAATTATCAACCCCGTAATACACGATCAGAATAACTAACATAGTACATCCAAATGTATTCATACTAGGTTAAAATGAAGTGCGTTGTAACATATGTCCTAGATTCAATTATCAACCCCGTAATACACGATCAGAATAACTAACATAGTACATTCCAAATGTATTCATACTAGGTTAAAATGAAGTGCGTTGTAACATATGTTCTAGATTCAATTATCAACCCCGTGGTACACGATCAGAATAACTAACATAGTACATCCAAATGTATTCATACTAGGTTAAAATGAAGTGTGTTGTAACATATGTCCCTAGATTCAATTATCAACCCCGTAATACACGATCAGAATAACTAACATAGTACATCCAAATGTATTCATACTAGGTTAAAATGAAGTGCGTTGTAACATATGTCCTAGATTCAATTATCAACCCCGTAATACACGATCAGAATAACTAACATAGTACATCCAAATGTATTCATACTAGGTTAAAATGAAGTGCGTTGTAACATATGTCCTAGATTCAATTATCAACCCCCGTAATACACGATCAGAATAACTAACATAGTACATCCAAATGTATTCATACTAGGTTAAAATGAAGTGCGTTGTAACATATGTCCTAGATTCAATTATCAACCCCGTAATACACGATCAGAATAACTAACATAGTACATCCAAATGTATTCATACTAGGTTAAAATGAAGTGCGTTGTAACATATGTCCTAGATTCAATTATCAACCCCGTAATACACGATCAGAATAACTAACATAGTACATCCAAATGTATTCATACTAGGTTAAAATGAAGTGCGTTGTAACATATGTCCTAGATTCAATTATCAACCCCGTGCTACACGATAAGAATAACTAAAATAGTACATTCAAATGTATTCATACTAGGTTAAAATGAAGTGCGTTGTAACATATGTCCTAGATTCAATTATCAACCCCGTAATACACGATCAGAATAACTAACATAGTACATTCAAATGTATTCATACTAGGTTAAAATGAAGTGCGTTGTAACATATGTCATAGATTCAATTATCAACCCCGTACACGATCATAGTACACCCAAATAGTATACACGATCAGAATAACTACTAACATAGTATTCATACACAAATGTATTCATACTAGGTTAAAATGAAGTGTGTTGTAACATATGTCCTAGATTCAATTATCAACCCCGTAATACACGATCAGAATAACTAACATAGTACATTCAAATGTATTCATACTAGGTTAAAATGAAGTGCGTTGTAACATATGTCCTAGATTCAATTATCAACCCCGTAATACACGATCAGAATAACTAACATAGTACATCCAAATGTATTCATACTAGGTTAAAATGAAGTGCGTTGTAACATATGTCCTAGATTCAATTATCAACCCCGTGCTACACGATCAGAATAACTAACATAGTACATTCAAATGTATTCATACTAGGTTAAAATGAAGTGCGTTGTAACATATGTCCTAGATTCAATTATCAACCCCCGTGGTAATACACGATCAGAATAAACTAGCATAGTAACATTCAAATGTATTCATACTAGGTTAAAATGAAGTGCGTTGTAACATATGTCCTAGATTCAATTATCAACCCCGTAATACACGATCAGAATAACTACATAGTACATTCAAATGTATTCATACTAGGTTAAATGAAGTGCGTTGTAACATATGTCCTAGATTTCAATTATCAACCGTAATACACGATCAGAATAACTAAAATGACATTCAAATGTATTCATACTAGGTTAAAATGAAGTGCGTTGTAACATATGTTAGATTCAATTATCAACCCGTAATACACGATGTCATAGTACAATGTATTCACTAGGTTTAAAATGAAGTGCACATATCGATTCAATTATAACTAATACACGATCAGAATAACTAACTAGCATAGTACATTCAAATGTATTCATACTAGGTTAAAATGAAGTGCGTTGTAACATATGTCCTAGATTCAATTATCAACCCCGTGCTACACGATCAGAATAACTAACATAGTACATTCAAATGTATTCATACTAGGTTAAAATGAAGTGCGTTGTAACATATGTCATAGATTCAATTATCAACCCCGTGCTACACGATAAGAATAACTAAAATAGTACATTCAAATGTATTCATACTAGGTTAAAATGAAGTGCGTTGTAACATATGTCCTAGATTCAATTATCAACCCCGTAATACACGATCAGAATAACTAACATAGTACATTCAAATGTATTCATACTAGGTTAAAATGAAGTGCGTTGTAACATATGTCCTAGATTCAATTATCAACCCCGTAATACACGATCAGAATAACTAACATAGTACATCCATATGTATTCATACTAGGTTAAAATGAAGTGCGTTGTAACATATGTCCTAGATTCAATTATCAACCCCGTAATACACGATCAGAATAACTAACATAGTACATCCATATGTATTCATACTAGGTTAAAATGAAGTGCGTTGTAACATATGTCCTAGATTCAATTATCAACCCCGTAATACACGATCAGAATAACTAACATAGTACATTCAAATGTATTCATACTAGGTTAAAATGAAGTGCGTTGTAACATATGTCCTAGATTCAATTATCAATAATTATCACGATCAGAATTATCAATTTTTTATCTACATGTATTCTTACTAGGATAAAATGAAAGTGCGTTTGTCAATGAAATCTACTGTCAAAGCTTAATTATATAGTATCGCGAGCATTTAATTCTCGATACAAACTTCCCAAATTAATATTTAACGAAATTATATTATTACAACATAATAATACAATACAATGGTAAAAACTGATCACAAACATAACTTTGTATCAATAACATATAATGTTTACTGAATGTAATATATTTATAATAATGTAATATGAATATTTTTGTATTTATTAACGTATTATGTTTAGTGAATGTATGTATGTTTATTCGTTGTTTTGTTGATTATTTATTTTTAACACTGTTTGTTACTTAATTGTGTAAGTAAACAATATTAGTGCTATTAATCGTTTATACTCTTTTTAACTTATTTATGTGTACTACTGGTGTTATTCCGTTTGAAGAATAAATAACTATACTTTCTAAGTACTGGTTTGAGTCTACATTGTAAAAAGAAGGAATCATTACAGCAAAAATGGCAGCTAATTTGTCAAAGAAAGAAATGTAACTCGTTCTTTGTAAAGGATAGACCTAATCTATATTGCCGCAGATTTTGCGTATTAAATAAATCTGAGGCAATCTCTTGATTTCATCAAGTAAAAGCTCACATATAATAATATTGATATGGTATTTTTATTGTTTTATCTTTGTAATACATAAACATTACATATTTCTAAAATCTTAAAATATGGGATTCAACAGTTAAAAGGTAAAATATTAGCGGAGAAGAATATAAAAATAACCGTAGATCTGTATTTAAAGTGAGAATTGTTTAACTGTGAGAGTTGAAATACAAATTTTTAAAAGCACCAAGCAAAACAAGTCGTGGGTCTCTCTCTCTCTCTCTCTCTCTCTCTCTCTCTCTCTCTCTCTCTCTCTCTCTCTCTCTCTCTCTCTCTCTCTCTCTCTCTCATGGAATTGAAAATCTCCATTTTGCCTTGGTCCCTTACTGCCACTTAGCAAAGATACGGTGTTTGCTTAACCAGTTATGACGAGCTCGACAAAGTCAGTGGTTTTGACAACAAGGCCAGCCAGGGGCCGTGTTGTACTGCAATCCCAATACGGGACGGACAAACCGCTAGTTATGGCTTTGTAGGCCACTGGCTTACACCTGTGCCTTGTTATTGGACTGGTGGACTGGTGAACTGGGGGTCACGTGGTACGGGAACACAAACTGTCATCGCGCCCACAGTCCATCTCCATTCCCAAATTTTTATCAAAACCAAAAGAAATGTACCACGTCACCATAAAAAATAAATATAAAATTATCCATATGTCTCTTATTCTCAAAACAAGCATAAAACTAGTATAAATAAACAACTTTTTTCTGTTCATTAAAACTACGGATTTATTTTATGTCAAAAAGCAAAAACAGTTCGGTTTCAATTATACAATATATTAAAAGTACATAAAAGTTTGTTAATAAATAATGTTTTAAAAAGTAATCGAGTGGCGAATCAAATTCAGATGTTGTTTTTAATAAAAATAGATCTTATTTCTTAGAACATTTTCAACTTTATTGTGTGCTGCAGTACACAGTACACACATAAATAACACAAAATCAAAACTGATATATAAAATTAGTTTATTAATTATGTTTTAAAACGTAATCCAGTAGCATATTAAATTCAGATGTTGTAGTTTAATAAAAATATATCTTGTGTTTTATAACACTGTACCTTTATTGTGTGCTGCAGTATACAGTATACACATACATAACTCGAATTAAAATCTGAAATAATGTTTTTAAACCTAAGCAAAAAGTCTATTTTTTATCCTTCGTCCGTAAAATAATATTTTGTTCTTGAATACTCGCGCTCTACGGCTCTTAAACGATCGCATTATTATTTGCACTGGTTGCTTATTTGCAGTTTATCTGTTTCATCCAAGCAAATTGGCTTAAGCCTTTTTACTTTGTACCCCAACACAAACACAGTATAAAAATCAAATTAAATATAGATTGATTTTTAAATTTGCATCCCTGCCACTCCAAAATATCTTTATATATCAATTGTATTGGTGCCCACCTGATCCTTTGATTTGAACCAGTTTAAACAGTGAAATATTCATATTCGAAATAATTTATTTAAAATAACAAACAATACTTCAGAAAGCAATGTTTTTGTTCATTAAAAACGGATTATTCATTTGCAGCTTCAGCTTTATGAGATTGAAACTTAATATTGCGAGACCGTACTTGCTTCTATATGCGAGGCTCATAAATCTACGCAAGTTATTGAAGTCACGACAACAAATAAATCTGGATCGAATCATGAATAGTGACCGACTTCAATAACTCCCTTTGTAGTTGGTATTTTGATGGATACACAAGACATACTACTTCAAGTCTGGGGTGTAAAGTGAAACATGGCCTATAGACCTTTGATGACATCGTTGCCTTTCCTTTTAACTCCAAAGTAATACTGCAACTGTACTACACCAAGTACTGTCCTCGACCATTCATCACAATGCAACATCATTAAAATTATGCAGGTGAGATCACATCTTTGGACGAATAATACATAGAGGCGAAAACAACAAACAATTTCTGCAAGGGCAACTACAGACTGCATTAAATCAAACAGTTGCTTTTACAGTTATTTTGTCATTTTCAACGATATTGCAGTAAGCACCTCGTTGTTAAAAGCAACATCTCAGACTGGCTAACGGATGCTAGATTGATGGAAATATCTGCAATAGTCTATGGTTACAAATGTACCAAGTTCTTGTGCCTTCTCGCCATCACCAAGGTTTCTGTAATCCGAAAATCATCTCACAGGATAAACTACTGTAATCTGTGATGGATACCTACCCGAAGAGATCCAGTGAGGTCGAAGCCCGAAGTACAAGTGATAGAGCAGTCTTGTCTCTACGCACCGATTTCCCATTCCGAGCGGAGTCTTGGAATGGGAGAATGGTTCCTAACCATTACCAATAACGTGAGTACACAAGAAATTTGTTAGCTTGATACCTTATCCGCTACTAAACCTACACCGTCTTTCAGTGCATGATTAATGATAACAATTTAAAACACAAATTCTTTGGGTGATCCAATCGGTTTTGGTTGAAATATTTCTTGAAAGAAAAGTTTAAAAACTATTTGCCCTCAAAAATACCATTTTTGAAAACAGGAAAAATATACTATTTTGATCGCTCTACGAGGACTTGTAGGCAATCGAAGTAGAATTCAGGAGCAACTTATAATCAGGTCTAAAGAAAGACTGTTGAGGATAAGGTTATGAAATGTTCACAGTATGTGCATGAATGTTGACTGGAAGGAGTTACATGTTCTTTATTTTTAGAGAAAAAGATTAAATTTAAATTTTTAAAATTCAAATTTCTTTAAGTCATATCACTGAAGCTATAACTAGTATACGTACGTACTGTAGATAATTCACTTTTTTCTATCGTTTTTATTTGGACCTGTTTACTACATTTCCTTCATGAAATGTCTATAATTGAACACAGAGGGATAAAAAAAGTCTTTTTATTTTTCTTGTCTTCGGGGAACTTTTCTAAAAGGCTGTGAATTTAAAATACAAGTTTCCCAAGCAAAAATCGTTTGCACAATATTCATAACTCATTTTAGTAGGGTAAGAAACAAACTAGAAGAGATTACTCTTTAACTAAACTAAAAGATCCGAGTTTTGATAATGAAGGTGAATTAAAAATAGTCATGAGTATATAATTCATTTCTATGTTTTATATTTCAACATAGTTAATGAGGTAACTTTTATAAATTAAATTTGATCGGAAACTACCAACAAAGAAAATTAAATTTACGATGGACGACGTTATATGATACTTTTTTAAGTATAGAGCCAAATTACTAAATATAAACCTAGGTCGGTTGAACCAATGTGAACACTAATAAAAAACTTTATTTTACCGCTTCATAAAGCCAATTGATGCAGCTATAAAGAAGTTTGGTATAAAGCTAAACTGTTTTATTTCTGATTGAACAATATAGAAGGTCACGGCCATCATAGCCCTACGATTCTTTTCTGTAGATCCGTAGCTCAATCTGGCTACAGAACAAGCATTATTCAATTCTTTTTTATAAGGGTTAACTGTGGCAATAGATTTTGTTGGATGTTATGTAACATTTATGCGTATAATTTCTTTTTGAAACTCTGTATTTTATGCGCACGTGTGTAGACTATATATACCTGTATATAGTCGAAAGTTTTAGACAAGTTTTATTCTTGTTACTTAGATAACGATAGTACTATTTAAACCAGACATAAGACACTCTTTGTTTATATATCTACACTTCATGATATATATATATATATATATATATATATATATATATATACACTATATGTATATATACAGGGTGTCAATTAAGTCTGGAACCTCTTTTTTTAATTTTTAAACCACAATATAAAAAAATACCAAAGTTCACACGTGCTTACTGGTGATAGTAACGCATACATCTGCCAAATTACCGACCGGATAATCCCTTTGGAGGACGGTCGACAAGGAGTCAGACAAAATTCTTAAATAGCAGCATAGGTCAAGTTTGGTATCAAATTAAAGGTCTTACTTAGCAGAGTACAATGCCGCAAACCGGACTTCAAAAGGTGGATTCATTCAGTAGGTATAGCTTTTTGAATTTTAAAACAATTGAACAATGTAAATTATTAAGTATTACAAGTAAACACCAATTTTTAAGTACCTGTGATCAAAGTAAAGTGTTCAAAATGTTCCCCTCCCATCATCTGACAATGTAGTAATCAAAGCCAGGAATCAATAATTATTACCAATAACACAACTACTGTTAGAATGTGAAAGTGGCAGATAGAGTCATACACAGCATCTACAGAAACTTAACGTTTGGGCAGGTATTACAGGAAATCAAATTATGGGCCCATTATTTATCAATGGTAATTTCAATGGTGACTCGTATCTAGAAATGCTCCAAAATGAGATATTTCCTGCACTACAAGCTGCTCTTGGTCGAAAATTTCAAAGAATTTATTTCCAACAAGATGGCGCGCCACCACACTTTGCTCTCCTTGTTAGAGAATACTTGGATACAATATTCCTTCGCAGATGGATTGGAAGACATGGTGCAGTAGAGTTGCCTGCTCGTTCCCCTAATTTATCTCCGCTGGATTTTTTTCTTTGGGGATACCTCAAAGATAAAGTTTATCGTACTAAGCCTCGAGATTTGGCGCACCTAAGAAATCTCATAGTCCAAGAAGCTCAAGATATTCCTCGTGACTACCTTCAAAATGCAGTGGATGGCTTTTACAACAGCCTAGGACATTGCCAGATGATGGGAGGGGAACATTTTGAACACTTACTTTGATCAAAGGTACTTAAAAATTTGTGTTTACTGTGCGTTACTATCACCAGTAAAGCACATGTGAACTTTGGTATTTCTTTCTATTGTGGTTCAAAAATTAAAAAAGAGGTTCCAGACTTAATTGACACCCTGTACATATATAAACAAAGAGTGTCTTATGTCTGGTTTAAATGGTACTATCGTTATCTAAATAGCAAGAATAAAACTTGTCTAAAACTTTCGAATTGTATACCTATAACAAGTTTAGTCATTTGATGTTTAACTCCTGTTCTTTACTGTATTTCTCTACAGTACATACTATATGAAATACGTTCGAATTTTTCTACCTAAACATTTCAAATTTCAACCTTTTATCACGAACACTTTTTTTCTTTGTATTTTTCATTTATGACAAAGCGTTATTTTTGCTACACTTATTTGCGTAAATATAATGTAGGAACTACCTATATCAGAGTTAAAAGTAAAAGAGGGCAAAAGAGTATCATAAGTGTAGCTTTTGTTTATTCAGCATAATGGAATGAGACAATAGTATTCCTTACAATGTAATAAAACGCCTACAGGCCTAGATTTTCGGCAGAAATAACCAATTGTGGCTTCCAAATTAACTCAAGATAAGAAAGTATTTCATGTCACCAAATATCTTGTTAAACCAATACAAAAATGGGACAAAAATGAGTGAAGTTGAAGCAAAAGTCTGAATTCCTGCAAATTTTATTCAGAGCCGAGTTTTGGCAGACAACTCATTGTTCAGAATCACATATGTGTACATTTGATGCTTGGCTTAGTAAACCTAGGACTTGTTAAATTAACTTAAAAGGATTTTAAAATTAAAATATACTAATACCAATAACCAAAAAAAACTAAATCCAAAAATTAAAGATTGGAATGATTGCATTATGTAACATAAAACCTAAATTATTTTACAAATGTGCTATTTGGCAGTAAAAGTAACTTACATAAGAAAGTTATACGTAAGTTAGTTATGTAAGTAAGTTACGTAAGTAAGTTATATATATATAGTCAGTTATAAAAACGTTACTAATCCATTTCTGTTCAAAGAAAGAAGAATTTATTGTACAGTCCCTTCCCGGTTTTTTCGTTTTGTAAGTACCTGCCTCCTATACTTGGTCTTGGCTATAAAATCAGGTTAGGCTATAAGTTCTTGCACGAGAATTTCTACATCATGTTTTACTTTTTCTCTACAGGAAACATACAGAGCGAAAATTCACGGCATGTCACCACGTAAACAAACATTTTCTGACATGTACGAAATGGGTACAAACTGTTTAAATGAGATATACCCACTATGATATTCTATTGAGTAAAGCTCAACCGATTATTATAGTCCCACCTTTTACGATTTCAACAATATCATTTTTCACGAAATCAGCTGGAAAAATTATTTTGGAAGCCACACTTCTAACAGATGATGTTTACAATTATCTTACATTCCGGTAAATCTTTAAGCCCACAGTTTTGACTATTGTGTAAATATCTTAGACTGAAAAAATAACACGTATTTCAAATTCCTGGGTTCATATATACTTGAGATTCAGTAACACGAGAACGACACTGGGATCGATGGAGTCTAATCCCACAGATCCGGACTGTGTGTCTGCTGTGTTTTTCGTTAGCTTTAATGGTTATTTTGGATTTTGTGATATAATAACTTTCGCCGATCCATGGTATACACCTGACTACAAGACTCTCATAAACCACGTGGTCGCTGTGGTCTATAGGAAATGTTTTGGAACTGTTTTGACAAGGCAAAGTACCATTGTGTTTTATTTATCCAAGAACATAACTTGGCTTGGTTCCCAACTTTGGCTTTCAGCGAGTGATAACAGCAGATAAGTCATCAATGAGTGTACAATTGTGGATTACAGAACAATCGATAAATCGTTTTTCTTTTCAGATAATCTTATATTTTTATTTGCATCAGCGTTCATCCCACTGAAGAGATACTGTCTCTCGCGGTATTCTCGACTATCCAGGGGTACACTTGGTTTCTTCTCCACAACAATATACATCATCGTATAGTATAGCGCTGTACATTATACGAGGGCTGCTATTTATATTTCTGGCCTTGGCAACACTGATTGCTGCTAGGCACCAGCTGATGTTTCCAGTGCAACCTTCACATTGTTAAACACAACCTCAACGAAAACATTTTGTCATTTTATTGTTGTTAGTGTTAGTGATAGCACGGTGAAAAAGTGATCTTAGGAGAAAATGGAATTAACTCGTGAACATTTTCGTGCAATAATTTTTCATAACTTTCGACGTGGCCTGACACGACAACAGTGCTTAGATGAACTTAATTCCTTATATGGTAATGAAGCATCTTCTTACAGCACCATTAAAATATTGGTATAACGAATTCAATCGTGGCCGACAATCACTCAAGGACGAATCACGTGAAGGTCGTCCAACAACGGTTGTTGAGCCAGAAAATAGATTTTGTCTTTAAATGCTTGTGTTTTCATTCTTAGGCCACAAATATAAATAACAGCCCTCGTAGTATGCACACTCACCAACAACTTGCACTTCCTACGTCTGTTTCTAGCCGTGTCCTTTACCGTAAGATGCAAATAGAATCCAGCAGTTGAAAACCTTCACAGATAGTTCGGTTGTTACTTTTTCAGAAGACATTGCTAAGAAGCCTATTAATTCTTTGATTGAAGGTTATTTTTTACGATGGAAGGATTGTGAAGGAAATATACATTGTGAATACATAATTACAAACTAGGTTAAAATAAACAAATCATACCAAAGCGTTGTGGCACGCCTAGTCGTCGGTGGTTAGTAGACGAATGCAGACGTATTGTGACCTGTATTCTGTAGTTCAGTTTTAATGATTAGTATTGTGTATAGTTTTTTATTAAGTGCATGTTTTTAGAGTTAGTGAAGTTGACAAACAACATGGTGGTTGTGATTCCTGACTTAAGCGTGCCACAACGCTTTGGTATGATTTGTTTATTTTAACCTAGTTTGTGATTATGTATTAGGTTAGTTATACCTGAAGGAGAGATCAGATTGCAGATCTCGAAACGTAGTGTTACTTATTTCTTGCTTCACTGAACGCTGGAAAATGTCCGGAAAAATCCTGTTTCCTTCACAACCATATTAAAAGAAGCGAACTGATATAAAAAAGCCTGAAATTTTTTAGGAGAAACGTCAAGATCTCTACTTTCCACCAAAAAATTGAATTTCTACCACTTAAATATATACCAACAGTTTATAAAACCTGAAAAGTAAAAGACTCTCTGCGGAGTTTTGATCTGGGTTCGATTCCCGGAGAGGTCAACATTTGCAAATAGGTTTTAGCCGTTTTCCTTTAAAACCTTTAAGTAAAAATTGAAAATGCAACTTGTTTTGAACCTATTTCCTTACTTATCAGTGGATAAGACGTTTTATTTAAATAAAATCTAACAAGTCATGGGGGTATCTAAATATTGTTTTGCAAGCACATACACATATGTAGACAAGTTCAGGGTGGTAAACACTGATTTTTCCACTAAATATATGATACCATATGAGTGTGAAACTTCCAATAATGAGGATATATTTACAAAGTTATGTCCCAAAACAACCATTACTCTATCGATCCTAACCATTTTGTACAATATATCTTCCGAAATCCCAGCGATTTACTGCAATTGATCTGCTAAAAATTCCAGCACTATTTTATCCGTATTTCAGAACTTTGTAAAACAATTTTTTTAGCGTTTTTACCCAATTTTTAAGATCTACATTTAAATTCATTAAACATGAAATTGACTAAATTGTACAATTACAACTTTGGAACATATTTATTACTGCAAAAATTTATGTTAAAAAAATGTATTCACAAAAGTTTGTCACACACAAATTTTGTGTGGGTGATAGTATTAATCATTTAAATTAAACATTTCATATAAACATAGGTCGAGAAATGTCTCGTTTAGCCGCTAGCGTCCATTTTTCATTTTTTATTAAAAATTATTATCTCTAAACTAGTTAAGCTAAAGAAACCAAATAGGTTTGTACAGAGGTCTGAATGGATAAGAGAAAAATATAAAAAAATAATTGTGCTTTTTTATTTAATATTTACAAAATGGCGTCTATTGAAAATTTTAAAGTCAAATAGCAAAAAAACCACTTTAGTTATAACACTTTACTAAACATTTTAACAACTTTATTATTATTCCAACGGTACTTGTTTCAACGAATCTTTCAAATAGTGATGTTTAGTTAAGTTTTTATAACTATACTGGGTTTTTTGCTATTACTCCAAATATTATTAACTTACTCAGTAAATAAATAAATACGGGATTTTTACGAATGTATACCGTACGTTTTTTGAGCATTTGAAACTTTTATTTAGGATTACAAGTCAAATTCAAGCTAAAAAGGCCCAACATTAAATAAAAAACAGTAATGTCAAAAAGAAAAATGTTAAGAATTATTCTAAAAATAACTAAGCATTCGGTCAAGCAACAATACAATGCTCACTGAACAATAAATTCCGTAGTTAGTAGATTTTTACAGCGGATTTGTACGAAGAAGTATAGCTGTAATATAACGTATATAATATAACGTATATAATATAACGTATATAATATAACGTAATACATAAGAATATAACGCCACCGATTATATGTTCTAGAGCATTTGAAAAATACCGTATAAAATATAGTTTACTGCTTTATTACAAATATCGACTCTTTGTGATCAATTTGGTATAGCGCAAATGTAAGTTTTGTTGTGTTTTAAAGGAATTAATTTGTGACACAGTTCATACCAAAGGATATTAACACAACTCAGTACTTATTCGACCTCTTACACTGATGGTCGTACGCAGTTACATAAACCAGAAAGTTATCGATTGCACTAAAAATTAGTGAGACAAGGAGAGAAGTTAGTCTGCACAAACTACTCGTATAACACAGTTTTGAGTCACGCTTTATTAGGGGGTTGGGGGGTCGAGGGGTGAGACGGGCCTAATCCGCGATGTGCGCGCACTCTACCCGAGGCGGCCATGAATCACAACATAGTACAACTACGGGCCACAGTTAGATAAAAGTAGAGCTATAAGTCTTGAAGCCCGAGGCAGCAGTTTATGTTCTGCAGTCCAGTACGCCCCGGCCCGGCGCGGCCTACATACAGACGACCGTGTTTTATGAATGTCACTCCCTAAATGTGACTTTGTGTTCGTTCATTTCACGTTATGTTATGATCCGTGGCGTACTTCCCTCTTATTATGCATAGCCCACATCGCTTTTAGGAACTAAGTTCTTCCCTTCCGTGCTTAGTTCTGGAACAATGACACTGGCTGTTGAATTTCACACTCGAGAAACTTTAAACCAGTAAAAAAAAAACGAAACTTATCAAAGGTCTATTTTTTCAATTATATTAGTAAATTGATATTATTTTAGATATCAATTTTAATTGTCTGAGCGTTAGCAAAACCTTTTACTCGACGAGCTAAAAGAATTCTATCTGTCTGTCTGTCTTACCGCACGTATCTCGAAAACGAAGTGACCTACCTATAGACATAAAATTTTGCATGAAGCTTGATTTCTATATGGGCCATATCGATTTTCGTTATAGTGCATGTCACTCCACGGTATTGGCTGATCATTGGATAACATACTTGCATTGCTCTTATGGGTAATCATAATGATTATGAGAAACTCGCAGGATAAATAAATGTATTAAGAACCTAAGGGCAATCATATGACTTAGTAACATATGTAGCTATAGACTTTTTTGTATAATACCTCAGAAAACCATGTATAACAAATGGTGTGTACGTAAAACAGTGTAATAATACACATTGTATAATGTACGAATATGTTAAAAGTAGTACCGTAAACCTGAGTGTTTGAATAAGCGATACATTAAATACATGGGAACCATTTTCAACAATTTAAACATGCTGAATTTACAACATTTTGACGTGACAACGTCTTAAATTAGGTTGCGGCTCGGAGTCACTCATGAAAAAGTGTAACGCCCGGTAACGTTACGATGCCCGTCCAGTGGGTCCGCCGCACGGGATCCGCACGGGATAAAGCAGATAACTGTGGGTCCGCTGCACGGGATAAAGCAGATAACTATGTTTATTCGTGAAAATGTGGAGTGCTTAGATTCGTCATTTACAACAACTACAACAATAAAGGTAAATAATTGTACACTGATATTTCATTATCGTAAACTATGATTGATTGATTAATTGTTAGATTGACACAAAAGTTGAGAAACTGAGTTTATAGGTTATGTCATACTATTGACAAATGTTGATAGTGTTAAGTAAATTATTAGTTTAAATCACTCTGCAATCAATCGTAATTCAGTCGATTGAGAAGAAACAGCGCGTATTGCTAGTCAAACATTTAAAATAACAAATTATAACCTCTAACCTGTCATAACAGTGCGACCAAACAAACGAACTAAACCGACCAATCACCACGCGCGGAGTTAGAATTTAACTGTGTTTAGCAAGAATTTCAAATTCCAATTTTAGTAAATGTTTTATTCAACTTTACCATTTACAATAACAAATTTTAATTAATTTCAATTTATGTACAATGTTTTAGTAAACAAAATATATTTCTATAGTTAAAATTTGTGCAATTCTTATTTTCATTCAATTCCTTGTTCCTATTGTGCAATTTAATAATATTCATATCAATAAATATTCTACCGAGAAAAAGACGTTGTCACGTAAAATCTTCGCCCGTTAAAACCGACTTTACAGGCAACCATAATTTTTTTAGTTTTAAAGTTCTTTAGAATTGCTTATTTCATTGCAAAATACGATGCCCGTGTATACTGTAATACTATTTCGCATCCTGATAGTGGTCTGCAATCTGCTGTAGTGGTTTTGCCGATCATATTTGCTGTGTTTTGTCGGTCAGTCAAATTTATCTCGTACGATATCGTATGGAAACGCTCTTGGGTTTCTATCTCAACCCAGAACAATCTTTCCCAGTCGTTTCACAATATAATATACTAATAGTTACAAAAAATTTCCTACTGAATAAGGACATCGACGGTATATTCTTATGAACGACATTGCTAACTCTCCTGGCATAAGTGATAGTCATATGTAAATAAGATATTCTAACTCCAGATCCATTTTGAAACCAAACAAAATTTTTATTTTTATTTTAAAGTTTTCTGGAATCGGAGAGCGAAACCATTTTATAAGTTCCTGTAAATAACTCGAATTTCTCTCCCACATTCTATGAATTTGTTTGAATAGCTCCATCAATTTAAATAATAATGGAATTGTTTTAGCATACTCTATTTTGGGGGGGAAGCCAAATATGTTAATACATAAAAAAACTCCTTAGTTGGCCATATAAACATACCCCAAAGTAAATCACTCGATTATCTTGATTTATAAGAAAGTTAATAGCGGTGTTGTTTTTTTAAGACACCTGGTATATAAAGACACCTGATATGTATATATAGAAGAAAACTGTGTCTAAAGTACATCAAAAGTTAGTTTATGTATCTCTAATTTAATTTTCAACACCTGAAGTGGTAAAGTAAAATCTACATCAAAACTTCCGGACCACCAATTATGCTGAATGTGGCTCATTCAGTAAATACGTCAAAATAAGAAACCAAAATTTTGTCTGTAAATTTAAAGTCCGTCATAAGAGTATACCTACATGTATGTATTGTTAGGTATATCATACCTTACAATAAGTGACCACCCGTGAAAACTTTCTTTATGAATTGTGTACTTGAGTATTTACCACTCCCCTGATTTTATATCGTTCAACTTGCTGAGAGAACGAGACTTTGCTCCTTTACTAACCCATCGCTTCTTTATCCAGTTTCATATTATTTTTCGACAAACTGCAAACGTACCAATGATTTTCCATACTCGCCTTTGATACTGGACTTCTGGACCTTGAACTTGCCAACCAAAGACTAACTTGATGCTTTTATAAAACTGTTGTAGCTCTAAACCCTGTTCAGGGTTTAGATTGAACTCTGTCAACCCCCTCAGGAGGGTCCACTTCTGGCTGTTATATCTTCTAGTTGAACCTAGACTGGGTACAGCAAAAACCGATGTGTCACTTAAATCTGGGCAACCGTATGGATGCGGCACATCACTAACCGCAAATGTCGAGATTCTGGAGTGCAAGTGTAGATCAATAGGTGTAGTCTACTGCGGGAGATGATTGTTGGAGTTTGGTGGGGTTCATTAAGCATTACAGGCTGTTGCTAGCCTGGACACAAGGGCGTGCCACCCCCTGCCTGCTTTGACTTGAGAGGCTGGTATATATACCAGGCTTCCCCTTCAAAGAAGACATGACTGAGATTAATGCCCAAAATCCTTCCTCATGGATCTTAACAAGAGGCGGCCCCATCCAGAATATCCTGTCACTCCGGAAGCAGTGCAAAGGTCCTTTTACGTAGTACTAAGTGCTATCTCTAGAAGAATTAGAAATTCATACTTTTATTGAATTAGAAAATATTGGCAATTATTTAAAAAACCACAATTTAATATTAAATTCAAAAAAGACAAACTTTGTAAAATTCAAAACACCCGCAAAATAGAACGTTGAAGGGACCTACAATAGTCTGTGATTCATTCGAAATTGGACAGAAAAACAGCACAAATTTTTTAGGTTTAACAATAGATCATCATCTGAATTGGGATGAACACATTCATCATAAGCTTTTAATTAAAATAAATTCTGGGGTCTATGCATTACGGAGAATGAGTTACTACAGTGACCTAAAAACTTTGAAAAATTTATATTTTCGCTTATGTTCATTCTCATATCTCTTTTTGCATAGCCCTTTATGGTTCAACTAAACAAATAGATATGGAAAATATATTAAAACAACAAAAAAAGGCAATACGGATAATGCTGAAGCTGAAATATAATGATTCAGCTAAAGAACATTTTAAACATTTAAAAAAATTTTACTGTTTATGGACAATATATTTTTAAATCAATCCTTCTAGCAAAAAATCAGCAATTAAATTTAAATTCTAAGACACCCAGTCACCATTACAACACTAGAGCAAAAAACGAGATTATTCCGAACTATAAGTTGAAGTTTTTTGAAAAAAAAAACCTACATACATGGGGAACAAATTTTTAAAATACATCCCATAAAACATAAAAACTGAAAGTGGCCCTAGGTTCAAAAAAAATCTAAAAGAGTACCTGATCAACAAAGCCCTCTATTCCATTGAGGAACTATCCACCTCTCTTTATAGTTTCCAAGATGCTTGCAATTAAGTACTAGCTGTACTTAACATTGTAAATATTATTTAGATAGTATCTAGAACTTTGACACTATTCATTGTATCACATGTGCATAAAAATGAATAAAGAATTTTGAATTGAATTGAATTTCCCGGCCTCTTAAGAGAATAAGAAATGTCTAAGGTTATCTCAAAAGAGTTTATAAAAGTTTATAAAATATTAGTATAAAACTAAACTATTCTCTTCATGGAGCTTAAATGAAAGGAAATAAAACATTTCATGTAAGTCTGACTTTTCTAGAAAATTTTAAAGTATAATTTTAGTAAATACAACGATTATACAGAATAATATATTGTCTTCTTAACACCAAAATGTCTAATTTCGTTTTCCAAAACGACCGACCCCCCCCCTGAACTTTTACAGAGATAAGTGCTTAACATACTAAATTGTAACATTAATAGCTAGTACATTATCGAGTATTATAAGGTTATAGACTGGCTATAGAAACTGGACATTAAATAGTTAAATAGCAATAAACAAACTTATGATATTCATAAACACCCATAAACCGATGGGTATAAGAGTCGCCACTAGCTGTTTTGTTTATTTCCATAATCATAATTCATAATTTATTCTCCTAATTTAGATCTGCTCTACGAGGCACATGTGTTTTACCTTACATTTCAATACCGCACAGTAATGAGTTTTAGTTCACACTTTATAGTTTTACAACAATATACAAGTATTTTGCATTTCCGACGTTTTACAAGAAAGGAATGAAAACAAATTGTTTGAACCCTTATGAAAAACATGTAAACGTCTATATAACCAAATTTAAACAATAAAAAGTTGTTGTATTTATACAACATTATTTAATACAATGCATAACATTTTATGAACCATGAACCTGTGTTGATGTCAAAAATGCAAGTGGCAAAACATTTACTAAAATACATATATGAATTATACATATACTAATAAGAATAATAAACATACACTAAAATACTATTAATAAAATACCGTTATGCAGTAATTACAAACATATACTTGTATATACGGAACCACAACGTTTTCTTATAGTAAAAATCTCAATTTATTTTTAATTATCATGAATATTACAAACGAAACTCGAATGCTAATTCAACAAAATATTCAACACATAAAATTAGGTTTTAAAACAGAAAATTTCCTTACGATGAGGTTAAACTAGAACTGATCTATTACTTTCATAACAGTTTTCGAGATCTCCTATAGGGAATATCATTAAGGTAAGAATTCCAAATTTCACAGCAATTGCCAGATACCATTAATCTGAGCTACGGAGTCCCTCAGGATCTATTCCCAAATCCTGTCTTCTTTTTTGACGTATGTCAATGACATAGGATCATCAGTGCTGACGACACGACTCTCTGTTTCAGCACAAAGACTAAGTCAAATTGGAACTCCAAACCTTTATCGATCTCAATAATTGTGTCCAAACTTTTAACAATATTAATCTTACAAAAAAATTAATTTTGAAAAATCAACTGAGGTGAATTTTTCACTTAATCCTTCAGACTCACCGAGTGGCCCTGCCATAATGTTTGAAGACACAATTAGAAGAAGTTTATAGAACAAAATTCCTTGAAATACACCTGAATAAGTGATGACTCTGTTTGGGTTAGATTATCCTAAGCATCCATGTTTTGAGGCCTTTAGCAAAGTACTGCTCAACTCTGAAGCTGATGGTGGCATGTTTAGCTTAGTTTACCCACTACATCTCTCCTACGAAATAGTGGTTAATGGATCATGTGCAAAGCTGTATAGCTTTGATTATAGCTTTCAGACTCTAGAAAAAAGCTGTTAGAAAAATTGCAAAATTGAAACTTAAAGAGCTGTGTAAAGAGACTTTCAAGAGACTACAACTGTTGACACTACCTAGTCTATATATTTAGAGAACAACAATGTTTTTTATGTCTAAATGTGCTTGAATAAGACGTCAAGACATACACAGGTATGATACTAGAGGCAGCTTAAACTACCAAACTGGAAGACATAGAACGGTAGTTTATAAACATGGTACCCACTCAGGAGGGTGTTCACTTTATCAACAGGCTGCCAGGCTCAATCAAGAATGCCCCAACCGTCAAGGCGGTATGAAATCGTCTAAAACGCTGTACATACGATACTGTCGGCGAGTTTTTGTATCTGACTGGGAGACCACCCATTTGGCTAACTAACGTTGAAGCTGGGCATTCTGGGGCAAATATTGACGAATGTGGTAAGCATGTAAAAATTACTTTTACAATATAATACATATTTTGGTATTGTTAACTAAATCAAAGATATTTGAACTTGAGCTAATAAGCATTTAGAATGTTTTATATTTCACTTCTTCATATCGTTGAATATTTATTGAACATTGAATTATTTATCGTTTGCCAATAAAACATATTTTAATCTTGAATATACTATTAAAGCAGAACAATATAATCTGAATATAATTAACAATAATGGATATACATTATGTTGTATGTATATGTAATAATTAACAACATGTAATTAGAAACAGCGAACTTTAATTGCATTTATTTACGGGGTTTAATATTGTAATCAGTGTTATACCGGTTGACTGGGCAAGCTCTAGTGACATTATTGTTGTCATAGTTTGACGCATGTCTTGGTTACGTTTTTATATTAAATAACATTGTTAACCAATACTTCCGAAAGGATAATGAGATAACAGACATTAACTGTTGATATGTGATACACGACATTTAGATAACTGACATCTGCCTCCTTCAGTTCTTATTTATTGATAATCGTACATGGGAAGGCTGTTAATTAACTGAATGTCGTAAATAAGGTATAAACGACAGCATTTACTGCATTAGCTGTAAACGTTTAAATATTTATGGTATTTAAATATGTCTACCGATAATTGAACCGGCTATTTTATCTTTTCTACTCAATAAAATTAGCTACAAATTTCTGTCCCTATTCAAAAACAGACAGAAATAGTTAGTAATAGAGAACGAACAAATGCTATGGTTACTATACCTTTTTTACACTTTTTTCTAATAGTAATAACTGTCGTCATTACCAATGAATAAAAATACGCAAGTAAAAGAGAATCATGTTCATTAATTTACAAAAAATTTCCTTCGGTCACAGCAGTTGGTGTTCCTCCTTTACGCTTTTCGTCTGAGAGTGAAAACTTGCTACTATTTCCCGAACTCAACGAAACTCACAGAGATTCAATATTCCGGTAATATAAAGAGAGTGCAATTATCTGAACTGCTTTATCGATATGCAATATCGATTTACCACAATTTTCTTTCCAGTCCCATGGCTTGAACACAAAATAATGTTTTTATCTTGTTTCAAACAAAGCTGATAAGGTATCAGAATCTTTAAAATCCAAACATGGTATCTTTTAAAAATAGCATCGATATTATTTCTTATCTCTGGTAGTTTTCCAATTTTCCAATTGTATTCAAATTTATTTCGCAGAATGAAATTTCTTTATGATTCAGCCCCATTTCTTTTTTCTATTCTGAATATTCTATCAATCCGGAAATCACACAGATGTTCTTATAGGTAAATGGCAATCGGTTGTAGGTTTGATTTTTTTATTAAAAAAATGCTACTGACAAAGCTTTAAGACAGTAAAAATCAATCATTTTACGAAGAGTTATAATACCTTCATTAAAAGCAGAATTTACAGTGAGGCCCTAAGAAAAACTGTTACAGATAAGAATATAACATTTATACTGATGTATATAAAAGATGACATAAGGCAACATTTTGTTTTTTTTTACAAAATATTTCCTTAAATACACGTCCTTTTCTTATGCAATATTTCATTTTTTTTAAATAATGTAATTTTCTTCATTAACAAATCATTAACATTTTCCGTCTTAAAAGCCCAATTTTCATGTATATGTCATGAACACGCTCTAAACATTCATATTTTTATGTCATTTTTATTTGGACCTGATTACTTGATAGGCTTGAGAACATACAGAACCGCTTCATTCGTTTGATTGGGCTGCGGCTGGGCTTTGAGTACCGTAATGTGCCGACTGATGACCTTCGAGTTCAGTTTAACTTGGAACCTCTCCATTCAAGACGTATAGTTCATGATCTGCTTTTCTTGAAGAAGTTGATCTGCTCTGTCATTGATGCACCTGATCTGCTCGAATTGCTGGACTTCCGGGCATCACGTCATCTTCGTCACCCTCAGCTGTTTGCAAGGCGGCACTACACCACACAGTACATGTTTCACAGTGCTTTTCCACGTCTTCAACGCCTGGCAAACAACCTCCCCAGACATCTGGACTTCTTTAACATGAGCTGTGATGCCTTCAAGAGAGAGTTGAGACTGGCCTGTCATACATATCGTCTGAAATTTTACCCCATTATTCTTGTTGTGTTGCTCTGTTATTGTTTCTGCTTATCTTTTGTTACACATTTATTATTACGACTGTGCCTCTTGGTTATATATTTACATTTAACTTATTGCTTGCATTTGTTGTTTTTATAGTTTTTTCTCTCTGTTGGTACCTATATATATATTTTACTCTTGTTATTTATTTACAGTATTTTTTCCCCATTGTTGTTTACTTTATATACGGTAGTTTATTTGCACAGTTACTATTTATCTCTTTATTTATTCATATGTCACGTCTTAGACAATACTGTGCATGCATTTAAGTTATATATTTTTTATTTTTTTCAATTTTTTTTATTTACCACTATCAGTCATTAATGTCAATATTTTTTACTCTTGTTACTCATTTAAAGTTTATCTTTCATTGTTTGTTAATAATTTTTATAGTTTATTTGCACTGTTATTGTTTGTCTGTTTGTTCCTCCATATGGTATCACATCTTACAGTAGTGTATTTAAGTTAATATTATCACTAATTTATTATATACTTTCACTAATTTTTAATATAATTTATACTCTCTTATTACAATTAATTATACGTTAATTATGCCTAGATCTGATTTAGAGTCCAGTTGCATGTTTGGTTTGGCCCTTTTGTTTAAGAATGATTTAATCCTATTATAAGTTAACAAATGTAAATTGGTTTTTGACCGTTGGAAGGAAGGGGAAATTACAAAAATACCTCAGTTTCCTATATTAAAAATCCTGTAATTTTTAACGATTCGTCAATTATAATTTTCAGACGAAAAATCAATTACAATTCCTTCTTTTTGCCTGCATGGAAGTTACCTTAAATGACCATGACCTTAAAATAAAAAATTCCCCCCACTACTGTAAACGGATTGGACCATCTTAAATGCAGCGAATTGAGAGGCCAATTCACCCACGATCAAAACACAACATTTCAGAGTAATCGCAAGACGTTTGGAATACAATTGATCAGAACTGAAACTCATACAAAAAGTTTAGAATTGGACGATTACTAGTAAAAGGCGGGAGGTGGAAGGAGTGAAGGTGCTGGTGCTAGTGTTGTGGTCGGATGCACTTGATAATGCAGTTGTCACACTCCAATGCCAATGTCGCGCCAGGAAAGGCAACTGCTGCGCGTGGACTGCCTACGCAACTATACTGTTCTGTCACTCCAGTGTAACCAGCCCCATTAACAGTACAAAATATTATTAAGTCACATGTTATTAAGGACAGTGTTTTCTGACCATGATGCTCAAGTTATACATTTTGTTTAACTCCAGTAAAAAATTAGTACCCGAAACCGCAACAATAAGTAAGCGATATTTTTCTGACAACACACTGGAAATATTTTGAAACAATTTTAAACTCAGAAACTTGGAATGATGTATATAACTGTAGTTTAACGAACGAAAAATTTGAAATGTTTACTAAATACATTTAATTATTTCTATAACTTAGCCTTTCCAGTGGTTAGTAAAAAGGTTAATCTTAGGAAAAAAACTAGCTTTGAACTGGATAACTAGAGAAGTAAGAGTGGCTAATCTCAATCTTAACTATCTTAAGTCACTTCCTAGGAATTTAGTACCTGAGAATGTTGTTTGAGGATGCTAGGAGTAAGTATATACATGGTCTTGTAAAGAATACAAAAGCTAAGTTCTACGATGAACAAATTATGACCTCAGACAACAAGTCTAAAGCTATGTGGAATGTTGTTATGACACAGTACCTATGAGACGCAAAGCAAAAAATAAAATTTAAATATGAACTTTTTGTAAATGGATCGAAAAATAATTGATGGGCAGCTTGTTAGCGAGCACTTTTAATAGTTAATTTTTCAGTAGTAGCAGCCGGCGGACATGGTGACCAGCATTCCACACCCATCCGAGCCTGCGGTGCTTGTACCCCCCAGCCCGGTTGGCAGCATGTTCATCAGTGAGGTGTCAGTCTCTGAGGTGTGGGATGTTGTGAGGCGGCTGAGGAGCACGCGTTCAACTGGGATGGATGGTATCCGTGTTGGTATTATAAAAAGGTGTTTTCCGTTCATTTCTATTGTTTTCACTCATTTGGTAAACTCCAGCTTAACCCATGGCATTTTTCCATCTGTATATAAAATAAGCAAACTCATACCGATATTTAAATCAGGCTCTAAATATCAGATAGAAAATTACAGACCAATCAGTATCCTATCGGCATTTTTCAAAAATCATTGAAACTATTTATGTGTAATAAACTTATCCAATTCTTTCAGCAACAAAATATGTTTAGTCCCGCACCAACACGGTTTCCTCAAAGGTAAATCTATCTACGTCTTCTGCAATTTTTAATTTCATTAATTCCATTATAACTTCTCTTGACCACAAGCTGTACTCGATAGGCATCTTCTGCGATCTCAGCAGGGCGTTTGACTGTGTCAGGCATGACGTTCTGCTGAGTAAACTTGAGGCATATGGCATTCGAGGTGTTGCGCTTCAATTATTTGCATCCTATTTAAAAGACAGATAACAAGTCGTAGAAATATCCACAAATACAGGTATTCACCATTCAAATGAGGGAGTCATTAAGTGCGGCGTACCACAGGGCTCTATTTTGGGACCCAATACTGTTTGTCATCTACATAAATGATCTTCCCAAAAACATCAACCATAGCAAGATTATCATGTACGCCGACGACTGCACTTTTTACAAACATCAGAGTCTACTGCGTCAGCAGCAGTTGAATGCTGCCAACAATAGCCTCGCTCAAGCTTCTGAATGGTTTTTCAAAAATGGGGCTTGTTCTCAATCCAATCAAGACAGGCTTTATACGTTTCACAATACTTAAAGCACCCAATAGTCACATATTCCCAGGCAGTGGACTCACCTACAACAACAACTCATTGCAACATTTTTTCTGCCACAAAATTTCTTGGGCTGCATTTGGACGCCCATCTCAACTGGAATCTCATGTAGATTGTCATCTGCAAAAGGCTCCGCCCAGTCTGCTATGCTCTCGGCCGCCTTGCTCAGGTATGCAGCATCCGAGTCCCTTCTCGCTGTATAATTTCTCCTATGTTGAATCAATTTTAAGGTATGGAATTATTTTTTGGGGTATGTCAAGTAACAAAAATTTTCAAAGAGTTTTCAAAATTCAAAAATGGTGTATAAGAGCAATGATGAAAATGACCAGAAGGGAAATCTTGTCAGTTGGTGTTTAAAGAATTAAACATAATGACGTTGGCTGGTCTGGTGGGGTATGAGTGCTGCATGTTTGTTAGAAATAATCCCACTCTGTTTACTGCTGGCGCGGCTTGCCACTCGTATTCAACGAGGGGCGCGCAGCGACTGACAGTGCGGCAACATTCGACTACATTTTTTCAAAAAGGGCCACAGTACATATGTACTGTAGTATATAACAGGCTGCCATCAAACATAAAAAAAAGAAACAGGTGCTTATACTTTTAAAAAGACTTTTAAGAGAGTACTTTGTAACAAAAGGCTTTTTATAAGAAGGACTTTATACAAGACATGTAAACTGTATTTTCCCTTGTTATATATTTGTTCTTACTTTTGATGTGTTCAATTGTATTGTAATTTGAACGAATAAAATATTATTATTATTATTATTATTACTCTACCGTGCTGCTCATTTCTCACTTCTCCGAGCGTAATTGTTTTTACGTTACTTCCTCACTTCAACGAAGAAGAGTGTTATCGTTTTAATAGATCAAATGTCAAAATAATTGTACGTTTACATGTATAAGTTTGTATTTACAAGTATTTGTACTATCCGAAAAAGGCTTAAAATTCAGTATCAAAGAACTTTGTAAATTAGGGCGATTGGTACTAGAGTGTTTGACACATAAAGTCAGTACAATTCAATTAGAATCCTAAAATTGTACTGTAGGTAATACAAAGGTTAATTTGATACATGAACTATTATAAAATCATTTTTTTCTTCCTAAACCAACCTGTGATCTAATTTTACTTAAAAATAAACATGCAAACAAATCAATGCTATTTCAATTTTTAACAAAACCTATACATTAAATATATTTTTGGCTTACATTGTTTGACGTAGAAATTCTAAGGAATTGTTGAAGTTTCTGTGCCTCAGTTTTTACTCAGTTTTTTTATATAAAATCAGTCCTCTACAAATTTAAGAAATGTTTATGATTCTGTTTGTTTTACCAGGGGGTCGTCTTAAAATCTGGCAGATCTGTATCTGCTTGTAAAACTTATATTGGGTACAACGAAACACGAAGTGTCACATCTGGGTAACCCAGTGGATGCCCGGAAGCGGCACATTACTAACCACAAACGTCGAGATAATGGGATAAAGGGATAAATGGATCCACTGGTTTTGTTTTAGCAAATTATGATCTTTTCGAGGGTAAACGCTTCCTCAAGAGTTTAAGGTTTTGATAAGTTTAAACGTGATGGAGCACCTCATTGACTGACAGAGTCTGAAATACAGAAACCCTTCTCTTCTTGCAACCTGAAAAGTGAACTTTAGGAAAGTGACTATCCCTCCTAAAAGGGCTCTACGAGGGTCACTGAGAAAGCTTAGAAAATTAAAACATATACTTGTAACAGACAATTTTGTAACAGTGACAAGAAATGTTACACACATCGAAGTGTTAATGAATGATAATGGAGATATTTGAGAAACTAATCCCTAAGGCAGCGTATAGTTAGATCGTGGATATTACTATATTAGCAGTAATATTTTCTTCAGTAACAACAGTCGGTGGTCTTCCAACTACGTTCTTCATCTGAGAGCAAAAACTCTCGAAACCAACCAATATATCCCAGAAGTCACTGAAAACCAATCAAGGGATTGCGTCTTACATTAACTGTTTTCACAATCATACAATGTCATTGCACAACAGTTTCTTCTTTCCAGTTCCACAGCTTGCACACAAATGATTCCCCACTGTTCTCCAAAGTCTTAATAAAAGGTGATAAGGTATCAGACGCTTTAAACTGCAAACTTGGCCTTCTATCTTTTAGATATTGACTGATATGACTCGATTATTTTGGACTTGGCCAAAAGAAGAACATATTAATTCAACAATGGTCATTATTGAATTGAGACTTATAATAGTGCAGCGTATGTTCAAGTCTTCAAAAATAACACATACTAAACTTTTAACTCGTATAATGTAATACAAAAGTAGACAGATAGATAGAAATCTTTGCATTTTATATTTATTTGTAAAATGTCTGTGTTTACATTAATATGTTTACTATTTTTCGAAGTTTGGTGGAATGTTTTAGAATCACGTCGCGCACAGAGTGGAAATTATTTAATCCACTCTTAAATTAGTAATAATGACCAAAACAACAAAAGTTCTAGAGTAGGTTCGATATGGAACCTAAGGTCAGTTTCTAATTATATTTCCATTTTTAACTTAACCAAATTGGATTTGAGAGGGGAGCGTTATTTTTACACATCTCATTCAACGCGTAAAAGAAAAGTTTCATCTTCTCTATGCACAATACACAATAGTAACGATTACAGTTTAGTAGTTTTGAAAGTTTAGTAAAAATATTTCTTTCTGTTCATCGTAAATTTTATATACATAACATTTATACATAATAAAATCACAGATAGTCTATCGATCTACAATATATGTCGCTGTTTTTTTCAAAACTGGATTATTTTCCTCCCCGTATATACTGCACCAGTTTGTGTATAGATACAGGGTAAAATAAGCTAACGACTACCATCTTTATTTTTATATATTGAAAACTAAAATAATACCAAAAACTTTCGAGAAATTAAGGCTGTGCCTACTTATTGTGTTTTCTTACTAAAGGTTCGCTAGCTGAACAAAATTGGAGATTTTTGGACTGAAAGTCTTTCTATTAACCAAAATATTTCCACGGAAGCCAAAGACAAAACGAGGCTGAATAAAAGGGCTGTCATATACTGGAGCCACATTCAATTGTTTATGGGTAATTATCCGAAGTGAAGAAAATGTAAAGCCAGAAAGAGAATTTAGCGGCGACCTCGTCACGATCAATCGGACCATGGATAAAATCCGATCCAAATCCAATCGTGGCAACGGGTGAACCACCTGGGACAGGTGTTATGGATGGCCCTAAAATGGACCCAAATGCAGCGTATCCTAGTTAACACAAAACAGCTTGAACTGGTTAAAATCACGATTAGTCCATTATTTCATACCACTTTTACTAAACGATTATCTTTTACTATAGGTTTTACTACCGACTGACATCGATACAGTTTTAATACAACCGAGCAGAGCGAGGATCTTTGTAAATGGCAATCAACTAAACAGACTGTAGTCGACCGACGGACATGAAGGAGAGAATATATCTGTAGACACTTATCAGACCAACAGGCACAGCCAGGATTTGGATTGATGCCTCAAAAAGTGCTCGATAATGACCAGAAAACCAAGAATGCTCCAGGAACGTTCTTAATAAGATGCCAACTTAAAAATATCTAACACCTTTCTCCCTTTTTCGCCCATCTCACTCACCATCTTAGTGCACCTAATCGAGGGTCTTCCTTTGCCCGATTAGGACTTTACGGGACACGAATACCCTTCGTCCAGAAATGTTTTTCGCCAGTGAATTCCCAGTTATAATAGTAAAACCTTTTTGGTACTTAGGGTTTTCAAATTCTAAATTAATCGTATCAACATGAGGGCGATCAGATTAGGATGAATTTGGAATAGAACCTGTTAGAGAAGAGATACAATCACTCCGACCCCAGGGTTCTAGGCCCATATACCTTAACCTCCAATGATGGTCCTACCACATATTATGATCTTGCGATGATCATATTCATCGTCGTCACGAGCTCCAAGTAAGAGGTGCACACAACAATTGGTGAATACAAAACCGGCCCACATCCACGCCGTGGAAAATGAAGTTGTCCCGCATTCAAACTGGCAAAAACTTTGAGTATCCAAAGTATGGAAAAGATGTTGTAGGTGACTTAGCAACACAACTTTCGACATTTAAACACCGACCCTTACTACTATCTCGACTTACGCAAATGAGAAGTTCCAAAGTTAATAACATCATAACGCCCAGAAATTAAGTGACTTTTAAGTTATTTGCAAAACGTGCTTTTGACATAAAGTTCACAATATATTTCTAGCCGTTTAAAAACAAACTCACCACAGTCCACTCCTTAACGCCAGGTCACCCGCAGTTCACATTAATGCCGTGTCAGTTCTGAAATGAGCCTCTTTTCTTAGAAAGACTTATTAATACTTAAAGTAAAGTGAGTTTCGCACTATTTTAGAGCTACTCAATCTCGGCACTGGCTCTATTTGCATTCTTTGTTACGATATCCGAGGAATATTCATGTCGTTTGTCTCTTCAGGCTTCATTTCCTGGATCTCAGGAATTCCACTTTTCACCTGCAACTTGTCCATATCCACTAATTTGGTCTTCATTCTTGATATCAACCAATTAAATTCATCAAATGACCGTTAGCGACATATAAGTGTAATGCTTTGTCTCATAGTATATTCATCACTACTATTAACAGCAGGTCTCGTTTTACTATTAGGATATTATATTTATATACTGACTCCTTGTAGACTCTTAAGAAACTAATATTTAAACTTAGACTACAGTTTTATAGAACAAAGGACTCAAAATTGAAAAAGAAACCATAGGGAAATATGCTAGTAGAAAGAACAGCTGTTCAATTACATTGATAATTATTACAATAAAAACGACAAAAACCGATTGCTATGTTTTTACAAAGCAAATTAATATAGATAGCAATATATAGATTAATAGATAAAAACTATTTTAAAATGTGCATACACTTTAACTTACTCGATTAACAACTGTGTCTCATGAATCTCCGAGACTTCTACTGACGTACGAAAGAAGTAAACGGGATTCTTATACAAAAGTATATAAACCGTCAAAGTAATGAATATAATGTAAACTAGTACAATTCTAATAAAGGTAGATGAGGTTACGATTTGTAAATGGGACACGGATTTTTTAACCGTGCAAATTTCATAGTTTAGTTTATACACTACACTACAAAGATCCGTAATCAATACTTCTCCAAGTGTTTAGTTTCAATGTTTTGTAGCGTTAAAATTTAAAACTTTTAATTCACTTCATGCTAAGTATGAAGTTATGTAAATCTATGGCATAAGAGTATTCAAATTCATTTCTCATTCATAAATTAGTTTGGTGTACTTGATTCGTTTTCAATTGTGTGCGATGAAAAAAAAAACTCGAGGTGGTGTTTTCCATACGTTTTCGCTGGTACGACGTTGAATATTATATTCAGATAACAATTTCTTGATTAAATTCAGTACCGGACAGGAGAGGACTATCTTGTGTTTAATACGATAAGTACGTTCTACGTACTTTACAAGGCCGATTTCAATAGTTGATATACCAAACGAAATAGTGTAAACAATATATGCCCCGAAGATTATTATGTGTTATTAACAAAAAAGATAGATATTTACTGTTTACGCTAAAATTCTTATTTAAAAAAATGTTTCACACTTTTTTTATTTTTGCACGGCAGCACCCTTCGGAAGGCAGTAGACAGTACTGACCTAGAAACAGCTCCTTTTGACCTATAAAATAGTTTCACTGTTAATAACCCCAAAAAAAATAGTAATGGGAAGACTTTAAGAACACCCTGTGTAATGCCTTTGGTTAGGGCAGGCATAGGAAATATTCCAGTATTTACTAACCATCCATGAATCAGGCTGCCGTACTTCTCTATACTTATGGCTTAATTTAACTATTGTAAAACTTCTTGGTGAATTCGTATGCATTTCAATCTACTGATCAACTAAATATCAGAATGGGGGAACATTTAACAAACAGAAATAATAATATTATTGCATAATAAATAGGTTTTATTGCATTTAATATAAGGGTACTTAGAGTTCATAGTTCGTATTTATATGGGTATTGAGTCTTCCTTCGACGGCTATTTATGAATGTGTCCATCTCTGCAGATTATTTTAACTTACTCTCATATTTCATAAATAGTTGAGGTTACAGAATAATTTTAATTTGATTTAGATAATATTCATATTAACGAGTAACATAACAATACATTTGGTTGCGTGTTTATATATGTTTGAAAAACTGTAGACATTTCATAATCGAAATGTAAATTTTGAAAAACCCTGATATAAAACAACAAATTTTAATCCTGAAAAATATGACCCAAAGAGGCAAAATTAAGTAAATTTAAAAAAAAATACAAATAACAGAATTTGTTTTTGATGATTTATTGTAACTGTCACTGTAGATAGATTTTAGGTGCTTTTTGTGAGATTCGACACCAGCTTTTTTTCTACACCACTATTCCATCTATGAATATTTTTTAAATCTAAAACTCAAAAGTCATAAATAACTTGTTTACATTACTGTAATTTTGCAAAGAATTGTTGTCGTATTGGTATCTATTTTTATGAAACAAATAAACATTGACAAAGATTAGTTAAAATTACCAAAAAACACAAACAAATAACGAAAAATAATCTAAAATGTGTTACCTTATTGATTGCAGTCGGATGAAATGTAACTAAGAATAAAGAATATCCAATTTTGAAATGCCTTGAATATTATGTATTCAAATATTATGTATTATTATTATGTATTATTATATTATTATTATGTATGTATTATTATGTATTATGTATGTATGTATTATTATTATATTATTATTATGTATTATGTATTATATATTATGCCTTGAATATTATGTATTATAGAAACTATAAAAACTGTTGTTTTTAGTTATTAGTCATCTAATCTTAAGAACACAAAGTTTACCGTTTTTATGCCATTAGATGGCTAGTTTTGTCTCTATATTTTTTTCGGATTCACGTCGGTTTTCATATAATTTGTGAGTAAAGTATTGTATTAACTACTGTTTTGAAACCTATGCTGGCATTTGTTTTGAAATTTTAGTGAGACGTTAATCACATACTAAATATTTTATAGGATTAATTTCTAAATATAAAAGTACATATAAACGGTTGAACGGTAAGGAGAACACCCATACTTACGAGTATATTGTTAAATTATATCCTTATTGAGCAGTGAACGATTTTTCTAAGCAAGTCAACAGAATTAGGAAACAGTGTATATAAATAAATATATTTCTATAAAATGACGTAGAAACCTAAAATAAAGGTATTTCCATATTTTTAGAATTAAGTATTTGTTTTTTGAACTATTGTACCATTAAGCTGCTTGTTCCACGCATAAATATTCAAATCGTGCGGTGGGTTACAGTTCACAAACGTGAATGAATAATGAGACGTAGTTTAGGCGATGAAACAGTACTATAAAAGTTTAGGTCTAAATGCTTTATACAATATGTGAATATTAGAAAGATAACGGAACTACAGTTTAAGATGATTAAATTGGTTTCAGTTAGTAAATTTCTGTCAAATTCGAAGCAATATAAGTACAGTATAAGTTTCCTACATAGAGAAAAAGTAGAAAACTTTTGTTGTCATTTCATGTGAAATTGCAGCCATTTAGAGTAGGGAAAATCAGGCACTTATGTACATTAGTGCTAACCTTCAGGTTAGTTAATGTTTTATTCTTTAATGACTTAAGAAAAAATATATTATTTAAATTAAATATAATCTGACGTGTTTTTAATTTATTTTTCTTATTTAAATTACAAATATTGTATAAATAAATCAAACACGTCACTCCCTGAATATCTTTCCTGCAGGCAAGATAAATAGAAAACAATTTCTCAATCCATGAAGAACTATAATAATTTAAGATAGTATCTGGGGGTATTTTATAATCAGACTATGTAGGATGACTGGAGGGAGTGACATATTTGTTTAACTATAAGTATTTTAATTTCCTTACGTATATTGTATTGTATCATTTTATTACATTATAATCATTAAAAAAGACAACGCCTTTACTCATAAATAATACTTTGAAACGTAACCTTCTCTAGATATAACTCATATAAATACTTTAAATAACTCAAAGTCACTCCAAAAGCTTAGTTTAATCTTATTGAAGTCCTTGTGAAGTGGTTAAGAATTCAAAAACATGTTTTTGTTGTCTTTACTTACGTCATATCATACGGTTAACTTTGTAAAACCAATAATCAACTGTACAACAATGATTTACGAACCACTTACGTATTGCTCTAACTGTGTCAGCTAATTGTGTCAGCTAATTGTATCAGCTAATTGGAAAAGCGAAATTTCAATTTCCACGGTCCCCGAGGAACCAGCATGGTTCCTTCAGCCAGAATTTTAATTTAATTTCCAATATAACACCGTACCATGAGTACTGGGTTATTTATTTCATTGCGTATTGTTTGTATTGCGTCTGAAATGTTTGCCTTACCTACTCTAAAGATACCAAATGTTAAATCAAGGACAGGTCATATTTAATGGTAGTTATTTTAAGAAAATATTGGAGACACATTTTATTAGTTTGCTTTATGTTAATGCGAACTTAATAATATTATCTTAAGTTTTACACGACATTACACCACTTACAAATCGCCCAATACTTAGTCGAACATGAGTTTCCGACCGCAAATTTAAAATACCAACAACTTTAGTAAACAAGAATTAAATAAATCAAGAATGACAAGCGTTGCTTGTCCATAACACATTTCAGTAGGTAATTAATAAAGAGTTCAATAATTTTGATTTTGGCAAAACAATTTTTAAAGCAGTAAAATAGTATTTATAAAGATTTACTCCAACCAAATATTAAAATTGGTGAACAAAACACGAAACTTTAAATAAAAAAACCCTTATACAGGGGCAATTGAGAAACGTCAATGTGCATGAAACAAGGAAATTTAAACAAAGTGAGAATACCCTAAAATGTGCAAACCTAGTAAAAATAATAAACATATGTGTTTTGCAAATAAAAGTACTTACGGGCATACACAGCTGGAACAAATTATTAACAAATGGAAAAGTGGTACAGGAAGTATGAGATATGAGATGTATACTCTAATAATTGTTATGTAAATTCGTCAAAATCTTCAGAAAAGTCTGGCACTGTATGTGTCTCAAGAGCTTTAAAGTCAAAGGTTTCTGGATAAAATTTAGAAATGTCGATAAACCCAATATGGATCGAAAACATTATAAATTATGGGACGTAAGGTCAAAGAATACCAAATGTATAAATATATTCTTTTCGTTATGCACGCTTCTGAAATAAGTGATTAAAAATATCTCATAGAAATTCAAAATAAGTCTAAGGGACTGTGAAGAGTGGAAAATTTAAAACGTCTAATAGATGTAATCCAAATAAATAGAATACAAAAAAAACAAAAAAACAAAAAAAAAACAAAAAAAAACAAAACAACGGGTACATAAATATAGGGATAAAACTTCACATCATGTTTGATTTTTTTAACATGTTTGCCAGACAAAAATTTTGTCCATCAACCAGTTGATCATATGTGTTTAAAAATCAGATCCATGCCAAGCTATAAAAAAATCTCTCTTTTTGTAACAAAACGACATGAAAATAGTAATAAAATATGACACCAATCTTATGTTTTTATAAGGAATTTTACTAAAGATACGGTAAAGGCAATATAGGCATTTTACATACGTTTTAGATATCAATTAATTAGTCATAAACGACAGGTACATCGTTAGAAGCTGATACTTCTTTGTAAATAGGTAAAAGTATTCGGTTATCTATGAAAACTACCTGAAAAAATTAAAACTTGCTTTGTTGTGCTTTTTTAAATTTTTTGTCTGCATCTGTTTGCATTTCTATCTGAAAACCGAAATTACTAATCTGTTCTTCATCACATTCAACCGTACGACATAGATCCTTTATAGGCCTTGATACAAATTTTGAATATTGTCCTTGCAGTGTGCTAACAGGTTGTTTTCTGTGCTTGCCAATTAGGAGTTTTATTACTAACATCAGACTGACAACATATTTTTCATGTCGCTTTATTACCACGCGAAGTCTTCGTTGCTTCGTGTCTCTCTCATTTTCTCATTACGGCTTTTGCTTAGCAGTAGCAACAAAGCCTTTTGAAAATTTTCTTTAATATTAGCTGTAACATAATCAATTTGTTTTAAAGAATTAATTTCATTTCAATTTCAAGGTAATTAAACTATTCGCGGGATTTTTCAAAACGATGATTCTGTATGCTTCATACCATACGACCGATATTTTAATTGAGTTACAACGTCTAACGGTTAACTATTTTAGTGCTAACACTGTAACAGGAAGCTGTTAATAATAACGGATTATATAATTCTATACCCCACCAAGGAACATATTTACTTCAATAAGAATTGTAATTGTAAAACGTCAATAAAGTTGTTTCCGAATTTTAAAAGTTGTTCGATATTTGTAGTATACATCGCATTGAGTGTCTTAAAAGCCCCCCCCCTATTTAACTTTCTTATGAATATAGATGTTGATTTACTTTGGGGATGTTTATATGACCAACTGAGGAGTTTTTTATGTATAAAAATGTTTGAACCCTACAAATGGGTTGTTTTGGGGGTAAGTCAATATTTTAAAATAGGAACCCCTAGCAAGTGACATCTAATTTTAAATATATTATACAAATAAGACGAATAGCGCGAACTAGAGGTCTATAGCGTTACTCTATCAAATGTTATGTCATTCTATAGAACACCGACATAACATTTTAAGATACTGTAAGGCAGGTAAAACATTCACTCACTAGTTATTTTGAGAACTTACGACATGAAATCATAAAACAAGTTATTACAAGATTCAACAAACATTAAAAACAATTGTTAACATAGCATTTATTAGGTTTTGTTTTTTCTGACCGAAGCCCATTAGGAAGTCCTGGGAATACCAATAGCTGGTTTTGCCCTGTTATCTCTTATTAGTTACCAGTTAGTATGTGAGACACATTCAGTCCAGTTACTGTGTCTCATACTAAAGGTTCCTATTTAAACACATTGACTGATCCTCAAAAAAACCCCAATTTGGGGGGAGGGAGTCAATTGGCATACATGAAAAACTCCTCAGTCGGTCATATAAACATCCCCCATCACTCCATCTCTATTCATAAGAAAGTAAATTGGGGAAGGGCCTTTAAAAAACCCGGTGTAAGTTTTACGATTAAAAATGTGAATAGATTATTTAAAAAGTTTTTTTTATTTTTCAGCCATATATACTAAAGGATTTAGTATATAAGTAAGCTTTGTTTTATTATGAACATACAAAAAAGTATAATCTGTTACGTTTTAACCATAGACAACACAATGTACTATGTTTTTTTTTTTTTAATTCTTGATTTGAGCTTAATAAATGAACACATAATTGTAAGATATACTAATTATGAAATAAAACATAATAAATCGATTTCGGGCAAGGCTGGTGGCTAGTTTATACGTTTTCATATACTACAAGAGTTCCTGCACATACCCATATAAAAAGCTTGGTGGGTTGTTGTGTGGTGACCACCAAAATTCCTTAATACAACTTGTACACAATTGGTGAAATAAATGTCAAAAGATAACAACAAATAATTTTGTGTAATCCTACATTCTATCAAATACATGATTCAACACACTGAGACACACCTAGAGAATAAATATGTATGGTATGAAAATTGTTTTGCTGTGTCCTGTGAAAATCAGATAGATTTAAACTTTTAAGTACTTTTCCGAGAGAACCGATTTCTTCAGGGGTACTCTTAAGGAGATTTTAAGAGAGCCCTTAAACGAAAGTAACCAATATACCGGGGCTCCCACGAAGAGGTTTAACCGTTTGATTTTATATTACTTGCCCATTTATGCAACCGAACATTTTCAAACTCTACACAATTATTAAAGTAGGCTTTAAAGATATATTCTGTGAAAATTAAAGCTCCCTAAAAATTGTAGAAACAAAATGGTGACATATTGAACATTTTACCATTTCTTGAATTACCTGATTTGATTACTGCGTTGCAGTTTTAAAGAACAGCTGTTTAATAACGCTCATTGTTAAAAACAGCTGTCTGATTGAAGAATATTGCTTGTGCTATAAAAACATAACAACAAACAGCAACCATTACAGTTTTACTGATATTGAAGTTCGAGAAATGGCTTTTAATGTTGAACAAAAAGTGAAGTGTTGTGCGTGGGCTATTGCTTTTGGCAACATTACAGAAGCAATTAGACAATTTCAGGTTGCCTACCCAGGAGTTGAATCACCTAGCCATCCAACAATAACTAAGTGGAAAAATCTTTTCTTAGAAACTGAAAGTGTTATAAAAAGTACATCTTGAAGAGGAACTTCTCCGGATACCGCAGAACTACTTTGTAAGAGCTTACGATTCATTTGTTAAGCGCTGTTATCAGTGTGTCGCTGTGGATGGATTACAGTTCGAACAGTTGTGGACTGTAATTGTAGGGGTTTTAATAGGGTATGTTCTAATTTCTGATTTAAATGCTTTATTTCTCTTGAATATGACAAAAAATAATTTTACAAAACCACAAATACAGTTGTTTTTTACTGTTTTTAAAGTATAGTTTTTCAAAATGCCACCATTTTGTTTCAACAATTGCTAGAGAGCTTAAATTTTCACAGAATACTTTTAAACCCTATAATAAATTGTGTAGAGTTTGAAAATGTTCGGTGCATAAATGAGCAAGTAATATAAAATTAAACGTTTAAACCTCTTCGCGGGACAGCCGGTATTAATTGTTTGAAGATTCCCATACCACCCGTGGAAATTGTTATCCTAAGGGACTTTCTTTTCAAACATACATACATAATAAAATCAAATTTAAGTTGAGGAATGAAAACTAGAAAACACGATGCATAGTTTGGATGTAATAAAAAAAAAACAACTTATAACAAATCCCAAAAAGGGGTTATGTTAATATGGCATGAAGTTACGACACATATAGAAACATGTAGTTTCATAAATATAAAAACACATCTAAAACTAAATTTCATGACCCAGTAAAGGCGCGTGTGGAGAGCGGCTTATACAGTTTACTTACAAGAAAGATAACTCAGTGTAGATAACAGATCGCAAGTCTAGCGTTATCAAGGTTAGAGGTCTTGGCCATTTTATTTTCTTACTTACGGGTAAATTTATTGTATGTTAATCGTTTATAGACAAGAACAATCGTGTGTATTAACACTATTGACTTTTTTCCTTCCTTGATATCTCGTATTACTTAAGTGACAGATTAAATGTCATTTCTCACCAGCATTGGCTTAATTTCTTTTAGTACAGTCACTAAAGGTGAAAGCTCTAAATTTTTCGGATAACATGGAATTACTTGAAAATTTGCATACCACCTCATCTGACCCTTAACTTCAAAACTGATATGGTCTAGATGTGCTTTTTTCAATTTGTGGGTAAAAACTACCCCTGTATGAAAAATTTGAAAATTCCAGATTTACGAATTTTAAAGAATTAATTAATGTTCAAATATATTAGATATATCTAAATTTATTAAAGGGACTTTAGTCCCTTTCGAGTTTTTTAATTTAATGTATGAAATTAAACTACTTTCCTACCCTTAACATTCTTAAAAACTACCCCTTTATGTCAGAAAAGGTAGGGGAAAAAGGTCTTTAGTAGCTTAAAATGAACTTTTGGAGCAATCACAATACATATTGTACCTCATATCATTTATCAAAAAAGTATCACTCTTTAAAAAGTCTCAACCCTTAAAAACTACCCATTAAATTAAATAAAGAGTAAAGCTGTTATTGCAGCCTTGAAATGATTTACTGTTCGTATGATAAATTGTGACTTTAAAAAAGTGTTCGATAGTTGTATGATTATATTTTAACCTTTTAATTCCTCCAAAAACCCTTAAGAAGACCTAATAAACCCGTATAAAAATACTATCTATTATTTAAACATATCGTTAAAACTATATTTATGGAAAAGATGCGTATGAATTATATTTGGATGAGGATCAATTTAAAGAAGATGAAGATTCAGACAATCCCTCTTATGCCACTCGGCATTATTAAAATAGTCACTTGTAATATTATTAATCTAACCTAAGCAATTTTTTTTATTTCATGTTTTCTGAAAAACATATTTTTTTTAAATATAGGTACACTTTTCTCAAAAACTACTTGAGCTAGTACCTTGAAATTTTAAACACATGTGTAGGCAATGGTTATGTACAATTACTCCAGTTGGATTTTAAAAATACTTCTTTTTGTTTTCTGACCTTTGTGTATGATTTTTTAATGTTTCTTAAAACAATTATAATTTCCTTTTTAATGACAAAAGTATGATTCCCACTGGAAAAAAGAGAACAGGTTGGGAATCATACTGTAACTAATGAGTATATAAATAAGTGCTAAAAATTTCAAATCTCTATCTGCAGTGGTTCCACAGATAAGTGTACCTAAGCTAACATGGGCGGAGATAGGGAGGTCTGCTCCCCTTAATCTGTTAACATGAATCAAAAATTTATTGAAATTTAAGCTTCTGAATCATTCCTAACTCCCAAAACTTATGTTGACATATGAATAAAGTAATAAACCGGCGATATATTATGTTTTAATGTTTGTCGTGAAGTAATAAATTTTAATTGTAACGTCCTTTTAACGAAATGCATCATTAACAATTCATATAATGTTATATCTCTGTTAATTTTTGTATCTGCGAAAACCGAATGCGACGCATCGGACTAACGGTGATAAGCACTGTAAAGATTTGCTTATCATTCATTATTACATCTCATTTTACTAAAATAATAAAAAGTCTTTATGGTTTTTGTGTATAAACTGAGACCAATTCCAAATAAAATTAAGAGCCACGTTAAAAAAACTAAACCTATAAAAACCCTACGTACACTATCAGTCAGAGAAAACCATTTTAACTAAGAAGATAGCGTCAAATTATCGAAAAGCTGGCAGTTTGTCATAAAAAATATTTATGGTATTGATACACTGTTGTTGGCCATATTGATCGTAGATTATTTAAGCTTCGTCTCATCACAATAATGCTCCAATCCTTTTAGTCAACTTTACAAGTGGTTGCGTATTATTGGCAGTTTCGGCTTTGCATCTGATTTTTTAAAGATAATTAGCCCAGACATATGGTTATTCTTATGTTTATATTTTAAAACAGCATCTAATCATTCATTCGACCCGTTCTATCTTTGCCCTGTCCAACGAAACACGACCAGCAGAACTCTCTGAGGATCAATTCAAAAACAGCTCTGAGGACAGCTCACTCCACAGATTTTGAAAGTAAAGTCTTAAAAGCTGAATGTTTGAATCAGTTGAACAGTTTAAATAATCACAACCTATTTTCACGATCCGTTAAAATTAACCACACCTGTTATGGAAAAAATCGATTACTAGATCACACTTCTTGAAGTAGGGGCAAATGAACACAGCTCTATGTAAAATCTTCCAAACGATAAGTCTCGGCGGCACTGACAATAAAATATTTTCTACAGTTACATTGTAACCTCCATGATCTCTGCAGAAAAGCAAGTCAGCCACAAACAACCTGAGTTAGCTAAAAGACGAGCATCCCTTAACACCTGCTCTAGCCGGCTCCAGAAATGTCCAAGCCGTCCAAGACTGTTGTCTACACAACCATATTGTCTACAATCTAAAACATATTGCTTATCAGTGGGTCGATTTATTTATTATAACAAAACATCGTAAATCACGGAGAAAGGAGTATAAATTTCTTGTTCCGGTTCAACTCCTGACTGGTCCTTATACCAAAGTGACAAAAGCCGAGCTGCTGGGTAACTTGCTAGTAATGGGAGTTTTTTACCGGTAACAACAGATGGCTCGAGGTAGCACACAACTAAGTGGAAGAGGCAAGGACAGGGGCGCCACTATATTAGGGCGGCGAAACGCTCAATCAACAGCAGCACTCAGGAACCAGGCGGTCCAGGAGAGAGCATTGACATTACACTCTCAGATTTCTAAAATTAGCTGGAGCTGGAGCGCCTCCCTGGAGGCCTACCTTGGGTTATCGGGTCACACATTTCCAGAGAACTTTAACCACGGTGCAAGACAAAACATGCACCTTGACCACACTCATTGATTTTTACAAAAAGTATCGTCTTATGTATTAAAGATCAGTGTTTGGCTCAGTGTGGGAAAAATTTCCTTCTTTACTTATAAATCAGACAATATCTGAAGTTTAAAATTGTTATATCTTTGCACCAAACGAGTGTACCTCTATATCTTAAGACATCCAATTACTTTTTTAGTCACGCCCAAATAAAATGTTTAAAAGGTGTTTTGAAAGGTAGCTTCAGTAGTTGACACGTTAGCCATGTACAACTTAAAATAATGATATTTTTAATTACGTATATTTTTTTAACAATTTGTTTTTATATGTTTTTTTTTAATATTTGTTTCTTAACGGAATGGAATTTTTTTATAGCATTATGTCACTCTGATTGATAACTAGAATACAATTCACCACCACAACTGCATGCACGAAGTCAAGGTTGGATAGTGGCTGAAATTGAGTGTTGAGGGTACTAGAGTGTGCATTGCATATATCTGATGAACTACAGAGGATCCTACATGCAAGACTTAAAGATTAGGTGGTGTGTGACTAAATTAAAGTGGTGAGGGTACCAGAATACTACAAGCATCTGTTCAACTAGGATCGTGTGGCTGAAATTGAGTGCTGGGTGTACTAGAGTGTGCATTAAAAGTATCTGATGAACTAGAATCCAGATCACCATCAAGCCTACTTGTACCAGGTCAGTATTGGACTTGGGTGGACTGTGTCTGAAATTTAAAGGCGAGGCTACCAGAATGTGTATGTCAAGTATCTGTTGAAATAGGATCCAGTTAACCATCAGGCCTACATGCATGAGGTCAAGGTTGAGCTTGGGTGGAGAGTAGCTGAAGGTTAGTGCTGAGGATACCAGAGTGTGTATTACAAGTACCTGATGAACTAGAATCTCGTTCACAAGCAATCTCACAGGCACAGGTCGAGGTTGAGCTTAAGTGTAGTATGGCAGAAAATTTGTCGTGTGGGTAATAGAATACAATAATTTTACTATCAAGCATGAATATGTAGCATTATTAATAAACTAAATTGCTGTATGTCGATTATAAGATGGAGCAATGGCTTAATTGTAAAACGCTACATCGTAGCTTACTTTCAGTTATCTCAATTACAGTTTAATTGTAAAACGCTACATCGTAGCTTACTTTCAGTTATCTCAATTACAGTTTAATTGTAAAACGCTACATCGTAGCTTACTTTCAGTTATCTCAATTACAGTTTGGTTTACATATTTCAAATATTTTTTTATTTTTAAATATAAAGCAAAGGTTATTTTGATTTTATTCTGAATACTTATTAAAATTTACAACATTTGTATTAAACTTTACAATATGAAACTTTGACATGTTATAACATTTCCCGTTGTTTGTTTGAAATCTTGCTAGTACAGTGATATGCACTTTGAATTTTAAAGTTTTATAGGAGTGTAAGTCAATGGTATATTATATTGTAAACCTAAATCTCAATTAACTAGGTATAACTATCAATGTTGTATTTTTATACTTATTTTATCCATCCTTATGGCTTATTTTTTATTTTATTTTATAATATTGTACACAATTTGAAGGACATATATTATGTAAACTTGTACTGAGTCAAAACTGAAATTCAGGTAGGTTTTTACTTGTAATTAAATTACATGTATATTGTATATTATTGTACATTTATAATTGTAATCGGGCCTTTATCATACATGAAATCATGGCAACTTCAGTAAAAGATAGATTGATTGATTGTTCCTGAAGTTGTTAGAGTGATCGGGTCGAGTTGGAGAGGTTACCTACTTCAGTCCTAACTTCTCCTCCAGTAAAGGGAACATGCTTTCAATTCAGTACAAGCCCATGTAAAATTCAATGTTTTCAAGCGCTATAATATATTCTATCGTTTAAATTGAAAAACATTGTAAAACAAGCTAACGTTTATAGCAAAATTACAATGTATACGTTAGAACATTATATCTGACTGTAACATCTTGAAGGAACCCCAAAAATTAGAGAACTTAGTACACGGGGTATTGTACAAATATAACAATTTCAAATTTAGATATTAGATTTAATACGAGCAATAAGCACGCATCAATTGAATTTTGGGTTTGTCAACAATTAAAAAATTACACACCCCTCTTCAAGTATTTCAGGTTTTAACTTTGATTTTTCACGTTCATACTCTGTGAAGTTTTAATAGTAGCTGATAGCATTCATGTTCGAATCCACGCAGAAGTTCGTCTAATACGTTCATAATCAACATGTGTGTTGTTAATTCTTTTTTTATTTTAATGTCGCTAAACGAAAATCCGTAATTTTGATACAAAATATGTAGTAGCAATGCATTACTGCAGTACTATACGTCGAAATAAATAATACTTTTACACAATAACAGTTTAAAAACTAAAGATTCTAATTTTTAAGATCTCTTAGTATAATCTAAGTACAATTTCGTCTAGCTAAAAAACACGAATTTATTTTGCATTTACACGAGGGTCAATACGGAGGGAAGTCTAACGATTCTACAGTGGAACGATTTTTATGTTTTCCTATAACTAGAATTCCGTTTTATAACAAGATAAGAGAGAAAGGGAACAATTAGAGGAGTAGAGCTCGTTGACGGAAGCGGAGTTAGGCGGCGTGAGCGGGAAGATGCAGGCGGGGAGATGCGGAGATCGCGCGCGTCCCGTCGCGCTTGCCATCTTCTCTAATAGCTGTTAAATTATTTTTAGGCTTGCTATAATAAACCGGGCAGTCCGGAGCGAGAATGGCGTCTGGAGAACAACTTCTAGCCTTTTCCACTCAATAGGGAGGTGGGTCGGGTGCTCGCTCCCCTCGACTGGAAACGACGAGGAATAAACGAGCACCTACTCGTTTTCTTCACTTAAAAATTTCGCATTCCTCTCTCATTATTGAAATCCAAACATCCGTATCCCTAACTACAGAGCACCTATATTGCACCTCTGCGTATCTACGCAAGGGAAGTATTTTTAAAGTAGCCTGAGTAGGAGTCTATAGTAAACTTATGAAATAATTGAGACATAATGTTTATCTTCACATTTAAATACAATGTATTAACATACACTTGCTATACTTGTTTTGTTCTGCAATGTAGAGAAGCTTAACCTTTATTTATTTACTGGTATAAATTGATTTCAGCATGTACAATGATTATTAGATTGCTACGTCATACAATACTTTCTGTCTATTCCATGGGTATACTGTTGAGTGAGTGAATTGACTAGTCGGTTGCATGCAATTTGGTGGGGGGGGGGATGGACCCATTATAAAACTATCCGGTTGCAAAAATGGATTAAAAGGGCATCTAGCTCTGGGATGCTTATACTCAAATGGGGAGTACTTATTATGATTTTCCTTTTAAGTATTTTGTGTTAATTCAGGATTCCTGAGACGAGTTCTATAATTTTGTCAAGGCGATATTATGCTGTTTTTCACTTCATTTTATTTTTACTATTTTCTGACCATTATATTGTATACAATGTAAAACATTGTAATCGGACCTTTGTCACTCATGTCATTCATGCCAATAAGAGTTAAAGACAGTTGATCGATAGATTGCTCCTGAAATTGTTAGCACTAAGACATTACTCGAGGTCGAGTGGGGGAGATAGCTCTAACTCCGCCTCCAGTGAAGGTAACATGCTTTCACTTGATTACTTGGCATTAACTCTCTGGTCAGCTACGTACCGCAATATGTTAATATACATATAAACGACATTAATCCATTCAATTGCATGTAACAATCCTGTATTCAATCAGCATGAAGATGTTAATAGAGGCAAACTTTGATAAGACAATATATTATCATTTAAAATATCAGTTCAGCCATTTCCACCCGTTATGAGTTCTAATATAGACAAATAAAAGTTCACATATAAATTATATACGTTCATCTCACCATACAGGTCCTACTGTAGTAAGAAACATAGTCATTTTGTGTGACTGTCAGGCAAAAACGTTTCATTTTCGTAGGGAAAAATATAATTATTATTACACGATGTTACACTACTCTCCTGTAGTTCGAAGCAAAGTCGGACGGCTGGAAATAAATTAACTTACTAATAGTTGGTTACTTGATTGCGACAATAAATACACTCCACATCGCTGTAACATGTACGATAATTTTATTTCAAGCATTTCCACCTTGATAACTTCCTCAGTGGAAAGTTACATACGATATAATCGGATGTAATCTCCAGGAAGTTGCAAGATTATACCAGTGAGTTACGACAACGAAGCGTAGCGTCTTCACTTGTTTGACGGGTTCTTTAAACAGTATCGCTAAATTATTTTTAGCTGTTACTTGCTCCCCTTCTATCTAGTACTCTGGCTCCCGTCCTTGTGTACTATATTTTCTACTCCATGCCCATGTTTTTTTTTTATATTTGAAATAATTTACAAAGGATAATAATGTTTACTAAAACAGCAGATTTACTACCCGAGCCTCGTCTCGGAGCCCGTGTTGTATCGATCGTAACGACACGATAGTACACTAGGCCTCCTAGCCTAGACTACCCGCTGCCGTGACGATCGCGTCCAGCCAGGGGCCGAAACTGGACCGAACAACGGCTATCACTCTTGCGAGAACAAAGAGGTCGACAGTGCTATTAGTGGTGGACGCGGAGTCAACTGGGTGACCCATGTTTTTGGTTTGGACTATTGTAAATGTCCTAAAACATGTACGAGGGTGGCGCCAGCCGGCCTCCCCCGCGCCGCTCCATGAGCTCTCTCGCTCTCGCACAAACATTGCGACTCAATACATCTACCGCCGCTAGCCCTACAACCCTACACCCTACACCACCACCACCACAACCAAACACTCATTTTCTTAAATACCGCACTTGTAATGCGGACTGACAGTCCTTTCCGCACTTTTCCTCGCTCTACTCCCTTCTTCGCGACTTTTCCACCCGTAGCGTGTTGTGTTAAGTTTTAAAATGATAATTTAACAAAAGAAAATAAAAATTACTTCTGTAAGAGACAATTACTAAATCTACTTAAGACACGCCAAATTAAATTTTTGGATGGAATTATTAATTTTCCAACTCTACAATACACGTACAAAGTGACATATTTTGAGCGGATCAATACTAATCTAACTCCGCGGGGAAGTTTGAAATTCCAAAGAAATTCCATGAAATTCAGTTATTCTTTTTGTATTTATTGATTTTAAATTTATGAAAACATATTGAACAATAAAATTCCTTCGGTGAAGAACTTTCTAATAGGGTGCTCGCTGCACCTCATCTTGATAAGATCAGTATACACATAATCCCTAAGTGTTATAACTGAGGAAACTGAATTCAATTTCAATTATTAATTTAGTGCTACATAGAAAAGTTACAATTATCATGTTCAGATGTTTGCAACCAAACAGCAGGACCCCTTATCTATACCTAAAATCTTAACTCGGCTGAAGCTACCCTTAAGTAAACAATAGGGTTCTGCTCTTACAGGTGGTCTCTAATAATCAGATGTGATCAATAAAACATTCCGTTGCATTTTTTAACAAAATAAAATTGTATCGCTACCACCATTCAGTCTATTTAATTGCATTCACTCGAGTTTAATTGACTATTATTGGTTCAGAAAAACTGACCTCAAGACCAGCTGCGGAAGTTATCAATTTCATGTCAATAAATCTATTTTTATTGTTCATAGACAACATAGTCCAATCTAGATATACGGACATAACAGTAAAATTAACTAAAGTTGTACCAAATGCACCTACTATAGCCGATCTCAAAAACATTTCTTCAGCACAATAAAATTCTTTTATCATAAAATAGTGTCTGGCTGTTTTCAAAACACGCAAGGTTTTTTCGATGATTTAATATTAACCGGAAGAACATTAAAACATTTATGCCAACTATTTACAGAGATCATTATGTTGAATTGGGACAACGAGGGGCCTTCTATCTCTTGTTTAATAATTGTGGACATGGGTCTCAAACAATGTGATATTTTTGAAGGTGATCACTGGTACTTCTTAAATAAGTAGAGACTGTAGAGTCAAGAACCTTTACTTGCGAAAGATACCACTGCAACTTTTGCGGCCTTTCAGACTACAGATGATCATAATCGCTATATTTTGCAATCTAAATACTCCCAAAGGATGGATTTGTATCGGTTTCCCAAAACAACAACCCATATGTAAATATAGGAAATACTTAACCGAAATACACCTATTTACGAAAATCCACAATAAGAAAGAAAATACCGACAACTCAATGACACAATGGTACAACCTAGTTTGGAATATGCGTTTAATATGAGAACTCCATATGATTTGTTTTCCATATGAAGTCCGAGGTGGTTCATTGAACCTGATTCAACGATTATAACATCACAACATCTTCGAGCACAGCGACAATCTCCACCCGATTTCTTTCAAGTCTGAAGTGCATAAGTTTTGTTTTCTCTACGTTAAAAGAAAAGTTGTGTTCGGAAAATCAAGAGCTGAATTGATTCAGGGATGTGTGAATCAATAAATCAAGGGAATTCAGGGATTCAAGATACTTATGTCATTAGCCCATATATATATATATATATACATATTATATATATGTATATATATACTATATATATATATATATATATATATATATATACATATGTTGGCCCAATATGTTGGTTGGTGTGCACATTTAAATCTTTACGTACGCGAGGAATAACAGTGGAGCCAAGGGAAACCTTGAGGTATACCCTGATTATCAGATTGCTTGAAATGAATTTACCCAGTATGTTTGTTATTTGAACACATTGCATAGAGGGGACTTAAACCATTGTTGGCAAGACCTCTGACACCATTTGACTCCAGTCTATTTAGAAGAAGCTGGTAGTCCACCGATTCAAAAGTTCTACTCAAATCACAGAACGGATATGTCAATGAAGAAAGGGTGTTGACCAGGAAGTTATTTATGGCGCCGGTGGTTGAATTGTTTCTAAGAGGTCCGGACTGGAATGGAGATATTTGAGTACTTAAGGCATGAAATAATGTATCGTAAACCGTGACGTTTATACATTTAGCCGACTGTTTGCATTATAGCAATAAGTACTCAGGGAAAGTTCGAGCCTTTCTTGAAAGATAGAGGTTGCTTTTTAATACTTAATAGCCGATGGAAAAAGCTCTAAGAAATTGAGTTGATAAAAAGAATTGTAAGAGGGGCCCACATATACCTCCTTGACTATTGAAGGAGACAAGTCACATAAATAGACTGCATAACTGCTTTTAAGATGATAAATATAAATAGCATTAAACACATCGTTCTGAGATACCGGACTGGATAAGAAATCAGATCGTGACTGGTTGGGAGAACGAAACAAACATGCAACCTGTGGACTAACTCCTGACTTGGTCAATAAGGAACTCATTGAATATTGAATCATTTTGAAACGGGATGAGCCTAATGTTTTATAACTATTTTACTTTCGTGATTAATCAGAGATCACCCTCCAGACCACCTTACGTGCATTACGACTATGACTTTGTTCATATTAGTTCCTTCGCGAATCAGAGGACACGTTAATAAGCAGTACATGAGCTGATTCACACATATATAGGCAGAGCAAATTCCAAACTGATTGCTTTTTTGGCTTTTGACACAATGGTGCTGTTTCTTCCACCTCAGAATTGTTTGTTGGTTCTGACGATTGAATTCATTTGGCGGTTTCATCTCAAAATAAGACATGTACAAAGTCCTCGTGGATCGGATTGGATTTGAAACCCATGACGGTGATTGATACGGTGTTTATAAACTGCACAGCCAACTGATAAGAGTGTTGCTTTCCTTGGATGATAGTCAAAATGTTCTTGTTCGTGGTTATTCACAAGAGCGTGCGAAACAGTCTTCAGACCCCTTCAAAGCCAGCCGAAGTAAATTGACGGAAAGCAAATCGTTGTTCGGTCTTTCAGGACATGGTGCCGGGACCGATGGCAAAGATGAGACACCCTTAAATGTGCCGGTTTTAACTTTTTGGACCATGTGTCAGGCTGTCTTTCTGCTTCAAGGTCCACTACGAAAAGTCGATGGAACATCCACGTAAAATGCCGGCTTAAAAGCAATAACCGAGGAGAAGAAGCCGCTCCACAGTCGTATAAGTAGTGGATCAGGTGAGGACTTATCAGCGAGGAAGATTAAACAACTTTTAGATTAAGCCTAGTGTCACAGAAAAGTTGTTAATGCCGTATCCACAACATTAGGCGACACCAATTGCGGCAACGAAGCTAAAGACTAAAGCTGGCGATAAGCTCCATAATATCAACAAATTACCCACTTTTTAGAATCATTGTAAGAGGATACAAATGTGTTAAGCAGTTTCAGGCTTTATTATTCAGTACCAAAATATAAGGAGTCTACCGACTAAATCCGACGAGATAATTTCATGCTTAACATGCACTATTTGAGCATTATGGTTCTATTCGACACAAAGCTATACTACCACGTATCAGTCTGCTCCATCCCTCATAATTGTATTGTTTACACAAATCTGATAGAAAATATCTTGTTTGTACTGCAACTTTTAACTCAGCTGTTATTATGCATATGAGGGATAATATACCCATGGAGAGGAGGAAATTATTCAGGTAAACTAAATGATTTTTAACCAACTTCAACATTCGGAACACTTGAAATAATAGCGTTGTGGATATAGAAAATATAGTCTAGAATAATGTACGGATATACTGAGTGTTAAAAAGTCCCGCACGGGCTTGATAATTCCCGAACGAATGCAGACAAAGCAATAAAACCAATTTTTGACAATTCAGGGGAATGGCCCGCAAGGAGTCAGAAGGAAATCTTAAATGAGAGCATAGGTCAAGTAGTACATCAAATTAAAGCTCTTTATTAGTAGAGTAAAATGCTGCAAATCCGATCTCAAAAGTTTCTCTCTTCAAAAAATTACGTTGGTTTAAAGTTTGAAACATTTACAATGTAGGTCCTGTTCTAGTTGGTTTAATATTCTTGTATTGGCTCAGGTTGTGAAAGTTAAACTTAGTAAATGAATACTGGACTTAAGAAATAGTTTTAGGGTAGTTAGTGACTGGTGGTGGACTTTACTCCTGGTATATGGAGTCTACATCCGTTTGAAGGGATCCAAAAATGGAGCTAAACTCAACATTCGCATTGAATCATCCCTTTCCACCATAGCTACGTTATGGATATCGATATTCGAAATTGGCGTATCATGGATAAACGACAAGAAAATTAAATGGTTTGAATTGGAGTTATGAAACACTTCTGAACAGACAACGTAACTCTCTAAATTCGCTTTCTAAAAAGATGGCCGGTTTCAGCGAGTAGTATCTGAAGAAAGTCGTTATATAGAAAACTAATAAGTCATAACTCATATAGTCATTGTATGTAGAAAACTCGGTTGCTGCATCGTGCTTACAGATCATTTCTAAAACATCGTAGTGCACTCAATTGAGCACCTTATAAGACAATGAGAATACCTCTTCACCTGGATTATACTAGAGCATACCACCTCAAGTTGGTATAAAATTTTTGAACAAAGTTCCTGATTATACAAATAAAAACCAGACGAACCCTTTGCATTACAAAAATACTCAAGCGGTATTTAATATTAAATGGGTTTTATATCGTGAGCGAGTTTATGGAACACGAACTATAATGGGGCACTTCTCACTGGGTGTTAACATGTCTATTTCTTATGTTGACATTGCCTATTTTAGATAAAGATTATTTAGTTTTCTTTTTTAGGTATCGTATGGTTTAAAATTTAAAACGTTTTAACATTAATATAATTTACTGGATTTTTCTTTCCCTTCTGACAGACGTAGACTACAGATTCTAGGTTGCAAGTCTGCGATAAGTGAATTGATCTGAACTCAACATTCGGAATTGATATCCGGTTATGATAATAAGAACTTGCTTCCGATTGTCGGAGTTATAGAGTTAACTGAATCAGGTGCTAACTCTGCTACAAAATATGCTAAAATCAACCACATACACTTGCAACTCAGCAAAGCATTAGCAAGTGTTTAGTTCTCACCTAAATGTTTAGAAATGTTTTACCTTGTAATGTAGATCACATCACAATGTGTTGCAATGTTATATATATATATATATATATATATATATATATATATATATATATATGCATAAGTTTTACATATGACTTTTTGTTGTCAGTTTGATTCTGACGCCTTTTTTGTTTTATCTTGATTGATTAAAAAAACTCATTTCTTATAAAATAACAAATTTAATCATACGATATAGTTTTCATATTTTTTATCATTTACCTAATTTTTAAACAGAACTGTTTTTTAATATGTTAAATTAAATTTTCCATGCTGGATCCATAATTCAATTTACTGATATTGATCACAAATACAAGAAATTAAAGGTTAGACACGTTCAATAATGCCAATGCAAATCGTGGTGATTTGGCTATATATATATATATATATATATATATATATATATATATATATATATATATATATATATATATACCGTATCTCGTTATATACGGTTTTATAACTGAAGGCTCACGATTTTGAATCAACGTCTCTCACTGATCCCATTTAAAGTTGTTATGACAATTCAATTCATAATTAGCCCTCCTAGAAACTTAGAGATTAATAATAAGTATGTATCTAAAACATATGGATAAATATCACATAAATACTTTGCCTGCGTTAAAATCCAACCCCGAATAACTTGAAAATCCGAGAAACCGTCTAAGAGTCAATAAAAGTATATTACTTTCAGGCCAAGTATGTAAAACTATAATTTTAGAAAATATAGGTTTTCAAATAGAGCCTTTAGCAACGTTTTCTGTTCAGTACAACAACGATTATTCGCAAAGACCCCAGTGTCTTATTGATATATCATCTGCTTTGTTGGGCCTTAGACAAACCATAGAGTCACCATAGGCTTTAAACACATCTCCACAAATAAATAGGAAGGTTCTCGCTCGATAAACCATCACTGATTTACATACACTGTTTTACAGAAAACAGCGTTACCCCACTACATACAATTAGTAAGTGTTTACTTCAAGGACATGTAAATGGCTGTGTTTAGTACCCCATGTATTGAAATTTGCCGTAAATACATTAAGAGTTAGTTTGCTAATTAATGTTAAATTTAAAAAACCATGGAAAACGGTGATGAATCTTGTGTGCAGTTAAGATTTGTTTGTGTATTGTGTTTGTTTATAATCTTTTTTTGGTGTTCAGTAAATGCTTTGATATTCAACTTTTCTGTTGGTACACTTGACGTTTACACATTTAATATCGTATTTTTTATTTTTTAACAAAAATTAGGGCTTTTAGTATTTCCGTAACACATAACATTATTAAATTGTACACGCCTTAGATTTACTGAGGTAGAATGTGGGTGTATTTACAATTGCCGTAAGAGTTTGAAACCTCTGAAATACACTATAGAAATTCCACGATATCATTTCATATAGGGCAAAACCAGTTTTTACTATGGCTGAAACGTGTAGCGGCGTTTTATAATTTCTGGTGTTACTGTAGCCATTCAGAAGATTATTTATGAGTCCTGATATCTGAACTTCAAGAAAATGCAATTTTGCAATTCGAGTTCCACCATTCCACCATAATGTTGGCACCATTGATTGCACTTTTGAGATCGTAGTTGGCAGTGGATACACCGGTTGTAATGTTGGGCCTACTGTAATATGTACTATGGTGAAGAAGGAACGTCGGGCGCTTCAGCCAAGTTAAAGAACATTACAGTTAAACTCAATAACAGTGAATGAATAGAAACTCTGTTCATAGCCACATTTAAACTAGTATAACTGAGGAGTTATTTGTTGCTTTTGTCACAGACTCTATGGCTAATGAGTTGGGGTAATCACAAAAGACAAAGGCTATGTTTTTCACATATCTGTAGTTGTGTAAGTATTTTAAAAACTAGTAATACGGAGTACCGATTCAGAGTACGAATTTGTGTTCTTTGACAGTTTTTTCTCCTTTAGTTCAAATTAATGTCTTGATCATCGTCTAAAAGGCGGTAGTTAAAATGTACTTAATAAATACATACTAATACCACCCATACGTTACAAGAACACAGATTAACTCGGGTAGTATAACACCAAGAATCAATAAATCTATAAATTTTACAGACACTTATTATATAGCTAGTATTGTTTTCTCAAAATTACCCCACCAAATGAAAACTCCCGGTCCATGCAGTTACTATTCATATAAGAAAATAGTTAATAATTGGCTAGTAGAATTAGGTAGAACAGGGATAGATAATCTCTTTAAGTCCACTTACAGGGCAACCTAAATGCCGCGGTACTTACGTATCTCGGTTTGTGCGTGGGTGTCTGTTTGTCTGTGTCAGCCTGTTTTGTTTTGTGTGTGTGCTTGCGCTTGTGTGTGCGTGTGTGTGCGTGTGTGTGCGTGTGTGTGTGTGCGTGTGTGCGCGTGTGTGTGCGTGCGTGCGTGCGTGCGTGCGTGCGTGCGTGCGTGCGTGCGTGCGTGCGTGCGTGCGTGCGTGCGTGTGTGTGTGTGCGCGCGCGCGCGCGCGCGCGCGTGCGTGCGTGCGTGCGTGCGTGCGTGCGTGCGTGCGTGCGTGCGTGCGTGCGTGCGTGCGTGCGTGCGTGCGTGCGTGCGTGCGTGCGTGCGTGCGTGCGTGCGTGCGTGCGTGCGTGCGTGCGTGCGTGCGTGCGTGCGTGCGTGCGTGCGTGCGTGCGTGCGTGCGTGCGTGCGTGCGTGCGTGCGTGCGTGCGTGCGTGCGTGCGTGCGTGCGTGCGTGCGTGCGTGCGTGCGTGCGTGCGTGCGTGCGTGCGTGCGTGCGTGCGTGCGTGCGTGCGTGCGTGCGTGCGTGCGTGCGTGCGTGCGTGCGTGCGTGCGTGCGTGCGTGCGTGCGTGCGTGCGTGCGTGCGTGCGTGCGTGCGTGCGTGCGTGCGTGCGTGCGTGCGTGCGTGTGTGTGTGTGTGTGTGTGTGTGTGTGTGTGTGTGTGTGTGTGTGTGTGTGTGTGTGTGTGTGTGTGTGTGTGTGTGTGTTTTGGCATGTGTGGGATAGAAAGGATGGGATGTATCGCAAATTAGGTGGTACTAGGTAAACCTTGTGATTGTGTCTGTTTATGAAATCAATCATGCGTGGAATTTTTGCTATTTGGAAATGAGTTACGCAGGGCAAACTATTTATGCCCTTAATGGATTATAATTTTAATACATATTTGTACCTTGCTATAGTTAGAGCTACAGTCTGTGCGGCCAGATATATTGCTTCTGTTATTTCCACTTTAAAAACAAAGAATGTGTAAAATTGCTGCTAATTTTAAATATATCACTTAGTTAAATAAACACACACACACACACACACACACACACACACACACACACGCACGCACGCACGCACGCGCGCGCACACACACACACACACACACACACACACACACACACACACAGACGTATATAAATAAGAAAGTGTCCTAGATACCCTAAGTGGTTTGCAACTTATCCTATCACTTTGATCAGGCAAAAGTGACGAAGTCATAGAAGTTCACGACGTTTAGATAAGTGATTCCATGACAACGAAGTGAATTCTGGCCGTGAAGAGGGGCAATTAAAATTATTGAATCGCTGAAAAAGGAAGAACATCTCAAATCTTAACAGCACCTGAAGTCCAAACCAAACAATCTGTGGGGACATTTTATCCAGTGCTCATTAAAAATAAATAGAATTCATGGATTCTCTCTCACTCCCAGCTATCTAATATTGATGGTTATGATAATTCCCCAGACTAGTTATGACAGTTCCTAATTTGAGACCGATTAAAAGTCCTACCAGAAAAAAAACTGTATGTAATTGCAATTGTACCTTTACATGATTGTTTGCTATTTTATTGCAAAAACATGGGCTTTGTAAGAGGTTCATAGACGAGATAAAGTTGGCAGTCTACTTCGACTTTCAACAGGTGTTTGTTTGATAAGCTCCAACATCATTTATTGTTGAGGTCCCACGCTTGTACTGCCTTATTTGTGAGCATCAATGCGTCTATTACATCAATATAAATCTATTCTATTGTAACTTCCCTTATAAACCACTGAAATCTATTCACATTATTGATATATTCAAATAATTGCCTACATATAAAATATAAGTTCTTTTAACATGATATGAGACCATGTTTTAATACACTTTAAAAATTATAGAATTGTAAAATATAAAGGTGAACTGGTAAATTAAGATAATTCTGGCAAAAAATGCAATTAAAATCTAACATTATTCCTCAAAATAGTAACGACAGTAAAAGTACTCAATGTGCGTTAAAATTGGGACTACCTCCCACAACAATACAGCCCTTCATCTTACAAAGCTTTGTGTCATTAATTTCTGGATGTTACATTTTGCCACTAATTTCTGGATGTTACATTTTGCCACTAATTTCTGGATGTTACATTTTGTCACTAATTTCTGGATGTTACATTTTGCCACTAATTTCTGGATGTTACATTTTGCCACTAATTTCTGGATGTTACATTTTGCCACTAATTTCTGGATGTTACATTTTGCCACTAATTTCTGGATGTTACATTATGTCACTAATTTCTGTATGTATATTTTCCACTGAATTCTGGATGTCACATTAGTCTACTCGTATTTCCTAACATGCTATTTTGTTTACGTTCACATTATGTGTCATTTAAAAAAATAAGAGGCAAATCCTCTTTTAAATCTTATTCTATCTGCTCTTATGCACCACCTTTCAAACTGAATAAGTGGTAGAATAAGCCTTCAAATAGAATAAGCAGTTTAGTACAAAAAGTGCAGAGTGACAGGCAGGATTTAAACTTGCGCTATCCCTAACTCAGATCCAAATTTTGACGCTTTGGACCGGATGTAACCTTTCAAAAAGTAAATGCAGATTTTAAGTTCGGTTCTTGGAGTTAAATTGAAACATTTTTTTATATAGGCTGAATCTTCCAATACGTATAAACCCTCAACACAGTCAGATTTAAAAGTTTGGCAATAATTGTTATTTTTTATACTAATCACACTTATGGGTCACAAGCTGAAATTCCATTTGTTGTAATCAATTCATTTTTTCATCGTAATGATCATTTTTTTATCAAATAGGATTTTCACGGAGCCTTAACAAAAAATCCAAAACGTTTGTTGCCGATATATGTTCATAAAATGTAAGAAAATAATTGAATTAAAACCAAAAAACTATATTTATGAATTTTTCTGCTAATATGTTTTCTTGGCGAATATCAGATTAATTGCCGCGTGTATAGAAGGCCGCATATGTGTAAAATAGATCGTGTACATTGTACCTCAATAATATCTTTACGATCACAGCTATCATCGTCTCGTTGCTTAGGAGTCAAAAACAACTGTTCGAAACAAAAACTTCAAAGTACTTTATCTCAAAAGAAGTTAGTAAAGACAATGTTTAGGAAAAGACCTTTTGAACCTAAATAGTTTGAATATGAGTAATGGCTTGAGTTCAGTGTGGCAAAGAAACTTTCTATTACTTTCAATGTCGTTGCTTTGCTTCAAATAACAGCTATAATATTACAAAAATGCATTAACAGATTGCGTCAGTTTTTGTTTTGAAGATATAAAATCTATAGAACTCATGACAAATGTAGCATTCAGTATGGTTGGCTGATAAAATTATATTATTAGGAAACCAGGTTATGTATCTTATGGGTGAACAAGAGGCTAAAAAAGCATAACTTAAGAAACTGTACTAAAAGGGAACAAGAAACGCCTATAAAATCTGAGGAGGGTCGCATATGTTGAATATCATCCGTTGGTTAACTATAAAAATATAAAAGGTTTTACAAAACAAATTGCAAGCAAGAACATTTGCAAATTGGTATGTTTCTGGAAAATGTTGATATTTTGCAAGTATTCGGCCCTTTTCCAAAACTACTCAAAGATGTTCCAAAACAGTACTTTTTGGTCCTAAGTACTTCTCGTTCAGAATTACGTCATGTCGTCAAATACAGCGGTGGATATGTAACTGATGGAATCCAGGAACAGCCCTCTTAGTCATTTGCTATGAAACGTCACATTTCGTTTTAGACGAAAGGATATATCCTATGAAGAGATAGGTGTTATTAAAGCGATTAAATTCTACTGATGATAAAATTATAAACTGTGTGTTCTCTGAAATAGCTGTCCTGTGTGGAAAGCTAGTTTCTAAGTAATTTTAAGCAGCGTCTATAATGGCCGGTGAATTAACCGGAACAAATACTACAGGGGTGCTGAAAAGTCATGAAACGGCCTAATATCTTCTGTACTCGTAAACGAACAAACCTTCTGTAAACTTCAAGTAAACTGTGAGTTCAACAGAAAATTCAGGAAGTTCCTTTAATTAGTTTAATTTCGCATTAACAATTTTTAGTGGTTAGTGACAATCGCAACTCAAAATCACTACCTAGATTGTTACAGGAGGTGTTCAAATTGTGTCCCCCTCGGCCTCTTGGCAATATCCCAGCCGATGATAAAACTGTGACAACGCATTGTTTATTACATCTACTAGAATACGCGCAGCTTCTTCTACAATACGGTGTTGCTATTGTTACTAACCACTCAAAGTTGTTAATGTGAAATCAAACTAATTAAAGTAACATCCTGAACTTTCTGCTGAATTTACAGTTTACTTTTAAAATCTTTGAACCGCTACCACTTTGTAACGGATGTATCTTAAAGTGCGGTTTGCGGTATACGTCTTTACATGAATAGTCCTTTAATACGGTATGCATATCAACCTACTCTAACATTAAAACATTTCCACTGACTCCTCGTGGAACGCTCCCATAGAAGAATAGCAGGACACTAATTACATCTTAAAGTATGTGTTTGTGTACATTAATCAGGGGTTAAAAATCTGTAGCTTCACCTGATCTGGTTAGAATAAAATTAAACCATTCCATAACTTGCACATAAGATCTGTATTGAAACTTTTGAGTGCCGCCATTTTTAAGAATTAACCTTTTGAGGTCTAATTTGCCGCATGATGTTCTACTAATCAAAACCTTTAAAATGGTTTGCACAACGACCTATGCTTACATTTAAGATTTGCCACCGAATTCACGTTAATGAAACATTTAGGTTTAGTTTCTGTTAGGGAACCTCACAAAGGATTCTAATCATTTTTTAATCTTGAATGAGTTTTTTTTATATTTATCAAACGTAGGACTAACGTGTTTGAGGATATTGCCAAACAAACTACAACAGAACTGAAGACTGAAATTCATTAACATAACAACAATGTAATATTCATTGAAGAGAGTATAGAATACAATTTTAACACAATTGAACCTGTTTTAGTAATTTTAGCTTGTGGTAAAATGGAACAATGTCCTGTTAGAAATATAGCTTTGTGAAGCAGTGTGAATATGTTTAAAGCCTGCAATAGCTTTAGATTAAACAATAAACAGTGAAGAAGAGTTGGAATATGGGTTATCAAAATAAATTAAAAGTCTATAGACATTGACGTTCCGAATCAAGTCATACGAAAACAAAAATCGGTTTTTTTGTCACATAGAATCCTGTTTTGGACCGCCTTTTATCAGATCTTATTTCTTGATTTTCTTTATCTTTGCCATAAGTGGCATTGAATTTTAATTAGTCTAAAAAAATTATTAAATAAAATGTCATAAATCTTTGTAACGTATTTATTAGTCAATGCTGAAAAACTATAGGCACAATTTGTTGGCAAAGAAGCGTAAAGAAGCTGATACAAGATGTCTACCCAAAAGTGTCCGGTACTGAAATAATTTTCTATCGGGGTTCCACCGAAGTTAACCTATTGAAAGTTAAGTGCTGTTATTAATAAACTTTCCATGATGGCTGTACCTACCTTCACGAGTGAAAGAACCTTCTCGCAGCTGAGCATTATCAAACTAAGCTCACATCTGCGTGCGAGCGTACAGGACCCGTTTGGATACGTGATGTTTATGTTTATGTAACAAGAAATGGTTGCTAGCACAAGCATATGTGATGCAACTGAGGACTTGACTAACAGTGCTGAATTACTCATCGAATTTCTCTGTAATAGCTCTATATATTGTACACAGCACTATTAATGCGTACTGAATTAAAACATGTCGCAAGCTATTTTTAAGTATATTTAAATCTAGCTTAAATTAAGAGATTACTCACTAAAAATTGAGATATCCATAAAAACTATAAAATCGGAGTTCTTTCCGTTTTGTTGTAAAAATTAACTAAGTTGGGCTGGCTGGATCATAATTAAATATTCCATTAATCAAAACGTTTTCACGATGTTATATAAATGAACTATGTGGGCTAGCTGTATCATAAATAAATATTCTACGAATCAAACACGTTTTCTTGTTGTTATACAAATTAACTAAGTGGGCTGGCTGGATCATAATTAAATATTCCATTAATCAAAACGTTTTTCACGATGTTATATAAATGAACTATGTGGGCTAGCTGTATCATAAATAAATATTCTACGAATCAAAAACGTTTTCGTGTTGTTATACACATTAACTAAGGTAGGCTAGCTGGATCATAAATAAATATTCTACGAATCAAAAAGTTTTCGTGTTGTTATACAAATTAACTAGGTGGGCTAGCTGTATCATAAATTAAATATTCTACGAATCAACACGTTTTCTTGTTGTTATACAAATTAACTAGGTGGGCTAGCTGGATCATAAATAAATATTCTACGAATCAACACGTTTTCTTGTTGTTATACAAATTAACTAGGTGGGCTGGGTGGATCATAATTAAATATTATACGACTCAAGAACTTCTTCGTGTTGTTATACAAATTAACTAGGTGGGCTGGCTGGATCATAAATAAATATTCTACAACTCAAGAACTTCTTCGTGTTGTTATACAAATTAACTAATGTGGTGGCTGGATCATAATTAAATATTCTTTGAATCAAAGACGTTTCCGTATAGCAGTCAACGGGATTTGAGGCTGTGACTGGGGCGTAAATTAATATTGTACATATAACAGTCATTTCGTTGTGTTATACCAATGAAACAGAATAGCTAACAAGATCATTCTTTAGACGACAAAATTGGTCTACACTGACATTACTAAAGCTTTATCTAGTGTAGATTATTCTAGATCATTATTTAGCAAAGAAGCGATTCCTATAAAAACAGTAAAAATTTATTTTAAGCCCTCTTTTATCAGTAGACTACATCTTACTATCCTCAATTTAGAATTAAAGCACTTTATAAAGAACTTCTTTGGTTTTTGTGACTCAGTAACTTATGTGTACTTCAAAAGTAGCAAACTCTTCAACAACTATGAGTGTACCATAAACTGCTTCAATCAGATTATATGTGCCAGGTTATATGTGACGTGTGATTCTCATTAAGCTGCATTACTTTGTTTAATGTTCGTTTTCGACTATGGAAGGATTTGGACATTTACCATCGTACAGTGATTCAACAAAAATAATTAACACTACGAGATCTGCAATTTGATCTCTTCTACTATGACTTCAGTCCAGGTTAAAATAAACTGATCACACAAGGAGGCAAATTACGAAACGAGGATGGGCCTTTTATGGTACACTGTAGACTTCTTGATGAATTTGCAAAATTCTTTCAGAAAACTAAGATCCTAATTAACTCCTGAACAATCCCAAAGTCCTCCATATTTATGGCTTCCCAAAATTCACAAACCCAGCATCTCTCTCTCTCCGGCCAATAACTAGTTCTCGTGATTCACCTTGGAAGGAATTGTCTAAAGTTCTTTTGATCACTTTAACACCACTGGTTGAAAAAAGTTACTCTTTTATCAATAATTCAAAAGACGTTGTAGAAATGTCAAAATCTCTGAAATTGATTGCTTATAAATGGTTGACGCTGAAAGTGTATGTACCATTGTGAATATTTAGTGCAGCATCTGGGATCTGACGCTGTCACAGGCTTGACTCCTGGAATCTGGAGTCAGAAGAGATCTAAAAACAGGTCGGCGGCGAAGAAGCTAAAAATGAACACTTTAAACCGTTTCGACATCAGAGACTCTTAGACTACAAAGAATAGTGCAATCAAGGTGAGAGGTATTCTCATTGTCTCTTCAGATGCCAAACTCAACATTCACATATGTGTACCACTTGTACCAAAAATGCACCAACTCCCGAAACTCGGAATGGAAATGGTAACTCAACTATCACCTGTTTTCGCCGGTACATTTAAGGGGAGATTTGAGCAAAAAGGTTTTGGTCTTAACTTAGTTTAAAACCGAATATTTAGTGAAAGTATGTGGACGAAAATTTTATTGATTTTCAACATGGAGGCACTAAACTTGACCATGTTTTGACCACATTTGCAATATTTTTCTTTCCACCTAATTTACAAAGAAATTGGAAGTCCAAAACATGCATTCTTTTCTGTCCTTAAGGCTACGGGTTTTAAAGAAAACACAAACAGGAAAGTATTTAAACTCATAATCAAAACATCATCACAAATCTGTCAAAGAAGGAGCTGCCTACTCGTTAAAAACAAAGCAAAGTGTTTGTGGTCATACAATGACAGATTAAAAGAGTAAACTAAGACAGTTGAATCGAATCTTAGACAGAAGGAATACTCTCAGTCGGTTATTAGCTATAAACAAGTGCAAACAAAACAGAAGAACTGTCCCCGAACTAGAAAACAATAGAGATGTATTCTTGCTTCTCTTTTCTCAATCCCTTATATGCGGAGATTACAGGAAAATTTGAAGAGTAGGTAGAAAGTACGCAAGAGCGTTTACCACACAAAATACTTTAAAACTCCCATAAAGTCGAAACCAAAAACTGCACACTGGATTCAAATCACTAATTATATAAATTGATAAAATTTATTTGTAACAGGGACTATATTTGCGAGAAGAAATGTCTATTAAACGGTAGAATAGAAGAACACAAAGAAAACACAAGAAATGGACTACCATAACAATCAAAAATAGCTCTACATTGTTGGTTGGAAAGCCATCGTAGGGACATGGATGAATCTAACATGATTCACCTCGTTTCTTTGAAAGGATTCATATATTAAATTAGCGGACCGTCAGTTGATTTAGGGCTTCTGGTTGGCAATTCTAAAAATTGAACAAAAACGGAAACCTAAAGAATCAAATGAGATATTAATTCTAATAAACCGATGCGGAGTCATTGTATAGTTTTAAGAATTTCATCTAGAGTGAACCAATAAAAAAGACCCACCCCGTTCCCTGATTTGTCGCTATCTTTTTTCTACTAAGACGATCACTATTTACTATTAACCACTGATAAATTGTCAACGGCTGTTTATAAACTGTTTGAACTGGACTTCGCGTGAGTAACGTTTCAATACCGTAAAATAACTTATTTCTAAATAGATTTGCAGATTCGTTAAATGTACGCACCTAAAGTTCCTTTTGTAAGTACCCATTTAAAAACTGATCCGAGTTTAAATCAATTTCATTGAGAATTATACTAGGTTTTCAAATTAATACAGTCAATTTTTATTCCTACTTGAATTTAATTTAACGTAATTTTAATTGGAAAACATAATGAACTTTGACTTAACATGCAAGGGATGCAGTCAGAAATGTTAAGCTTTAATGATTTCTACTGTAAATTTCAACTTACTGCAATCACAATAAACTTCATAGAAATACTTAATATTTTGTAGCAATAATTTGACGTTAATCAAATGATTTACTCAGAAAAGTTCAGATTACAAAAGATTTTGAGTATTATTGATTTGCTACATGTGTTAAAAACGTTTATTTAAATTTGGAATTAAATTAACTATTTACTTTATTTATTTATTTGGAACTAGTCCATTAATATTGGAAGCGCAGAGGAGGAGCTTTTATTTAAATGTACCAATGAATTAGAAAAGTTTCCATTTAAATTTAATTATTTCAATGTATTCATTTCAGAATAGTTAAAATATTATTATAATTATCTTCAAGAAGTAGACTGATTCATTTTGCACAAATTGATAAAATAATGTTGGCTTTCTTATTTAACTTGCACGGAGAACCTTTGATATTTTTAGTTTTGTTAATCTTACTTCGGAATGATACAGTCATTGGAAATATTTTAATTGTGCTTGATTGATTTATGTCTGTTACATATTGGTAATATGTTGTATATTTTATATAAATGTCTCACGAAACGGCTAGTAGGCCGTGGCAATTTGTATATAGTGACATACTAGAGTATGGTGGTCAAAATTATTTGGTAGTTACTGATGCTTATTCTAACTGAGTAGAATTGAGAAAATTGTATGATAAGTCAGCCAACAGTGTTATTAGAGTTTTGAAAAATATTTTTTCTCAGTTTGGTGTGCCAGAACGCTTTGTTTCAGACAATGTTCCCTATAGTTCTCAAGTGTTCAAATCTTTTGCCAATGAGTACAATTTCATAACTGTGACAAGTAGTCAATTTTATCCTAGAAGTAACGGTAGATCAGAAAAAGCTGTTGCAATATGCAAAAATCTTTTGAGACGGGCCAAGGATAGTGGTAAGGATATTGAGTTGTTACTTTTAGATTACAGAAATACTGCTCTTAGTAATGTGAATGTCAGTCCTGCACAATTGTTTTTGAATAGAGTGTTAAAGTCAAAATTGCCTGTAAATACTAATGACCTCAAGCCTAAAATAGTTAATGTCAACACAAGTAGCCTAAATGAAAAATCTAAAAAATATTATGACAGAACATCAAAGTCACTTGGTAGTTTTGAGAAAGGTGATAATGTTTTGATTCAAAAAGGTAAAGAGTGGATAGGTGGTAAAGTCATTGAAAAGTTAAGCTTTCCCCCACGAAGCTATGTAGTTGAAGATAAATATGGGCAAGTGTATCGTAGAAATAGAATAATGTTGAGAAAATGTTATTATGAAGTTGGTAAAAATAATTATTATGATTTAATTGTAGAAAATGATGTGGGTAGGCCAAATGATAACAATATAGAAAATGTTGTTGAAAGACCTAATGTTGTTCCTGATAGGCCAGTGCAAAACCAAACAACTAGATGTGGTCGGGCTATCAGCAAGCCTGCTCATTTGAATGACTTTGTTTAGAGATAACTTTTGTTTGAAAGTTTTTGGTAACATCCATTTTCATAATTATATTAACTTTAATCTGTTTGTGTTGTTTTATCATTTTTATTAAAAAAAAGGAGGATGTTACATTTTGGTAATATGTTGTATATTTTATATAGTACATATCTATATTGATATGAATGTGGCAGTATTGCCAGTATTGTGATGGCACACAGCTCCATGTAAGATAGATTTAAGAAGATGGTTAGAAGAATACATTGTGTTGTGAACATGTGCCGTATTATTTAAATCCTATTATATCCTAATTAATAAGTAATAATTAAAATATCACCTAAGTGATATTAAACAATGTCATTCGATTCAAATTATAAATCATTTACTATAAAGTGTATCTGTATGAGTACATTTGCACTTGAGTATGTTATAAGTAGCAATTGATCCTAAAGAGCGTACGTATGAAACGACATTCTGGAAAATGTTTAAGCCTGTTCGTTAGCAAGCACCTATAAGATAAATCTAGAATGTATAAACATGTCACCAAAACCAGTTTGGCGTACACAGCTGTTTTATGGTGTGGCCATATGTTCAAATCTGATACGTGTACGTATACAAACACTGACGTGTTTTGGCATTTTACAAGCTTTTTACTGGAGTTTTTCCCTTAAAATGTTAATAATTTTCTATTTAAACTTACTAGTGTCAGTTATACTGACAAACCACTACTAGGCGGACACCGAGTTTGATTACCGCTTTTAAAATGGTAATGCACCAGCCGCTCACAACGGTAACGCACCAGCCGCGCACAAAGGTAATGCACCAGCCGCTCACAACGGTAATGTACCAGCCGCTCACAACGGTAATGTACCAGCCGCTCACAACGGTAACGCACCAGCCGCTCACAACGGTAATGCACCAGACGATCACAACGGTAACGCACCAGCCGCTCACAACGGTAATGTACCAGCCGCTCACAATGGTAACGCACCAGCCGCTCACAACGGTAATGTACCAGCCGCTCACAACGGTAACGCACCAGCCGCTCACAACGGTAATGCACCAGACGATCACAATGGTAACGCACCAGCCGCTCACAACGGTAATGCACCAGCCGCTCACAATGGTAACGCACCAGCCGCTCACAACGGTAATGTACCAGCCGCTCACAACGGTAACGCACCAGCCGATCACAACGGTAATGTACCAGCCGCTCACAACGGTAATGCACCAGACGATCACAATGGTAACGCACCAGCCGCTCACAATGGTAACGCACCAGACGATCACAATGGGTATGCAGTGTGCATCTTGTTATCCTAACATAGCTTTAAAGGCGATCTCCAATTTGAGATGTTTGAAGTTGAGGAAAGAATCTGGGGAACTTCAAAGAATCATCAAGGTGATCATTAAAGTTGAATACTCCAAACAGCAACGTACATAAACCTGAGTAGCTGATGGCCGACACATCTAACACCTAAAAAAGGTGCATTTCTGCGAAGTGGCTTTCAGCTAAGGAGAGATTAAGTACGTACTTGTTTGACAAAGCCATAACTAACTTTCAGCTAAGGAGAGATTAAGTTCGTACTTGTTTGGCAAAGCCATAACTACCTTTCAGCTAAGGAGAGATTAAGTACATACTTGTTTGACGAAGCCATAACTTCTACTTGCAAAATACTGTGAACGTGTGCGGTGAAATTTCCCTTGCACATTGTGAAATTCCTGCCCAGTTACTGGTAGTTGTTCATTAATCCGATAGTCCCCAGTTAAAGGATACCCAGATACCTTGATGACGTGCAATTAGGTTGAAGAGTAAATGCTTGGAATTTACTATATGGATGCCATATTCACAAGTCCTTAATGTTCATGAGTGATACGTTAATCAGTTTACCGGAAAAAATTATCTATAAGTTTGGGCTAACGGCTTCACTATATTGAAGTCATTATGGCTACTTCGCCAGATCTGACCATAATGTATTTTATTTATGAAATCGCAATTTTATGCAATTCCTGTTAATGATGAACAAACTTCACGGCGAATAATCATGAATGCTTTTAGACAGATAAAGCGGTCGGTTTTAATCTACGTGGGGCTTGTAACAGAATGGCGGATATTGAGGTAGTAAGAAGTGCGAAGCAAGTCTTTATGTTCCTATTGTCTCTTGTAACCCTTTTTCTTCATAAATTCAATTATTAATTTGTGGATTTGGATAATGATTATTTAAAGATAAATAAACAGAAAATCCAACGAGATTATAAAAACAATGATCTGTTAAGAAAAAAAGCAAGGAAAGTATTTTAAAGGTTTGTGTTTCACGAACGTTATTTTCGACTCCTGAGCAACAAGATAAATATAGCTGAGATAATAAAGACATCACGTTGAATATTAACGCGCAGAGTCAAGGATCTGTTATCCTCCTACAATGGCCAGCCATATGATGGGTGCTTTTATTTTGTTTAAAGTAGAGGCCGATCCCCTTTAAGCCTTATTCTGCCCGACATAAGCCACTGGCCTGTGCGAACCAGGTTCAACCTGATTTTCTACAACAAAAACGTAATGCCCGAAATTTCAAGGACATAGTTTTTGTGTTTAATGTCATAATTTTGTTACATTTTAAGAATATTTTTCGTAAAAAAACGTTACAGCTCCTTTTGCTGTAACTCCGTCAAAATCCTACTTGGTCACCATTAAAAATGACCATTGAACCTAAAAATGAATTTATTACAACAAATGCGTAAATCCAATATTAGGATCGTGTGATCCATAAGTGTCTTCAGTATAAAGATAACAGCAATCCTGAAACTTTGAAGGCTGTAGTTGTGTGGGAATTCACGTTGGGGGATAGCGAAAATGCTCTATGTTGATCACCAGAACCGGTATCAAAGTCTTAGCGTTTAACTGTCGGAAGGGCTCACGATCTGAGACCACGGCTGGCAACATGTTACAACACGATTTTAGCTAGTCAAGAAATACCCAAATTTACACAATAAAAGTATGTGCTACGAAATGTGTAATAAATGAAGCACTACTTGTATCTCCGGATTAGAATGTGAACAAAGATAGAACTTATCTTCGTGTCTTTATATTCAAACATTAACACACCAGAGACTAGAATTTCCGATCATACTGTAAACAGTTGTAGGTGTGGTGACACCACTGTTACACAGATGGGGCTGGTTTCTTCAGAACCGTGTTCTGCCAGTCTCTACGGACAATAGGCACTTGTGTGGATCTTATCAAACAGAATAAAGTGGAACCTCAAGTGAAGTAAAGTGAAATTTGAGAGTGCCGATGGCCGAGCGGTCTAAGACGTCGGACTTTGGATCTGAGTTAGAGATAACGCAGGTTCAGATCCTGCCTGTGACCATTGCACTTATATCAGTCCCATCGACCTTGTACTGTACCGACTCTCTCCCTTATTCTGATGTTTGGCCTTTCCTTAAAATAACTTCGGAACATGCTTTACATATTAAACGTATTGTTAACCTTAAAAAGCAGCATGTCAAGTATCACTACGTACCTATCCATATTTTACTGCCTATGACACAACGATACTCACGCGAACATATCCTGTTGTTAATGGAGTTTAGTTCTACGAACAAAACTCGTTATACTACATACTCAATAGTCAAAAATTATATTATCCATATGTTTTGTGTCTATATATATATATCGTATAGACTGTCCCTTAAAACGAGATCATGTACGTTCATTTTACAACAAAATGTTCGATTAGAAAGACTTATAATTTATTTTTAGTATGCCTCTGATTATATTTTAAGTAGACGAGAATGACACCTCACGGAGGGATATGGATATCATCGCGCCGTACCTTAATCATTGTCTATTCCTAAATTTTCAGTCTGTCTCGTAATTATGTAATGGCATTCCAACCCCTGGGTGCTTCAGATGTTATGGTGAAGTTATTCTTAATCTGTTCTTGCATTAGGCTCTGATAATAAATTATTATAGTGTACTATGATCGTTATAGAATGGTTTATATTTAGAACTACGAACAGTTCATCTTATGGAAGAACTCTCTTCCATCCACAGATTTGTACTCTGTGGTGACAATAGTCTATACCTATGTACGTTTGTAATTTTTTTAATAACGTTTCTTGAATAAACTGTTTTTAATTGGATGTCCAAAAACTAAAGCTCAAAAATGAATTAAACCATACTTATAAATTACGGTTTGAAATATCGACAGTAACACTCGGGAAACTTCGCAATCTACACTATTTCTCATCTGGAACGATTTGGCCTACTGAAGAATAACAGAAAAAATCTAATAAACTGTTTCTAAAATTAATGTAATTTAATGTCGGATATTGAACAAATCCTGACAATTCTACTGTGTTTACTTGTAGACTGAAAGCTGTGGATGTATATGACAGAATTGGACACTTCAGTAACAACTGATTCCATTAATGTTAAGCTAATGCTATCGACCTTCTGTTGGATTAAATTTTTAAGTTTTTTAATTTTTTTTCTCACATCTTAAAAATAAAGAAAAGTTTTATCATTCCACGTGGAATTGTAGACATTAAAGTAATAATTGGCCATCTTGAAATCGGGTCGCACATAATACACAGCAGAGGTATACAAAATTCTGCTGAATGGAAAAACATATTTTAAAGTATAAAAATGTAATTTTCTTAAAACATGTAATAATTAACTTCACATACCTGATTTAAATTTTATTTTGTTAAAAGTATAATCTTTTATTTCATAACAATTCCCCCAGTCATACGTTATGTACATACTTTGAATAATTCATATACATATATCTTCAACCGGTTTCTACAGGGCTGGTTACAAATCATCCGAAACTTTAAGTACCTTTAATTCTATATGGTGATCAACAATTTTCATATTTTATAAAAAGTGTCTTATACGTCGGTGACTAAAAATGTTACAGATTTTGTTATTATCCCAATCTGAGACCATTTGTAACATCCCTAGATACAAGTAAACGTTCTTATAGTAGTACTTACATGGACAAGTTGTTGACTAAGTTCTACGAAGGCAGGCAGGCAGGCAATGCAAGCAGGACTTGGCCAACGTTGCTCGTTATCAAGTACCAAGCTCAACTCAACATAACACTTTAGCATGCAGCTAGTCTTCCAAGTCTAAGTACTTTATTAACTAGCAAAGCACATTGCACATGACACTTGTTAAGAAGCGTTCAGTCAGTTTACATTTCAACAGTTTTTTAGTGAGGTTTAAAATTTTGTTAAACAATCGATTCCAAAAAGTTGTGGATTAAGGTTGAAAAACTATCTTTAATCATGTTAGACTTACATTGTTTAAATCTTTTTAAATTTTAAATAATTAAATGTTTTGGTTTCACAGGAAATGTGTATATTTTTATTATAATTACGATCAAATAAATTAATAAATGTTTTAAATTATGTGTTGGCTTGTCCAAAGATGCAAATTATTCCCAAGTTTGGATAAGAGCACCCCTTCAATGCACAGTTACTTTGATTATTTTAATTGATATCTCAGTATAGTTAGGTAAAGTGCATTATAGCACAAGACTTTATAGGCTGATAATGTGTATTTAATACTAAAATTGGTACAATTTAAGAGTAATTTGTGGGAAAGTATTTGTGTTATTAAAAGGACAAAACAAATCCCCAAAAAGACTGTAGTTCAAAGGTTGATATGGTCTTTGGAAAGGTCTGAATTAAAGATTACACATTGTTAAACAAAACAACACAAGTAAAGGAAGGGTTTAAAATAAGGTCTTTAAAATGTACATCTGAAAGATGACTTGGATCAGAACATGGGGAAGAGGAAAGATGTTATGAATTTTTTTTCCTGTTAATATACTAGATGACAAGAACTGATTTAGCATGCGCAAATTAATATTGTTAATGGTAGGAAGATAATTTTATGAAATGAGATTAAGCAAAGATATGATATTTGTTTTTAATAATGGTTGAATATTGAAGGCAAGTTCCCACTACTGAAACAATCTTATGTGCCTTTGAAATGTATATGTCAACACAGAACTTAAAAAAGGAATTCAATGGTTTCTATTTCTTTAGGTAAATTTAGAATACATAAAAATGTATGTGCTGTTTAAATAATATGTCATAAAACTTTGTATGAAAGTTCTTCATGATCTATATCGTATTATTTATTCAGTTAAAGTATTATTTCATAATATATCTCAAATTTTGTAGCGCTTATATATTGTTAGTATTTTTTCCTACAACTACTCTTTTTATATTTAGTTACTTCATCCAAAATGTTTAGAGTCTTTATGCAATGACGTTTTACTTACAATACTATTTTTATTGTACTTTCAAAAAAATTACTAAATGTGTCAACTCTGTAGTTTTAAACTACATTAAAATAACCCAATAGGAAAATGAGAAACCAAAACGTTTGTGAACGTAAAAAATAATATTTTATTGTATATTTTGTTCCAAAGGAAACGGACGCAGAAATGAATCTCCATGTATTTCCAAGCCTTATTACGTTTTCACTTGGACCAGTCGCCTCACCGGAGTACCTGAAACGTGAAAACAACCACTGGCGAAAACTGTTCACAACTAAACGTAACAACACAATCATCTTCAAGTACTGTTTTACATCTTTCGGGGGTCCGTCCTTATTAAGTGATCCATTACAGATTGTTTTGTCATACAACAAAAATTTTTATTTGTTTATCATTATCTTCATTACTTTTATATTTAAATATTGTTTTCCTAGTACAATTTTTTGGCACGCTAGTTTTTGCATCTATTGGTGTTTACTGATAAAAAAGGTTAATTAACCTAAAACCCTTGTTACAATAAAAAGAACAGCAAACACAATTTGTATTTGTGAAAACATACGATTAATAATTAAATAAAAATCATAAACAGACGTTGTTGGCATTAACATTTATTATAATTCTTTATACATTAATGAAATTTTACAAAAACTGTGTACATGATTAAATTTAAGTTCATCCAGAAACTAAGCAATTTACTTAATTCATTTTTATGGATAACTAAGGCTACAAAAATATTTGTTATATTGTGTACAGGTAAGGTACTTAGTAACATCTGAAGTGGATATACTGAGAACTTATGAGTGCAAAATTAATAAAGCAAACATATTTTAAATTAGTTTTGTAAATAAGGACAGTATTGTTTTCAACAGTATACAATTAACCAGTTGTGAATAAAGCTGTCAACATAATCCACAATGCAAAAACCAGCGTGCAATGTTGTAATAATCACAAACATAGAGGTTTTTTAGAAAATTTATTATTTTGGAATCTACTTAAAACAAGTCCTCGTTGATTTTAATTTTATATTTATCTGTGAGAAAATTCACTGTTTCTTTTTGGATTACTTGATATTGACTGGCCCTCGAATGCTTCTTGTCAGTTATTAATCAATAATTAAACTGTGTACAAGCGTTAAAAAATGTAATAACTCATGTTTAAATTTGTTGTCATCCTCAAATAAGTTTTACTTAACTGACTGTTTAGTATTCCTTCTTTCAACAGATTATTTAGAAAATAGCCATATAGTGATTTTATTTTTTTAACTATAAGAGTTGTCAGTTTATAAAATCTTTAAAAAGTTAAATTGTGGCAATTAATTATTTTATGGCTGTATTCAACAATTAACAATTTATTACTAGAGCATACAAATTAAGATAATTATTTATAGCAGCTACATGCTGTTTGAAGTTTACATGTAAATATATAGATGTTTGCACCAGCCGAGAGTTAGCTGCAGTGTGTTAGCAGTTGCATTGATCTTGATCCCATTACACCAGTAATTATTAGTGAGACAATAGATGTAAAGTTAAGTTTAATGGGTTTGTATGGAAATGAATGAAACACTGAGACGGAAATGTTAAGACAACTCTGGTTCATCTTATAAAAATCTCACATGAACAAAGAACTTAAGCATACAGAATCATTTATGGCAATTTTAAAAGATGTTTAACACGTGTGTTTAGATATACACATTATCTGACAGCCTCACAAACTCTATATTAGCAAACAGTAACACATAGATTATATAGAATGTGTTTGAGGGTCTAGAAATTACACAGATCCTAGACGTAAATGTTTTAGTACACATCCTCGGATTGACACAAATTTCAGATTGGAAGTCTAATAGTGACATTGATTCTAGATTTAGACACTCCGTTTAATACCCTAGTTAACACCTGTATTATAGATATTAACACTATCTGAGGATCCACAAGTGACACAGATCCGACTTTTGAATGTTCCAGCTGACAATAAACGTGACAATCAGATATTAGGACTGAGTGCTCCAGCTGATAGCCAAGAAAACACAAATTTCGATTTGAACGCTGCAGCTTACAATCTAAATCACATATATACTGATTTAGATGCTTCTGTTAACATTTAGATTACTAACTTTTGGTACATAGGACTAACTGCCTCAATCTTTTAGATTTTAAATGACAGCCAAAATAAGAAAGTTTAGGAATTGTTAGGGATGCCTTTTACCCTAATTAGAAGATTATAAAGGGCGCAACTGGCAGTATAAATTCCTAAACTTGTATTCTTACTCTGAACTTACTACTGGCTAAACTGTAGTATTTAAATTGAAGAAACTGCAAACTTTTTTCCAACATTGGCATACTGCCTAATACACTTAATCTTATCAATACCCTGGCAAATTGATGCTATAAATAAAATATTAATTTGTAAGTTGCACTATCCATATTTCCTCCCTATTTTATTCAAATCTTACATTACTAAGCTTCTGTAGACATGTTAGTGGGTGCCTGAAAATAAACAACGAGAACAGGACAATGAAACACAGGTTTTTACCTTCTTGAACTTGTCTACTAATACTATTGTAATATGACATTTTTTTTATTTTTAACATCTAACGCTCCTCTGTTTATTTAAGGGTCTCTGAAATGAGACTAATTTATAAATATAAATTACAATTGTTTAGCAAAAAAATTATCAGAATGGAGAAAACAAATAGAAGATGTAAGAGGTTTTCAATTAAATAATTATGAGCTACGAAAAAGAAAGCCATATATTAAATTAAATTAAACTGTATTTTTTAATTTTTCTATCAGGCGCTTTTCTGGAGTTTAAGCCAGTTAAATTAGAGAAGAATAAGAATTTTCACTACAATCCAGTTCTAATGAGTCCCCAGTAACTTTTATAACAAACAAAATATTATAACCATTTTGGAAAATGTATCAAATGTATCATAACTTTTTATAATTTTCATTCTTAATTTATTCTAACGATTAGCTACAGAATTAAATTATGGTTGGCCAATTATAAGGTTCAAAGACCATGTTTATACCTGAAAATTTATAAAGCCAGGTTAAATAAAGATGTCCTTAAGAGATTTATCTGTATTTTTCAATCTAAGTTAGCATCAAAATACCTGTGTTTAACTTCGTAGTAAACTTTATAGTTTTAATAAGCAGAGTACTGAATCAAGTATTTTTTAAATAATTTTTTATTATATTTTTCTTAGTAACGTATCAAATATAATGTGGATAGCAAGTTTAATTGGAATCATATTAGGTGATTTGAGAAGTCCACCATTACCTTCAAGGAAGCTCTCATAGTTTGTCATGCATGGCAGTCTCGATGAAGTTTTAACAAGTAAATTTTTACATAACAATAAATTAATAATAAAAGTATTTTCAATGTAAGACTTATCTTAACAATCCAAATTATTTGTTAAGTATTAGTAAAAAGTTAATAGTATTATTAAATTTATATTGAGAAGGAAAACAAGCTGATTTGTTGAAATAAATTTATTACTACAAATTGGGTTTCATTTCCTATCCCAGCAAAATTTATCAAATTGAGTTTAGAAAAGTTATAAAAGTGATTGTAACTATGTAAATTCCACTGTGTTCAATTATGTAATCAACTTTGATGTTTGTACTCAAGAAAATTTATATTATAGGTAATTTACGAAGGTAATAAAAATAATAAATTAATTTAAGCAAAGAAAGAAAAGGTACTGACTGAAAAAGAAACAGAATTTAAAGATACAAGAAAGTGATGACTATAAAATAACTACTAGTAATTTAGTTATTGCTCGCTTTTACACTATTTGATTTAAAAATTTTCAGAAATAAATTATGATCTTTGGACAAATTGGTAAGCGTATAAAATTGACTACTGTCTATTTATTGTTTTCTTATTTACTGCAATATTCATTATACTGCCTTACAACTCCACTGCATTCATTAATATTCTAAAAAATATGGTAATATGAATAAAGTGAGACTTTTAGTTTATTTATATAAACATTAGGAAAGATGTTTGGCTGACCATTCCACGTGCAAAGGTTTATTTATCATTTTCAGAAACAAGAACAATATGAAATTAGGCTTTATTTCTCTTTGTTTAGATGGGTTTCATGTACAGATATTAATATATTAACTGATAATAGTTGTTATGTACATAAAACAAAATAATTTGGATCCAATATCAATGACGTCACGAGTAAATTCTCTTATATCCTAAATTCTCTTATATCCGGTTGTTATGGTTTTTTTAAACTTATCAATGACTAAAAATTGTAATAAATCTGTGTTTTAAATGTACCATGGATACTTATCATTAATCACAGATTATGTGTAACTTTAAAACTACAATATAAAAAAATAATGAATAACGATAAATAATAATCTTATTGTTTACAGGTGGTAACTCTCTGACTGATGGACTCATCATTAGTGGGTGCTTTTATAATATTAACTTCTGATGTTAAATACAGTATAACACACACGCACGCACACACACTCGAGCACACACACACAAACACACATAATATTTTTAAAGATACATTCTCAATTCTGTAATAAATAAGATTACTATATATTTATTAACTGTAAAAATAATTATTTATGGACGTCATATGAATAATTATTAAATCATGTAAAGTTGCCAAATAAGCTATTTAATTTGTTTTGCTGTCTGCAGCAATTGAATCCAAAATATGATATGTCGAAACATTATGAGTTTTATAATAAATAATGATTTTGTCTATAACCAGCTCACTTATTGGTAAAATAAAATGGTAACATTGGGTACGCTATAGTCCAGATGAGTTGGGTGTAATATTTGTATCAACCAAGTATTATAAATAAGAACATGAACTCTCATTTGACCTGGAGAGAGACTTGGAATATATGTGAAGAGTGAGATATGCGATAATGATGGGCAGTTCTATTCAGAAGGAGAGATTCTCCCTCTCCACCAAATACATAAAATAATAACTACAGTAATAAATCAATTTGTACATTTGATACATTATAATTTGTTTAACCGAATAGAAAACAATTATATACCTAGGCGAGATAAATTTGTACTGTTTACTTCGACTCAACCCTAAAATATAGTCCATGAGCCAAGAGCCAATTTTTATTTGTAATGTATAACCAGTAGACATTTCTTCGTAAAATCAACAGAGGAATTTCCCTATTGATTTGATTATTATACAAAATTTCTAGTTTTGATGGAGGTTTGAAATGGACGGCATTGAAAGATTAAAGATATTAAATGATTTTTTCACAAATAATATTTTGTCTTACTTGACACACTTAAAACCAATCAGTTTTACAATTCAAGAGGCTAAAAGCGCATTTCACAATTCGACTGGCAGTTTTGAACTAAACGAGAGTCATGATGTCACTGTTTCAACTGCATGGAAAACAACTCTCCCTTAGAGATTCTGGATCAGGATTATGTTCAATTCATTCATGTCCAAAATGCTTCCTAACAACACATACAAACAAGATGAAGAATGACCACTCGCAAAAACTCAAGTTGGTTGTATCAAATGTAATGATGCTGTATCGACTCAGTTTATTCAACACTAAAGAATAATGCCGTAAGCTCGATATGATTTTTAAAATAAGTTGACAACCTGTTTGTCATTGACTCTCAGTAGGTAAGCGGTATTCTTATCATCTGCAAAAGTTGTCTAGTATCAATATTAGCTATAAAGGTTGGCTTATCTAAGAGGAAACGTGTTGCGGTTAATCAAACCATTCTTTCATGCAAGATCACTTGGTGTGGAAATTATGTGGGATTTGTCTCATAGGACAGAATTCTTATAAATTCGGGTCTAACAACTCGGCTGCTTGAGTGAATCATAACTTTAGTTCTTTGACTAAGCCATGTGAACTTACATAGGTGAAATACAATGATCATCAGAGCTACAGGGGCTGTTGTATAGGCGTAGGTACTCTGTCTACCTTACCCATACGTGCATGTTGGATGGACTATTCTAACCCAACTAACCTAAAACGTCTATTCTATTATAAGTTTTTTTGTATTTATATCCTTATTCGGTTCATTTTCATTTATATAGCCGAAAATGTAAAAAAATAAGTATTTATTACAGCTAGAATCCAATTCAGAAGTATTCCCAAAGAGGACCCAGATTAAGAAAATTAAAATGTGATATATTGATTAGATTTTCAAACTGATTAAAACGCACTTATTAGTAAGTAAGACATTAATGCATATAACTCTTTTCAAAAAATAAATATTTTCTTTAATCAATGATTTATTTACTTGCACTGATACTGCATGTTTATCTGTTTCTTAAACAAAGCCTCAATACAATTTTAGAAAAAAAACTTCGCAAAAAAAATATATATATAAGACACGACACAATAAAACACAACAAGTTTTTTTTTAGTAAATGTTATCAGCACATTTTTATTTATTTATATTATTGCAAATAGGTGCATAATATATTATGATACGTTTTAAATAATAAGTAATACAAAAATAAATAAATGTACTAATTAAGCTTCCGTCACTAACCAGTACCTAATTTACTAAAAAGCTAGTTTTATTTCTTTATTTTTCTAGTTGATACAAGCTTGCTAACACTACTATTCTACAATTTATAGAAATGAATTGTAAACATTGCAATAGATAAGCTACAATTTCCATGCAAGACATGCCATGAACAGGTTCAATCACTCTAAATGTGTAATTGTGTACTATGTAAAGGTATATTGTACAGATGTCAGACCTATGTTGCGCAAAGTTGAGTAAGAAGCTAAGTGAATTTTAAAACCTAATTTTAATTAATTGATAGTCAATTTTTCAATGAACTTTTAAATCCTTAATCAAGCCAAAGATATTATAAAACTAATGTGAAAAATTGCATGACTAGCAATATTTATCAGAATGCCTTATGTGGTACGTTTATTAATTTTTGAATGATCGCTTATTTGTGGTTTTTAGAATAATAACTAAATTGTTGTTATAATCGCAATAAAGGCTGGCTAAAATAAAACAGTTTCATGTTTCTGGATAAAATTCTATTCTCTAAACAATTGGTATAAAGAAACACATAAAAATGGATTACATGTGACGAGAGATTTGATTACAACACTACCTAGCATAAAGATTCCTGAATTATTTGAAAATTTTAGGGAATTATGAAATCAGTTCAAACAAGATAAGATAGTTCGTTTTTGAAAACTAATAGTAACAAACACTGCTTACTCCCTCACCTCCCATCATTCTCAATTCATTGAAATTGGAGACATGCCCTGAAACCTTTAACTACCTTTTACATTTATATTGAACATATTAACGTTTTATTTTGTGTGAATGAATAGAAAACAACAACTAAAACCATGTTGAACAGTGTTTGGAGATAAAACTCAATAAGGCTGTAATATTTTTGCAAAAACAAATAAATGAACTAAGAATATTGAAACCTCCTTCTGATGCAAAGACTTATCACAGTTGGACACAGAAGGAATGCAGCCCAGTGCGGTGTGGGCAGCATAGGTCAAGGTATACCAGGTGACAAGTTTACACCTTGGTCCTGCTCCCCACTCTCTTCATTCATTCTCTTTCTCTCTCTCTCTCCCTTCCCCCCCCTCTCTTTCTATCTCTTGATAGTTAACATCATGATGAACTGTGTGGTATTCTCCATGACTTCATAAATCAAAAATTAAAATGATTGAATTCAAATTAGTACATCTATAATAACTATATATTAACCTAAAAAGCTTCTAGCTCCAACTATACCTAAGTTACAAACATCATGATTTCTTCCCAAAATAACACTGAATACCTACTTTATAGCTATTGAATTTAATTTTAGATCTGTTATGTGTAAATTTGACTGCAGTGAAAGTTTTTTTGTGAAAATGAGTTTAAATCATCTACGGTGCACGCCAAAATTCAAATAACACTAACAGCTGTGTAATATCTACACGCCTACATTTTTTAATTGGACTCTAACAATATGTAATAATAAATAATAACAATAATAATTTAAAAGGATAATGAGCTTTAATATATGTTGAGAAAATGTTCCTCTATATGACTGAATTCGGTACACTTTAATTTTAGTAAAACTATTCTGGAAACACAATAGCTTAATTTTCCAAGTTTGTAGTTTTTATTTACTAATAAGAACATATTGTGCTTCTTAGATCCATGATTTACAATAATCTGTCATATAGCAGGGAAACAGTTTTTGATGGATTTTAAGATATGAATGAAGGGAAAAGCAAAACAAAACTATAAACTGCTATCCAGGAATTATAATACATCATGTTCCTGTATTCTTTTTGTACAGTTACATAGCTAGTACATTACTAATTATTTATTTCTTGACCAAGCAGAGACTTTTTGCATTTTAGCCTTATTCCACTCTTTTTTTAATTACTATAGACCTGCACAAGGAACTTAACGAATACAGTATGGGGTGAAAGACAAAACAGCACGAGTTAAAAAGTATTGACAAAAAGTTCTTCAAGTTTAAATTCAAAGTGTGACACCTTAGACAAAACAGCCCTTAACTCTACAACCGGATCCTGTTCATGACCTCTTACTCTGTGTGGTTTATATAAAAAAGGAGCTTGTCAACAAATAGTCTCCCAAGTTTAGGAGATTTGTTCCAATAGCTCCAAGCTTTGCTAGTAAAAGGTCAACAGAACATTTGAGATCATATGTCTGTTCTTGAAATGTTTCAGGTTGCTAAGCAAACTCTTGAGACACGCCCTGACCTAGTATTGCACAGCTTATAAAGTTATCACATCTACTGTTATTGAAGTGTCTGTCTGAATGAATTAAACATCATGTTTTTAGACGTGGCTGGAGATGTTCCAACTTGATATGGGATATGGGTTGCTATTCTTCTAGCTTTTGGAAGGAGATTGAGAATTCTTAGAGTCTTAATGTTACTGCTTTGAGTAGATGAATCTAAGTAACCAACAGTGCTGTAAGTACTTTCTAATAGGTTGAATGTTACCCACTTCATGTATGGGTTAAGTGAATTTTGACCAAACTAATTTCATCCTTTAAGGTACCAACATACTCATAGAATATTGCAATTTCAAATTGTTCACAAATTTCCTATATCTCTGTCTACATAAAGGAATATATATCCCCAAAAGAGCTTACAATTTCTGAGATCTTTTCCTATTTACAAGATGGAAAAGACTCTATAGACAAAGTATACTATGGACAAATCCATCCAACCAATTTTATCAAAATTAATAACAAATACTGTGTTATAATAAACTTAATAATTTGTTTGTAAAAATTACTTTTTAAATACATTTTAATTTGATTTCAGGAGGACAAGTTAAACCATTAATATTCAGGATATCTTTTCAAACAGTTTTACCCTTATTGAAAAATAAAGGTCTCATTGTGAGAAACGAACAAAGTGTTGGAGTGCATTAATCATAATATGCTCTTAATAAAGCTCAGCTATTATATAGGTGGTCATACCATTGTATTTTCAATGAGTTATTTGAAGAGATAAAAAAGGAATGTATTAATGGACTACCACATACGATACCACCTCGGACCAACATTTTCTCTATGTATCACCTTTCTGAATTACAACATTTTACTAGTTTGCAAAAAGTTTCATGGTTAAATCAAGTTCTATTACATAAAGTAAACCAAAGCATATCCAGTATAGTTTAAGACCTACACCTAGCTGTATTTTGTATACACAAAATAATGACTTCAGTTCCCTAGTATTATATTTCATAGCCACCTTCCTAGATCCAAAAACATATTGACTATACTAGAACTAAATTATCTAACAAACTATCAATAATTGTGTCTCATGAACATTATACAAATCAATTGTCTTAGAACAGGCTGGTTCATAGATTTTCAAAGTTTATTAAGTAAGACATGATCTAATTTTCATAGCAACTGTTGATTTTAGTTAGTGTTATTTTCAAATTAAACATTCTAGATTGTTGTAATCTTATTTGTATTACATTGTTTTCAAAATGGTTAAGGTTTTTCAGTTTTACTATTTGTTTTCATATACATATTTTCCAATATTTACCACACCAAATTTATGTTTAGTTCGTGAGATCTCAAAGACACTATCTCTCTCATATAAACCTTTAAAAATATAAACTAATAGTACTAGCTCCTTCTGTTATTTATGTCTGATAATGACTTTTTCAGAGCTGAATCCACATAACTCTATTTATTTAAGCGGAGCTAATGAAATAACAAGTAAATAATTTAGAATCAAATTTTCACTCTACGTTTGGAGGTTAATATTTAGGATGGATGGTTTGAAAAATAATAGGATTAGTACAAGATATTTTTGGCATCATTAAAGGAGATGTATGTAAAAGAAATTAGATGTTTAGAAGTGAGAAAATATTACAATAAACATACAGAATCGCTAACAAATTAAGAAACTTAGATTGAACACAACAATATCAAGTAAAACACAGAGAAGTTATCTGTCAATTGACTGTAGATTGAGTGTATGGATCATATTCATCAGTTTTATTGGTGTTTTGACTGTTTCTTGATGTTTGGATTCAGATGTTGATTTGATACCAATTCTTTGTTGTGGAGCTTAACTTAGGTGTGTTCAAAGCTGTTTCTGTGGCTTTGTTTATTTATAGGGTTGGTATATTAAGTTTTTTTTATCTAAAAAACGCTGATACCAGTTAGTGAAATTTAGCAGATAATTTAAATTTAATATTTTGTCAATATCAGGTTTAAAATTCAGTCCAAATATAAACATAACAGTTATTTATAATATGTTATTGACAGTAGTGTGTTCCGTAGGTAAATGTTCAATTCCAAATCTATTAATGCCAATATTTATTATTACCCCATATAGATAACCTACCCACTGATAAATCAGGCAGAATAAAGTTAGTTTATTAACAGAAAGAGGTAAAGAAACTATTATCACTGATATCAATCCATAAACATCCCATTTTAATACCAAAATGTTTCACAATGCATACAGATGTTTTAGTTCAATGTCATAATTCTTAAAAATTACGAATAATAAAGCGATTAAGCATGTGCCAAAGCTGCACATTCTCACAAACCAAAGGCTTAATGCATTATAATGTATATAGGGTAAGCGTTTTATGTTTTGTACTATTTTTTAATAAAACAGACCCCGTTCAGTGTATATTCTCGTTAAAAACATTAACTAATATCACGCAGCCCTCATTGACCTGTAACTAACTTACCCTCACGTACTTCTTAACATGGTTCTTAATGGTGTTTTTGGTCCAACTGAGCTCTAAATATAGACTAACCTAGTCTTGTTAAAATAAACAAGTACTTCTATTTCAATTAAACAATGAATGTACTTAGAATAATACTTAAACACCATTTTTCATTTTCAAATAAAACATCATGAACAGCTCAGCATACTAAATTTTATTAAATGTTTATGGCTCCTAGTATCAAAATTAAAGAGGTTAAAGATAAATTATTTGTATTTTGTTCGTTTTATCAGATCTTTCTTTTACTTTCAAACACATTCAACTTCACCTTAGCCAGACTAAGTAAATATTTGAAGAATGGATACAAGTATCCACAATTTAAATATTGTTACCATGAGGGTTTCCCAATGTTTCTTGTCTGGTCCAAATTTAGTAATTACAAGGGATTATGACCTGGGTTATTAATTAATATTCAAATATAATTTTTCCCGTTGAATTTATTCCAGTTAGTCTCAGTCAAAACACCTGTGTAAACAATCACTAGCATGAAGAAGTTTAAAATGTTCAAAAATCAGACCTTACAGTTTCTACCTCATCAAGGAGTTGATAGTAATAAACATTGCATCTCATCAAGGATATCGTAGTATAAATATTTATGCATATAATCAGTATTAGAACACCATAATTTAAAACTGATTCAAATTAAATCTAATATTTTTATTTACACATAAATAGTTGAAGATTCTTTGGTAAATAAAGGGGTTTTGGACACTACCAATAACAATCTAAAGCCACCGTTACAACAAACTTAATCGTGTAAAATATCATTGCCATCATAATTTATACTGTGGAGACCAATAATTGTACCAGGAGGTAAAGTATCAAAATCCTACAGGGTCTGATCAAGGATGCCTCTGACCATCTGTGCACAGTGCTGCCCCCCATGGTGACAACGAAAGAAAAACATCCCTCAATACAGTACCGTACTGACATTGTACTGTACAGAATTGTACTGAGATAATATCTGAGATCATATAAAGATAATATATAAACATTTCAGAGGTTCTAAACACGAATGATAAAGATTATAATTTGCAAGGAAAAGACCAAGAGCCATTCTTCCTAAATTTAGATGACGAATTGGTACTTTTAATTAGTTTCCGCACTAAGATATGTGTTGTGCTAATGACAGATTACATTATCACAACGTTGTAAAGGTGGTTTTAGATCATTTCGGTTGTATCCAAAAACCTAATAAACACAATTATTTTGCACAAGCAATTACAGATCAAGTAAAATTAACAGATCATTGAGTTTGTTTTAATTTAACCTTGATGTTTAAAACCAAATTTGACATATAGCAATATAATATTGTGGAAGAATTAAAGGGTTTAAGTTGACTTGAGTTTTCTTCACAATAGTTAACTGTAACTATTAAATTATTATTGTTTTCAAATCACTTTCCTAACCTAAATGTAATGATTGCAACAAATATAAAATTCTGACCACACCCACAATAAATTCTTACTACACTTCATAGTAAACATCACCGATTGCAAACAACAAGAATTAATTTTAGACAGAGACACGTGTTGGCCCGATACCTCACCTTTAAACAAGTTCCATTAGAGATTTCCCATCAAATCAGATATAGTTTAATGAGGCTATAAAAGCAGAGCACTTCATTGCATGTATTTGCACTAGCCATACACTGACTTTACTGTTGTTCATTAACCTGGAATTAATTCCTAACATGCAAATTATACTTACTTGCCAGTGTCATTCCTAATATTTCTTCTAGGCTTTGTAAGTATCCGCAGATGAATACAACTTACAACGGTTGAGGTTATGTTTTGGCATTGCAGGAAACATTGAAGGGAGGCTATACGTGATTTTAAAGATATCGAGCTAACAGCAAAACAAATATCACATGAATACACTAATTTAGTCGGAAGAAAGGCTTGCATTATCACATTACTTCATGAACACTACTAAATACTACAAGATAACAATAATTAAGGCGGTGGTAACAATCTACGTTGAACCTAGCAGACGACTTAACATATCAATTAATTGAGATAGGAGAGATACCTAGCGTCCAAGAATAGAACTACATGATTTGTAGCGGCAGATTTATACCTTCTTGTTCAACAAACTTGTCCATCAACAATGTTACTCGGTAAAAATTCTTAAAAAATGTGAAAATGATTCACACTACAAACACTGTAGTAAAGAAAATATACATATCATACAATTGAAAATATCAAATGGAAATAAAGAGTGATTGTAAAATACTTACCTGTGTTTTTGTAAAATAATACAGTTTTCTTTTATTCCATTGTTGAAAATAAACAAACAATTTTAATATATTTGTTATTGTTATATATTGTTATTAATAAAAACATAAATTGAAATGAGATTTGAGACTAATTTAATTGTTATTGGGCGTTGTATAAAATAAAATTAATGATTCTTAATGATAATTTTAGGTATCGCACTCCAATATTGTCATAAACTGTAACTTCCAGTTGCAAGTCAACTTAGCAAAATAAACCTATCAAGAAGAAAATTAAGTAAACCTAATAGATTTTTAAATACAAAACGCAGTAGTTTCCTGTATTCTTGAAAAATCTAAAAGTGTATATTCATAAAATTATACACGCTAGCAGTACTAAACTTACCATAATAGTTTATGGTAAATAGTTTTGGCACATACTTTCCCAATTAAACCGACTTTTATGAAATATAAATATATAATACAAAAACACATTAATGCACTACAGATTTAGGTAAATTAATTCAGTACTTTTTTCATACAGTTACTAATAAAGTATCTTGCACAAATTTGTTCATGTAATTTTCAGTTTATTTTACCCCTTTAAGAGAAAGGAATTCATTACAAAAATAAATTAGGGTATAAAATGTCAAGAACTTTAGAGATAACGTGTATAAATAGAACACCAAAAAATTAATGTGAAAGATAAATTAACATTATCACTCAAACATATCGTATTAGGATTAATTTGTCAGATAAAAACAGTAGCCTACTCACTTTATGAACGTTTTTATATCCAACAACTTCTTTTATTTTTCATATTTAACACTCACTATTCGTAGTAAAAATTGGTTCACGTAAAAAACTATTTTTATACAAAACACTAAGTAAATTCATTGTTGGCACACACGACCGACCATCGTTTATTAAAAAAAACTATTTGTAACAGAAAGAAGTGTTTCTCTGGACGGGTGCCTTGAAGGCGACTAACTTGAGCAGCTGAGCGGCCGTCTCTACGGCGAGTACCACCGGAGTCAAAACCAAAACAATTGAAGTCTTATCACATTTTCAGTGTCCCAGTTATTCAGTCATTCCGGCAGTATCAAACCTAACCTCGTAATCTGAAGTTCTGTACTTAACTTTGTAATTAGTAATTAGTGGATTTACTCGTATATCCAAACAGGAAGAAGCGTCTTATTTCAAAATATTCCCGCCAGTTTAAATAACATTAATTGATAACATTATTTTATTATAATGTTTATGAGAAACACGTTCAGGATTGATTCTCAGGGAACTGAATTGTATTCTCAGAACTATTAAAATAAAAAACCTATAATTCAGCATAAATCGCTGATATACATAAATATGGCAGTATATTGGTACTTTTTATACAATTTACAGGGCTACTATACGTAAGTTTTTAGATGACCGAAACAGTTTTTCACCCGTGCACAAAACTGGAAAGGGGGGAGATAATATCAAAATGTTTTATGTTGATCATAATATTTGATGTAGATGATAATTTCTAAAAATAAAATAGTAGAAACAATCACTTTTTAATCCTTATGAGCGTCAATACTCCAACCATCAAAACACCAATGTATTCCATTTAAACGTGCACTAACAACTATTTGTACAGCACTATAACAGGAAGTAGGAGTAAAAAATGTTGACCCATTGGAAAGTAGGAGACACTATACCCTCTTTAATCTATTATAAATCGTGGATATAGGGTACAGTATTAGGTTTACTTAAAATAATATCTAAAAGCCAACAGAAAAGATTGTGGAGTTTGTATTACTAGGGATCAATTCCCACAAGCAGGCTATAGCAGATATTGAGAATAGTTAAGAAAATACAATGATTGTTTACACTTCCTTCATATCAAACCCAACATCTCGTCATAAAACCAATTAGGCGTATTTGGCGGGTATTTGGGAGGGGGTAACAACCCTGTCCTCGAACCATCGATTTAATAAACTCTAGATTTATGCACACCTTTAATCAGCAATCAAAAAGCAATAACTGTGCAGGACTAAATTGCTTCGTCACAGCCGATGTTATCATCGTCGTTATCAGCTGATTAAGAGTCAGTTGATTGAGCGTTCAGTCTAATTCAAAACGTAATTTCTTCGGAGAATTTTGAATTATGTCCCCGCATTTTCCTAACTCAAAATACTATTACTCGCATTTTCCGCACATATCTATTCGAAATACTTTCTACATACTCATGACGCATCTAAATTGTCGTCCATAACCCGTTTAGTAGTAGCCTGGTCTATTTAATGATGTAACACAAGGCAGATCGTTATCTCAATCTATATCGGGGAGCGCTCAAGGTTGATCGTGCTGCAGTAGACTCCGGCTATCAGCGCAGGCTTCGTCAGCACACTGACCCGCGCTGATGACAACGTACGTAAAAATCCCGCGGGATAGTACCTATTAGTAAATTATCAAAACTCTAAAGTGGCAGATTTTGGATCATATGGTATATAGGTAGTTTTCAGGATGTAAAAGAAATTAATTCTCAGGATGTCCAGAGTTTTGTCCACCTCTGCAGCATTGTCTTGGACTATAAATCTGTCATAATCCAGATTTTTCTGTTCGTTCTTCTTTTATTTTGAGTTCCAAGGATCCAACTCAGACTCAAAAACCATAACATATGTGACTTTTAAATAATGCTTAGTAAGCTGTGGATTCTAGAGTAGTAGTTGTCCTATTCTTTGTAAGGCATAGAGGGCTGAACTGAATTTTGGACAATGGTTGTTTATTTAACTACTTTAATATCAATGTTCATCAATTATGACATCAATACTAATGAAAAGTAATAATATTAAAGTGGTGTGCAAGTAATTTATATGTCTAAAAACAAATAGTAGACATAAGTAATATAACAAAGGAGTCTACAAGCATTAATTGTAAAATCTGAATTACCGAGTAGCAGATGAGTTTCCCAAGGTTAAGTTTTAGAACCAGTTTTGTTAAGTCACTCATTAATGACTTTCCTGAACATTTAGAAGTGTGCATCAATGAATAATGAATGTGCACATCACAGTTCCGCTTATGGCAAATAAGAACATTGAACAACTATACGTGATTAACCCTATAGTGCCTTGAAACTGATACAAGGTTACTGCATGAAACATGACTTAGTTCTTGATGAGAGTATAAGAAGATCAAGTAAATGTCTTTTTGAAGTAAAAACAGTGATATTAGACACTAAGGCTGTTTTTAAAACTGGTTCTAAAACTTAACCTTGGGAAGTTCTTCTGCTACTTGATAGAGATTCAGATTTTACAATTAATGCTTGTAGACTCCTTTGTTGTATGATTTATTTCTACTATTTTTGTTTAGCCATATAAATTACTTGCAAACCACTTTAGTAATATTGAATTATTGAATTTTGAAGTTTAACTAGTATAAGGTGTTATACTTTAAGCTATCAAAAGCCTTGCTAAAATTTAAATATAACCGGCATATTGTTAACAGTCTGTAGACATTTAATAATGTATTCAAGGTCTATAACCACAATTGTAGTACGATATGTTTTAATAAAACCATGGTGACTAGTCTTTCTCTTTTTCTTCCTCTTTTCTAAGGGGCGGCCTATTGCCAAGCACTTGAACCACAAGGACAATGGCATATTGTGCACTCCGAAAGTATAAATGAACCTCTAACAGATTACAATTCTTCCAACCTCACATGACGCTAAAAACAACTGGTCAAATTTTCCTGAGGAAACTGACCACCTCGTTCAAACTATCAAAGATGGCAAGCAATTTCTTACTAACCTAGGACAGTCAAAAAGCGAGTTGTATACTATTTTTCTGCTTTTGGTTAAGACAGCTTCAGGGCAGTGCATTGGAGTACATCGGAAACCCCAGTAATAGATGAAGCATCCTCTAGATGGATGGCCAACTTGGCCCCCTTAATCTCAATGTTCAGAAATCAAACCACAGCTCCTAACCCTTTTTTTTTTTTTTTTTTTTTTTTTTTCTTTTTTGTTCTCTTAGGGCAAGAAGCTTATAAATTGCACTTAGTCCTGTAAGAACCTTTGTGCTGCTTCCGGAGTGATAGGATATTCAGGATGGGTAAGGTTAGGGAGTAGGGGCCGCCTCCTATCGAGATCCATGAGGAAGAATTAGGGCACTACATCTCAAAGTCATCCCGTAAGAAGGGGAGGCCAGCTCTGAACCAGCCTCTCCAGTCAAAGTAGGCAGGGGGTGGCACACCCTTGTTGAGGTTAACAAGAACCTCTGAGGTAAGGGAACAAACCCCACCAACTCCAACAGTCATCTTCCACAGTAGACTAGACCTATCGAATTGCCCATGAACCCCAGAATCTCAACATTTGCGGTTAGTGATGTGCCGCTACTGGACATCCATAAGGTTGCCCAGATTAAAGTGACACATCGGTTTTTGCTGTGCTCAGTAGTGGGTTCAACTGGAAGGTATAAACCAGCCAGAAGTGATCCCTGCTGGGTGCTCCTAACCCTTACTCAGACCTGATCACAGAGACAAAGCTAATAAAAGAGCTTTGTCGGAAAAAGAACGTAACAGACCGATCTTCAACTCAATCGTTCTAAAGGTCACAACACAGTGTGCCAACTGTGAGTGATGGCATGTTGCAGGAGGATCCCTCCATAGATAAGGGATTGATTAACATTGTAAATAATACAATCTGAGAAATGAGTACTTACCAACATCAAATTCAGTGTTTGCTTAGAATTATTAATATAGTTAATTACCTACCTCATTATAAACTGACAAGTACCCAGAGTTTTTTTTTTAGAACTAGAAGCTTATAAATTGCACTTAGCCCTGTAAGAACCTTAGCGCTGCTTCCGGAGTGACAGGATATTCAGGATGGGTAAGGTTAGGGGGTAATGGCCGCCTCCTATCAAGATCCATGAGGAAGAATTAGGGCACTAATCTCAAAGTTATGTCCCCCGGAAGAATGGGAGGCCAGTTCTGAACCAACCTCTCCAGTAACAGCAAGCAGGGGGCGGCATACCCTTGTTGAGGCTAGCAAGAAGCTCTGATAGTTAAGGAACGAACCCCACCAAACTCCAACAGTCATCTCCCGCAGTAGACTAGGCTTATCGAATTGCCCTTACACCCCAGAATCTCAATTTGCGGTTAGTGATGTGCCGCTCCTGGACACCCATAGGGTTGCCCAGATTTTAGTGACACATCGGTTTTTGCTGTGCCCATTGGTAGGGTCAACTGGAAGTTATAAACCAGCCAAAAGTGATACCTGCTGGGTTTACCCCAAGTGTTAGCTGTAACTCTTCTGCTCAGTGAGGCAAGTTCAGAGTTCCATCAGGTTACTTTGGATCTGTACCTCTTGATAACAGAGGAGAACTCTCTCCTGGAAGGAGTTCACAATAACTAACATTAAATTGCTAACAGACATGTCCAATTAAACTGTGTTGCTAAACTTGTACTATTAATCGTAGAATTTATCTTGCTCTCAGATTGTCCTTATTACCTATTTTGTAGTTCTAAGATAGAGCTACCTCTGTCTAGCTTGTCTGAGGTCAATATGAACACGATCAGAGAGGGATGGCTCATTATGCTCATACAAGTCATATATCCTGTTGATCATATCCTCCATCATTAATGCAATATCAATTTCCTATACTGTATACTCAGTTGTAAACGTGTAAACATTGCTTACATTTCCTAAGCTAAGTGTGCTAAAGATAATAAACTCTAAAAGTGACGTCTCTATTGTTGGTGTTGGTGCAGCCTTGAGATTTCATTGTGAGAATAGGATGTGAAGCGCTATTAATAAAAGCTATTCAGGGTTGGCTTGGTAGGCAAGTGTATCCTTATTCTTTGTTTAAAATTTGTTATTGACAATGGAAGGTTTGAAACGATAATAGATTACAGACATTCGTCATCATTACATGTTGCAAAATGTATAATACAATGTTTCAAGGGTTGAAATCTATCCTCTTCGTCAGGTGAGGGGAAGATTAATACTGTACATAGAAATTAGAACATGCAGCAATGAGCTGCCACTGAAAAAAATAAAGAAAAAAGAGAAAGAAAATATTAAACATACCCAAAAACTGCTTAGAGTCCAGACAGAGAAAATTAACTCAGGTGTTATCACTGCGCAGGATGCAAGTCACGAGCACGAGAAATCAAGAGCACCAATACCCATCACACCAGCACAGGCAATAGTGGACTGTTTTCGAGTATATTTAACAATTTCTTTCTTTTTTTAGTGGCAGCCTGTTTTGTTCTAATTTCTATGTATTAATTATCCCCTAACCTGTTGAAAAGGATAGATTTCAATCCACGAAACATCACATTATACATTTTTTAACATATCCCTACACTAAAAACGTTTCAAGAACTGGTGTCTGCTCTTTTCTTCAGATGTCAAATCCTAAAACATGATGTTAACCGTGCAGAAACGTAAATAGTAAACACAGATGGTAATGAATATGTCTGCTATGGTGCATGCATTACGTGTTTAAGCAGCAAATCTGTGTTTAGGTGTAATTTTTTTATGCCTCTCCGACTTTGAACTGGATTTCAGGCATATGTTTATGGTTTTGAAATATAACTTTTTGTAGTCAGCTTTGACTTTGACGTCTGTCAAATATCCATAATTCTAATAATAAAAGGTAGGCTCATACAATGAAAGGTTTTGCTTAGGTTGAAATGTAAGTTGGCGAAATCATTGCCTGTCTAGATTTTCAATAGTGTATTCAACATTTCCATAATCATAGAATGTAACTGATTTTCCCTTAAAAAAATCATGCCGACTGTCAGTGATTGATTTTATCTCAAATGATCTTGAAGTTTTATTTGTACAAATTTTCCATTAACTTTGGAAAGTGATGAACGGAGAAAGATGAAAAATTAGGTGGAGATGTTTTGAAGGTCAATCAATAGGTCCCCAGCTGTCACTGGCTACACAGTTCCTCAACTGTCTTCAATTGGGATAGGAAAGCATCTTCTGCAAAAGATTTGTTGATGATTTGAACCAAAGGTATTATCAATTTACATTTTTGAAGATCTTGGAAGACATTTCATTAAAACCTGCTCGAGGATAAGAAGGTGTCTTAGGAATTTGACAGTCCTGTTTATTTCATCAGGTGTTTTTGAACATTGGAAGTAAGAATGTTACTTGCCATTGCCCAGGGGTTTTGTGGTTATTACTAACAGTGTATTGCTTGTGTTATTTTGCAATTGTGTTTATTGAATCTTGTTTACAAAATATTTGTTGAAACAGTTTACAACGTCCTTAGGGTCAGTAAGTTTCCTTATACTGGTATTTATTTTTATTGCAGATTATTATGAAGGTTTTTTTCCCTAGTTTCTCTCTTCTCAAAGTGTTCCTTAAGGCTTCAAATTTGTTGTCAACTTGTTCAATGCAACACCTGTTGCCTTTGTTACTTATTTTAGTCTTTTGAACATATAATTTTGTTCTTACAAGCTGTAGTCTTCTTATCATTTGGATTTCCAGTTAGAAGACATTGATCTTGTGCTTTAGAAATTCCTTTTTAAATGTCATAATTTCTTCATTACAAACATCTTTTTGTATAGTGGTAATTCTGTTATTTAGACAAAAGTAGTATGTTATTTGCTTTCAGTATTTTTCATTATAAAAGTGTAAAATTTCAGGAATTAACAGATAATTAATTATTTTGTTGAAACTTGAGAATGGGTTTGAAAAATTACATAATCTATTATAATTCATGCTTGAGCTATCTAAACAATTTTATTCATTGATTAGAAACATAAAGCTTTGCCTGTTTTTATTTGTATTGTGTAATAAATTTTATTAAATATTTAGATATCAAAAACTAAAAAAAATTATAACTTCTTTTTAATTTAATTGAGTTGTACACACCTGATATCTTACATATTTTACTTGTTGAAAAATTTCTAATCATTATGCTGCTGTAACATAAACTAATTTTGAAAGAACAAGTAGATGAATAAATGAGTCTAGGTTTAGTGTTTGTAATGATTGAATTCATTTTAATATAGTTCTCATCTATTCAGGAGGAAAATATCAGTTCACAATCTGAAGCAGAGGCATAACTAGACTATTTATCATCTGGGGCAAGACCTTATAAAGACTTATAATCTTGTAAATATATAATGAGGAATTTAATCTCACTCACCCACCAGTACTTGGCATAAAAATTACAACAAAAAGTGAAATGTTTATGATATTTTAAATGATTAAATGGATAAGCATAGTGTTAAATAAAAGCATTGTATAAGAACCTTTTATGTATTTTTATACCATAATTTTTACTCAATAATGTTTTAATTCAATTCAATTGTGAGTTAAAAAATATATTGTGCATATTCTTTTTATTCTGTGCTCAAGAAAAACATTGCATCAGTAAAGTTGTAGATAAAAGACTAGATTTTATTTCAAGCCTCTTTCAGATGTACCGTTATCTCGGCACAGTCTGAGGAATACTGCCAACTGAATTGCAGCGGTCAAATTTACTCTTCGTCATAGACAAACCCAGCTACCACCCATACAGGACATGTTATTACTGTACCATATAACGAACTTACTCTGTCATAATATGGAATACCTGTAGTACGGGTGTAGGTGTACATGTCATATTTAATTACTCTTGGACTTTAAATTAGTTAATGAAAATTAAACATAACTTTTAATACTTCACAAACTTACATTTCATTACGTTGCTTGCTTATATGCGTACAGTGGAGTAAAATAAATTTGTTTGGTTATCCTAATTTCAGGAGTTGTATGGGCTCTAACTGTAGCTTTTTGGCACATCAAGAAGTTTTACTTTAAGAAATATAAAACGTACCATCACCTTAATTTACTCCAAAGTATGTTACATGTTTGTTTATTCATGTTCAAACATATTCATAGCAGATAGATGTTTTTCTGTATATATCCTTGTTTGCTAAAAAGCCCAGTTAAGCCAAAATTATTAATAGGGTTGATAGTGGTTAGTTATACTTAATACTTTTTTTAATTCTATTTTTTGGAATGTTCGGACTGTAAAGAATTTTTACACCTACAGTTGTCTATATGCTGGAGTCTTGGAAGCCTTATTGACTGGGGGGGGGGGGAAATACCTTTTATTAACAGGACTTCAAGGTTTCTAACATCCTTGAAATAGCAGAGGTAACTCAGGTCCTTAGCAATTCAAATCAATGTACAAGTGACTATTAGACCTTCTTTCATCCTTCTACCAACAAGGTATGACTACCAGCAATCCAAAGAGTAATGAAGCAATATCAGTCTGGTTAAATGGAATTACCAATCTGCAAATTAATAAGGATCAATACAAGGTCCTTGAATTTGAAGAGTCAGAAAAGCTCGCTCTTAGGAAGTTGGATTTAATGTGCCAACTATCCATTAATTTCAAGGAAGGGAAGCAGAGCATGCATGAGAAGAGATCTACTATTCCTGCCTCATTGCTTAGTTGCAATATCCAGACATACAAAGTCATTCAACTATTTCACACCAATAATAGATGATTTGTTTGGGAAATGGACAGGGAAAATAAACATGAACACCAAAAATGAAATAAATGAACTGCAAAACTTTCCTCATGGCAGCAAAATAGGGCAAAGGTTTCCCTCCAACAGCAACCTTTCACAGACCCGGAATATGCAACTCACAACAGTATTTCCAGATATACAACAACCTTGTTCTCAACGAGAAAAAAACAAAACAAATGACTCTAGGCAGTAAAAAGGGACTTGTAACCGAACTACCCAATATCCAAGCAGTTGATGAAGTTAAACATCTTGGCATAATACTTGACAAGAACATGTGCTGGAAAAACCATATAGATAGTCTCTGTCTGAAGGTTAACTCAGTGTTGTTTGCATTAAAGAGAACCAAGACAACTAGTACTCATGAAGCACGAGAATAGCATATCACGCATTATTCAAAAGCCACCTCCGTTATGGAATAGAAGTCTGGGGTGCTTCTTCAGGTGGCAATCTCCACAGAGTTCTGGTAATGCAGAAAAAAATAATAAGGTTAATGGTTAGATTAGGACCTAGAGAGTGCTGCAGACACATTATCAAAAACTGGAAAATATTGACAATAACATCCATCTACATCCTAGAAACCATACTTTACTGCAAAATTAAGGATCCTCCAAAACAAAGAGACCTACACTGCTATTACACTAGACAAGCAGGTGATTACACTCTACCAGTCCATAGAACAGCATTTTTCGAGAAATAAACCATCATATGCTGGAATGAAACTCTTCAACAAGCTACCAGATCATCTGAAATACAATCCAGGATCTATAAAGAGAAACCTACGGTGTTGGCTGCAAGACCACACGTACTACACACTTGATAAGTTCTTCTCATGGAATGATGAATCTTAATCTTAACAATTGTTTGACTCTGTAACATGACTTGATGATATTGTTAATAAAGCATGTTGTCTATTGTCTATTGTCTACACCAATATGGTTATGGATCATATTGGAAACTACCTGTCTCTCTCCTAAATAAAAAATGTGTAAACTCCATTGAAAAACCTTAAAACCAAGAAGACAACGTAGGAATTGAAGAAACCCTGGCTAAGAAGAATCGCCTAGACGGGCTCAATCGCAAACCATCTAATGCCTAATGCAGCACACACATATAAACCAGGGAAATCCAGTTGACCTTGGAACAGCACCCTCTTTACTATGGAAAGGTCCTGCGAAAATAAAACGTCACAAGATCTACTAATAATAAGATACATTTTAAACTCAGCAATAAAACAAGCACAGCAAATATAGAAAAGTCCTATCTAAAAATATTTCACCAAAACACACAACAGGTTACGAACAAAACAAAAATACTGTAAAACAAACAATAAAACAACAATGTAGATGAAGCTTGTGACATAATTTCAAGATTAATGAAATGCATCAACCTTCAAAAGTTCTTGTAATGGAGACATAAGTATTGATCTATAAAGACATCAGAATTACATGAGATTCTGGCTTTCCACAATATAAGCCAAGCTTTCTTTTACAGGTTAAATGTAAGAAAGTACCGAATGGTCCTAACTTCTTCCACTGTCATAATAAAGAGCTTGACCAGTCAAAGTAGAAAGATCAACGAAAATCGCATCCAGAAAACAAACTGAAAACCCTGCTTCTTTAAGAAATATATATTTATTTACACATCAAGTCATTCTGACTACCTTAGATTAGAGTTGTAAATGTGGGTGAGGAAGGGGGTGTTGGGGCTTTTGCCATTATTTTGATTTGTTGCTTAATGTAGGTTTGCAATTATATGCTAATTATAGTGAAATTGTGTAATGTAAATGATAATAATAATAATATCATTTATTGTGAAGAGACAATATAAACATTGTATCAAAACTGTCCTTAATGTAACATAACCATTCTCGCTGACAATGAGCCACTCAGACATACATGACCTCATTCAAACTTCTCTCTTACAGTTTACAGGTCCGGCAATACGATTTTATGGATTTTTGTGCTCTTAATTGTCCCAGCGATTCATCATAAACTCGTTAACAGAGTAAAATGCCTTTGACACTAAAATGGTTTTAACTGAGCTTTTAATTTTTTTAATTTTGTTGTTTAATACCTTCAGGGAGACTGTTGATTAGTCTGACACCACCTTGAGAAGGCAAATTTCTGAAAGCATTTGTTCTCTGTTGCTGGACTCGAAAGTTGTCCCTGCCTCTATTCCAATGATGGTGAACATCCCCACCTGGAACCAAAGCACACTTTGATCTGGAGTAAAGGATCACCTTGAGAATATAGAGACAGGGCAAAGTCAGTAACCCCAGCTCCCTAAAAGCATCTCTGCACGACTCTCTGGTTCTCAAACCCAAAATCACTCTCACAGCTCTTTTTTGGAGTCTGAAGACCCGTCCCAACTTGTGTTTTGCACAGCCACCCCAGAGCTTAATTCCATGTCCTAGATGAGGATAGGATTAACAGAATAGAATTTTTTATATTTGTCAAAATAGGTACTAAAACTATTAAATCCGTATTTGAAGAATAACTATTAACCAAAACAACAGCAATACAGTACAAGAAGTATTTTCAATTGCAAGCCTTTTTTGTCAGATATACCACTATCACGTTACAGGCTAAGACATACTGCAGTAGATTGGATTGGTTATTGGGTGACAGTCGAATGCCTCTGATGTAAGGCCTCAGTACGCCACCTTCGCCCGAGCCATAACGTCTTGGGGATGAGAACTGTTATGATAACAATTTACTTTTATAAATAATTTGAAATGTACTTATTACAAACACAATATTTTATATTGCATTGCTGGATTTTTAATAAGAAAGGCAGAAAACAATAACTTGACATATTGTTTGCAGCTTTTAGTCAATCATGCATGACTAATGCTAGCAAGAACTTTTTAATTTTATTGAAATCGTTTACAGAGGTAATCTGATAATAGGAAGTAAGGGGGTTCTTGTTGTAGTAGTTTTAGATAGCAATTTACAGGGCATGACTTTATTTGGAAATAATAAGATATATGTAAATATTGAGCATTTGCACGAAATTAGCAGGCAAGAATTTTATAAATCATCCAGTTGTGGAAGAATGTGGTGAAGGTTCTCATCTATTTACGCAGGATATTCCATTCCCCGACGGATAGCTCTTTATTTTCTGCTTTTAAGAACTTCATAATCTTATCGGTGGTTTCATTTGTGCTATTAGGAAGATAGACAGACGTGATTCTTGCACTTGGAATTTCTCCCTCTGGTACAATCCTCAGACTGGCCTCTTCCCAAGGCTTAAAGGAATCTTGCTTTCCTTTCAGCCATTCAGCGGTGTTGTTGTCTTCAAAAGTGAAGATCAGAACTCCTTCTCTTCTGTTGATCCCGTAGAAGCTTGGAGAGTTGGGACCCTCCTGTTCCTTCACGATCGCTTCACGGATGAAGTTCTGGATCTCTTCCATCTGTTCTGTTGAGAGTAGAGTTTCAGGAAAGTTGGAGTGTAGAATCCCCACCCTTATACTGTCTAATGCTTGTTTGTATGAAGGTTTCTGGGGTTTTGCCGATTGCTCCTTATGTTCCCCTTGTCTCAACATCAGCTTCATTTTTTGTTTTTCTTTTTCTGATGAGCTTCCGGTGTGGAGCCATCAGAGTGAGGTCTTTTTGATTTTCCCCCTCTTTTGTGTTTGTTTAGGAAATTTGTTTTTGGTTTTAAGGCCAATTCCTTGGCTTCTTACTTGAGAGTAACCTCTTTTCCGGAAAAAACCATGCCATTCGTTTCCTGGCGGCTCCACCAAGTTTAGACAATTCTGGGAGCAGCCTTTCGGTTTTTGCTCCTTCTACCTTTTGGTGGTCACCCTCCAGTAGCAGATGTGTCAACTCTGGCCAAGTTGGGGTTTGAGGACTTCTACTAGGAAGTCTGCCTGTCTTTAGTGTTTGTTCAGGACAGCTAGGGTCAGAGCCCATTACCAGTCCCTCTATTTTTTGTGGAGTTTCATCCACTTTTTGAGTACTGCTAGAGCACTCTGGTTTTGTTTTAATAATTTTTAGGTGTTTTCATCTACTCATTGTGTTCCCATGAGTAGCGGAGATCTAAAGGTCACCCCAAACATTGTCCCACTCTACTTGGGGAAGGCTATGTTTTAAACTGGAAGGTCACCAGGTATCCAGAGTTTACATATTAACGACCAAGCACACCCTTGATCACGCAGCCCTCGCATATTGCTGTTCCACTTGGCTTGGATAAAGAGAAATTTTATGGTTATAGGAAAGTAATAGTAGAGTATAGTTGGAGCCAGATTTTTTGGAAGTTTTCCTGATAGGTGAGGGTAGTAGGAAATGAAAAATATGTGTGTGTAACGATAGTCAGAAAGAAGCCTGGCCAGAGCACCTCAGTCTGATCGGAATAATCAAAGAAGTCAAGATTTGGATCAGGCAGTTACCAGTTGCACTGCGCGCGCATGGAAAAATACAGCACTTTAAGAAGAGGAGAAGATGGCTGTGCGTGTGCTTCATGAACGCTCCTGGCTTGGCACATGTGTTGGGGTATGTAGACCCCGCCACTTCCGCACACCAAATGTTGCTCTTACTTTCCTGGCTCCAACCAGCCGCTGCAAAAATTCCTGTTACAATTTTTGTATCCTTACAAACTTCCTAGCTGTCCAATAGTGTACTCAGCCACTACTCCAAGCATCTGAGGATAACAATTAAATTTCTTTGGCTAGGAGGCCTAAATCCATTATTAACTCATGCTGAGGAAGGGTAGCTTGACCTCATCTCTTTTGAGCCGTTTGGCAAATGTGGCCTAAAACTTTAAGATGTGGGTAAAAAAGGACTTTATTACACCGAAATTATTCAGCTATGTCCTCATCACCCACTTAAAAATGTTCATGAAACCAAGTCCCATCTGCTATGGTAAGTTAGGACTAGGAAAAACTTAGAGCAACCCACAAAACCATTTTTTTTGCGTATAATTTTATATAAAAACAAGAGAGAATCATCTTTTCCTCTTTATCAAAGGCTGAATATTTTACCACTCCAACAGTTATTTATTTATAAAGTATTACAAATTTTTTTTCAAAAGAAGCGGAAACAATAGAATAAAAATTACAGAACATTTATATAAGCATACGTACATGGACACGGAACGTAAAAAACAAAGCAGTTTTTAAAGACCAAAAGTTGTTAAAAAATATTTTTTTTTTAATTGTTTGTTTTTTTAGGGCCCAAAGTGTTTTAATATGTTACCTAATTGATATAAAAAAGTGTAAATCTAATAAAACATTTAAAGTTCAGCCCTGAAAAAATGGCTGATAAACTCTGAGGAAACCAAACATATTAACAGATATAATTGAAATAAAACATTTCTGAATGTATATGTGATTGCTGAAAAAGGTGTATATGGGAAGTATAGGGAAAATTTAGATTTCATGGGTTAAAATAAAATAAATAATCTACGAAAGTAGTAGTAATTTAATAAGTGTGTATAAATTGTTCCAGTAATTATGTTTTGGTTGCTTTAATTTTATATTATGGTGAAGGTTTAAGATTATCCACATTAAGTTGTGTAAACAAATAAAGTGATAACACTACAGAGGCCGAAAATGCCAATTCTCAGTGTCATAAAAAGTAGTGACTGATAATAGTGTATATTGTTTGATTGCCGGCCATCAAAAACTGTGTATGATGGTCGAGTTATTCCTACCATTATAAGATGCATGAAGTGTTAATATTGCAGAAGGGAAATAAAGATATTTTCATTTTCAGTTAGATAACGGCAAGGTGGATCAATACCTCCGAATCGGGGGGCTCCAGCTATAATGGGGGGTGAATTTTTTAAGCTTAACACTTTGAAAAGGTATATCAACTATGAAGGCAATAAACAGCGCTAGATCTTTAAATTGATGTCCTTAATATTATTTCCTTGGTATTCGCAAACATATACAAGTATAAATAATAACAATGAAAAGGGATCATTCTAACTGAACAATTAAATGTATGTGAGTCTAAATATAACTACCACGATAATATAGCTTCCTATTGCCCATGATTAGATATGTGCATGTCCCCGACCGACGCCACAAACCACAGAGTTTAGTACAACATCTTAATGGGTCAAGTTTTGTTATACAGTCTTTGATTTGTGTGAAACTGATAAAAGGAAATGTTTCACTCCTAAACCAATTAAGTTGTTGTTAATAACAACTTGGGTTTTTTAACACAATAAATCTAATACTAACTAAATTATAGGTACTTATTCCTCAAGGGTTTGGTGGGCAGCCCTCCCCCATAATCCCCCCTATTTATACACTGCTTGCAAAAGTTTAATTTCAGTGTTTTGAGTTTCTTACATTTTTAGTGGGATAAAAATAAGTTAGGAGCCAAAGTTTAATGATTTGAGTAATAGATAGTATTAGTTATGCCCACACAACTACAGGAGAGGCATTGAAAATGCTCAGAGTTGGGCAATTGGTTCAGCAGCGTGGGCCAATCACACCACAGCTCGGCGTGACGGGGGGACATGTTACTTTTGGAAACAATATCAAAGCAGTCCTAATTTAGATTTGTACGTTTAATTATTCAACCACATTCCAATCTCCCTTTTTTTATTAACAAATAGATTATATAAATCTGCAGAACTACTACAATTTTAAATGATAATTTAAATCTGGCACTTGTTTAATACAGTTTCGGTATGTTTCAGTTTAGGAATTTTTGTTGAAGCTAGAATCTTTGATTGTACTAATTACACATCTAATACAATCAAAGCTAGAAACCAGTTTAGAAATGTTCTCAAAGAGGACCACCACTCACACATGATTGCGGAAAAACATCCAGTAAGCTCATATTGCTCATCACAATATATTAGATAAGTGACATACGGTACCTACACTGTAGGATTCTCTATAAATTTGAGATGGATATTTTGGTAGTTTAATCAGCTCTATTAAACCATTCTTTGTAAATGTCAAGCGGGAATTTTCTGAACACCTGTACCTTTATTGCAAGATATTTAAAAAGAAGCCAGTTTAATCCTCCCTCAATCAGGAAACAAAAAATTATGCATTTCGGCCCCTAAACTGAAATTCTGGATATGTAACTGTGTATTGTGCGAAGAGCAATCTTTAGTAACTGAACATAGTCATTATCTACTCCTGTGATTCATATAATATTCATTTCTTGTGGAAGTAAAGGCCAGTGGAAGAAAGAAAATCATAAAAGATTATTAACTCCACATTATAGGGTTATCTTCATATTAGTATAATGAAAAGTCAAAAGGGTTTTAGTTGACTTTTCATTATAGTAACATAAAGGATTAGTTTATAGCCTTATTCTACCTGTCTCTGTCGCGCAAAGTGAGGGTCTGTCACCAAGAATAGGGTGAGAGGGTCAGCAAAGTAAAGAATATTGATAAAAAGTGCATCTGTCAGACACAGGATTACAAACTGTGTTGTTCCTAATTCAAAGTCCAACACAGTTAGGCCCTGCAGACAACGGCTCTACCAGCATTCAATCTCGTTGTGAGATGTCAGTGGGTTGTTCCTCAAGCCAAGTCTTCTTACACTCAATGATCTGAGATTTCTGCCAGTCCATGAGTTTTTTTGAGATTATCATCATTATTGTCTAAGTCTAGATATTCCCCTTAGGCCCTTTAAGATGGTTGGTCCTATTTACATGTCCTGTTCAATTAAAGGTTTTGAAATGGCAATAAAAACCCAAGCTGTCCAACCATTTGTCCAAACGTTTTGATAGACTATGTGATAAATTTACAACTTTTTGTAGTTGAATTTTCTAAGTTTGGAGGTTCCAATGTTTATAAAATAGCTAGTGCTTTAATTATGAGGGATGTGTTTAAATATTCCAGTAAAACGGTGTAACATATTTTTTTTTAATCTATCATTAAAGTGTAAAACAATTGTCTAGTCTGTTGGATGGTGGTTATGGAACGGTTATTTTTAAATTTGAGCTTTAATCCCCACGTTTTGTTTCATTCATGTATTTTTAGTACTGTGGAAACATTTGCAAGGATTTGATAAATAATGGTACCTTAGAGAGAACACGTTAAACATCAGTAATAAGGGTGTAAATACTCTGTGATTTGCTTTACTCAATTATAAATCTCTTTATTATTATGGGTTGTATGTATGTTCATTCTCAGAAATATAATTTCAGAGATATTGTTTTACATTTCAATTCATGCTCCAAAAATATTTCTATATACTTAATCCACTTTCACTTCTAAAATTTAAATATTTACGACTTTCTTTTTACTTACGAATGTCGCTCTCCCAAAGAAGACACCTCTGCAGAATCAGAGATACAATTAGTGATGTACAAGGGTGATAGGCTCTGACGTTAGGTTCACTAGTGTATCTCAGATTCTTTAACTTGGACTACTAGTACTCAAGAGAAATGCCACTGTTTGTATTTGGTACTTGGGAAATTGGCAATCAGACTACTGAAACTGTGACACCATGTTCATAAATAAAACAGTTCATTTATAATATCTCTTACTATTTGAACATCTGTAACTCGGGCCAACTAAAACCCATTCTGAAAAAATAATTGATTCTAATTAACACAATCTAACCAAGTTAGTTTGATGAAAATCTCCCTATCAACCGTTACATTAATTACTCATTAATTTTTGTGTACATTGAAGTAACATAATTACTTTATGTACACAATTCTGGGAACTGTTTTGTCACCCTAGTTTCAGAAATAAATGTTATACATTTATAAGATTACTTATTTTATATAAATACCAATCATATTTCTTTGTTTTGAAACTTATGAACAAACTGATTAAAGCTGAATTTCTTCTATCAAAATACACAGCTCTGATTGTGATGATACTTTGTACATACTTCTGCATTACCAGTAAGGAAAGACAGGGTTCAAGAAAAATAATTGAACACATACTGACAGAAAAAGTAAATTTATTAATAAATTTAGTCTCTCTTTTTTCATAGTGACAACATAAAGCACAGTACAGCTATGTGGTAAATGGTAACAACCTTGCATCATCCACTTCATAAATGTCAATGTGGTTGGCAAACAAAAGAATAAAAAATATATCAGTTTTTTATACACTACGCTGAGTATGCTCTTAAATGTTACATTATTATCCTATGGTAAATGAATTGTGGCTACATTTTTGTCTGGGTATTTTTTGGAACATTTTTATGGTCCAAACTAGCATCAGATGCTTATTATGTGGCTTATGAGAACATTGGAAAGCGGGAAAGGGTGAGTTAATTAAATAGATCCACCTGGTTGTAACTTTCTCATCAAAATTATTACAAGAGGTGCACTCATCCTGGTTGGGAACTGTGTTTACTACTTTCGAATATCATAGCCCTATTTAATCTTTAAATCGACGCACGATATTTACTTATTTCTCCTTGTTTGGTATATAAATTAAATTGTAGCAAAACTTGGTGAGGTAAGGCGAGATGCATCACCTGCCCCACCACCACTCCCTCTGGAGCTAAACTCAACATTTAAATTGAATTAACCCTTCCTACCATAGCTACCATGTGTGAAAAACTTGGGTGCTCCACCGTGCTTAAGAGATCGTATCTGAACATCATAGTGTACTCAATTGTGCACTTGATGAGACTGCCACTTCACCTATTCATAGGTGTCTCTGATGTCGAAACGATGTAAAGGTTCGTTTTGAGCTTCTTCGTCGCCGACTTTCTTTGATCTCTTCAAACGAACATGATTCTATATTCCAGAAGCCATGTTTGAGACAGCGTCAGATACCAGATGCTGCAATAAGAGGAAGGTGAACTGGAGCTAAACTCGACATTCAAATTGAATTAACCCTTCCTACCATAGCTAAGTTATGTGTAGAAAAATCGGGTGCTCCACCGTGCTTAGAGATTGTGTCAGAACATCTTAGTGTACCCAATTGTGCACCTGATGAGACTGCCACTTCACCTATACATGGGTGTCTCTGATGTCGAAACTATGTAAAGGTTTGTTTTGAGCTTCTTTGTCACCGACTTTCTTTGATCTCTTCAGACGAACATGACTCCAGATTCCAGGAGTAAAGTCCTAGACAGCGTTAGATACCAGATACTTCAATAAAAAGGAAGGTGAACTGGAGCTAAACTCAACATTCAAATATAAACCTCTTGTTTTTTGCTCTCGTGAACTCTTGACATGTGATCCTACCTCAGCCTAGATAAAATGGCCACCTCTCTTCTGAGATTCACTTGGGGTGACTCATATTCTATTTCTAACCCATAATCAAAGTCGCCTATATGTATGGTCACCCACTAGCTCTTCCGAAGGTATTAGAGATCTCCACTTTCTACAAGCCCTTATTTCATGTCCCAAACCACAGCTGTTTCATTTCACTCATCTGTGATAACCAGAATGTAATCTTTGGCCAGACTCAACTTCACAAAAGGGACTAGACTTAGGTGTGAGAACCACAGTTCTCCAAAGACTATATAAAGATCTGTATTGGAGTGTTCTGACTTGGTAAGATTTGCACATACACTATTTCTAACCCATAGTCAAGGTCAAACTCCTGAGCCTATATGTATGATCACCCACTAGCTCTTCCGAAGGTAATAGAGATCTCCACTTTCTACAAGCCCCTTTTTCATGTCCCAAACCACAGCTGTTTCATTATCACTCATCTGTGATACAACAGATGTGAGTGTTATCCGATTACGAAACATTGCGCTTCCCACTCTGGACAAAGTATTTGTCAATGTACCCAGCATTGTTCAGCCAGACGAGCATAACTGCCAGAGATCTCGTACACAGGAGCCTATACGGTTTACATTGGTAGTTGTGCTGGCTGTTATTAGCAACACTTGCTAAAAAACAGACAATCCTTGATATTAATGGGGCTAAACCTCACATACAAACCCATTACATTCATCCTTTAGAATTCACGATTAAAAAGTGCATACAGTGGTATAGACTAGTGACTTCTGTAAAATATATTTTAATACTTGGAAAAATAAACTATTGTTTTGAAGGAAAATGTTGATATTGTGAAAATGTACTACATAATTAGAAGGGATTGTGTAAAGCATTATAAAATAAAACTTCCACAACATGTTCCATCGATCAAACTGTATAGTTGTTTAACTGTAGTATCATTTTTTTTAATAAACATATACAATTATGGGTCTATTAGTTCCAACATCCTTTAGTACAATAAAGGTTGATACAGAAGTAGTTGTAAATAAGGGCCAAATTGTAATAATACACGCAAGTTGATCATACTTGATGCTATGGCATACATCATGCTATGGTCTCACAAATTTTTAATTTTTTAATTTCCTATAGTGCATTTTTTTCTTTCATCCACTGTATACTTCTATGTTCATTAATCTCATAGACCCCAAAGTTGACTTTCTAGTCAATTAGAAATTCCCCAAGACTTATACTAGTACTTATATTCCACAAACTCAATTTACTTATAATTAGAAAATACATAGGACATCTAATTACATAATCTAATTTACAATTGATTGATTTCAATAAAGACTTCGTGGCTCAGATTAAACAGGTTGTACCCAACTAACACAAGGGTGGTTTAAAAATATCTGTGGCAAAAGTGAAAACTACTTGGTGTTTGCTAACAAACTATATTTAATTTGTGATAGAGTGTGATTTTGAGATTGCACATTTAAGTCAATACTCCAATTTTTTTACTACTTCCTGATGATAGCACGGTCAAAGTCCGTAAATTAAAAACATTCCACAATTATTTTTGCAACAATTTTTTTCAGGTACAAGGATAGCGAATGGGGGAGATTGGAACATGTTTAAACAAAGCCCCATCCCAATCAGTTCTCCTGCCTGTTTAAACTGTTTTTTAATGATAGTTTCAGGCATGTAGTCTCTATTCATCAACAGATGATGAAAGTTATCTGGATTTCACTGAAACAGCTGCAAACAGTACTTGAAAAACATCACAAGACTTTTTGCAACAATTCTAATGAAAACTTTTGCCTAATAAGATTCAAATGTTTCACTGGATTAGTAAACACGGTGAAATAATCCACGTTGATGACAATCGGTGTCGGATCCTCGGAAAAGACGGTACTGATCGATAATAACTAATTACACACCAGTACTGCCATTTATCTGATAGATTTGTAAACCACCCTTGTATATTTCTTTGTTAATGAAACTACAAAATAACAGTAATAAAATTAAAAAACAAATTTTCCCTTTCGAGATCGTTTTAAATTAACTCCTAAGAATATTCAAACTACGATGGAATCCTCGTTCCAAATATTTCGATGATACGTACTCAGCATCAGTGCAACTGATCACAGAAAATTTGTATAACACATTTATACTTCAACATCATCTACAATAAACCCGGTAAACATGTATAAATTTAAGTGACACACAAACACACTATACACAAAACATTTATGTACCTTTCCTGTTAATTGACTTTTCAAAAAGGTCCTCTTTATGATTTTAGAATATAATGACCAGTTTATAACAAACTATGCCAACAACAGATTTATTTTATACAGCATGGATGGATACAAGTTCAGAGTATTTACTTGAAAGGAATAACTAACAAAATATGTTTTATTATTGAATATTTTTATAGCATCAATAAATTATTTTAAAAGTTGAAAACACAAGTGAACCACACCAATAGGCATACAGTTTCATGGATATTATCTTTCAAAAGTACTTTACTATCAATTGTATATGATCTAATAATGGTGTATGATAATAATTTTGTTTAGTGATTAATTTACTTTTTAAAATGTTTCCACCTTATATGCTCACCTAAATTTTATAAGACCAACAATTCCTTTAACAGATATTAGAATCCCAGCAAAAGAGTCATGTAGTATTGAATGAGTACATCCTGATTGCTGTGGAGAAAACTTGGCAAAATAAACTGGATTATGCCTTTACAAGCGGTAAAATAATTAAGGCATTAGGGAACAATATTTGTATAGTCTCTGATCACGCCAATTAATTTGTTGACGACGGGTTTAGATAACAAAGTTTTCATTAGCGTGTACAGCTAATAACAATACTTATAACCCCCTCATTCAGGGAAACAAGAGTGAGTATTACCTCTGTAGTTGAATGCTACACTTGTTTTTTTATAGTGAAAACAAACACGATTCGAAGAGTGAATTTTGCAAGTCCATAAATAAATTCTTGTGTGAATGACCCTTAAGTTTTAATTATGCCCAAAACAATGAAATTAGTTTGAAGTGGGAACTTTTAGAAGAAAATTTTAACTGCAAGCAAGACAAACATGCTGAAGCTTTATGGAACATGAAAAAAATAAAATAAATTCAAAATTGACAATGTTTTCTACAAAACACCAGGGCAAGAGAATAAATACCAACCTATGCCGGGAAGAAACTCTTTAATGCTTTGCCAGAAGAAATTAAGAAAAATCAAGACAGCCTCATGAAAATGAAGACAGGAATAGAGAACAATCTACACAGTGGAAGAATTTTACTTGTGGAAGCAGACAACTTAACCAAGACTAACATGAACCTTTATATTTTACAACTATGGAAACTTTTCTTAATTATTGATGCTAATTGTAATCTTAAAGATTATCAATAGAGAATTTCTGAAATTAGATAGAAAATATGATGGCCCATACAAGATCGTGATGTTATCTGAATACAGCTATATTATTCAGCATTGTTCAAACCCAAAATCTAATAAATAGAGTGCATGGGCTTGAGACCAGTCTTGATTTATTAAATTCATGAAAACTGTTAATTTTAAATAAACAAATTGAAACTATTGGAAACTATAAACTCTGGTGTGTGAACTAAAACTTTTTTAGTGTATTTTCTCTTTTAGCATTCTACTACTAAATTCCCAGCAAGTATTTTAGTGTGTTAAAGTTAACATAGCTACTAATAGCAGATTGTTGAATTGATTTTGTAAATTTTGACAGATTTTGAATTGATTTTGTACATTTTGACAGATTTTGAATTGATTTTGTAAATTTTGACAGTTTTTAAATTGGAGCTTAAGTAACCTAACCTGAAAAATTCCATAACCAAGGAAAGTCTGCAGAAGCAGGGACAGATCCAGATGATGCGATATTTCGGACAACATTTACATAAATAATAATATGAGTAAACTGGTTGAACAGTAAGGAAGCACATCATTGTAAAACACTACTAGAGTAGAGAAGTGTTTCGTTATTTTCTTTATGATGTATAATGTATGTTATTGTGATTTATATTTCCCTTTTAATCTCTCCTAACAGATTTTTTATTAACACCAACAGATCAGACGTGTATTTAACGGTTTGTTTACGTTTCCATTTTTAACGTTTTTAATTGATGGACTTCAGGGTATAGCAGCATAATCATGTAACACTTAACTTTAAAACATATTAATTCAGTTAATTTGTAAATAACAAATTGAATTTATTCTATCTGATTGATTTCAGAGATATATTTTTATCAATTCGTGAATCAACTGAAACTTTTGTTACTACATACTCTCGGACAACACGGTCAAACGAACGAGACATACTCTCACGAGAGCAGGTGAGAATAGCGTACAAGGTGGTGGCATGACTATTGGGTAGGTTCTTGACATCTCGTACAATCGAATATCACAACATTGAGGTGTTCAGTTCTTGAGTTTGTGGTCAGACAGTTCACAAACATATATAACACTGTTTGACCCAATAATAAAAATCATACTAAATTAAATATAAATCATTATGAATATACCAGTTAAGTAACACACCTTTCTTCAATTATGTAAAAAATAGAACTGATAAATAACCATTTAAGAGAAAGGGAATATTACTAATCAATGTCTACATTTAGTAGTATCTTCCCCATTACTGAACTACGACTAACATAGTGTCATCCATATATACAAATATAGTAATCACCTTTTACAGCATAGTATCACTCAGTACAAGCTAACTAAACTTGTAGGAAACAGTGGCATAGGGACAATAAATAATACAATCATAAAATAGTGTTCCTTAAAGTAGTAATAGTACATAATAACTAAAAACACCCTAAACGTCTAATGAAGAAATATTATGTATATTGAACCCCCATGATGGAAACCAACCAAATGAACGAAAGCCATACTCCTTTTACACTTTCAGAGTATTAGAAAAATGATTTCGATTTACATTGTGTTGTTTTATTTTCTATACATGTTATTGCCTATGTGAAAATTTCATGTTTACTCATAAAAAAAAACTATTAAAACATTAACACCAATAGATCTGATGGGCTTTTCATTAAAATAGTACATAAAATAAACAAACTGGACCAAACCAAGGTAATTGAGATACAAATTTTACAACTTAAAGAACGTTTGGTCACTAAATATAATTTGTATGTATTTTTGTTCAAAATTGCTTTAATTTTTTTCCTTAAATTAAGAATTACAGAATTTTGGACATTTGCTATCTTTACAATGTGGAAGAAAAATCAGGTGGTGCCATATATTTAGCTTTTTTGTCCTTTCTTAACCTGTTATTCTTTCAAATATTTTACTGTCAAAAAAACTTAAACAAAAAAAAAACTAAGAATTGACTTTAAAAAATCATATACATACTTTTGATAGCTACTACCAGCTAAAACAAAAAAGTTTTACTTCATAACAAAAAGAAATCTGACATACTAAAATTAATCATCTTTAAAAAAAAGAGTATATTAGTCAGTTTGAAGTATCGTTAAGAAAATGAACAATTTTTTTAATTTTTACGTTACCCACTGTGCTCTGAATTTAAGCCGGAGAAAAATCTTAGTGCAAGATATGGCCATTCCAAACATCCACATTCTCACCAAAGTCTGCCAACGGTTCACAATTCACATTGCACAGTTGGGTGAATAAACAAGTTTTCTTTCACTTAACCGTTTTTGAATCCGTTAGTGTGCACTAAGTTGATTTGTGGTATATCATTACAATTAAAGAAAAAAAGTTATATTTATTGAGAAATACTCTTCCGTGATATTGTAACCGATCCCTAAAGGAGATTTTGAAAGTTTAGAAGGAAACAAACTTTACCAACCACTCTGTATGTTTGAGCTCAGGATTAACTCAAGAATCGTATGGCAGCTAAAATGCTGAGGTTTATTAAAGTTGAAAAGCACAATCGTGTGCTAATTTGTAAAGTGAAGACAACTGTAATATGAGCGATCTGTATTGTTATGTTACCAGTTATACTGTAGTAATTACAAATTTTATAGTGATTAGAGTAGCTATGAAATGAAACAATGAACTTTTGCCACTACAGGGATCATTTGTAAGATGCCGAATAGTATAAATACAATAACAGAGAATATTGTTCACAGCAGAGTGTCTTAATAATTATACACATTTTTTATTTATATAAATTGGAAATCTACATCAGCCGTTTGAAGATCTAAATCCGTTAACAATCTTTTAAAAATTGTATAATGTAATTCGTTATGCTTAATTCATTTATTAAGAATAAGTGATTTATTCGTTATTCATTAGTGATAATTGTTGTTAAAACTTATTGGCCAATCTGAATTTCTAAATGCCTTAAAACATGGTACTCTTGTAAATATATTTTATAGTAGTTTTGGGTCACATCAATAGTGAATGGAAGGTTTAGTGATTCAGTGTGTTTCATTAAACAAGAGAACTTTAAACTCAATGGAATAATTAACATAAATAACTGCATTTACTGACTATCAGCACACAGATAATGATGAGACACATACAATACTGTATGGTCTACTTTCAATACGGCCATTTTCATTTAAGCTACCAGATACTGCATTAGCTTATTTACAAATTAAGCAGTGCGTGAAATTTCAAAATGTGTATGCATTTTAAAGACACTCTATTAATTAAAATGTTCTTAATCTAGATAATTAGAAAAATACAATTAAAAACATAAATAAAACTAATAACAAAATAAATATACTTAAAAAATATACAATTATATTATCTGCACAACCTCCACAATAATATCCAATTACCTAAGTAAAATCTTTGACCACATTTCATATTCTAAGACTTCAATGTTTTTTATTCATTGCTTATTTGCAACAAGATTATGACCACGATTTACAAAGATCTGTACAAACTTAATGACCACTTTTTGTACTTTAACATAATCAAACAATACAAAATCAACTGATATCAACCTAAAAACTATATATTATGTAAATAATTCGCATATTGATCTCTAACATTGATGACGAACCTAAGAGTTCAAACTAAATTGTAATATAATACAATAGAAAATGTAAATAATTTAACCCTAGAACTGGCTAAAGACTCATGGAGATTCTTTTGAACAAGGTTTTTTTCTTAAATCAAATATATTTGCATCCAAATACAACTTAATGATGATGCAATCTGCATATCATTGAATTCAAAATAATATGCTGAGTATTTTGAAGTAAAATAATTGAAGTATGCATAATTAACCACTTTATAATAAATTATAAATTTTGGTTTATCGAAAATCACAATCCATCCTCACTTTAGCACAAATGATAAACATTTTATACAGCATTTTATGGCTCATTATTGAAGTTGAATATTTTTCTGAAGTTTGATGTAGGTAGTACCCACTATCTTCTATACTATGCTGTTCGAATTAATTGGGACAAACATGTTTTTTCTGGTCTTTGTTAGTTTGTGATAACTGGTGATGTCCCAGACCGCTTCAAACCGGTTATAACTGCATAGAAGTAGTGTGCTGGGTTGACCTTGACTGTAAAAAACTTGTTTGACTGGTTTTGGAGTGTCATTCCTTCAGTTGTGAGCCTTTCTTTGTGGCGGTCGGTGGTTGTGGTACTGTGTTCCGTTTATTACGTGCTTCTTCAAAGATGGATATAACACCTAGGAAGCGTGCTAAAGTTGTTGCTCTTAATGAACACACGTCTATGACTGTGAGAGGTATAGCTACAGCAGTTGGTGTGGGAAAATCTAGTGTTTCCAGAATTTTAAAAACATATCAAGATTCCGGATCATTGTCTCCAAAAAGAAAAGGAAAATGTGGGCGCAAACGTAAAACAACTCCAAGAACTGACAAAATTCTAATAAGAAATAGCAAAATAAATCCAAGAAAGACAAGCACAGACCTTCGAAGGGATTTGTTGGATTCTGGTATTGAAGTGAGTACTTCAACTGTAAGGAAAAGACTTCTGGAAGTTGGTCGAAAGGCAAGAAAACCGAAGAAAAAACAATTTCTTACTAAGAAAATGATGCAAAAACGTTTAGTATGGGCTAAGAAATACCGATCATGGACTGTAGATGACTGGAAAAAAGTTATTTTCAGTGATGAATCACATTTATTTGTGCAGGGATATCTATCAAGTGTTGTTAGGCGGAGTGAAGGTGAACCTTTGCGAGAAGGTCATATCCAACAGACTGTTAAACATCCTTCTAAACAGATGTTTTGGGGTTTTTTTTACCACAAATGGTACTGGGAGCTTAGTTCCCATCAATGGGATGATGAATTCAGCCAAATACATCGACATACTACGCAGTCGGATAGTTCCATTTATGGAAACATTTGATGGAACATTTCAACATGACTTAGCCCCCTTGCCACAATTCAAAATTGGTCAAGACTTTTATGCGGGAAAACAAAGTAAAAGTGCTTGATTGGCCTGGTAACTCACCCGACCTAAATCCGATTGAGAACTTATGGCATATTCTCAAGAAACGTTTAGCTAAGATGGATTGCACTACAAAAGAAAAAATGATAACAAGTGCTATACAAGTTTGGTTTTCACGATGATGAAGTCAAGAACATGTGTGCTAAACTAGTGGAGTCAATGCCAAGACGTGTAGGTGAGGTCATTTCTGCTAAAGGAGGACATACTTCATACTAATGTATTGATTGTTCAATCTAAATAAGGTATCTAATGATTAAAAACTAATGTTTTAGGAAAAAATTGGTTTTTTTCATTTGTCCCAATTAATTCGAACAGCATAGTATTTTTTTTGGTTACAAACTAGTCATCTGTTAACTTTGCTGCTGTTTTGTTATTCGAGATACGGATTTTATTCTACAACATAATTGGCGAGTTTCTGTTTTAGTCAAAGACTCTGTAGCGTTTTTAAAGCTACATTGGTTTATTTTTTTTTTTTATTAAAACTTAAATTAAATGAAAATTTTGGGAAAGAAATATTGGGATTTAATTTTAAATTAGATTGTGAGAAGTTAGGATAAAAACAAATATGTAATCCTTTGGCAAGTTAGTACTGGTAGTTTTAAACCGTTAGGAAGGCGGTTCACTGCCTTGAATTGATCAGAACTTGTCTTGTTACGGCTATTGTTCTCCTAGTTTGATACAGCTGGACCAATGAGAGAACACCGCGGATGTCCATCAGAATTGGTTGGAAGGGGGTAGTATATAAGCGCCAGCTCATAATTTTCACCCTTCTTTTGGTAATTTTCGTGAATTAAGTTGATTACAGTGCGCCGTGTTTCTAAACTTTTTTCCGTGAGGGATTTTGAGGTAAGCATCAAATTTATTGTAGGTTATATTGAAATATTCTTCCAGATCTGATATTAAATTAATTTTGTTGTCTTTTTTATAGGAAAAAATTTAATTCATAGAAACTACAGAGCAATCTGCATAATTAATTCTCGATGAACAATAGATAGAGCATAATAGAATCATACAAGATACATTTGGTTCAAACTTGCAAGAAAAGTGAATTAAAATTGAACTTTGTCATAACTTTAACTGAAATTTGGAAATTTAGTAATTTATTCATATTTAATTGGAACTGTTTTATTGTGAATTATTAATTGGAAATTAATTGAACATTAATTATTGTTTGAGAGAGTTGTATCTGAATTGCAAAGACTTGAAAGTTAATAATAACAACTCTCTGTACAACTAGTGGAAAGAGAAGTTTGATTTTTGATTTTGAGTGAACTTAGAAGTGAACATTTTTATTTTAGTTATTTCCAAGTGGTATTTGATTTTTATTTGAAAACTTTATTATTTTATTTCAGAAGAGAGCTCTGATTTTTAGTTTGATATATTTGATTAATATTTAGTTTTCTTGCCAAAGGACCTTTTAAATTTACTAAATGCTTTGTCAATTCTTTGTGGAAAATAGAGTGATGAAAATTCTGAAACATTATTATTTATTCTGAACTTATTAATTTGCCGGTTTAAAATAAATCCATTATTTTAATTTAGAACTGTGTTTTTATTTTAGACAAACCAGATAATATTTAATAGTTAACAATTTAGTAATAAATTGTACTGAATATTCACTCGGAGCTTACTAATAAAAAAATATTTTATATCATCTTGGATGTCTCATTGATAATTTAAATATTAATATTCTGGAATATTAATATCTACAATCCAAGTTGTTATAGACTCGTGTATGGGTTTTTGAGTTTTTGCTGTTTGTAGGAAACTTTTCGTGTATGTTATTATGTTACCTAAAACTAAAAGAAATTCTACATTAAACAGTGTTACAAACTTATAGTTTACTAGCTGTTACCCGCGGCTTTGCACGCAATTTTTAGAACCGAAGTCCTTATAAAAAGCAATTATGATGTAATATGATGGGAGTCCTACAAACATTTTAAAACGTAAGTAGGTATACATCAGGTAGATATTATTTAAGTCTGTGGTAAATAGTATCAGAGTTTAACTTAATTATTATGTCATGTTTGGCACGTGTAGGAGCATTTCTAGTTCTAATTAATTATATACATAACGTCATAGCTGAATCTGCCTTGTAATCCCGATCAAGAAAACACATATCTCGGATCACACAGGTCTCGGAAACTTGCTTTGGTCAAAAAGCGTATAATTCCAGTCCTTGTCATATATTTCAGGTCTAAGATATTTCCAGTATCATAGTAGAGTTTGCCTTGTTCTGACGAAGAAAAAATATATATACTTACATAGGACCGAGATGCCTACTTCTGTTAAAAAGTGTATGTATTTATTTCTCTGTTTTTCCGTACATTGTTAAAATGTAATATCATAATGTCAAGGAAGCCCACCAGTTTAAAGTAACTTATGTGAAAACATTCATAACTTTGTTCATTAAGGTTAGTTTTATAACAGTATTTAATGCATTAGATGATTTTAATTCGTCACTGGCGCAATCTGGAGTAAAATTTATATATTAATGTTTTATTTACTATCTGCATTACACTACCGATCAAGGACTGTTTACTTACTTACTCCTGTGGCCACTCGAAACCCAGATGGTTTTTGACCTCGCCAACAATGTCTCTCCAACTTCTTCTATCTTGAGCCACTTCCAGTGTAGCGCCAATCGTTCTTAAATCCTTCTCCACCTGATCTCTCCATCGCATCCTAGGTCTGCCCAATGGCCTCACTCCCTCTGATTCCCCTCGCCACACCTTACTTATTATTTATAAAATTCAAATGTAAATAGATGTTTCAGAAAGTTTGTCGAACTATAGCTGTCAACAGCTGTTAAAATACGTTTCGTTCTTATCATCGAATGTAAACAAACTAATTTTTCAATTTGAATTCGACTTTATTTGGTGAAATGAATGTGTTATGGGTGGTAAAAAGCACTCTAAATGTTAATTCAGACCAAAAGCTATACCTGTTCCAAATTTCAGCACAATCCTTAAAGCAGTTTCAGCGTGATTTGAGGACAAACCTCGAAACATCCAAATATCTAAACATTCAAACTTTCGCATTTATAATATTAGTGGGATAGTTTGTTATATTTTTTTTATCAAAGTGAAAAATATTGTGTTTTTGCTGGTGACTGCCCTAACAGCTGAGCCTATGTGTGGAACTGCATGTTGTGTTAGAATTTTTTGAGGCTCTTATTGTTTACTCTTATAAATATGAGTGAAGGTACCATTCAGGGATCCTTATAAATGTACCTAACCTTTTATAATTTTTTTTTATTTGGAGTTTATTTCAGTTATATTGTTTTGGTTTTAATCATTTCTCCTACAAAATTTATACTTCTGATTCAACAGTAAAAATAAAATAATAAACACAAATTTATTCAGTAGAAGTATTGTGAATCCTGTAGACAAACTTATTTTCTTCAAATTGCAATCTATGGATAATAATTATAATAATAACAATTAATGTTTTGAATTTTGCAAGAAAATCAACAATTTTTGGTAATTTGGTAGAATTCCGCTAATTTTAAAATGTTACTCTTATAAAACGAATAAATTAGATTGTTTATTTTTATAGGTGTACATTTTTGCTGTATTTCGTATACAATACATTTTAAATTTAAAATGCTAAACTTGGAATTTTGGTCCAACATATTTTATTTTTATTAAAAACATAAAAAGTTTGTCAAGTAAAAAAAAAAATAATTATGATATAATATGAAAGTACAAGTTTTTGCAAATAAAAACTGTATGCAATATGATGAGTTAACTACACAAAGTCTATTTCTGATGAATTTTTATAACACACCTTGCGAATACTCCAAAAATGCCTTGTGAGTATATAAATTCACTACTGCCAATTCTAGGGCCAATAAACCCAAGGGACTTGTACCTCTACAAGTTTTGAATTAAACATTTAATTCAAAGGGTATCAAACAGAATATGATTACTAAAATAAATAATGTGAACTAAGACAAATTATATTAGTAATAAAAAGAAATGCTAAGGAGATCATGTAAATTGTTGAACCGAATTTATGATTAAAGAATTAAATATTGGGAATTTCACAGTTTCACTATTCAAGGCCTGTTTTCATTATATTGTTACCAATTATCAAAAACTATTTAAATAAATCACTAGCTTTATTGAAATTTGTATTTATTCATAGCATTCCTTGGTATTACTTAAAATTAGGAAATATTTTGTTTTAAGGTTACAAAGTTATCTACGACCCTAGTTTAAAACAACTTCAAAAAAGGATCAATATATACAAACACGAACTATATATAAATATAACATTATTATTACAGCAGAAATTATAGAATATACATTATTACAGAAGCAAAACGTGTTTGCCATATATGAAGGTAACAGAGTAATGAGTAAGTTGTAATGAGTAAAATCTAATGGTCTGTAGTACTATTTGGTTGGGCATGAAGCTTTAGTGCTTCTGGATTCTTAATAAATAAATATAATTCTCTCCAAAAACCCCTCCCCCAAAAAAAATAAATATAATTGAAATTGAAATTATAAAATGGAAAATTATATTTTGGCTATAGTCAACCAATTTAAATTATAAAATGGAACTCATAATTATATTTTGACTATAGTCAACCAATTTCAATAAGTAAGTCCAGTTACTATTCCAATCTTGAGTTTTAAACCCCTGACTCTTAGGTTAAATAATACAAATTAGCAAATTTGTAAAAATGTTGGAATACCAGTGCGTCTGTCTTCAACGACGAAGACATGCGTCAACGTCTGTCTTCAACTGAAAATGTTAAAAATTGTTCAGATCTCATCATTAATTTAAAAATGGTGGCAAGAAACTTTCATAGTGGAATAACTTAAAATCAGTTGTGTATATAAAAAGATTGCAAGTGCAGAAATTTATTCCTTTTTCTATTCTAAATCCAATGACAATTTTATTAAATGAATTGGCTGCAAGATAACAGGGTTAGAGTGGAAAATGAAAATGGAGATTCCTAAAACAATGCATTTTAAATTGTGTCTGTTACTCGTATTAACTGTCTACTGAAAAACATACAAATTAAATGTTTAATGTACTACTATACTTACAAAGTTTTTTTGAATACAATATAAATGGAAATATACTTTAAAAAATAACAGGATTAAAGACATTTGCCATGTCATGTGTTATATAAACAGTCGAACACAATCTAAACGTTTATTTTAACATATATGAGTTTGAATATTAAACATATTAAAGTAATTCAAGTAACACTGGCTTTGTATAATTATCATACATAAGTTGAATCTGTTTAAATTATTTATAAAAAAAAATAAGAAGTAAAATTGTTTCAAACTACATTTGTTAAAAGTATAACTAATAGTCATTCCACAGATCACGTCACTCAAAACTTTATTTTCATTGTCTTGCTACTAATTATTTTAAGTTTTTAATAAGTCTGCAAGGAGTTAAAACATACCTTGAATAACACTGACAAAAAGTGGATGTTTTGTTTCCACATCACAAAGTTAGCTATGATCCTAGTTTTAAACAACTTCAAAAAACTGACCAATATATACATACACATATAGAACTATATATATATATATAAATATATTATTAATACAGAAGAAATTATAGAATATACATTATTACAGAAACTAAACATGTGTTTGTTCTATATGAAGGTAACAGATTATGTTTCCAGGAATAGAATCTAACAGTCTGCAGTACTATTTGGATCGGTATGAAGCTTTAGTGGTTTGGGCTTCTTACTAAATAAATATAATCCTCCCCAACCCACAAAAAAAAAAAAAAAACAATAAATCTGAACTCTTTGGGATTGGCATTAAAATCGTATGATCGCCCTCTCATATCACCTTGCCACAACGGTGGCCACGGCTGTTCTCTGGGTCAGGTTGGTCAGGTCTTTCATTTATAACCACTTCCTGTCCCTCAGCTAGGCAGGCCACACTTAGTGGCCTGACAAGCTGAAGAGCAAAACAGTGAGGGCCACTATGTGTGGCCCACTGTATTGCACAATTATAAAATTCAACAAGTAGTGGCTGGAGAGTGCTGCAATCTCTCAGCCAAATAAATAACTAAATTAATATTTCTCTGTTTGCAGCACATACCATAGTAAACATTGTTCACAATTATGTTTTATCCAACTGTCAGTTTCACTTTAGCTGCTATAGTGTATCGTATCTACTTATTAAAATACTAGTGCATTTGGAGGATTAGAAGCTCAAAATATGGAAACAAGATTATATTCTGTTGATACTAGACACCTACTTGAGACTGATTGTATTTTTATTTACTGTAAATAAAAACACTTTTAAACAGATCAACCTATAATTTAAATTACATATTACTTGATTCATTTCAAAGCGCAAATAATAAATCGTTTCAGTTTAAACCTTTAATCTAATAAAGTTTGTTAATTTTTGGAGAATTTAATTTAAATCACAGTCATTTAAAGAGCCGAAGGTTAAATACAGCCATTCAAATGCAAGAAAATGACGTACGTGGTTACGCAAGCGCAGAGTGGTGACGCAGAACACAGCCGACCACTGTGTGTGGCCTGGCGGGCTGAGAGGACAACCACCTGAGACTAAATACACTCTGAGCAAAATATAACGTTTGGCGACATAAATGGCCTTCCGATTTCAAATGATTAATATTACTAATATTTAAATCACAAAGTTGAACCCAGTACTTCAATTTTGGTTCTATACAAATTCAAATTGAATAAATAGGATCTATCATAATTCTTTGTTTGAAGGTTATTTTTTACCACAACGATTTGGTAAGATTTGTTTATTTTAACCTAGTTTGTAATTAATTATGTATTAGGTTAGTTCTTTACCTGAAGAAGAGATCAGATTGCAGATCTCGAAACGTAGTGTTACTGATTTCTTGTTTCACTGAACGATGGCAAATGTCCGGAAAAATCCTGTTTCCTATCATAATTCATATCTCGAGTTTTATGATCATTACTCTAATTGAAATTGTGAAAAAGTTGTGTGTGTATATATATATATATATATATATACTGTAAAATTTAATAAGTGTGTAAAAAATATGTTCTATTTTCAATAAAAGCATTGTTATGAATACAGGGTGTAGAAAACAAAACTTAATAATACGGTAACAAATGGAAACTGACTGATAATTTCAGAAACACACGGAACTGTTTACAGACTGTTAATCTTACAATGGGTCTCAAATTTGCCACATTTGTTGTGATAAACAACATCTTAATTTACAATTCTGTGAATATAAAGGTTTTAGAAGGGAATAACAAATACATAACACATTTTTGTGTTGATTGACATGTTTTCTTGTGGCTCTATTTACACATGACATCTAATGACACGCTTGTAAGGATTAACACCGGTTATGACTTGTGAAAACAAAACAAAAGCATGACAAATTATGCCATTCGAAAAAAATAATGTTATGATATTGAAACTGGATTATTACACACACACACACACATTGTAAATGTACACCCGAATACCGGACAAGGAAATACCAAAGAACTAATGTAAAAAATCTTTTAGGTTCAAGTGCACGGAGGTTCACCGATCGGACTTGTTCTCGTGTTGAAACATAACAATATCCAGACCAGCTATATATATATATCAATTTAATACCCCAGGACGTTCTGTGAGTCACAATACTGTTATAAAGTTGGAAAATGTTCTGATGCTGTTACAAAGTTTAAAATTAAATTTATTTAACAAAACTATAAACACTTAGTGCAATTCAGACGGAGAAGTGATTTTTAGAAAATCACAACTCAAAAGTCAAGACGTTATTTGAAAGTTTTCTTCAAATTGCAAAATAACCTGTATTAAGTTTTTCAATTCCAGCATAACGTATCCAAATGGTGCACTGCAGACCTCTAGTATCAACATAGATTAAATAATCATGTGTTCAACATCTCATCTTCACAGACCCTTGCTTCTATTAAAAACTTATTTATAACTTATTTGAACACGACAACACCAAGTTTCATATGGAATCATTTCTCCAAAACTACTAAAGGAAAAAGAAGCAAGCGATCAAATTAGAAAATAGTAAAACACTGTGACCTGATAAACTCTGTAATAGAGGCCATCCAAGACAGGATAAATACCTTGCAAGTTTTCTCTACTTCGTGACAATCCATGTCTAGCAATACGTTATTGAAGGGTGAAGGTATAAGGTAATGTGACTCAGAATAAAAATAACCCAACTACAGTTAAAGGTTTTGGTAGAATGCAAATTTACAGGTAAGCGTATCTCCTGATGAAGCGCAGCTTGTCATACCTCTAGGAAATCCTTCAACAGAGTTGTTCGCCGTTTTTCTGCAATGTCGATCTGGTTCTCCAGGTCACCTCTGTCAGTAGACTCTGCCCTTTCGATTTTCCAAGACAGATTTTCTATTTCTGCCTCCAGCTGAGCTTGCTGGTACTCAAACTGAACATAAATAATTTTAACATACAAGATTTTCATTATAATTCAATCAAATGAATGTTTTATATATATATATATATATATATATATATATATATATATATATATATAATCATCATTTAATTAAGAAATCATTTGTTAATAAATTAACTAATTTTATGCATGATTTTATGTTTTATACATGAATTACAATATTTTAGTGTCAAGCCCCTTTCCAAATAGGAACATACTCAATGAGTAGGAGACCATTCCAACCCTAAAACACCAAAACCACTTACAATATATTTTTATGCGAACAATTTATTAAACATTATGGTTTTCTTAAATTGGAGCAGATGTCATTTTTTTAATTCAGAGAGTGTATTACACCTCAAACCTCAAATTAGGCAGAATCGTTGATTTCGTCACACATCTGTGTAACACAAATAATGAGTAGTGCTGTTAGCATCATACTGGTGCAAACAATCATAAAAGTTAATGACAAAACAATGAGGTTGCAGGGTCAAAATGTACTTTCAGAAGTAATAAACAGGAGCGCTGTTAATGTCTTAATGGTGCAAACAATTGGGAAGGTTAATGACAAAGTAGTGGGGTTGAAGGATCAAAATGTTCTTAACTTTCAGAAGTAATAAACGGGAGTGCTGTTAATGTCTTAATGGTGCAAACAATTGGGAAGGTTAATGACAAAGTAGTGGGGTTGAAGGATCAAAATGTTCTTAACTTTCAGAAGTAATAAACGGGAGTGCTGTTAATGTCTTAATGGTGCAAACAATTGGGAAGGTTAATGACAAAGTAGTGGGGTTGAAGGATCAAAATGTTTTTAACTTTCAGAAGTAATAAACAGGAGCGCTGTTAATGTCTTACTGGTGCAAACAATCAAACTTAGCAAACCTATCAGGTGACTAAAATAACTTTGATCATAGTTACAATACAAAATTTAAGCCAATTTTCAATATCCCATACAGCGACCGCGCCTTGGAGAAAAAACTCCAAAATACACGGCAAAAAAACTATACAATTAGTTACCTCTAAAATATAAACATTTAATCAATTCAAAAACATTTAAAAGCAAACTACAAATTTTTTGTTAGAAAAAAACTATTATAGTATTGATGAGTATTTTATGGATCCTGAATTTTAAAATTGGATTTTAGCATAGATTACATCAAGTTCGTTATGCTAGCTTGACCTCTTTTATGTATATTATTATTACATTATATTCTGACAATGCTACCTGTTTCTATAGTAATGCTATTTATAAACGTTTATGTAACAATAAAGACTGATTCTGATTCTAATACAGAATAATAAAATCAAACATAGAAAGGAAACTCCCCCCCCCCGCCCGTTTGGTTTATCAATAATGAAGAAAACCAATTGGTGTTTGGAGATGCTCATTGTGGTTATTCATGAATTGTTTCACAGTGGTTAAAGTGAGAAGGTAGAAGTGATTTAAGTGAGGTGACCCAGAAAAGGCAGTATTTGTTATTTGACTGTCTATATAGGGTAAATTTTGGCTAGCCTTCTGTGTTGTTTGTTATTCTCTACTCACTTAAACTTAACATTTATTAAAAACATTTAGATTGATTAAAGCACCTCTATTGAATATAATTCCATAATTATAGCAACATCCACATTCCACAATCACAAACAGGAGTTTTAACCAAAATTGATTATTTCATTAATATTTTAAATGCTCAAAATTAAGGATTCTAATTTTGAAGGCATTTCATCATTGAAATTAGGGTTACTTAATTAATTATTAACCAAACTTAGGTTTATCTAATAATATTTATTTAATTTCATGTAACATGACTAATATGGGCTTATTATTGTCAGTATACAGTGGAACCTCGATAAGTCGGATTAATCGGGACCCGCGGCCGATCCGGGTTAGAAAATCCGGGTTAGCCGGAGAATTAGGTAAAAATTAATAAAATACGGTATACTTACAGATAAACTCCATTATAATTGTAAAAACATCAAACATATGCACATTTAATTATTATTAATCCTTACAGTACATTTAAATAACTGTTCATTTCCTGGTAAAAAACTCTGTCAGCTTTGGTTGTGCCAATGTCGTCTGCCGCTTGCGTGCTGTGCGATCCCGCAGTCTCTTCAACATGAGCAATTCAGTCGGCGATGTTTCTGCCTGCCGGTAGTGTACAATACAGTACACTACACACACAACACGGGCACAAGCGAAAGGGGTGAGGTAGGAACGGTACTGAGGGGCCAGGCGTGGCGGTAGCGTTGGAGAGGATTTGGGGAAATACGCTTCTGTTATTGTTTCCGAGAATCCGGGACAATGACCGCCACTCGGCCGCCGTGTGCCATGAGTCACACATTCACTGTCGTACAGTCCCATCAAATACTAATGCTACATCAATTCATGGATACTTTACAACTCAAAAATATTACGTTTTATTATTGAAATGTTTGTCTGATTTTTTATTTTTTAATTGAAAATCGGTCCGGGTTAGCCGGACTTCCGGGTTAACGGGGACCGACTTATCGGGGTTGTACTGTACTTGGAATTCTGCTGCAGCTTTTAAATACCTCATTCAAACAAGGTCTTTAACAACCCTAAAAAATCATTTTAAATTTCACTGATCTTAAATTGTTCTTGAGAAAACAAACAAATGTAACATACTGAAATAATCATTCAAAAGTAAGATTTAAGATTCTCTAATGATTTGAAATTATTTATTAGTTAGTTTAACCCTTTGAGTGCCACGCGAAGTGGTGGGGGTCATGCAGCCAGTGCCAATCATTTGTGACAGGCCATTCCCCTCAGTGTCAAGCACTATTTTTATATTACTGCAGTATTTTACTAAAAAATTAACACCTTCCTTAAAGATTAACATAATGGGACACTTTTTGCTTTGTTATTTAGGACAAGATACAGGCTACAAATTGGTATATATATATTATTTTGACCATAAATTAAAAAAATATATTTATATATGTGTAAACAAAAATACAAAAACAAAAAAAACACATTTTTTTGTTTAAGATACAAAAAGTATTTATTTATTTTTGTTTTATGAGTTTTATGTGCCAATTTTATGTTCCCCATGTTAGTTGGAATACATGTACCAAGTTTCATAAAAATACATTTACCGGTATATATAACTGAGTTTTGAATATTTTTTTAAATATATCTGCAAAATGCTGAAAACCTGCCCCAACATGCACGCTTTATCTTATTCATGTAAAATATATTTTACTAGTTTTAAGAAATTAAATCAAGGTAGATTATACAACAAATACTGTTATTTATTTATTATGAACAGACTTAAATTAATTACTTTGGCCTTATTTCATTAGGCCTATTATACTAAATCCTTCAGATGAAATAACTGAATGAGTGTTTTTATCATAAGAATGAATTAATGTATTTTGCGGTCAGATTCCGTTATATGCCACCAACGCTTAAACTTTTTTAGCTACTAAAACGATGTAGTTGAGTTACAGAACATTACTAACATTCCATCAATCAACAAGCATTTCCAGGTATTGCGATCGGTATTGTTGTCGCTGTTATCTTATCTTTCTCGAGAATCCCGATTACGGCAGGCCGCGCGGCATCACATGATTAGTTAAGTTTAGGTTAGTTTAGTTAAATTAGCGTTGGGGGCATAATGTTAGTTCTGTTACTCAACTACATTGTGTTATAACGTTCTAAGTTCATTAAAAAAAGTTTAAGCGTTGGGGGCATATAACGGAATCTGACCTATTTTCGCTTAAGGGCGATCTGTTCCTTTTACTCATTTCGGCAAACTATACCTTATTCAATAATGAAATTGAACTGAAGTAATAAAAGTAGAAAACTTTTAAAACATTAATGGAAGGTTGGAAAGGATAACAGGATTTCGGACATTTGGCATTGTTATATGTTACAAAAGGTATAACACAAATGCTATACAAAATGTTATACCTTTTGTAACATATAACGATGGCAAATTTCTGAAATCCTGTTATTCTTTCTAAGGTATACTTTCCAATTAAATTTAAATTTAAATTCACACGGCCCAAGTATGACAAATAGGAATATTTTACCAATTCCTTGCGAGGGCCAGGCTCCATGTAGTACGCGTAAGGATAGGTGTACTGAAGAGTGTAACGACACTTCGCCAGCAGTGTAGCCGCATCCATCAGATACTGCCAGTCTATCCACGTACCAGACGCAGTCATCACTTTCAGGTTGATACGACTCTTGATCTTCTCCAGGGTCTGCTCCTCTAGTTTCAAGCTTTTAGAATGGTTCTCCCACTATAACATCAGAAATCAAATCATCACATTTTAAATCACAATATTTCAAATAAGAATGTCAAGTAAGCTTTTTTATGTTTATATATACATATATATATATGTGTGTGTGTGTGTGCGTGTGTGTGCGTGCGTGCGTGCGTGCATGTGTGTGTGTGTGTGTGTGTGTGAACTAGTTTCCAGAAAACTAACTATATTAAGGCATAGGTAGCAAGATCCGTGGTGCAAGCCTGAGGCTACAGAAATTCCTTGGACTGGTGAGATCTTAATGAACTTTTAATGTATAAACCCTATACTGTTTCAGTACAAAACTACAAAACCATTTTTCAAATTCCGGGCTTATAACCGATCAGAAATTTCAAATTTATTGAAGCAAACATTAACTATACTACTACAATTCACAAATTTATACAAGTAACTATGAGTGTGCAGGTGCACGAAAATGTGTATGTGATTTATGTATGGAACATTGTTAGAAACTAACTGCATGCGTGGGACAACTTGATGTGTATTCTATAAAAATAATTATAGAAAAAAACTTTATTATACTCTACATTTAAGAAATTTAAAAAATAAGTTTTACTAATCAAGATGATATATATATATATATATATATATATATATATATATATAAGTTCCTCTCTAACTAGTAAAATTTATTATTTTTATTTACTCACTATTTAATAATAATAATAATAATAATAATAATTTATTTGCCGTTAAGCAGGGAAGCATTGACAAAGTCATAATTCACATGTATACATACAAGCATGTCAAGTACAACTAAGTCTAATTAAAATTATAACTATACAAAACTTGAATAATATTAATTCAAAAGTCTATGATATTCAAATTAAAAAATTCGTCAATGGAATAAAAGGGATTATTTATCAGCCATTTATACAACTTTTTACAGAAGGTTTTCTCAGGATATTTAATGATTAAGTTTTGTAATTTATTATATATTTTTAGTGAGATGACAATGTGGCTATTCAATGTTTTAGTCAATCTACAAGAATTAATGTTTGACTGGTTTTTAGATCTTGTGTCATACTTATGACTGCTTGGTTTAAGCATATCAGAGTTTTTAAAAACATACAGGATCAAGTCAAAGATATACACATTGATCACTGTAGGAATATTTAAGCTTACAAATATGGGTTTACAATGTTCTAAGGGCCCTGCATCAGAAATGGTTCTGACAGCTTTTTTCTGTAGCACGAGAATTTCCTCTATCCTACTGCAGTTTCCAAACAGAATTATTCCGTATCTGAATACCGATTGAAAATTTGCAAAGTACACTGATCTAATGTAATTTTGATGAATGCAATAAGTTAACCGCTTTAATAAAAATATTACTCGAGATAATTTAATACTTAAATAATCAATATGTGGTCCCCAAGTAAGAGTCTTGTCAACATAAATTCCTAGAAACTTTACGTTAGTAGAAGGGTTATCTTTTAGAAAGTTTTCATTAAATTTTCTCAAAGAAAATGAGATTTTTTGTGTTTTTTCTTCGTTTAAATGGAATCCATTCGACATGAACCATTCAGAAGCCTCTTTTAAAGTATTTAGACAAAGAGATCTAAGTTCTTCAAGGTTTTTATTAGAATTAAAAAATGTAGTGTCGTAAGCATACATATAGGTTTTACCTTTAACCGAATTTGGAAGATCGTTAATACTAATTAAAAAAAGGAGCGGCCCCAGTACAGAGCCCTATTTATTTGACAAACTAAAAAAACACAAGATACTTCAGAAAATAAATAAAAATTAAATACTTGCTCCTCAGGCCATGCAATGTATGTAAAATTACACAATACTGATTGTCTGTAAAGAGCTGGTAAAGTATGAGAAAAGAAGAAAAATGTAACAAAACAAGAAATTTATAGTATACAAGTACCTTGTAAAGAATAATTTTTCCGTCTGGACAGTATAAGAACCAGTGAAAATATAATTGTAAATTTCAACCATATCGAACGTCGGGTATTTAGTGATTCCATCTGGAATTGGGGCTAAAAGTGTTATAGAAATGGCTAATTTTAGCCTCATGAATTGAAATAGCTAATTGAAATGTCCTCCTCATGAATTAAAATGTATAAAATTACAAACAGAAGACACAGACTAACTTGAAAAAGCACATTTATAAAACATAGGACAACTCAATGTGTTTTAAGCAGCTCACTTGACTTTGGCAAAATATATCCTTGGCATGACGATATTTAAAACACGCGCATATAGAAATAATTCGAAAATTGCCCCAACATTATGTAACATGGTAAAAAGAGACAGAACTTGATGTTAAAAAAATAATTAAAGTAATGTAATCAAGCAAAGAATCAACTCTATATGGCACAAAACAAGTACGTAACTCAATGAATCACGAATAATAGCACCATAAACAACAGCAACAATTAACAGGGTACCAATGATTGCAACATAAAGAATTCAGTAATGGATGAATTTTTTTTGTGGAACAATTTTAACATTTACAAGTTTTCTAGTTATTACAGTGGAATTTACCATTCTTTCCTCAGATGTGTAATACCAACTTATTTGTGGTTTTTTACGTTGGTGACCACTCATGCTATAATTTATTCAATATACAATAATGTGTTAATATTAATGTAATTACAAGCTTAGATTTAGAATAGGCTAACTTAAATTTTAAAAACATTTTTCCAGTGAAGTAACAAATTGTGACTGACTAGCATAAATAATCATTACCCTCTCATAGTAGTGGAGGTACTTCTTCAAAGCTTCTCTTGCTTGGGCGTGTATGGACTCGTTGGCAATGTTGGGATTCTCTTTGTATCGAGAACACTCGTAGTACTCCGAGCCATGAGACTTCCAGTCGCCCAGACACATCCAGCAAAAGTCGTGCTTGCAGTTGTAGCACTGCATGTGGTTGCAACCGCCGTTCTTCTCGATGCAGATATGACAACGAGGGCACTGAAAATATTAACCTTCCTCAATTTTTACTTTGATAGTTTAATTTGTACAATAGTGTCGAAATTGATATGGATACTCCAGTATGTGATTATTCAAACAGTGTAAGGAGTTTATTTAGTAAACAATAAAAACATCAATATATTAGATTGTAGCCAGAACGTTATCATCAACACAGGCCGGGAGGAGTTGCTGGCCACCTGTCTACGTGGAGTTGGGCGAGCATCCTTTCAGAGCAGCCCAGGTCATTCAACTCGTGTATACACTGCTGACGACGTCTTTATATCCTTTCGTGTTATACGCAATTAAAAATATTACTATTTATACATGTAACATCTCGCACAATCGTGTTTTGTGTCAATGTGCGAGTGATATTTGTTTATTTATTTATATGTGGCGTATTGTGTTAACATTTCATAACAAAGCCATCCACCACCACAGCTACTAAGGAACGAAGATACTAAGGTTAACTTTTGAAACAAGTCACCATAAGAACACAAACTTAGATTGGATTGATGGTAGAACACATAATCTATTTTATTTTAGACATTATAATCAATCCTGGGCTATCTACAATGAATTATAACTCTTTTCTTGTAGTAATATACCTTAAGATTCCAGAATATAAAAAAACATTGATTAAATTTTAATAAAACGGTCTTTGGCAACTTTAGAGTTTGGTTAGAATATAGACTAGCGCTGTAAGGGTTAAGAGTTATAAAGTAATCCTGTATGTCCATATTCGTTTTTGACAGCATAATTCCAAATTGCATTCATTATAAATGAAAATCTTTGAATAATTAAATAAATCTAATTCACCACTTCAATTTAATATAATAGTTAAGATACACTATGACTAGACACTCTACATATATGTATATTCAAATACTTATTTTTGTGTTTCATACACTTACACTAGATGCAAGTATAACAGAACTATGAACAATAATAAGAAAGTACACCTGGACTACTAAAATCAATTTCCAGGTTTTTGTTCTCTCTTTTTATACCATTAAATAAACACTTCTAGGTGAAAAGAAGACCTGCATTCAAATACTGGCACTGAGAAATATAACGCCATGTAGAAGATAAATGTTCCGTCTTCTATATCAGAGAAGTAAACTTGTTTTTTTTTTCTACATCTAATAATCTATACAACTCAGTCTACAGAAAATATTAAGAGTTATACTTTCAACTCTAATATTTTAAGTGCCTTCTGAGTGGTATCAATACAATATTTTAGTAAACCTATCAAGTGTATAATAAAATTTAATTAATAAACCAAAACAAATAAAATGTTTAATTGGGAAACATTTTAAATTCCTCGTGTTGAAAATAATCATTATGACTCACAATGATAATTCACATTTTCGAAAGACAAATGTTTTATTTTCTCTTGCGTTTGTTGATTAATTGTGCATTGTACAGTACAATGAGCTGCAGAGATTTAATGTGTTTAACTATTAAAATGACTGTTTATTGTCTTTTATGTATAATTAATTTCATTCATTAAGATAACACATATGCTAGTTACATGGTCTGAACTAATGTTCATTAGTTTGCTTTGATCCTGTTGTCCTTATTCAGAGGCAACAAGCAAATAAATTGTTTCTTTTTTTAAAGGATGGCTAAATTGATTTAACTTTTTATTTCTTTGGATGATTTTGTTATAATTGTTTACATTTTATTTAATGACGGAACATGAAAACTTATGTAACTCTAAAATTGATAGGGTATTGTGCAGCGATATTGATATATAATTAAAGTGACAGTATTTGTACATAAAGCACTGAAGTTTGTATTATTCGGAAAGTAACAGCTCTTTACGCATGTCACGAGAAGTACTGGGGGTAGCACCATTATGTTTACATCAGTTTACAATGGATCAGTACACTTCTAATTATGCAAGGCATCGCTCGTTCACACGATCAGCTGTAACCTCGAACATGAGTGCCGTAACAGAAAATCCTGCCAAGTGTGAAGTGTTTGTTGTTATAAGATTTCTTTGCGTGAAGAAGTACTTATTCACCAGCCGAGATTCATCATGAATTGTGAGCAGTTTGTGGCACAAACATGAGTGAAGATAAAGTCCGTCAATTAGTGTGGTTTAAAAAAATGGAAGACCAAACATTCGCGATGGAGAAAGGAGCGGTAGGCCTACTATTGTCAGTGATGACCTACTGAACAAAGGATTGTAAAAATTTGTAAGAACCGTCGCATCACAATTTCGGAACATTCCGATCATTTTCCTGAAATTTTTCTCGGTCATTTACACGAGACGGTGAAAGAACTACTAAGCTACCACAAGTTTTTTGGTTTGTTGGGTGCTTAAACTGCTTACTGATGACCATAAAACAGAAAGAATGTTCTGCCACAGACATATGACTTAAACAGAAGTTTTTAACGGGATTGTTGCCTACATGAATCCTGATACAAAACAGCAGTCAAAGCAATTAAAACATACCACTACCAAGCAAGCCATAAAAATCCGGTCAAATTTTGTCAGCGAGAAAAATTATGGTTAAAGTTTCTTGCTTGCTAAGGGCATCTTACTCATTGATTTTATGGAACATGGTACTACTATCACTTCTGAAACCTACGGTTACACTAAAAGACTAAGAAGAGCAATCTAAAACAAGTGTTGTAACCTTCTGACATATGGTGTTGTGTTTGTGCGTGACAACACCGCACACAGCTTGAAGAACAAACATCCCGGATTAGATTTGGGAAAAATGGCAGAAAATTACTGATGTGTTGAAAAGTGATTGATCCAAAATTGCAGGATAGAATTTGTACCAAATCCTTAACCTATTTTATATTTTCTAAACCACATGTTTAATTTATATATAATTTTAATTTCTATTAAATTTTTTTATATGAATAATTTAATTTTATTGAACAAAATTTTTTCTGTTAAAATTATGTACAAGATCCAGAAAATCGTAAAATAAATTGTGAGATTTTCTTGAAGAAAATATTTAATGACAACATACACAATTTAAAAGTCCTATATTTCAAAGCTTTTCAGATTTGTGGAGTTTTGTTCAGCAATTCAAAAGAGGAATTTTAATACTCATGTATGTACAAGTACATACTATACGGTATATAAATTTCAAAGACATGGAGACATCAGTTGATTATTAAATTCAACACTAAAAGATTATTTTTAAGATTTATATATCATTCAAGTTGATAGTCAACTTGAATATAGTCATATTTTATACGCTATATTTTAATGCAGATAAAATAATAATACACACAATTAAGAGTATACTTAATTTTTTTAACATAATCTTTTAACTTAAAATATGTTTTATACTTATAAGTAAATTAGCCCTGGAAGTGATATGGCAAAATTGTCATAATGATACAGCAAATATGAAAGTTCTGTTTATGAAATTTTAAAAAGGTATAAAAACACATATTCAACGTATCAATCAAAACATACCAGGTTTGTTAAAAAAGTATCCAACCTTTTTTATGTTGAGAATTGAAATTATGTTTTTTGACAATGGGATTTGATTATTTTTTTCTCTCCTTTTATTACAGGGACATAATTAACCTAAAATTAAATTTCAGAAGTTATCTTAGTTTTTTTTTATTTTGTGAAAAAACTGTATTAATAACTGTGACTAAATAATAAAGGAGTGTTAAATAGTACAAAATAATGGCCCCATTATGGGAAGAGTAAAATATTTTAAAATTATCAGTGATACCTAGACCTACCAGCTTGGCCATGTTTTGAACTTCTGTAATTTTCTCTGTAAGTCCTCTGCACTATAAAGGCAAATTAGTAACACATTTCATAAACGACAAAATAAAAAAAAATTAATTATTGTAATCAATGTAGGTTATTGTAATATGATTTATTGAGAAATCACTACTTCACAAGAAATTATACATGCTTGAACTGACAGGTAGAAGAGAAAGATACCATCTGACCTTAGTTTGTTATCAGCTAGTGATAGCTCAACTGATAAGAGTACAAAGAACCTGGGGTTCATCAGTTCAAATCTCAGTGAGGATTTTTATTTTTGCACCCTAATATCACAATGCTAGCTAAACTTTTAGCCATTTACTACCATTTAAATAATTTTTGCAAGTATTTTTTACAAGAAGATTTTAAATATTATTGACGTTTATTAATTGATTTATTGACAAGTTGTCTGCTACTGCATAAAATAATAAGTAGTGTAATTTATTTTCAGTGAATTTTACAATTAGTTTTCTTTCACTTACCGATTTTTAAACCTATTATTATTAGTGTGAGGTAGTTTTACTTTGGAGGCAGTGTATAATCAAATTTATGCTTTTTTAATAACTGCGTAAACTGTATTAAGTTTTTATCAAACCTGCTTTGAAAGACCTCATTTACTTAACTTGCATGTTCATATTATGATATTAATACAAACATTGCTATGTTTAATCCTGAAAAAACCTTGCACTGACAATACAGTGTGAATGTTCTGTTGTTTAGTTGTATAGCACGACATTATTTGTACTATAGATAAAACAGCAGTAGAGATTAACCCTGGAACTGGCGGTCATATTTCTCTCAGTGGCAGAGTGTTTTAGTACTTCATACATTGCCTTATATTTATTTTATTATTACATGTTTACTATAAAGTACCTATAACTTATTATATATTTCTTTATTCAGCATTGTTCAAGGAACATTTTTCACATAATATAATTAAAACAAAAAAAATACCCTTACTCTACCTCTTCAGGAAAAAAATGTTTTTTTAGAAAAAAGAAAAGTTAGTTCAAAGTTTTTGATTTGTAAAATTGTTGTTAGTGATACGCAAAATCCAAAATATACAAAAGGAAGAGCATTTAATTCTGAGTAAAAATAAAACAACACATAGTTTATAAGGTATTTACTTTTACATGTGGTAAACGATACAAAAATCATACACTGACATTTGTAAGTGCTACTTACCAACAAAAGTAAGAACTTCAAAGCTCACTTGGATTTGTACAATCTTGTAACTATTAGTTTATATCAATTTTCTATTTTTTAATTTTTTATTATATATTTTTTTATTATGTTCTGATTGAATGTCTAAATCGGAATCCTCATCGTTGCTTATTTCATGTACAACTAGTTCTCGAATGTCACTTGAACGATCGCGGAAATTACGATCCATTATGTAACACGCACAAAAAACTTACTATTATTGTGTCATATACACAATCATCATTACAACGACCTCAAACAAACAATAAACCAGACAAAACACCATGCAGGTAACGAAATAACAATAGCCGAATGAACCAGTTGACTTATCGCTGCGCGCGCGCAACTAGCGCGGTACGCGGGAGAATGTAAACAAACAGTTTAGAGATTACAAAACGTATGGACGTGTAACGAAACGATAAAATTATTTATTAGTGTATTATTTACATAAATTGAACCTTCCTCTTTCGATTGGTATCAATGTACAACTAGTTCTCGAATGTCACTTGTACGATCGCGGAAATTACGATCCATTACGTAAACACGCACAAAAAACTTACTATTATTGTGTAATATACACAACCATCATTACAAAGAACTCAAACAAACAATAAACCAGACAGGACACCATGCAGCTGACGAAATAATAATAGCCGAATGAACCAGTTGACTCATCGCTGCGCGCGCGCAACTAGCGTGGTACGCGGGAGATTGTAAACAAACAGTCAGAGATTATAAGACGTATGGACGTGTAACGAAACGATAAATTATTTATTAGTGTATTATTTACATAAATTGAACCTTCCTCTTTCGATTGGTATCAATACCGATACTCTTTGATCGTGTTTTAAGTACGTAATATTGAGAAATAAAAGACGTATTAAAACGCCCGATATCGGGCGCTGCCATCTAGGATGCGACTAAAACGCCCGATATCGGGCGTTTGCCAGTTCCAGGGTTAAGATAGGACCAAAACACTCTTGTGGCAAATGTTTAAAAATTGTAACCAAGAACAGTAAAGCAGTTCTATGTCAGATTTGTTTCCAGTGGTTTCATTGTAAACGTATTGATAAATCAAATTAAATTTATGGAAAATTAAAATAACAATAGATTAATGTTTATGTTCAGATTGTATTATATCCTAATTTGATGACCAGAAAGATGAAGATCATAATTTGGTTAATAAGGAGTTGATGGAAAAATTAACAAATCAAGACACACGTAATAAAGTTAATGTCTAGAAAGATTTGCCCATATTTAAAAGTGAATTAATAGAAATGGGTGAGTTAGGCATGGTCAGCCCTACTGAGTAAACTACAGCTATATGCCCGAGACAATAAAAAGTTTTATTTGATTTGAAGTAATAACTAGAGAAACCACAATAGCAGAATGTGGTTTGCTTCTATGCTGCTGTAGTGCTGAGAAGCAAAAATGAAATTTATTTAGCTAGGCAGTGTGGGGAGGCATTAATTTTTCAGAACTATAATAACACAACCTTACGTATTCGGTTCATATATCAGATATAGAAAACGAGCTGAAAAATGTATTCATACGTGTCAAAGAAATATGTTGAACAACCTTAAAAAATGCATTGTAAATTTTGAATTTATTAGTTAAGAGACAAGTAAATGAGTCATAATATACAACTCATGTCAATTCCAGGGTTAAATTTACATAACAACTTTATAACAACATTTTTTAACACATTTTATAATCATATGTTCATTACAATTTTTGTAAAGATTTCATTTAAAAGAATTAATAAATACTTACATAAAAAAATTTAATACTAACATAAAAAAAAATTAAATACTTACATAAAAAAAATTAAAGTCTTTTCATCTTAAAGAAGTGATCCAATATTCCGAATCATAGCATTCCTTGCAAGATAATTGTAATTAGTTATGTATTATCACAACATCAAAAGGTTTCATTCCGATTTTTGGTGATTTGCATTTCGTTGAGCTCCATTACGTCAAATTATGAAGACTTCAGTTGAAATGAGGACTAGGACACCAATAGCTACCAGTTCATGGATCCAGTTCTTTTACCAAGAATCAATGGAACCAAGAACGACCTGTAGGAACCTGTAGGAACAGTACTAGTTATAAGTTTACATTTATCATTTCATTGAAAAATAACCAAAAATATTTTTGATACTTCTGATGAATATTTTTGTACAAAGATTAATAAAACGTGAAAATGGTTAGTTGTACGGCTTTACTAAGTTTCACAATAACACCATTTTACATATTTCCAGTATCTATTTGTGGATTATGAGCTGTAGATACTCACATCCTTGGTGTGTGCACTGATGTAATTAGCAGTTTCACTGTCATCAGCACATTTTGTGAGCCATTTCTTGATAGTACTGCAGTCCGTGGGTGCGTGATAGTCAGTGCCGCACTTGAAACTAGAACACGTCACCAATACGGATTACCATTCACAGCAATTCACAACAGCATACATTATAACACTTAACACACATCGAGTTTAATTTAAAACAGCAAATAAAATCACGCATCAAAGACGTGTAAAAACTGGTTAAAATGCCTATAGATAAAAGATGAGATTTTAGTGTTAATATAGAAAATAAATGTTAATATAGAAAACACACAATCAGGTTTTACACATATTAAAAATATGTAAACCAAAAATCTCTGTGTAAACCAATCAACACTATCGGGCAATCTTTCTCTCTCCCCTTCCACAATTTTCGTCAAAAGTTAACTTCAATCAAATTATTGAAGTTCAACCTAACTATTTCAGATTAATCATCAAGCAAAGATATAATGGTTCAAGCCATTGAGAAAACCTTAAAAGTATGAAGATAAGAAGAATAGTCCACCTAATAAATAAGAGAACCGGAGGCCGCCCAGGCAACAGACTGGGTTCCAAGTTGTGCTCTGTTCACTTAGGGCAATAAGCTTAGAAAAGCCATTGCACTTGCTAATGTGGGGTTGGAGCTGCCACTTGTCAAAACCCCATTTACACCCACCATGAGGAGAGATAGCGGGTACTATATCACAGTCATATCGACATCTTGGAATATTAGCTGTGTTCCAGGCAGTGTATAGCACTCTCTAAGGGCTTGTAAAACCCCTTTAACACTACGGGAATTCCATCTGCTTCAACAGTCATTCTCCACAGTAAACCGGACTTACCGATCAACACCTTTATCTCAATATCTTGACATTTGCAGTTAGTGATGTACCACTCCTGGACACACATGAGGTTGCCCAGATGTGGTACCTTAATTTTTTTTAGTATCCAGTGTTGGTTCAACTGGAAGGTATAAACAAGTCGGATATGAACTTTCTCTCAGAACTCTCGACCTTATACTATACCGACTCTCCTTTTCAATCTGATCCTTGCACAGGCCAATGGCCCATGGCAGATAAGGCTAAGCAGGAGAACAGAGCCTTCCCTTAACCCTAGGAGCATCTATAAGAAATTCTAAAGTTCACACTGTTTTAATACAGTTTACACGCCTCATTTCTAAAATTTATTTAAAATCTTAAAATTTAGACATATATAAAGTGTTATATATTACATTTTTACCAAAAGGATCATTTCAAAACTGTCAAATAATTTTTACTTTCTATTACAGTTTCAAAAACTATTACTTCAATGTATAAAATGTGTTATATATAAAAAAGTAATTCTACTATAAACACAGTAGACGTGTTATGACATTATGAGGTGCTACTCATAATGTTTTTTAGATTTCAGAAAGAAATAAAACTGGCACTTATTTACAAACTGGCAGTTGTTATGTACGTTTGCACTGTACGATTTTACTACATGAAGCAATCTGGTGTCGGGAATGCAAACCAATTTTGTCATTAAACATAGCAAAATAAACTAAAAATAAATTATTTACAAAAGAATTCAATTTTGACACAACAAAATCACTTTGTTCAGTTTCCATGAGAAATGTCTCTGACGTCAATTGATATTCATGGATTGCCCACCGACTATGAACACTTATCACAATTTAAAACTAAAACAATAATTCACACAATAATACATAATAACTTAACAGAACATAAATTGGTTTGGTTACAGGCAGACTACTGTTTCAGCTGATCAAGTGATGCAAAATTTACAGATAGAAACAATGCAGACTGGTAATCATTACAAGCTAAAAATAAATAATAGACCACTACACAACCAACTACGCTTAAATTAAGAAGGTTAAAAAATTCTTTTAATTTAATGTTGATATAAATGTCCTCTAATTCGTTCAGCCAATGGGTTATTAATAGATTATACTCTGTGTCAAAAACAGGCAAAAGTCACAAAACACATTGCCGAACCTGCGTATTGTGGACAACTTGTACACCTTTCACATTAACATTAGTACATGCTTAGTGACTAAGATCCACTGAAGAAATCCTGAGAATGTAATATTCCACAAATAAACAACAGAAACAAATCATACTCCAATTTACAAACAGAACTTTTAACCCTTCCCACGCCATAGATGGATATATTAGAATAAAAACTGACTTTGATCAAAATGCCAAATAAGTTATATCCGATATTATAGATTATGTCTCTTGAGGGAGTTTTTTAGTTCACAAAAAGGCCTTTGAAATGCCCGGTGCACACTCCATGCTTATCGTGGTTGCCAAGGAAGTATTTATAAATGATCTTCACTCTGCGGCAGGGGGAGGCGAGCGCCCTTCGTCTAATTCCGACCACCTGCTCGTCAGATCTGCGTCTCCTACAGAGCCATAACCAAACATATCCGTGGCGTTAGACAAACCGGATTCATTACTGCATACTCGGTTGTCACGAGTGCACGTCGACCATGTATCTCGTTATTATTCTTCATTGTGTGATTAGTTTGAAATATTTATCTTTTTTGATAGTAAAATGTAATAACACTTTTCATTTAACTACATTTTTTAATGAGATTACAATTTATTTAAAATAAACAGTTTTGTAAATAGTTATTTTTTTTATTTTTATCAATAAATACGCTAGTTTTAAGTAAAATGCCCTGTTTTATACTTTTTTTTACCTTTATAATTTAGTTATAGTAAAAATTAGCTTTGAACTTAAAGAAACAAATTTTTTTACTTGCGTTGGCGTTATAGAAAAGTTAATGGATTTATTAGTGGCGTGCGAAGGGTTAAGGCATTTTCCAGACCAAATCTATTGCTATGTTTATACGTTTACAGGTCGAGAAGGTAGGAAAGATTACCAAAAGATAGTCTTGCAAAATGAGCAAATGGCTCTCTTGGCCTGAGGTTCCTTGCTGCGCAGCACCACCTGGCAGTTCAACCCGGGACAGAACCGCAGCTGAGGGTGCGACTTGACGTAATCCCTGAACGTGAACTGCTGGAACTTTTCCCTCAACTGGGGCTTGGTTAAGAGTGTGAGCATGAAGTCTTCTGTTGCTAATACCTCGCAGTCTTGAGCCATGCATGCGATACCTGTGACATACATAAATATTGTTTATACTATCTAGTCTGCAGGAGTTAGTTCTGAAATAATACACTAATCGCTGAATGTGCATTTGCATCGACAAAAAAGGTTAGTATTTTCTAGCGATTATTTTTCCAAATTTAATACGTTTAGCTTAAAGAAGATTATTAAGAATTTTTTTTATTTACGGAACATTTTTTATTATTAATTGATATAATTGATTTATTATTAAATATAAAGTTTACTATAAAAAAAAGTTTTATGCCACATCTTTAAAAATGTTCCATGTTTGAACATTCTCTTAAATTAATAACATAGATTTCTGTGTTTTATTATTATTTATTAAACTTTCATGTTCAAGTGATACTGTTCTTTTACTATCTTACGTTGAGATTTCTTAAATATTGCACATTGTCAATTCAAGTTATAAATATAAAACACTGTTTAACAAATGGATTTATATTTTTTCAATTGTTTTATAACATTAGAAGCTTTAACAATTTTGCTTTACAGATCTGCAATAAATGTCTTTAACAAAATGTGGTTTTGTGAAAAGGTTCCCAGTGCCTTCTTAACCACCCGTCAGATTAACTGACCCTTTCCAGGAAGACATGATTAGAATTAACTTGTGCCATGGTAACGACAGACCATCGAAAAAGACAGACTGTCTCCACATAACTCTCTGTATTTAAACGTTTTAGTGTTTGTTACTGCTATTCACAAGTTGCTGTACTAGGACCAGTTAATGAAATCTCATTTGGGCGATTAAATGATTATTATTATACTGATTTGTTTGTAAATATAATGATTAGTATTGTATTTTTATACTATCAATTAAATTACTGCAGTGGTTTTTACCTTTATGAGGTTGTGTTTTTCGATTTTAGGTTACCCAACTGATGCCCGGTCCTATCATGGTCGTTGAGAGGGTGCTTTGCTCAATTTAATACAATGCGATCTATTGTGGGTTTTGAAAGTATTTTTATGTTATATTCATAGTCTATTAAGATAATTTCCCTGAATACTAAAAAAGTAGAAACAATTGTTTTACTACTTCATGTAAAATTAAAGGCATTTAACCCTTACGATCCCAACGTCCTAGTTTTAGGACAGGGGGTACAATTGCGTTTGATCCCAACGTCCTAATTTTAGGACGTGAGGTACATTTGCATTTGATCCCAACGTCCTTTTTTTAGGACGTCCAGTAAAATATTTTTTAAAAATAGATTTTAAATGAAAAACCTTTGTTCCATATATCAAAATATTCGTAAAGAACCGTTTTACAAAGTTATAGTAACTTAGCACATGAATGGTTTGACATAAAAGAACAAAGACCCCCTAGACCAGATTTTGACTTTGGTGGTGACGAAGAAAAGCAAGGTGGAGGTAACAACTTTTTGGAAAAACTGCCAAATAATATGCAAAGAAACTGTTGTGAATGTAGTGCAGCAAGTACCAAAGGTGGTGGCAAAAGAAAAAAGTCATTGTACATTTGTTCTAAGTGTAAGAAAGGTTTACATACCAAGTGCTTTCCTATTCACAAGTGTTAGTACAAATTCTACATGGTGCCTTTTTATTATTTTTATATATTTATTATTCAATATCTTTTGTTCAACTATAATAAAACTTTGTAATTTAATTATTCTAAACTTTTATATTATTACAAGAATTTAGATTTAGATAAAAACCCATTTGGATATTCATAACTAAATGATAGGACAAATATATTGCAGAAAAACATTTTTGGCACATTTGACATTTAAAAAAAATATATTTTTTGTGCAGTTATTTGTGGTTCAAATGCAATAAAACTTTGTATTTTTATTCATTATAAAGTGTTGTTATAAAATATAATTTTGGATTTTGGGTACATATTTTTTTGGATACTGGCAACTACAGGATAACACAAATTTTTGAAAAAGTTTTTTTGGTAACATTTTTTTTTCAAAAAAAGATTTTTCTGCGTGTATATATATATTTTGATTAATGCATGTGATAGAGAGTAATGTAAGAGTTAATTTAAAAAGATTTATAAAATTCCATCTATAAATAAAACTTTTATGCAGTTTTTAGTAAAGTCTTACATTTTCACAAAACGAGGCCTGGGACTGGGGCAGATGCACCAGTGCTAGGCGCCGGGACTCAAGCAGATACAGCGCGAAAAATGCCTGGGATCGAAAGGGTTAAAGTAAGCAATTTAGGCCAATCGGTAACATGCCCACATAAAAAAGGGCTGAAGAAAAATGTTTACAGTATGTATGACAGTTATAGTTTAGGGATTGACATGGTTTTTATTCACGACTTAGAGAAATTATATTTTTAAATATTATAATATTAAAATATAATTAAGATAATCAAATGTTTTTTAAATATTTTTTTTCTTAACGAAATTAAACTTTACAAAAATAAAACTACAAAGCCATTTATTCATCAAGCAATAACTGGTCCACCTAACGGCTTACACACCACACACCTGCATTCAAATACAAACATGTTCGTTGCAAGGGTGGTTTCCAGGACATTAAGTAAATAACCAGCAAGATGGATAAATTTAGGGTAAACATGACTTTAAAAAGGCTTTCTGCTTTGGATCTCGGTAGGAGCAATATTGTACAATTCTGGAAGCCAGAGAAGTGAAGTTGCACCCCTAATTACCTATCTATTACATTGTGTAGAAGTATGTGTTGAAATACCCTTTAGTGTTTTAGGTATTTTACAGTTATAGTTATTTTTAAATTTCTTTGGGAATTATAAAATATTTACATTGGAGCAAGTATAGGAACTGAAATAATATATTCTAATTAATTTAGTTTTTTCAAAAACAATTAATTGCAAAAACTGATTTAGACATATAGTTGAAACTACTTTGTTAATTATAACATTAAATACTTTGTATTTCCTGACAATAATAATTATTGACTGAACTGCCAGCAAGATTTAATCTCACAACATTGTCACAGACCACAAATACTATGATAATTAATGACCACATGGCTGTAATCAGTGTTTGCTCAGAGCAGACTGGGACTCTTATCAGCTGTTTGCTTTGCAGTGATTGACCTTTGCTTTGACAATAAATAGAATGGTTTCAAGCTAAAATAGTCTTTTATTGAGAGCACTTTGACAATTGTAATTATTTATTAAAATAACTGTTTTATATTTTATTACAGTAATTGAATAATATTACTGTAATTGTTTACAAGAAAATGTATTGCAAACATATTCTATATCATGTGCCAGGCACACCGGCTACTGAAATATTTCATAGTCGATAATTAAGGAATTGGAATTTAATGAAAATTCTCCCATTTGGGAAAGGACGCATTACCTTGGATTTTTCTGAAAGATTTTTATATATGAAATTGTTTTAATGCATAGTTTGGTCCACTAAAATATTATGTCAGTAATATATTATTACTTTTTATGGGTAAAATAATTGAAGACGAATACTATATAGATAAAAATATACTTAATATTTCTACACATTTAAATAATACGTAGAATGTAATTTATTCAAATGTAAATAGAGGAGAAAACCATTTTCACACATACGTTATTTACAACAGATGTTATGACAACTTACAGACATTTAGAAGCAGTAACATTAATTTCGTGTTTATCTACTAGTATATGCACTGAGCACTAGAGCAGACGTGTGAACGTACTGGAGACAAAGATCAGACAGACTTCGCTCAACAGACACTAGCATCCTTCCATCGATTTCTGTACATGTTTCAGTTAGGCCCTCACCCCCCCCTCGCGTCTAGAGTACTGTGTGCTCGCAAATTTTATAAATGCTGTTACCTTATCACTTCATTAGATGTCACCGGGATTGTTTCAAGTGTACAATGAATAGTGGCCGTTTTCTACCATAATTTCTATTGTGTTCTATATGTTTCATAGGTGAAATATTCCCAATTATAAGTGACTACAGTTATATATTTCTTTGACACACTGCCATATATTTCAATACCTAACCTCACTTTTTTATTTACTACATTTCTGCTTCACCTGATTCATCCCACCGCTCACCAATATTTGAATGAACTTCTGAGCCAAAACAGCTTAGGCTGGATGTTGAGAAAATTTCAAAGTGCGAAATCTTATCTTGAATGCTCATTAATAATATTATTCTAGTAGGCGGTACGGATCTTTCCAGAAATAAGTGGACTATAATGTATAAAAAATGTGAGATCCCCATCATCCCTAAACTTCTTAACTCCACCTCTTTCACAAAGGCATTTTTCATTCATTCATCATCTCTATTCGTATAATGGGGGATGATGAGGGTATAACCCTCTCCAAAAAGCCCTAGAAATTGTAACCATGAATGTATAAAAGGAATCTAGCTTGTTTGAAATACAGCAGTAAAATGTTTTACTTTGAATTGGGCCAATCTAATTTGTTTAGAGTTACATTTATTCCATACCCATGGTGTGATGTGCTCTTCTATCAAATTTAACCCCACCCCCTTTACAAAGCCAAATCCTGGTTAGACCACGACCTAAGAGGACCCAAAACCCTTCAGGTAACTAATAGATCCTATGAACCTGAAACAGTCCTTGTTAAAAGAACCAATGCCTGGTATTTTAAATGATCCCAGGAGAATCTAACACGGTGAAACAAAGGTTTCATGACAGAGGCAACAGCAGAATTACATGATCAATTCGAACATGTGGAGGAAAGAATATCAGTAGACTTTTGTGCTACTTATGGCTTGACCAAATATGTGACAGTAAAAATGTTGATTGGTAGCAAGAAATACACTTTAGAATTGATAGTGTTGTCTTCTTATATGTAGATTTTCCATTTGTATCTAATTCCTACAAATAATTTACTTTATTAAGTCTGTTTAGTAACACCTCAGAAGAGTTTGCTTCTGGCTGTTATATAACAATGCAATAGGACATCTACTGGGTACAGCAAACATTGGTGACACATCTGAACAACCCATTGTATGTCCAGGTTGGTTATACCCACGGTATAGGACATGTACTGGGTACAGAAAAAAATGACATCACATCTGGACAACCCTTTGAATGTCTAGGAGCAGCATGTCACTGGCTACAATAAATTAATGCCAAGCAACCAGGATGTTGCGGGGGGGGGAGGTTAACCCAACAGATCTAGTGCAATGCATACAAAATTGGGTGAAAATTCCTTCAAGGTTCTTAAATAAGATTATACATGCTGTCTGCCAACTTCAAATTATGTGGGCTAGAACTTTCTTCTCTTCCTGGGGAGATAATACTGATACCTCAATAGTTTCTGTTCATCAAATCTTGTCTTGGCCCAATGCCCCCTATCTATCCTGAATATCCTGTTACTCTAGAAATCAGAAGACTTTATTCATGAACTTAAGAGTACAGAATTGGGGTCAAGTAGTTAACAACAAGTAAACATAGTACAATAAAATGGTAGAGCCAATATAATTTCTCTAGTAATAGCACAAAGCATTTTTAAGATTTAAGATCATGGAAGTTTCCAGCTTTTTGTTGCACAGAACATATGATGCTCAAAGATAATCGGAGGTACAGTAGTCCAAAACTTGGTAAAACAAATAACACTGGTGTGACCGTAAAACTGTATTGATTATTTGTTAGTCTAAAATATTTGTCATTACCTGTTGAATAACCTTGGGAAATCTGGACCTCAAAATGCATGACCCAGCACTGGCAACAAAAGAGATGGCCACACGCAAGGCTGCGGAACTTGTCTGGAAAGTTGGAAGTGATGCAGACCGGACAAGTGATGCGCGCACTATGGCTGGTTAGTGGTTCTGGCTGTACTGGTGACTTTATCTTTGATGAGATCAGCAGCCGAGACGCATCGTTCCTGTACTCATTGATGATGGGGGTGATGGCCCACTCGTGAGTGTGCAGAAGCACCTTTGCTAGAGAAGGAGTTATCTGTAACAAGTGCATTAAGAAAAATGTTTTAATTTTAAGAAATTATATAAAACATCACTGTTAATTTTTTAACTGTTGACTGCTATGGAATAACACATTTTGCGGCCCATCACCTAGCATTATAACCATTCTGTAAAACAGAACTATAAATAACAACACACCACCCGTGAATGCAGCCACAAATTAATCAGGCACACCAATGTCATAGTAGTAGTCTCATATCGTAATTAATACAGAACATATTAATTGTGTTCTAATTTATTACTGCTGGTCCAAACAATGCTAGGGATGGACTTTTCATAAAATCAGTTTAGATCCAACACTTTTGTTCTTGATTCTGAATTTAATTATGGTAACTACAGTCTCTACAGTAACTATAGAGGTCTACTGAAACAAATCTGATTTCAATTCTTGGACATTAAAAATGTAAGCATAAGCACACTATTTTATAGTATTCTCATTTTTATTTATGGACTCCATTTAAGCGAGATTCAGAATTAGTTATGTGTTACTTTCCATTCTTGCAATAAGAATTTAAATTCAGAACCAAGCCAAATTTCTGTTCCTTTCTTCATCAGATTATTTATTGAACACAGAATGTTGAACCATGATCATTAGTTCTGCATTGAGAATAAGATAAAACACTAATTTAATTTCTAAGATACTCAATTATTTACTAATAACGTTTAGAATAATATTTATTTATAGTTATTTTGCTTATAAATATTCCAGTGATACAATGGACATGGGACTTGGACTCAAACCACTTATTTAACATTTTGATTTGTTTGTACTGCTATAATGTAATTGGGTGTATTTCCTGTTTTATAGCATGAAAATAAAATAAATAAATAAATAAAATACAATATGTATTAATCAATAATCCAGTTTTATTTGTCAATATTGAGTTTTTCTATAAATTAAGATATTTTATTACAATCTCTGTATTATCTGCATTTTTGCATATCTGAGGTAGTTCCGAGTCTGTTTAGCTCGATTAATACAACTTCTACTATACATATTTCATTTCAATTAAAAAACTTATGTTCATTTCAAAAACTTTACAAACATTTTCAAGAAAGAAACAAAAGCCGAAGAACCCTAATCAATTTACCATTAGACTAATTAATTTTTAAATAGTAGGGGTGGTGGATTGAAGAGTTCTTAAATTGGAAAACTCAATGGAATCTTGACACTTCAAACTATATATGTATTATCCCTGAATTATACTTTTGTTTTGACGCAATTGTAATTCCTAGGAATGTACAAATAAAGCCTATTGTCTATTGTGGCTTAACTATGCTGCATTATTTATGCAGCCTTACAAATTGAGTAAATTGATATAATTTGAACAAATACTACCTAACAGAGAGTATATAGTATACAACAGCGCTAAAACTACAAAAAACGAATTACTATGATTATTTGAATTTTGTGTGTACATAAATAGATAGTCATTTAAATTTTACTAGTATATGTTTACTTCTTACTTTCACTCATCATATTTCAGTAATTAGAATAAGGAAATGGATAATTTTACGATTCCTTCACATGTTAATATCATGAGATTTTCATATTAGATATTACGACTATTATAAGAGGTTAATCCACCTCTGTACACAAAGTTACGTACCTGAAGGCTGTTACTCAATACTTCAACAGACTCATTAAGGAGCCGTTCCACTTCCTCAACACTCAAGCAGTCGTAAGCAAAGTATTCTGGGTCTGTCTTGCGCATGTCCACTTGTTCTATATCACAGTATTCTCCATTATAGTAGCTCATGTTGTAGTAGTCGTTGTAACTGATCTCTCCATCCTCATCATCACTGTAGTTCCTATCTGACTCACTGTCACCAGCCTGAAAAGTTACCAAACTAGTTACATCTCTCGACATCTTATTATAAAACTAGTTTAAATTAGTTATATTGGATATGTCAAACATACTAATTTTATTAGTGATAAGACCAAGCAAATTAAAAAAATATAGATGATATAAAACAATGAACTTGTCAGTGTGTTAATCGAAAAGTTCCAGTAATGTCTATTGGTTTTAACAGAAAAGTATGTTTCTAAATGTATCTTTGTTACTCTATAATTATAAAGATATGGTAGACTTTTTTATACAAGGTGTGTTCAAAAGGTAACAGAAACGTTTAAGTTTTGTGGGAGTCTGATTGTCAAGAGTTGTTTTATTATGTTAGTACTCATGCTCCTGAAGTATAATAAAATTTACAGTTTTATTCGTTGTTTACTTTTTCAGTGGCTGCTGCTAAGGTTAGATGTGTTTTATGAACTCAGCGACTTTCCTTTGTTGGACAAAAATGGATCAAAGAATGTGTATCAAATTTTGTGTGGAAAATGAAATAAAGTGTAACAAAATGTGGGAAATGTTTAACTCCTCTGCTATGAGTAAAGCAAGGGTATATGAGTGGTAAAAAAACATTTCAAAAATGGCCATCCAGACACTGAAGATGATGAACACTCCACCACATCAAACAACCGATGAACCCTTAAAAAGTGGAAGAAATAGTTATGAATGATTGCTGTATTACGATAAGAGAAGTCACTGATGAAGTTGGCGTATCAATTGACTCATGCCATGAAATTTTTTCAAATGTTTTGAATAAAAAACATGTGGCAGCAAAATTTGTTCAAAAATGGTTGATAAACATGTTATAACAGGTGGCAAAACATGGGTTTATGAATATGAGGTCGAAACTAAGGCTGGTAATCGATAGTTTTTTGACATTATGAGTAGGAGTCTAAACACCTTTTCTCGCCAATTAGATGTATCAAGTTAGCTTTTGTAATAATTCAAAATGTACTGCAAGATCAAAAAGAAGTTCTTATGGAAGTTTAGGGTGTTATAGCCAACAACACACAGTTATGTTACATTTTCCCTGTCAGAAGGAACCTTAATTTTAATTCTATATTTACTTGATTTATATGTGGTTCAAAGTCTTAGGGTATAAAACACATCATGACTTGTAGGATAACACAAGACGTATTGAAGAGCTTTTCAGCCAACCAAGAAGAATAGGTCACTTCCAAAACCATCCACACCCAACAGAAATTTTTTTACGAAATTGCTTCTATTCAATAAGTTACCAAAACGATCCCCCATATCTAACACCATTAAAGATGATGAAGATGAACTCTACCAACATCCTTGACCACAGAATTACTAAGCTCCATTTTCAGTATAGAAGAATCAACACTTGCCAGAAACGATGACACAATTCCATCAGACACATCACAGTACAGATCAGCAGTTAAGTTATGTTGTAAATCACAATATAAAGTTTAGTAACTAACTAAACTTTATGTATTAAGACTTTATAACTTATGTATTAAAAACAATATTATGTACTTAATTCAAACCTAACTAAATAATAACATTTTCCAAGTGGACTAAAACTGATTTTAGTTTTTCTACTGTAAACAAATTACAAGGAGCACAATGATTTTATATAACTTTACGCCATGCATCTTGTCTGGAAAACATGTAAGTTAATTTGAATACCCAATAATTACTTACATATAAAATCATCCATCAATCTGTAAAGAACATTTTGAAACAATTACCATTAAGCTTCCACAATATAAAACATCTTGTTTACAAATAAAGTAATTTTAGAAAGCATATTTTAAACTACTGAATGCTTTCATAAGCATAGGAAGCATGGCAATTTTTAATCATAATGATGGTCTACAAGACCTATGCATATTTATTCCACTACGAATAATCTAGGAACCAATATTGCTGTTGTCCTCCTTACAATCATTTAGTTTCAAAACTTGTCAGTTCTATAAATTTATGACACATAATTAACTAAACCCCATACTCAATGTAGACAAAGCTTGTCATAGGATAGCAATAATTCTCTTAAGGCCTAGCAGTTGAAATTTCAATCCAATTTAATTCTTACTTCATATGGTGACTTACCTCTGATGAATTCATGGTGACAAGTATAAATTGCTGGCAAAAATGTCTTGGGTTGTAGTGGTAATAACCTCAATTAGAGGGTGTAAATAATTACAACTTATACCTTACACTCAACACACTTTTGTTTTTTCTCGTTTAATTTTTACTTCTATGTTTTATTAGGAAAAGAGTATACGTTAATCCTTTATCAGTACACAATGCATATTAGGCCACTTTAATAATTTAAAACGCATTTGCCTTTTTAGTGTCTTTCTCAAACATCTTCAAAATAAACTTGTTTATGTTATTGTAAAGTATTTTAAATTAAGAGACTTCTGCATGTAGAATGCAAATTTTATAACAGTTTTAGTTTAATTCTTGACGAACGCAAAAATTAAGATTTAACAAAATAATCAACTTCTATTTACAAGGCAGCTGACAAGCCAGGCATCACAGACTAGTTTTGTAACCTTCATTTAAAATACATCAACATAACTCTTAGAAGTAAAATACATGGTATTAGTATTGCACTAAATCATATAACAAGTATTCTAATATATAAATGAACTATTATCACTCATTACGAAGCTAAAAAGAAATGTAAATTAGCCTACGACGTTAAATTAATCAAATTATGTATCTTCACAGACATCATTTTTATTATGAACTAAAAGAAACGAGCACAAACCAACGAACGTAGTACAACAGTGTTGCCACCAAACAAAACCACGAATCAGAAATCGTATTACCATGTAACCCACTGAAAATAGGTTGCTAAGGAAATTGAAAAGAGATGCTATTTTTTTAAATTGTATTACAAGCATACTCGTTAGAATGTTCCCACACAAAATTATACTAGTATGGATGTTATATATTAATTAATTAATTAGTGCAGGGACGACTAATGCACGCTGTTTGTAATTATTAGTCAAATCTTTATTTTTACATGTAGTCATTTTTTAAATGTTGGTTAGTGTTTAATTTTAATATCTGCATGAATGCTTTTTTATTTATATTTTTAGTACATGACCTGATGGAAATTTATTGGTGCACGGACTCTAATTATTGCTCGCAGCTAAGTTTTGTAGTAGAATGTTGTTTTTACTAGACATAGCCTATTACAATTTGTAGATCGGCTGAATAAATCATTTTATTTGTTACTTCTCAGTCCCCCTCATCATATTAGTTACATTTCAATATTATTCCCAAAACAGAAAAAAATTACAATTCAGATTTTATGTCTTGCCATATACTGCAACATTTAATCATCCATTTTCACATGTCTCAAAAACTGGTAGGTTGAGAGTATCGAATGCCTAATAAATAATAATTAAAATAAATTACTTGGTTTTATTATAAGCCATTGTAAATATATAAATCAATTTTCACAATTACTCAAGTCAGGTTAAAAACTATACACAATTTATGTAAGTTTATATGGACATTTTTATCATTACTGTTTTACAGTACTGTTTTAGATCCATTGTTTTTTATGCTCTCAATCACCAAACTAATAATTAATTAAAATAAGAATAAGAAGTTATTTATGTAATAATATATTAAATGAGGTATTGACAGGCTTCTATATAAATGATCAGAGCCTATAATTGCCTCTTAGCCTATATTATTCTCTGAGAGACATAAACTACGTGCTTTAGAAAGTAAGTCCACTATCTAATTTAAGTCTACATGTCTTAAGATGTTACTCCAACTGAAGCTCTGCTTTTCGAGTTCGACTTTTCCTATACGATTGTTTCTTTAATCCCTTGTAGCTAAACTGTCGTTACAACGTAGAGTATTACACATTATATGACAGTACAATTCTCAATTCGAGACAGTGTATTGTTGATATGAACCGTATATTATCTAGATCTGTACCAAGATTATCAATTAACTGCCATCTTGTGTTAAAAGAGATCATATGATATACGCAGCCTACACATCCATTCCCATGTATGTGATCTGCATATCTTTTAAGGCTGAACTTACAACTACTTGAATAAACTTTATAAAACCTAGCTGTTACACGCCGCTTCGCACGCTTTTCACACATTGTAACATAGACTCGTTAGTCAATTCCTTCCAAACGGCAACGCAAATATTCTTGAGATAACCGCTCTAACACATAACCTTACCTCATCTGGCATAGCTGAATCGTATTACAAACAACATCTATGCATGCGTTATTTTCTTAATTTTAAGCACTACCTCTTACCTTTGATTATACTAGTTACACGAGAGATAACCCATGCAATGCTATAAATTGAGGCACGACAAAACCGACCGCTCAAAGTAAGAGAGAGAGAGAGAGAGAGTTCATATCGAGGGTCTTGTGGAATAAGGGCCACTAAGCAATTTTCAAAACTTTACAGGAACGAAAAAAAACGCTGTGGTGTTTTAGAAAATCGGTTAAAATTTTAAGTTACAAATTTTTGTTATAAAAAATCTTTTTAATTTTAGGTATTTCTCAATACACTCCTCATGCTTAATAAATTTTTCCTAAACATGAGAAATATTTTTTATCAATTAGTAAAAGGTGTGGCTCATACGTCCATTTTCCATGATAATGATAAGATAAAGAGTCTTTCAACGATTGTTTAGCACTTCCGGAAATTGAAGGTGTAATAAATTACTTCTAATACCAAAAACAAAAGTCATTTATCACTATAACAATGGTACTAACACTTTATACAATTTTTTTGATACCATAATTAACAGAAATTAGAGATAAATTTACTTAAATTGGTTTTTTAAAAGGCTATTTATTGCTTATTCGTCTTCGTGTTCTTTTAAACATTTCTCTTCATTTCCACCAAAGATAGTTCATGTTCTTCATCTGATTTTATTTTTTGTCTTTTAAAAGCTTAGGTGACATTTTTCTTTGCTATTAGTTTTATCGTCTCTAATTCACTGCAATTCTTGAAAGAAGGTATAGTAGGTTTAAGGAATCACTCATCTCATCCAGGCCCTACAAATTTGCATCAGCAAGTGGTATTTTTAGTGAAGTCTGGGTTCAAATTAAATGGTTGTTTCTTTTCATACCTTTTTGTTTTTTGTGTTTTTTCTTCTTAGTGGTTTTCCATCTTTTGAATTTGTTTCTGATTCCTCTGTAATGTTTAATTCCTTGAATCAGTTTCCCAAAGTTTATTCTTCCAATAAAGCATGTCTGGTTTTCTTTTTTCTAGACAGCTTGATTTACACTCTCCCAGTTTTATTTGATCCATCAGTAGCATTAGCTGTGTTAATAAGAAAGTATTTTTCAAACCTTTAGAGTCCATAAACTCCTCAAGATATTATATTATTTTACTATTCTCATAAGGTTTACCATTCTTTTTTTGCAAGTTCGATGACATTTAACCATTCTCTTGGGCAATAAACAGTTGATAACTGGCTTGCTGCTTCAATTGTGGCATGCATGGAATCGCACTCCTTGTAAGTGTGGTTTAACTCCAAAATCTGTTGCTTTCTCAGAAATAAATCTTATTATTTTGTATTTATGTGCATTCAGCTTTGAATAATGTAATACCAGACTGAACTAAATATACAAATACAACTTTATATTGAAATTGTTCCGATTTTTATTTTTTTGTAGGTGAATCAAAACTTTATAAAATTAACAAATTTAACGTTTAAAACGTGTAGTCGTCATAGTTCTATTTATTTGCATTCAATTATATTTTCTTTGTGTATTAATAGTTTAGAACATTTTGGCTATATCCATAAGGTTTTCATACCTTAATGTAGTTATAAAATAATAAAAATATATACGCTAACAAATGGAGTACTATCTGAAAGTTACTAATCTTTGAATGGTATATATGTAAATCTTTTTATTTGGATTAAGCGATTAGTTTCTTTCCCTATAAATAAACATATTTTTTATGTTTATCCAAATCCATAATAATTCAAATTAATGTACTTAATCCGCCAGCGGCCACAGTGTAATAATTGTGGTGTTGCGCAATTGGGCTTACTCTTTACAGGTGCAGACTGGGGATTGCCGCTCGGCGAGCTATTCAATTCACGAGAATTTTGCACGAACGACTCAGAGTATTGTTTTAGAGGCCTGAAACGGGCAACGGCTCATAGCGAAAGAGCAGGTAGACAGAGCCGAGCAGTTCCGACAAACCCCGAACAACTGCTGGCCTTTCTTACAGAGACGTAAATTTTGAGGTAGGGGCTTATGGGTGTAGCGATGGTTGCGACTTTAGTGGTGGGTACGTGAAACGTAAAACTGGTTACATTGGCTGTTCACACTCATCCCATAGGGATGGTATATCCAGAAGCATCCATAATCCTTGTCTCTTTCTATTGGATAATCACGAATCCCATATTTTGGCCGACGTCCTTGACTAGTTCGAGGCTAATTGTGTAGCACTACTATCGTTTCCACCACAGTTGAGTCACAAATTGCAACCTTTAGACTTAAGTGTATTAAGGCCCATTGAAAACATGTATTATGGTGTGTGTGATTCATGGATATTGACACACACAAGGCCTTTAACAATATGTGGCATTCCATCTATTTTGAAAACATCAACGCCACTGGCTCTACCACCAAACAACATCATGGCAGGATTTAAAGTAACAGGAATTAGCCTTTAAATCTAGATGTATATTTACAGATGCAGATTTCATGCAATCTTATTTTACTAACAGACCAGTTCCTCATATAGTTTAGCAACCTGTTGGCTTACTTTATTAACATACTCATAATTCTACAGCTCAACCAGATAGCATGGTGATCATGTCAATGGTAGTGACACTTGGCAAGTCTCAGTCACAATTCCAGCTGTCGTATCTACCAATCACTCTGTCGATCGTAAGGCCCAACCTTCCACATCAGCAGAATATCCTTCTCCAGAGGATGTATGATCCCTCCAGAAGGCAAGGTTGAGAAAAGATACTAATCGAGGAAGAAAGAAGAGAAAGTCAGTGATACTAACTTATACTCCTACCCCAGCAGGGATCACTTCTGGCTGGTTTACACCTTCCAATTGAATCTACCACTGGGCACAGCAAAAACCGATGTGTCACAAATCTGGGCAACTTTATGGATATCCAGGAGTGGCACATTACTAATCGAAAATGTTGAGATTCTGGGGTGCAAGGGTAATTCTACTGCAGGAGATGACTGTTGGAGTTGGTGGGGTTCGTTCCCTAAGTATCAGAGATTCTTGCTAGCCTCAACAAGGGTGTGCCACCCCCTGCCTGCTTTGACTAGAGAGGCTGGTTTAGAGCTTGCCTTCCCTTCTTCCAGGGGTTCATGACTGAGATTAGTGGCCTAATTCTTCCTCATGGATCTCGATAGGAGGCGGCCCCTACCCCCTAACCTTGCCCATCCTGAATATCATGTCACTCAGGAACCAGCACTAAGGTTATTATAGGACTAAGCCACTAAAAAAAACAAAAAGGTTTTTTTGTCCAAAACACTACAAACAGCAAAAACATTCAAAAAGAGTATTCATAGTGAATCACGTGAAGAGGAAGATGGCAAAACTGTTTATGTCTATACTGCTTGGAGCTGTTTTCCAATTCAAAACCTAAAAAAATGGATCAAATGCACTTGGTGCAAACGTAGGGCACATGATGATTGCACCTCAGGAAATACTTTATTTTGTATGTATGTTAACTGACAAAGTAACAATGATTCTGAATTTGAGTATACTCAATGTAGCAGAAGAACTTATGGATGTACTATGGTCTAATCAGTAATAATTATACTTCTTCGTTTTGTTTTTCCATTCTTTATAAATAAGGTAATAATAAGACTACCCTAATGTTAATACGACACAAGTAATAATAATTTGCAACATTTTGTTAATAAATACACCTAATTATATACAATTTTACTTTATTAAAAACTAGTTTTTGACATTATAATCAGGTTTGGAAACTTGCCCCTAAATGTGTAAAAACATGGTCCGCGTAACCAACAATTATTTTAAAATATGTGTTTAAAGAAATTTCAATATTATTCATTTCAGGTTGGAGATGAAGTTTTAAGTAATAAATCAATATGGAAAATTGTTAATAAAATGTAAGGAGGAAAAAATGAAAGAGAAAATCGTGTGAAAACCTATCTTAGTCTCCTCTACGCTCAAATCAATTTCTTTTGTTTTCATAACTATTGGTGGAATTCATGAAAAATTTAAAAACAGTTAGTGAAAATTTGTGCAGTACCAGTAAACTACAAAACAGATATATGGGACGTTGTAAACATGTTCGTCTTACATTCCAGATGCTCGCTAAGAATTGGTTTCGATACCGTTTAAGCGTAACTGTATAAATCTGATACCTTCAATGAGATATATAAGCTAAATTCACTTAACTGACTCATCAGGAAAAACACTGAACTCATTTACATGTTTTGTACACAATACCAAATGCTACCAAGAGTAATATCCTTTGAGTAATAAATGGCCAATTGCAGAGTAACACAAGGTTGTCACATGTAACAGCTGATGACTACAATAACTATCAAAACATGTTAAAAACAATATTTGGACACAACACCTATCAGAATATAAGGCCTCAGCGCTCAACTCAGCCAAAATCAAGTAGTGTTTAGCACCTCATTAAGCAGTGTGTTGTAACCGTTATATTTTCATCTTTCTTGCTAAAAATAAATTTGAGATATTTATAAATTCAATGAAACACAATGTACCAATAAATACCATCTGTTTTCTGGTTTGTACAGTGCTAAAGCATTACTAACTTAATTAAAATATTGATATACTTTTAGATATAACTGTTAACCATATTTCCCTCCGGTGTGAACCGTGAAATATTACGTGATAGTTAGTAAATGGTCATGTAAGCCTGAGATCTCGGATGCCACGCTAAAGTTTAGTGAAAGTTGATTGAGAATTTCCTAAGATGTAATTTCATAATAAGCTTTTAAATCATATAAGACATTTAGTTTATTTCATTAAAATCACTAATACAAATAATTTAATTGTAATCATAAAATGTATACAATTAAAAATTATGTATAACAAGCCAAAAAGACATCCCTCAAAGATAGCACATATCACATAAAAGAATAAAATTCTGGAGGGTGTAATCAGAAATGTCTGAGAGAGCTATCAAATATTATAATTTTATTTGCAAAGAAGTAATGTATAAAACAGCTGGAGTTCGAACCACATCTGACTATTTCTTATCTTTATAGTGATAAGAAATTTGAAACTTTCACTGATAACACTGTAAAACTTAGTCTTAGTAGTTATTATTTTAATCTAGAGAATTGTATTGTATGATATCTGACTATTTCTTATCTTCATAGTGATAAGAAATTTGAAACTTTCACTGATAACACTGTAAAACTTAGTCTTAGAAGTTATTATTTTAATCTAGAGAATTGTATTGTATGATATTGTTATAGTGTTAAATAGCTGTATTGAAAAAGTTTGAGTGTGAGCATATAACATATTTTGACCAGTTTTGTTATACTATAAGGTTACGATCTACTATAAAGGGACACTCAGGCCTCATATTCTAGTTGGTATTGACTACGCCTCAAAGCTAGGAAACGATTTGGCAACACTGCATGATGCTTAGAGGCTCGTAGAAGAACACGTCAACGACAGGCTCATCTCTCAAAGGACTTCTTTTCTGGTGCTTTTTGTAAGTTCGCCTTACTCTTTAGGTACTCGATAAAAAATTCTTTTGAAAACTTCTCTGTTTAACGGTGTAAATCTGTGACAATTTCAATGAAATATTACAAATGACAGAATAGATTTACATGAAACTTTTCACACCATTTTGTCTTACTTCTCATGTACTTGCTAAGAAATTCTTTTGAAAATTTCTCAGTCTAACCATGTATGTCTGACAATTTCAATGACATATTACAAATGACAAGAGCGAATTTACATGAAACTTTTCACACAATTCTGTCTTACTTCTTAGGTATTCGCTAAGAAATTCTTTTGGAAACTTCTCTGTCTAACTGTGTAAATCCGTGACAATTTCAACGGCATATTACAAATGAAAGTGGATTTATTATTTATGAAAGTGGATGAAACTTTTCACACAATTCTATCTTACTTCTTAGGTACTCGCAAAGAAAATACGCAACTAAAGCTATCATGATACACATAATTTGTGCTCTATTATTACACTGAGAATCACATGTAATATTTCAGCTAATATTACTTAAATTTCGTAGAATTCTCGTAATATATAGATCCGTTTGTTAAGGTAAAAATGCTCAGGTTCATATTGTACAGTAAATTTGGATACTGAAAAACAAAACTAATCCCACATAGTTACAATATTAACCAATACTTCTGGAGGATAGGAAAGAGAAAAAAACATCTGAGTAGAAGAGGGGTTTCTTTTAATACACAGCCAAATAGTGGCAAAAATTGTCAATTGTATACATGCAAGTGATTGAGAATTCATAAAATAAAAATTACAAAAACAAAATTAAGTTAGACAATTCTTACAGAACACTTATTTTTCAGGAGCAAGAGACATTTTAAAATCGTAATTTACACACTCACACAAAATGTATTAAAATATTTCAGTATTTGTTTTTAAATGGTTGTATAACTATTGATAAAAATACAAGAGACAAAATTAATGTCTAATTTAAGATCGGTTACCTCTTTACTAATGTTCAACTACGGAACATTATTTTGTGTCAATTTTGTTTATACTACATGTAGTGAAGAGACTCTTCAATAAGACACCACAATTTTCTACATTTACTGAACTGATCATTATCTGATTCGATTCATATCGCCAACTTTAAAAATATTTTTTAGTTAATAAATAGAATATGAAGCAATTAATATTCATTTATTAAAATTAAAACTACATGTATCAAACTACTATGCTAAGATTTTCACTTACATGTATGTAATTTACATATATTTTAAAACAGTAACAGTTGCTTAACGATTTACTGTACGTCTTTTTACTAATATACTATATGATAAAAAAATCGATATCTTTTCTCAATTACACAGAATCAATGGTATTTTAGTGGTTGTATCACCTTAAACTCTGTTAATGTCTCTAACTCCTCAAGTTTTGCTAAACATTAGAAATACACATCTTGAAATCAAACAAAAGATTACTACGAAATAATTTGAAAAAAAAAAAAACAACTGAATAACCTAAAGGGACAGCCATAAATTAATAACATCATTAAATTAACATGATTGTATCAAATAACATGATACATTGTGTAAACTTTTGTTTCGCATTTCAACAATCACTTACCAAAATAACAATAAAATAACTTGTTATTAAAGTTTTTTTATATATATATACACGCTAACACTACTTTCTCTTCACTAACGTCCAGCCATCTTCTTGGGGAGTTTCCCTCTCTTCTTCCTCTGGACTGCTTTCCTGTGATAAAATATTAGCTTTAATGTAAATAAAATTTTCATTTACATAGTATTACATTTATAAGGTTTTAACCCATCGAGAACCTACATTTAAACTCATCATATACAAAAAAAAATGTAGTTAACAACTAATTTTCACCTATTTTATACACTGTACAAGCCAACTGGAATATAAATTCAACCATTTCAAGTTATTGGAACTGAAATGACATTGAAAGTGAAAAAATTCAGTTAATATGATAACAAAGAGAACAACAAATAGAAATGACATATTAACATAAAATATGTGCATGTTATGTCCATTACTATTAAACCTGGTAATAAATTAACAAAAGAGAACTGTAGGCTCGTAAAAAAACTGTACATAAAAAGACATAATTTATATTAAACTAATATAACAAGGTGCTTTAAAAAAAATCTTCAATGCACTTCATGTCAAGTTCTTTCTCTGTTTAGTGATACAGCCTCACCAATGCTACATCCAAATCGTATTTTGCAACATGATATCTTTTTGCTGCTCAGCACAAAATGATATTGATAGCAATTTATCATGGAACAATCACATTGACATACTCTCCAAAAAGCTGAATTCATGCCTATATGTTTTAAAAAGATTAAAGCATGCCAGTGATGAAGCAACTTCAAAAATTGCCTATTGTTCGTTATTTGAGTCAATTTGGGGAGGCACAACTGCAAGAAACTTAAATAGAATGCTGCTACTACAGAAAAGAGCAGTCAGGATCATGTCTGGCCTGGGCCCAAGGGAAAGCTGCAGAGATGCCTTCTCTCACCAGGGAATCATAACGATTATCGGCCTATACATCAGAGAAGTCATAGTCCATATTGACAAAGAGCAATTGGAATTAGGCCATGACTTCCATACTTACAACACCCGCCGTGCTTCAAATTTTCACCTGCCATTACATCACACTGCACTATTTGAAAGGAAACCATCCTACATAGACAGAAAAATCTTCAACCATCTTCCTGAAGATATAAAAACGTTACAAGGACAGAGACTAAAGACAGCACTGACCAAATGGCTCTCTAGCCGTCCATTCTGCTTGGATGAGTTCCTGAACTGGAAAAGAGAAGAGCAATACTCTGCATAAAAACTAACCATGTAATATTTTACACCATTGCATTTCTTGATGATTTATAAATAAAGAATTTGTCTATTGTCTATTGTCAAGCTAGTGCAGCTTCAAATGCTCAAGAGCCCTTCAAATGAAGAATTGAATAGTGATTGTTTCTTCACCGCTGTTGTCACTGTCAACAATAACTGCTGTTGTGTTAAGGGTATCAACAATCGCTTAACAATGTTTACTCCATTTCCTTTGATTCCATGACCATTATTTCAATAATATGTTCTTAGGAAGACTCTTGCTTAATGTTATGAGTTCATTAGCATCACATAATGTCAACCTCATCTTCAATTTAATTGTTTTTTCACATCAAAATACCAAGTGTTGATACATAACTTCTTTAAAATCAAGCGTATTCCACTGCTATCACTGACCATGAAATGAGTGTTTCAAGAGAAAGTGTATTTTTTTGTGGGAGACCTCTGTCCAATTGATTCTTATCACTGATATCAGCACACAAATCTTGTTCTCTTCATCAGAGCTGTGCAATGTACAGAAGTGATAGGTCTGTGATACTGATAAAAAGTATGCATGTATTGTGTTATGGATGGAAAACAGAAGCTATAGATGAGCCGCTTTGAAAGTGACCTGCGTAAAGATTTCTTGCGCTTAGGGGGTAGGGAGGAGCAGGAGCTCAACCACACCTACCGCCACCCCTCTTTCACTGCTCAATCTATTTCCTTTACAATACACAAGTGGGAACCAAGTACTTTGTTTCACTGTGTTGGTGTATTAAAGTATCACGCTGTGGTTTGTTATTCTAGTTGTTATGGAATAACAAATATTATTATTTATATTAAGAATAGTCCATTGCATCTATTTAATATGTTCGTATAATTAAAAAGTATTTAAACGAATGATTATTGTTAACAGCTGTTGTTATTATTACTGTTTGTGGTTTAATTTCAACTGTGCAATTTTATTGGTTTGTATTATGTAGCTTGTAGATATACATCAAGTATGGCAGGTAAGGGAATTAATGCTATTTTGGTCATTATTAAAAATACTCATTATTTAAGTACTGGTGATGCCATTATATGTTACATTGATAAATACTAATCGGTTTAATCGTACTAATGCGTTTAATAATTTTTCATTACCAAAGTTGATCATCACTATACTTTTGCTCATTGTGTATTTTCAATCGCTATTCATAGGAATCACATTTAAACACTAAGTGTTTAGTCAGCACAAATTCCTGACATGAAGTGCTCCCGTTGACTCGCCCTGACAATTACCTGAGGAGGAGGCGAGGGCCGCTGCACGGGAGGTGGGCCGAGATGTATCGGTGTCTTACAAGGCAGTGACTCCAGGGCCAACATCAAGCTCTGTACATCTCCAGAGGAGAACATCTGGTACAGTTCACAGAGGTGTGATGCGACTTCATCGCTAGAGTCGTCTTCGAGCACAGTGGAGAACTCTGAGTCCATTATATCAGTTAGCAAATCGGACAAATTGCACCAGTCCGCTTTACCTTTACAAAAACAAAGACAACTTTATTAGACACCATATATGAAGAAAATTTAAAATTAGAATATATATTACAGCTTAGTCATGTATAATTTTCTTAATGGGCGTATCTCTGTCATGAACTCTGATGACAGTTTTATTTTCGTTGCAGTAGGGTCAAATATTCCAGACATCCATATTACACTTCAATTTACACATTTCAAACAATTTTCTTCGAAAAATGCCCTTCAATTACCTCCTACCATCTTACCATCTTACAAAACCTATAATGGATGTAACCACAGTGTTCATAATAATTTACTAGAAACATCAGTTTATTATGATACCTGTTATTTATCAGTTTTATTTAGTTGATTTATGTCATGTATTTGTTGTAAGGGGTGATACAGCTAGTATAGAAGTAATTCTTCAAACATTACTTGCAGCAATATTATCAATAATAAACTACCTCACTTTAACCTATAAAGATTCATAACATCTTGGTTAAATTATTGAAGTTGTTTTAACGATACCATTTACATATTTAGCATTTTACTAATATGTAGCGTGACAATTCAATAGCGACCGCTACATATGAACTGTTGTAACAAAATGTCACTAAATTCTCAATTTTTTAATTGTTTGTAGCTTACTTAAATGCCATGTTCTAATATTCGTAATGTATGAAGTGAAATAGAATACATGCATGAGGAGCCTTAGCAAGTAATGTCAACTTTGAGGCATGTTATGATGCCTGACGTAATAGTTATGTATTACTTTATCTGCTGCTGTACTACAGGATGTTGCTACAAATAAAAGTACTAGCCAATATTTTCAAGAACTTTGATGACATCCTCATGAGAGTTAGCCATAGCTGTACGATTAGAAGAACATCTGTGTTTAGCCCACTTACTAGGCCAAAATACTAATTTATACACAGAGTATTGAATACTATTGCTTTAACCCACAGTTTAAGATATAATTATAAGGCCACAAAAATATAGTTATACACAAGTATAAGTTTAGATTTATTCACAAGTTTGACTTAGAGTATACTGCCCAACCCAGGTACTGATGACGGCATATTACGGACTAATCTACCCGCACCTCTCCTACGGAGTGGCTTTGTGGGGAGGTTGCACAAACGCAAACTTGTCCAGAATTTTCATCCTTCAAAAAAAAGCAGTCCGAACAATTGCAAAACTGAAACGGAGAGAGTCGTGCAGACCAGCTTACAAAAACCTGAAACTGTTGTTCCTTGTCTCTACATATTGGAAACCTGCATTTGTTTCAAGTCCAAATGCGAGACCATAAGAGGTAGTGACATACACCCTTATGCAACGAGAGGCAGGGACGACTACCGATCTGTGAGACATAGAACGGTAGCTCTCATGAACGACTGCCTTCTCAGGCAGGAGTTCGATTGGTCAACAAATTGCCAAGCTCGATTAAAAGTGCCGCAATGCTGAAGGCATTTAAGACTCGTCTAAAAACAACACTGACCACTTACGCATTTTACAATACGGACGAGTTCATGGCACACAACTGGGAGACATAACAATTGGCTTACTGACTGGGGAAAGGGTGGAACAATTCGAATGACTGGGAGAGAGTGAATGTCAAAACTGTATGTCAGAAAGGGATTTTGATGCAAGTATGAGTGAAAAATTTTAGCTTAATTCAGTTATCTGACGATTGCATAACATGTAATATGTTCACGCAATAAAACATTATTATTATTATTATTAGAGCTAGCTGGCATTGAGAGTTGACGTTAGAGATACGTCACATTCAATGACAGATCCACAAAGGCAACTGATGGTTCTTTTCAACCTTAATGAAAGTTTTAAGCACTAGCAACTTAACACAGCACTAAAATTGCAATCAGGTCTGGAAACCAGATTGTTCATGAAGAATACAAATTATAAGGATGCAACGTATTACATACATTTAAAAACACTATTAGGTAGAAACTGTCTACGCAATCTGCTATCTATAGCTTTTAAAAGGTTTTGGTATAGCTACCTATAGCTCCAACTAAGAGAATTTTATTGGAAAAGCTACAGGGCCTGAATTGTTTAATTTTTAGCTGATATCGTTTGGACCAGCAATTTTCCAGTTGGAAATGCATAAACAGCTGCATCAAGCTAATCCAGTTGAAAAAACCGGTGTTCAAGCGTTCTAGTGCATTGGACTTTAGGTCTGAGTTAGAGATAGCGCAGGTTCAAATCCAGTATTGTTGGCCTTGTATTAAACTGACTATCCTCCTTCGATTCAATAAGTTATTGAACAGGCTAGTGACCCATGAGTCAGACAGAATAAGGCGAAAAATGGGATCAACCTCTCCCACAGAGGGCGGCTCACACATTTACTAAATCTGTAGAATATCAGCTAATCAGATGGCTGATGAGCTGATTTGTGTTACAGGCACTATAATAGTAGTACTTTGCGTAAACTAGCAGTTCACTAAAATGACCTTTACCTGAGGACAGAAGTTGAGATGCAGCTTCAACCGTAGCAATAAGCTTTTGTTGAGTGATTGCTGGAGGACCAGCCATCCCATGTTCCACAGCAAGCTACAAATAATATTTGTTAGGCATGTCTAAAGCAGAAACATCCTTATAATAAAGTTGTATTTTAGGGCTGGTCACCTAGCATAAAGGTTTGTCTGAATTTTACATAAATTGCAGCTGTTCTGAGTTAGAATGCCCAAAGTGATTACTTTTTTAATAGTAGCTATACTATTTGAATGACTCTTTTAACCCCAGTGTCCGATACATCATGTAATTTGGTTGTATAGCCAAAATTCTCAATGTCCGTTATACCAAACACCTCTGAATTTTAATGCAGCTGGCTCATAAGATGTCCGAATGCAACTAGGTCTGGTATAGCAATGGGTAAACAAACCAGCTGCATGCAAATACTACAAACCTTGAAATTAGCATTGTATTTTGTTCTCTGTAAGAACCAAAACCTTTGTTCTCGGTAGTTATTGACATAAACTGTCAGACAATTGTAAGTATGACTCGTTTTTTACTCTGTATGATTGAAATCTCTTTATTTAATGTGTTATTTATTGTTTTTATTACTCAAATTTGAGTAATAAAAACAATTCATATGTGTGTGTGTGTGTGTGTGTGTGTGTGTGTGTGTGTGTGTGTGTGTGTGTGTGTGTGTGTGTGTGTGTGTGTTCAAGTTCAAAAATTCTTTATTCAATAAATTACATATTATAATACAAATAAACCATTTTCTCCCAATGCGCAACATGTGCGTGCGGGAGTACAATTGGTTTTTTAGTTTTTCTTATGTTTTAAATGCAAATATCAAGTTCAATACTATAATACCACATACTAAGATTGTTTACTACTATGATTGTTTTTTGTGTGTGTAAAACATAAATGTCATATTACTTCGTCATCTTTTTTACCTTTTTGAGAAATATAACAAGTTACATTGTTATTTTACATAAGAGTTTTATAAATTCAAAATGTATGTAGACTACAGTATTACTGATATATATTTAAGGTGTGTCAATAAGATTATGTAGTAATATAATGAATTGGCTATATATCCAGTACTCATGAAGGTTAGTTTTTCAAATTTTGTATATGTTGTAATAAATATGAGGTCAACAAAATGTACATATTTTTTTAGGAACACCAATTTGTTTTCTTGCCTGTATATTAGCTTTCAGTTTACTTATTAATACAACAGTTAAAATGCTACTAATTACGGGGGCTGTTTTTTTTTCAACTTCCGATTGTGCCGCTAGATGGCTGGGCGAGTGGTATCAGCCAGCAATGCGCGGCAGTCGACTGCGCACCTCTCCCACTACAACCTCACTCATTTTTTGACGGCCGACGCCATTTCCAATTTATCTAGCGACACATAAACATGTCTACCATGATAGAATCTCCCGCCAAGTGTGAGTTGAGAAGTGTCATTCGTTTCTTGCAAGCTGAAGGGTTATCTGCAGCAGAAATTCACCGTAGAATGGAACGAGTATACGGTGAAAGCTTTATGAGTGACAGTGCAGTGCGTGATTGGTGTAGGAAATTTAAAGATGGATGAGTTGACATTCATGATGAAGGGGGCCAAGGACGAAAGTCAATCGCAAACGAAGACCTCGTTGATCGAGTTGACCAAAGTGTAAGAAGCAATGGAAGGTTTACGATTACGGAGCTATCCAATCAGTTTCCTGAGATTTCAAGGTCAGCCCTATACTCTATCGTAACTGACAAGTTAGGCTACAAAAAACTTTGTGCGCGATGGGTGCAGAAGATGTTGTCTGATGACCACAAAGCTCGGCGAATGGCGTCAGCAACGTCTTTTCTGAACCGTTATGAAGCTGATGGCGACGAATTTTTGATCAAAATCGTGACAGGAGATGAGACATGGGTTCTGTACGACACCCCAGAAACAAAACAGCAGTCCCAACAATGGATGCATTCAAACTCTCCAAACAAACCCAAAAAATCCAAAAAAACATTCAACAACAAAAAGATTATGGCCACCGTGTTTTGGGATCAAAAAGGTGTATTGCTTGTTGAGCCAGGTACCACATTCAATGCGGAAGGATACTGCGGTACGTTACAACGTTTGCGGAGAGCTAGCCAGAAAAAAAGGAGAGGAATGCTCACATCAGGAGTAGTGCTCATTCATGACAACGCCCGTCCTCACAGTGCTGCTTTGACAAAGCGTCTTCTTGACGGTTTTAAATGGGATGTTTTTGACCATCTGCCGTATAGTCCTGACTTAGCGCCGAGTGACTATCACCTTTTCCCGGAACTGAAGAAGATGCTAGGAGGGCAGAGCTTCCGAACAGACGACACGCTGCGAGACGCCGTGAAAACCCATCTCAAATCACTGGCGGCAAACTTCTATGAAGAAGGTATTAAGAAGCTTGTACCCAGGTATGAAAAATGCCTCAAATTTATACGAGGGGGTACCCAAAAAAAAACCGGAATTATTTTATAAAAATTATATATTATCAAATGTTTTACAATACGACCTTATCTCCTTTAAAATAATCTCCACTACAACTAATACACTTGTCCCAACGGTATTTCCATTGATCAAAACATTTTTTGTAGTCATCTTTAGAAATGGCTGCAAGCTCGAGCTTCGTTTTTTTTCTTAACCTCTTCAACGCTGTCAAATCGTTGACCTTTCAAGCCTCTTTTCATGTGTGGAAATAAAAAAAAGTCACATGGAGCGAGGTCAGGCGAGTAAGGTGCGTGGGGCAGCGGAACCATGCCGTTTTTGGCTAAAAAACTGCCTAACTGAGATGGCTGTGTGTGCCGGTGCGTTGTCGTGGTGGAAGAACCAGTCTCCAGTCTGCCACAAATCGGGTCTTTTCTGGCGAACTTTTCGCTGAACCGAGCTCCAAGTTATCCCACTACTCTCTGATAGTTCCTCAATTGTCTGTCGACGGTCGGTGAGCACAAGTTCACGAATTTTCTCAACATTTTCGTCCGTTCGAGAGGTTGATGGACGTCCAGAACGAGGTTTGTCTTCAATCGACATGTCGCCATTTTTAAATCGAGCGAACCACTCGTAGACCTGAGTTTTCCCCATAGCATCATCTTTGTAAGCTGTATTCAACATTAAAATAGTTTCTGAAGCATTTTTACCAAGTAAAAAACAAAATTTCACAGCTGCACGTTGTTCACTTAAACTTGCCATGACAAAAAACGAAACAAGAACAAAACAGGGTTAGCGGAAACAGTCACTACGAACGAACAGAATGCACTAGGACAACAGAACTGGGGTCACTGAGCTCGCAATGGGTTGCGCGACACACGCCTAGCGGCAGGAATGTGTACTACACGCTGCCGGCTGCCAGCAATACAATTCCGGTTTTTTTTGGGTACCCCCCTCGTATGGCGATTATATTGAAAAGTAACTAATAATGTACCTAACTTTTGATAATAAATTTATTTAATTACTCTCCCTAGTTTTATTTTTATACCACATTGGAAGTTGAAAAAAAAAACAGCCCTCGTATTAAACAAAATTAAAGCTCAAATTTATAATGAGCTATTATCCAGTAAGCACTGAATACTCACAATTATAACCAGCATTAAACTTGTATAAGAGTAACTTTTTTAACTTACCTTTATGGCAGTCCAGTTATTGAAAATTATTCCCACAATGTTTGGAAAATGATTGTACAGGCCACTTTCTTGTATAGGGTAGTCCATTGCTCAGTACTTTATCCTGTAAAAATAAAATTAAATGAGTATTGACATATTTTTATATATTTTAAAATTGGCTATATTGTTTAATGTTCCATTTTCCTGTTTTACTATTAAAAAAAACCATAAATATTCCTGAATCATCATTTTTTTTTTATCGAGATTTTGTTTGTTGTATGTAGGTAAATAATTCAAAGATAAATTGAAGAGTCAACTGTACTGTTGGCAATCTTGATTTATTCTATAGCAAAAACAAGTTAAACTTCAAACACATTCACACCATTGTTGTTGGTCATGAAATTATACATGTCCCATTTTAAATATATAATTAGTATGCAGCTAAACGATTTTAATTTTTTAAATATTTTTATTAGGTAATCAAAAAAACTGTCTCAAACTCTTTTGCACATCACGGAAAAACTATAAAGCTTTTTGATGACTATTAATCATATCTTAAAAATAACGTATTTCATTAGTACATGAGCAAAAAAGGCTGTAGAAGTGATAATGGTTTGGAGTAGTGATATAAAGTAAAATAAAGTTATTCTCCTACCCCACTTCAGGACAGAAATTAATGAGTCTTGCATAGGTAATCTCGCAGTCAGCAGGCTTAGTTTTTGCTCATACGCCACATAAAAAATACAATTATTTCTACTGAACTGTTAGCTTTATAACGATAACAGGTCTGCTATCAAGCTATAATAATTTAAGTTTGACTGAATTAGGCTAGTATGATAAATTATGGGTTTCGGCTATTTGATAACGTTTTGATGTATTGGTGGAGCCAAGAGAAAACTTATCAGTTAGGAATTAATAATTTTTATATTCTTGTTCTTTTTATTTGGACAAGGACGTAGCCAGCGAGGGGATCCAAGGGGTCCAGACTCCCTCCCAAATTTTTATTTTTTTAAATTACTTTTTTAGCAAATGATTATTATTATTTAAATAATTCAGTATTACTGACATCTAATGCTGAAAGATTGTTCTCAACATTGAAAAGGGTCAAGAATCTTTTAAGGAACAAAATGGGAAATGAGCAGTTGATTGCACTTTTCTCACTATGGGAAAATATCAATCATCTTGACTCCAATTCTTCTCCTGGCTACATTTTTGTATTTGGGATAAACAGAAGTAGCCCCTTCTTTAATAAAAAAAAACTGCCCTTGTCCCATATTAGGATAAGAGGTAGAGAATTTGCACGCAGTATAGTTTTATTTGGTAGCCTTGTAGAATACTTATGTAATTTATACACATTTTCACAAGATTAAATCTATTTACTGTAGTATTTATTATGACAGGTCATTAATTATAACTGATTATCAACTTTCAATACGAATTCAAGTCTGTAGGTGAGAAGATTTATACAGTCAGTGACTAAGCATTGAAAATGAAAAAGTCATAAAATTGAACGTACATACTCAAATCTTGTACAAAATTAGAAATCAGAAACGTGTGAATACAGACAAGTAAAACAGTAATTCTATGCGAAAAACTTTCATGCACACATAACATTCATTTTAATTTTCATCTGTACCAGAACGCATGCCTATTAGTGTTAGTGTCCATCATACCTACACTTTTATCTAAACTTTTCACAGTAGATAAAAGTTTCCTGTCACCAATTCTATTGATTTTACTCAGCCATAACTGTTAATATAAGTCTTTAAATTTGAATAAAAAAAAAACAAATAAGGATTTTACACAATAAAACATTTTTTGCATTTATGACCTTAACAACGTAACTTTTTTTTTGAAGTCAAAATTATAAAAAAATTCTACAGTTTATCCCTGAAAAATAAAATGTATACACCATATATATATATATATATATATATATATATATATATATATATATATATATTGGTAATTACTCATTTTAAAGGAAATACTGTATAAAAGAACAACTGCCTAAAAATATTCTATTTCATCATACTTATTCATGTTAGTTTGGTACAAAAAATAAAAATCCCTTAAAAATATTAAGGGTATGTTAGAACAAATGTATAAGGAATGTAACATAAAAATCTATATAGACCTCATAAACATGTATGGAAAAATTATATTTCTGAAATGTTCTCTTGAATTTTATTTTTGAATGCTGGTCTCTGATATGTGTACACACAAGTTGTCTTATGGAGAGATTTGGAGTCAATCCTGCAAAGACAGTTGTTCCTTCACCAAGAAAAACCTTGAACCTCTTTTCCGATTGAAGCTGGGTTTTACTTGGCTTACTGCCTTAGAGTCTGTCAAATATTTAGGGCTGATCCTAGTTTGCAAGCTGACATGGAATAAATACGTAAATAATGTACATCACAAGGTAAGAAGGGCCATCATGGCTTCCAGATACTTTGTTAGCACAAAATGGGGCATAAAACTGTGCATGGTCTGTTGGCTATACTATGCGATTGTAAGACCCAAAATAACCTACAGCTCACTGGTCTGATTAACAAAGTCAGAGCAAACCACAGTCAAAGACAAGCTTACCAGCATACAAAGACTGGCTTGCTTGTTAATAACAAGGGCTTTCATAAGCAGCCCTACAGTTGAACTTGAAGTTCTAGGATTTCTACCATTAGACCTACAAGTCATGGGAAGAAGCATATAAGTCTGTGTTTCTAATGAAAGATGTGAGCCACCGGAGAGAAAACTCGATTAGTACAGGCCACTGCATTATTGCCGAAGCGGTATTCGATCCAATATTACATATGGCAACAGACAATATGGTAAAAGAGTGTATTTAGCAGACCCTTTGTGGTAACCATACGATCCTGAGATAACTGGAGAAGGAAGGAGGGAATAGTTAGATAAAGGTGATCTAGTTTGGTAGACGAATAGCTCATTGATGGAAGGCAGAACTGGCTACAGCGTGTGGAGTTCATCTCCCATAGAATTTTTCCGCAAAAGTCTGGGAGAGCAAATTATGTAAAATTATGTTTCCATTTTCCCTTGTGATCATCATCCCCTAAAACCATAACGTTTTATTCACAAGGAGTGAGTATAATATGATAATAACATAGCAACTCTGGGTAGTAATTTCACTACTACTCTACTTTATTTTACAAGTAAACAGCATGATCTTTGAAAACTATTTCATGAAATAAAAAGTAGGCTATCGTACATAATCAGCTACATCACTAAAATTGACTGAATCAGTGACTTCTAAGGGTCAGTGCTCACATGCCATTCGATTTTATTATACTAGGGTGACTAAATCATTCCCAGAATAAACTGGGACAAATTTGCAAAACAGCTTCCTCTAAAAAAATCCAGACTGATTGTTTTCTCCAGATAGAAAAAGAACTTATGTGATATATTGTTGGGCTACAGTATCTGTTTTAAAATATTTAATAAATTTAACAGCTACAATATTATAAGTGCCCACCACTTGAATGGAATTAATTATCAATTTGAACGACTTAATGATTCCAGCCATGATAATGATTTATTCAACCCATTCAACTGACAAGCAATAGGCTACATAAAATATACATCTTTAAGATAAAATACAATTAGCTATAAAGCAGTTAAAATGTAATAATAAATAACATGATGCTTAAGGAAAACATGCTTCCATGCTATAATAATAATACTATACAAAAACTACATGCTGTACACCAAGCAACTGTGCAATGGGAGAAAATTATAATTGAGATATTTATCCTATAGATAGGATGAGATATTAGCATAGTTACTATAAAAAATGATTTAAGCTATAGAAAGGACTGTCAAAAAGCCAAGACTTGATAACAGTTTTAAATTTATTGAGTGTCACTACCTTAATGGCTGCTGGCAGTTTATTAAATTATTTCATACCGGTTACAGGACATGATTTGGAGGTTAGGTGAAGAAAGAACTAACCGTGAAAAAAGTATATAGCATTTTTAAATCAGTTTACAACATTAAAAATATTGTTTTTGAATGATAGTAAATATCATACATTTTCTCATCACATATAATTTCATGCATATAAAATATTACACACCGTGCGGTGCCACTGGTCGACAAACTATCTGTCTGGAAGACACTTGCCTACTCTCGGATCAAAAAGTATAGATAGGTACCCGAGTTAGAACATTAACTACAAACTAGTAGAGCTAAAATTATGGGAGTTCAACTTAAGCTTGTTTATTTCTGCGTCTAGACATATAAAGCAAATTATTTACAACCTGAGTTTTGTGTCAGTAAGAATGAAAAAGGTACCAGTTTTGACGCTGTTCTACTAAACTGCAATTTTGAAAGTTAAATTATTCATTGTTAATCTGCCATTGGAGGCCTAGAGCTCATATGAAAAAAGGTGATGGAAAATGGTCAAAAATATTAAAACAATATTTAATTTATTACGACTTGCTCATGCACTTCAAGGCGCAAGTGTACTGCACATGATCGTCGCAACATCGCCCTTGACGGCCTGACGGTTCACGTGTTCCAACGAGCAGGGCCAGCCATGGCAAATTAACAAAGTCTGTTTAACTAAGTTAAAGTGGTGTTAAAAACTATAGTTTAAAATTGTGTTTACGAAAATAAATAGCCTTTAAATAAAAAATAATGACTATAAGCTCAATAATCTATTGGAAATGCCCCTGGCAATCAGTGCGGGCTTCAGTTCAGCGCCACTCTGAATACAAAACAATGTCAATGCTTGTAAAGGTTATCTTTAACTTAACTCCCGGTTTTCCTAGATGTTTGGTCCCCTTACATATGGCCTACATCTTCATCAAGCTGATAGGATTGGCTAATGCATATGTGAATGTTAATATAAGCACACAGGTTACTTACTACTCAAACAACACTGGTAACTTTATTCTTTCACTCTTAATAAACTGCAATCTTGTCAATGTTTATCTTGTTAAAATAGGCCTACTATTATGATCACTTTCTCAACATTCAGTTAAACTATGAAAATAAGGGAGCCTACTTGGTGGCCATATGTCTCATAATATTGTTGATAAACTTCTCAATTTTTTTGAAGTCTTGAAAAATCTCAGTTTTGTACTGAACGCATGTAATATCATCAGTAATCTTGATCCGTAAGCATGATTTGGAGTGAATGTATTTCATTAAATATCTTGTTCGCTTTGGATTATTTAAATAAATGGCTTGAGCAGATTTTTCAAACTCTTCCCACGTATTTACGTACATAATAATTAATATTACAGTTTTATTATAACATAATATTATAAGGTAACAAAACAATTATAAAAATCACAATGTGCAAACATAACCTCAAAACTTCCGAAAACCACGTTCAAAATCAGAATCACTCTACAAGTCCTAGCTCCAGCTGAAACTGAAACACAACAAATGTCTAATTATATCACAACTCAAAACAACATCTGATTAAACCGCACTCTCGGCTTCTTGCAAAGCCAAACGAATCACTTGAAAAATCACACCACCTTCACAGCCATTACGATATACATTCAACTTGATTATCTATTATATGATTATCTGATGCATCACGAGTGAGGTCTCAAGGTTTTGCTTAAAATGAGCAATGTGTGTGTTGTGATGTAATTTATTTTGCAACGATTATAACACACATAAGTTATTACAACTCACAAATAGCCATTAAACCACAAACGCTTGAAAAATGGCTGAGGAAATCAATACAAATAAGAAATGTACTCGTATATTCGTAATGTATGAATGTAATGAAATATTTTTGTCTTAGATACAATTTCAATCACATTTTGCTAAATTACACTAAGACGTGTCATCAAATACTTCAAGATCCATTAACATTCTCGATGATGCTACCTTCTATCAGTAAAGAAATGTCTGTCCAGACTTACAAACCTCGTAAATAGCTCGTCAGTATCATGAACTTATGAATAACGAATGTGCCCTGCACTGTAAGGGAAATCCATCAATCCAAAATCGAATAAGTTTTTTTAAGGATTCCATATAATGCATATTGGGAAGTTATTATGAACATTAATGTTCTGTTAGACATTAGTATTTTATTTTCAGATTTGTGTAGGGATGTTTGGCCAGTAAAAATCTATGGATTAAACAAAACTTAATTGAGTACTTTGTTAAGAATCATATCTGAATTGTGGAGAGTACTCTTTTGTTAGATTTTTGTTCTAACTCCCTAAATCGTTTTTGTTTTGTAACTATGTTGTTCAAGACGGAATCGTACGTATTCGCGTATGCCACCACTCAAGTTATAAAAGTTTGGCATAGAACGACAAAAGTACAACTATACTGTTACTGGGCTACTTTACTATCTTAATTTTTCTTCATTAAATCTCGTGATAATGGGAGTTTTATTTATATTCTACAAACTGAACTGGAGCTAAACTCAATATTCACACTAAGTCAACCCTCCACACCATAACTACATTATGTGTAGAAAGCTCAGTTGTTCCAAGGTGCTTGGAGATCGTGTCTAGTAGTACACTCAGTTGTGCACCTGATGAGATAATGAGAATAGCTCTTTATCGAGATTACATCATATTTTATGATGCGTCTCTAATGTCGAAACGACGTAAAAAGTTCATATCGAACTTCTCTGTCGCCGACTTCAAACTCTTCAGTCTAACGTTACTCCTGATTGATAGCACCAAATGCAATAAGAGGAAGACGAACTAGAACTAAACTCAATATTATCATTTTTCAAACTCTTCAGTCTAACGTTACTCCTGATTGATAGCACCAAATGCAATAAGAGGAAGACGAACTAGAGCTAAACTCAATATTATCATTTTTACTAATGTCCAAACAGGCATTGATGATATCGTGTCTCTATTGATTTGTCATGGTTTACTCTCTAAACTGGCTAATATAATAGTTATATAATAATGACGTTTCATTATAGAGCCAAAATACCGTATAAAATAACTCAAATTCAAGCTCGCTGCAGTATTTCTATACTATTCTGTAAGGATCGTGAAAAAAATCAAGAATTTAATTTAGTATATAATAATACCAATTTAAAATAATAAAACGTATGGGTAGCAAATTTATAAAGATTTATTGCAATTATCTTTATGGCAGAATGTTCAGGATATTTTTTGTATTTTCTCCAATCATGACCTTTAGTACACAAAACTTGCATAATATATTTATACTTATTTGTCAGATACAGTATTTGAACATATGATAAACATTTTCAAGTTGGCGGCCTTGCATTTGTGCAAATTGTTTATATCAGACAGTTGACAGCATAAACCAAAATTTACATTTATTATACAATTGGCAAGCAGCTACAAGCAACATCTATACTTACTCCTTTTTAAATAACTCCTTAATAAATAAGTTTTTAAGATAGTGGCCGTTCAAAATTTTATAAACTTACAATCAAATCGTCAGTGAATACCAATATAACCGCATTAAATATAATTAAAGCTAGTCCATGTTTTACTAACAAATTAAAATACTTAAAATAATGTATCCTCAAAATTGTGGAGTTTCTAAATATCCAAACAATTACGAGCTTATTGACATGTCCAGCCTCGAAATTTATCGTTCCATCAGTGCTGTGCAAATTAAACGTCTAAACTAATAATGCATCTTCAATTCGACATCTAGAGATAACATGTAATATCTACCTTTCTTAAGCCTAAGCCGGAAGGGATATTTTTAACCTTTTATTTCTCATGTACATGTACTATGGAATAGTTGAGGGAAATTCTAATTTTAAGATAAGTATCAATACGTCACACTCTTGATTATTAAAAAGAACCAAGTATTATATTAATTCACTCGAGGCGTTATCGGGAGAAAAGTACATGCATTTACAGCCTTGCTTGTAAGAATTGCAGTATTGACAAAACACTGCAAAGTGAAAGACAAACTTGAGCCACTACTACGGTTGGTCAACGGTGTTGTGAATGAGGTGTGTGAGTGTACGTGTGAGCGTGAGGCGAGCGGCAAAGTGCTGACAGAGCAGCGCAGGAGCGACTCAGTAGACACACTAGAGCTTCTTTTGGTGGAACACCTTCTTTCAGTAGTGGAACACCTAAATTCACGATGGTGCACTGACCAGAGTCGGTATTCCCGTCCTATTTCAATTCTCCATCTATTCGTGTGTAAAATCAAGGGCAACACTGAAAAAAGGTTCAGGTTACTAACAAAATATAATATCTCTTAGCGATAAATAGTCTTTTAGCGACTGGTTTAGTCGCTTCGATAATTTACCGAAACAAAACACCCGATATTTTTAACAAAAGATTATTGTATGTTTAAAAGTTGTTCACAAAAGCTATTACATTTCACCTACCGATAATATTTCTCCCTAACAATTAACCAAAAAGATTAGCGATCAATCCCCCGAACCAAGTAATAAATGAAACATAGCCAATATTTTTTTGCCAAAAGACACAAATATCTATTGGCCATAGATATAAATAAACAATTGACATTTTGATATTAGTGTGTATTTTCACTATATTGGACAACGCTTATTTTATTCATTCATTTAAGTTTTTATTGTTTTTAAATTAATTATATCTCAATTAAACTTTAATGCAAACATTTTACTTATTTAAAACCAATTAATTTTAGGTTTATTTCACACAATTTGACATAAAGTAAAAATCATAAAATTTACATGAGTTATAGCTTCAAGGATTTTTATGTTTGTATACACAAAACAATTTTTTAAATAATTGTTTTAATCTCACTTCTTTAAAAAATATATTTAACGAATAAAAAAAATTCTGTGTTATAAATAAATAAAACACATATCTCTTTCCGAATCTTGTTTTTGTTTACTGTAAATTTCACGTTTTTATCTTCAGCCGATTTTTTTGACCTGATTACAAAATGGCCTAGTTTGTCTACTTAAAATGCCTGCAATTCACGAGAAAACGATGAATTTTGTTTTTTTTTTGTGTATTCAGGGAAGCTATTTTAAAAGTTATCAATTTATATAAAAATATTTTCAAGACCAAAAATCGATTGAACCACTTACAATACCACGTACAATACTATTTGGGTCAATGTCATTGAAAAACTAAAAATTTACATATTTTTAAACTACGCTAACATCAGTGACATGTCTTAGGTAATGAACGTTAATAATATTTATAGTACCATCTGATGTATTTAAATTAAGTATTATAAAATATTAAACAATTCGAAAAGAAATACCTTGATAAGTATTTCTTTCTGTGTCGATCCCAACATTACTATAGTACCCTGGTTGAAGAAGAAGGAAAATACTTTGGCTTGGTCACCTCATGTCAGAATTAATGGGAACATTTTATATGTCTGCTTGTTTCAGATACCATGGCCGTTGTTCTTTTTCGTCTAAAGGCAACGAAACTATTCTTTACCGACCAACTTCTTGTTCTTTTAACGTTCTGGTAATGCTAAACTAAAGAATAATATTTGTTAATTAACATAAATATTTGTAGTACAAAAATATGTGATTTTCATATCGTCATAAAATTCAAACATTGGTGTCTGGTGTTGAATTTTATTTGAATCATAAAGTGATATTTTACAAAGACATTAACATTGATCGAAGTGTTTATAACAACACGAATGCTGCTTGCCATTACGGTGCATTAATTTTTTTTTTTTAAGTTCGTCAGAATCACATAATATAATAAATTATATATTATATTCGTTCCAGTGAAATATTATAGAGTTATAAAATACATGTGTTTGACAGGCAGTTTGTGTCTCATACCATAGTTTCAGAAAATATAACTTATGTTTATTTTTAGTTATCCTACTGAATAAGTTGAATTGTAAATACTGTTTCTTTTTATTACACTCGTTCAGGTATACACATTAAACAGGCACAGATTTTAGTATTGCATTTCATTTTGTTATTGCATTAATATACAATGTACTATGAGTAACAAAATGTTTGTGTAAATCTTTACCTAAAATCTATCAGGAAATGTCTGAAACCTAACACTCCAGCCGCCAATGCCAGTTTATTTTAGGATGTTGAATAATGATAAAAGCAGTTTTGTGTTACACATGTTTATAACGTAATACGTGTTAGTACTGATACTTATAAGTATAAAAAGTCCACCAGACGCCTATATAATGTTGAATTAATTTTCCGGCAAACAAATTTACCATACGCCCGGCAGTGTAATGGACACTCAGACGATGATTTTCCACATTCGCTGACACCTTAACTTCATAAAAGGGCCGCATGACAGGTGTTTTGTTTCTTTTGACTCAAACAATATTACATATGAATTTTAGCATGAGTAGTATGGAAGAAAATTAATGCGTCTCGTGTTTCACCCATTTGCTGACTTAGATACCGCCAATATCTGCGTGGCTGACAATTTGGCTGGACAAAATTGAGGCTTTTAAACACACGTTCTTGGATTGTTAGACTGTGGTCTACACTTCTTTACAAACTGTTCCATTTGCAGTCCCACCCAAAACTAACAAGTAGCGATCGATACATCACGTCACGTCACGTCGTCACGTCTATATTAAAATGCAGTAGAGTAGGCTGTGTAGTTCTACTCGTACAATGTAACATCACGTTCGCATCCCGGATTACAATTCATTACAAATTTGGATATCAAGAACTGTTTTAAGAACTGACGACTTTTGTTGGTTTTATACAGAAAAGCCATATTTGTACCGTGATTAAAAGTAAGCGAAAATTCATTGATGTTAAAAGTGGGAATTAAAAGTTGAACTAATAAAGCCAGTACATTAATTAACTAAATATATAATTTCAAGCTCAGTGTCATAATCATGGACAGCAGTAAATCGTTACGCGATATAAGGTTGAATGGATTTAAAATGTTTATATCATAAGCAAACGTTAGTGATAGAAATGAAAAATAACGCTATATTGTACAGAATTTTACGCCGTTTGTATTTATGTTTTTCATTACATTTGTAAAAACGTATTTTGTGTATTGTGTTTATTTATGCGAATATTAAGATACGTACTTATGAATTTAAAAAAACCGCTGTCAGTAAACTCAATAGTTTTGTAAAATTGCGATCTTTACTGTATTTTGTATGTGGGAAAATCTTCATGTGGTTTACACCTTAAAAATGTAAAATAGGATAATGTTGCTTACAGGGCTGGAAGGGGTCGAGCTCAGAGGGTCAGCAAATTGTGGGAATGAAAGTTGCAAAAGAAGACAATGAAGTCTACATTAGGCTTAAATCGATCCGTTCTAAAATACAGTGGAATATTAGGTCGTACTGACTGGTAATTGTATTATAACAGCCTACTTATATGGTTTGATAATTATCCGTCTACTGGCTACTGTATATAAAACAATTAAAATATATATCCTCGCACCACTGGATAATCACGGATTGGCATTACTGAATATGCCGGTCCTGCATATTTTCTTTTTTTTAAGTATTTCGGCAGATTGAAGCATATATATATATATATATATTGAGATGGTATATGCCCTACTATGTTAGGAAACGGCCTATTTTTAATGGCGTGTTTTTCGTAGTTAATATAGTAAAACTTGTGTGTGTGTTTTTTTTATACAGACGTATTTTTTAATATAGCACGGATGGTCGTTTGTTGGTTACGTTACCATTGTAAATATGATACTAAGAGATGTAATACATTTAAATCTTCTTTATTATTAAATACATTTAAATATTTGGGGTTTTCGTTATTGTTCCACTTTATTCAATATAGCGTGATCCGCACATTTCATTAACGTTTCTTTCATTTGCCACTGGATAGCGCATAAACGCGATCTGAACACCTATGTGGCAGCCTTGATTATGAACTATTCTAAGGAATCTCAGAAGGATTCATAATCGAGGGTGGTAGCCTTTGACATAGTCATTTTCGTCGACTATTACTCTGCAGTATGGAGGTTTCATAATCAAAGCTATTACACAATTAAATGAGCTAGGTTCGGGGGGAGGATGCTGCTATATCCTGATAGCCCAAGGGCAGCAGGTTTCTAAATTCGCATCTGATTTATGAATAATAGACACTGTTAAACACGCATTGTGTAGTAGGCCATAGACCGTTGTTATAATCCCACAAGTCTTTCGCAGCTTTGGAGCTTCACTCACTCGCCGTTCCTGATTCGAAAGTGACCACGTGATCCGCCTACTATGTTTTATAAATACGTTAATTTAGGACAAGTAGGCCCGGCAAGTTATATTGATAAGAGGTTTGACTCAGATAGATTCGTTAATAACGCTGTAAAGATGATAGTTACTGGTCCTTAACAACCTGGAATAGTAAATGAAAATATAACGTTTCTGATCCCAAACGCAGTTACTGTTGTAGCGTATACGGTACAGCTACTTATTTTAAAACTTAAGAGCATTATTAATTTGTAATGTTGTTTTATATAACTTAATATAGCATCACAACACTGACTAAGATTATTGCTCCAAATCTGTAATAGAATTGGCCATTCTTTGCTCTTTAAAATACAAAAACAATAAACATTTCATAATTATGTCGTGTTTCGAATTGGTTGTAGCAATATAAAAAACAAAACTAGCAAGTTTAAAGTACAACTCTTTTTTGTTATATAAATACTCGGGTGTAGTCAACTTATTGTACATACAGGAACTAATGTGATTATTGAAATATTAGTAGTTATTACAATTTAATGCTTTTTTATAAAATTTAAATGATAAGAGTGCTGATTTAGTTTCTTTTTCAGAATTTACACGTGACAGCGACTTGTTCATTACAAGATTTTACTAAATTATAATATCTCTAGAAGAACTGACAATTAGACGGGTGCTTCTTTGTATAATATTGGCCTCCGTAACATTGAGTTATGTGTGCAACAATTAACTAACATATAATTTGGGCTTGCTTAAAATGAAATAATTTCTTCTTGTTTATTTTACTTTTACCACACACCCCACGTTCTCTGAATGTATATATTGGCACTAACCGGAGAACAATTAAATCTAAGAAAAACTTTTCTTTAGTCACAATGGTATGAGAAAACGCGATAGACGTGTTGGATTACACATAAATTTTGATGTAGGTAGATCTGAACCTTATCTTACATGGCCCACCCAAAGACGTCGGTCCAATGACAGAAGTTTGGGATTTTATGGAGAGAGGTTATTTATATATTTAATTTCATGTACAAATTTTAAGGGCAAACGAAACCCATTGTGATAAATGTTTTATTAGTCTCCATGGAAATCGAAACCGCGTGATCTCCCCTAGACATCTATACTCTTAGACTATGGACGAAGTCACTGACAACACGATCTGTCCCGTAGAGTGTTTGTGTTGTGGATGAGTGTTGTGTTTCACTCTTCTACTAAGAGACTTGTGACAAAGAACAAAACCTCGTAAATGTTGGGTTTAGATCGAGTTCACCTTCCTCTTAGTGCAGAAACTTAAAGCTGATGCTGTATTTTAAAACCTTGTAAATATGAGGTTGTCAGACACCGTGCTGTATAATTTATTGTGGACAAATATAAATAGTTAACTTAATAACATTGTTTATTTGAAACGTTTGCTACTCATTCCAACTTTGGGAGTATTTTTAAGCCTGAAATAAATTAGTTAAGTATCAGTATTTTGTAATAATAACTTTCACAAACACAAAATCAAGACTAATTAATCCGTCTATCCAGTGAAGAACAGTACCGTTGTTTAAAGTTGAAAAACAGGGAAAGTGATTAAAGTACAACTTTTGCTAAAATAACTTCACTTGAAGATCCAGCATTAAAGCATTCTATCCACCAATTTGATGTAATATAATTCAGTTTTTCAATCTGAGCACGCGATTCTTCTGTTTTTATCTGGGGAGGCTGAATGAATGAATGTTAACAACGGAGAAGATAGAAACCTGTATAGGCCGTATTCATAATTTTTGAGATAAATTGGAAACAAGATTATCACTGGATCGGTTATTTTTTATATTTTACTTTGTGTGATATCACCATCCTAATTTTCAAAATTACGATAGCACTGCAATTCTAAAGGTTATATTTAATCCGTTTGATTTTGTCCGAAATAATTTAATTTAAAAATATATTCATGCACTAAATTCAACATGAAATTAATGTGCTTAGTGGGAGAGAGGTCGTAGAGATACTTATAATTTGCTCATAAAAAATAGTAAAACCTTCCTATCTTTCATTGATCGATTTCTTACTCTGTAAACAATAAGATCATAATTTCATGATAATTATTATTACCATTACGGGAAATCTTATCATCTTCACCGAATATTCACCATGTACCTACAGAGGGAATATAATAATATAGCCTGTTAATAATACGTTGTGTGGAGGATATTTTAGTTAATAACTATTTTTATTAAAATATTATTTATTAAAAAATAAATATATTTTTAAATTACAAATCTTTTTGGGTTTTAAAGGCTTAATCAATACAACACTAGGTTTAATATTGTTAGATATAAAGTGTAAAATTAAAATGTACTGTGGTGGTAGTTATGAGGGAACAATGCTTCAACATTCAAGATAAATAATTAATTATTCATCTTTCAATCGTGAAACGTGCTCTTGTTTCTCAACTTTCTTCTTGTAGTTAGACGTTTGGCCAAGAGATGTCTCTGTACTGCACGATTTATCGAATTGACAGACCGCCATTTTGGATCTTCTCCCGCTCTCAACAATATTACCCACAATGCACCACGCAACAACATGAGGGAGTAGGTAAGCACTCATGGAGTTTAGTGTTGTTTTGGTTCAATCCGCGAGCGGAATCTCGTATAATATTATCTATCCGTGCCGGTCATTGTATTCGTGCTCTGTCAGTGCAATACAAAAATTATTTTTCGTGTTTTATAATGGTATATATAAACCTAATGTAAATTGCTCCTCTGGTGTTGCTGTCCGTGATCGCGATTTACAGTATGTGTTTAATTAAATAATTTTATTATTTTAACTGATAACAGATGATTGTCTGACATTTAGTAATTTTTACATTTTCCTATGCTTCACCCTGATAAATTTACATATGCATTATAGCCTACTTTGTGTTGTAAATAAAATCATAAACTGTCATCCCGGCGTCTGCTAGTGAACATAACCTTCAACTTGATATAACCTCTCGAAGCGCATCAACAACACGGCCTCTTTGTTTTTAGTTTTTAAAAACTAACAATACTCTAGTAAAATTTAAACTGAAACGTGGATTTTATATGATTAATTTTAATACACAGTTTACTTTTACTTCAAATGCAACCTCTTAGTATTAGTTTACTGCAACTGGGGATTTGAAGGTTATATAGGTTATGATTGGATTTTGTTTATAAAAATAGTTTTAAGAATTTTATATGATTTTACCATTATCGTTGTAAAATTAATATTTTATATCAAGCAATTCTTCCTTGTCTACTAAGTATTTCCTAAGTATTTTACTTGTTTGTTTATTTGTAAAATTATAGTTGTGACAATCGAACTATAACTCATTGAAATCGTAAGAGTTTGTTCATGTTTAATTGTTAGTGCAGACTAATATTTGATCAAATTTGTATTTGAACTAAGCACGACATTAGCGTTAACCTAGATTTGATTACATAATGTACCGTACACAATTCAATCATATCAAATTCGTAGCGTACACTGGATATTAATTTTTGGTACCTATGTCAAATTATGATGCTTTAGCATTTATATCTAATTTAAGCATAATTGTATTGTACTTTTGTAATGTAATTTATATTTATATAAATATTCTTTTTCAGATGGAAAATTCGGCTTATGCCCCCAACCCTTTACCACCTCCTGCTTTAGTAGTCTTTTCTCAGGCTGGAAATTTGCCTGAGGCCCTTAGAATGCAGAGACCCTTTAACACACAGGTAAGAGTAAATTATAAACTTTAAGAATAGTTGTATATTATACAATAAGTATATTATAAAAGACTATGGGTTTTAATTACCAACTGATTTTAGTGCACAAATATTATCTTGTGTTTTGTAGAATAAAAGTATAGTCCTGTCCTGTACACGTGGATAGTAAGGAATTTTTAAATTTCAAATTGAGCGTTAAAGTATGATTGTATTTATATGTTGTAGTGGCTTTTAATTTTATTTTAGCATGGAACAATGTTCAATATTGTAAACTGTAGGCCTACTCTTTTTTTCCTTTTGATATAATTTTCAAAACTGTAATTAGCTCTATCTGTATATGTATCATATGCCTATAATTTTTACTATTAAGAACTACAAATTCAAACCGTATTGCTGACAATTTTGATTGTGTTTGAGTCGAGTCAGAAATACATTTTTTCTGTTGCTGTATGGTATATTATAAGGGTTAGATTATATTTACTTTTATTTCCAACTATGGCTGTATAATACATTTAGTATAGCCTGGTGGACAGCAATTGCTGTAATGGAACAATATTTCATTGCCCTGGCATTGCTGTAAATTATTAAGAATAAATTTAATTCAATATTTGATTTGTACTCTTTATTTCTAATGTCATCTTATATTTACAGGCACAAGAAGCAAAGGATATACAAGTGCCATTCAACGCCACTGGTTTTGGGCTTCGGCTTATGGACAGTTACCCCGGTTTGCCAGCCCACCTTTTACATCATTTACAACCGCAGTTTCACCTTCACCCGGCTCTAGACCCTCGAACAGTTCCATTCGGTCCCGCTTTTCAACCGATCACTTCTGAAAGTAATAAAGTATTTCCTTCCGCGTTTGCTCCCCCGCCTTCTAAGTGCTTAAAAATGGAAAGTGGTGAAAACAATTCAGAAATGTTCTATCAGAGAGATAGAGCGGAGTCAAGTTCTCCGGCCAGTGCTTCTATATCACCTCCTCCCCCTGCATCCAACAATACCAAAGATGAGGTGGACCATAGCACACCAGAGGAGCGTGACACAGCCACACCGAGCTCCGAGGTCACAGAGAGGTCCACGCCGGAGGAGGGCAGAGGATTTAGACGTGAGTTTTAACTTATTTTATTTATTGTACGTACATATTTGTTATATATCTTATTCTGCGAATAACAGGTGTGTTATTGTAAATATAAGAATGTCTTTCAAACAAACTTGAATTTTTAATTTAAAATTTCCGATTGCTCAGAACCTATTAAACCAAAAAATCATAAACAATTCTTAAATAAGATAATAATGTGCTAATTTAAATAAAAATAAAAAAACAATAATTTTCAAACTATATGTTATATTCTTGACTAATCTAATATGGCTCACTGTGTATAATTTACATTTGGCTAACACATAATATCAGATTTGTAATGAAGTAAAGTAGGTACTAGGCTATACAAATTGTTGATTATAATAAAAAAATATATTTTAAATAAATTTGTTTAATGTTTTATCAACTTAGTTTAAAATAACATGTATTACCATTCTCAATTGTAATAGTTATATTGTAACCAAAATTACTTATAAGGTCCCATATACTGTGAATACATTATGTGTATTTTTGAATATATACTACCATGACACATAAACAAATCTTGTAGCAGAGTCTGCATTATTATTTTTTTGGATCTATGCCAGCAAAATAAACCAATAGTATTTAAAAAATGCCCTTTGCATGTTAACAACCTAAAACTTCATTTGCTCCTTGTAAAAATATCAAAATATATACTATGCAAAGTTCATAGTATAATTAAATCTTATAAACATAATTTTAAAATAAAATTCCTGGGTATAAAGTACAATAAAGTTAAATTAAACTTTATAAACTAATTTTACTATTATTTAATTTTAAGTTAAACTTAATCTTTAACGAACAAAGGACTTTTTAGGCTGTAAGATTACTTTAAGTTTATTAAAAATAGACACAAATATTGGACATACAAAAATCTGGCCTAATATTAACAGATTATATCAAACTAATCACTAATATTTAAAAAGAATGAATTTGACAGCTTCTTATGGTTTTCCTACAAATTATTGTAACAAAATATGTTTCATGTTTCTTTTTTACCTCCTTATAAACTTTAAATAAACATATTAAATATACTCTATTCTAGTTAGTTAAAAATTATTAATTATATTTTTTAATTGATTAAAAAACTGATAAAAACAGTTAGACAGGTTTTATTTTTAAATTTATACTTTACATTTAAAATAAGGCTACATTTACAATTAAAGGCACAGTTTTATACATATTTCCCTACATATCTTATGTTTACTAATTTTACAATTTTATTTTTTAATATGCACCCTTCTTGTACAAAATTACACAACATTTTAAAACCAGTTACTTTAAAATTGTGTTTTTTACTAAGGTGTTAAATAAAAGAAATTAAATACCGGTTTAGTAAGGTTTTAAGAGTTAACTTTTTTATTTTAAACTGTTACAACACTGCCTGTGTGGTTTAAAATTTGAATTCCTTAATTATGTATTCAAATACCCTAGAAAAACGCAGTAATACAGTTATAAAAAAATCATAAAGTTTTTAGCAAAATGTAATTAATTAAATCTCGTATGTGTGCTCTTGTAAAACAGATTCTGCAATAGTCTGCCAAAAACAAACAATTAACACACAATCCAAACGCAAATCCTCATTAGAGCTTGGTCAGTGTCAATGCAGCAATGGTTGGTTCACTGACTGGCCGGTTTATTGAATTTACCTTAGTTTCTGTACCCCATCATTGCACAAATGGTTTATTGAATTTACCTCAGTTTCTGTACCCCATCATTGCACAAATGGTTTATTGAATTTACCTCAGTTTCTGTACCCCATCATTGCACAAATGGTTTATTGAATTTACCTTAGTTTCTGTACCCCATCATTGCACAAATGGTTTATTGAATTTACCTTAGTTTCTGTACCCCATCATTGCACAAATGGTTTATTGAATTTACCATAGTTTCTGTACCCCATCATTGCACAAATGGTTTATTAAATTTACCTTAGTTTCTGTACCCCATCATTGCACAAATAGTGGCATAGTGACTTAGAACACTAATTTTCACAGCTCTGTGCTCTAGGAATTGCAAAAAACAATGACATACAATAATGATTGGCAATCCCTTTTAGCATTTACTTTACAACCATTTTTGTTTTGTTTTTTTAGTTACTTTGTCCTATCCAATATACATATTAAAGATAATAATACAAAACACCAGCTAGATTTAATATCATTTGGTTCTTATTTATTAGTTAAATATCTCTAAATTTTCATGAGGTTTCCTGTCCTTATTTGAAGAGTAAAGCCGCTTCAAAAATATTTAAATACCATGGCAATCTTTGCATGTTCTATTTTAATAGACCTACATATTAAAAAAATTTAAAACACAAACTTAAAAAACTGTCAAGATAGTCTGAAGTTTAACTGTAATTATTTCACAAAAACTTAAATCAGTTAATTTGTTTCCAGTTTTTGTTTTTAACAATAAAAATAACTGCCAAAGAATCATTTGCTATAAATAGAATATTTTACTCATTATATACAATTAATTTATAAATGTTGAATTACATTTTAGGATTTAGTGCAAGGTCTATAAATTTTAAAGGGATTTCAACTTAACTCTGTACACTTCTATTATCAAATATACAGAAAATGTTTCAACAGGAGTTCATAAAATCAGTAGATAAATCTTTTAGTAATAGTTGTATTTACCTTTGTACATCAAAACATTCAAATTGTGCCTATATTTGCACTATACATATTTTATATTCCCTCTCAATTGCTTTTGTGCACCTAACATTTGAAGTAATAAACTTTATAATATTAACATTATAACAAATAAATAGTTTGCCAAAAAAATATGTCCACATTAAACACTGGATAATTATTTTAATTGTGAATGTTTTTCTAAGAAAACATTAATACTGAAGACATTGTTTATGAATAGAATTAAAAGAGCAATGTCTTTTAATTTGACAAAATAAACAATAAATATAATACAATAGTATAGTATTGAATAGCTTTAGATAGGTATATACCAAAAATATTCTTTTGCGTTTTAATTGTTAGAATTTAAATTTTCTTATACATGATAAAGTTTTGTACTTGTTTTGCAATCTTATCTTAGCTTTTATTTGACAACGAAATTTTTTGTTTAACTATAGACATAATGAGTATGAATAATCGAGAACTAACAATGATATAATTTGTTTGTAGTTATGTTAGTTTGTAAAGCTAGGTTTAAATTTGTTTGTAGCTATGTAGTTTGTAAAGCTAGGTTTAGAAGTAGGCGGGTGCCTTGCCGACGGCCGCTACACAAGCTGTTATCGCTGTGTCCGGCGGGTTGCCTAACACAGCGCCTGTGTTTCTCTAAAAACATACTATATTATTTGTGCAAAACAATTATACAAATCTGTGTTTAAGACGTTTTTCTAGCTTATGAACATAAATAAAAGCTGTAAACGTTGAATTAAATAATGGAATACTTGTGTGCTTTCCCGTATTCAAAGTTGTTTAACTGAATTAAGGACGTACTCTGTACTCGAACTGCATTCGTTCTGATCTTCGCAAAGTTTAAAGTGACTGAACAACTTCAAACATATAAAAAATTAATAAAACTGTCGATAAAATACGGCAAGATAATTTGCTTTGTGTGAATTTCAGTTTAAAACATAAATAAACATCGAAGGAAACTACAATATTTTACAGGATATTTGAATTACTGATTTAAAATTACTGGTTTAATATATGTTACGACTAATAGTATGTTACGATCTATGTTTCTATTTGTATTAATAATAGATAAAAATCTGACTCTAATAATGGTGTTTCAGACTCTAAACAAATATTTGTTACAACTTCCTTAATTTTTTCAATTTGAGTATCTCATAAGTTATGGTCAGAATGTTTTAAGGCACTTTTGAACTTTAACGATTAACTTGTTAACATATTATTGCAGATTTCTCAAACCCATCGAATCATGTATTTTATGGGAGGGGGTGGACTGACACAGTATTTTGAAATTGAAAACTAGATTTGACTAAACGACAAAGTTTAATTTACAATTGTAATACGGTTCTACTCGTCGTTTACTTAGCAATGTATGCATGTACCGTGCTTATCGTTCTAACTCTTAAAGCACCTTTCTTATCGTTCTAACTCTTAAAGCACTGGCGATCCTCTCTAAGAATATCTTCGAATCGGGTTCCAGCGGATACCAAACTTGCTAAACTAAAGCCAGTAGTATTTGTCAAGCAGGCGCTTGAACTTGTCAGATTGTTATTTGTATTTCTATGGTTGGTAAAATTATTTATAGCAAAAATTAAAATCATTCTAAGTAAATAATAAAATTTACGAGTCTATATTTATGACTATCCCGTTGTAGTTTGGAAGCAACGCTCGCTATTGAACCTGAGTTTTCCTCGCGCGCCTGGTCACCTATGCAGTCCGGGTTTCGTCCCAGTATTAATATTGGATGAAAATAACTTATAAAAGTGTATTGTTTATAAATCCAATATTTATGTTGGGTAGGTTTTATAGATTTTCTCCGATCATGACCTCCAGAATCCAAAATCATCGTAATCCAAAAATGTATATACATATGTGCGTTTGTGAGTATGATAACTGCCGTAATTTTTAAAATATCCGGACTTAACACGGTACGAGGCAGCATCTGCACATAGCTTGGATTAATTCGTTAATCAGTCTAAACTGATGAAAAGTTTAAAGATGACGGACGGGATGGTGGCCATTAACATTCCAGCAAATATTTTACCTCAACTAATTCCTGATATAGATTCAAACCGATAAAGTTTTGCATATATTACGTAATTATAAACAACTTTTAGTCCTACTTATTGTTCCATAATACATAAACTTTGAAGTTGGTGGCCGTTTAAAATTATAGAAGTGTAATTTCGGTCCACAAACTAAATCAAGTCCACGTTTTTACAAAGATATTTATATGGTTATACAAATTTTTGTCTAATAAGGTTTCAAGATTATGGACTTTCTATATTAACATTGAGGGTTATTTCCCTGTGTTGTGCGAATCAGACAATTAAACTATTAACGCATCCGTGACAGCCTTATCAATCTATTTTATCTTTATTATAAAGTTTTATAATCTGCTTTTCTACCGACTGAGTCGGGTGGGATATTTTCGTTTCAGATCTGAACACTGTTATCATATTACTTATAATTTTCTTACAAAGTTTAGATAGCTTCCGCTTATTACACCTCTGAGTGGAGGATACAAAAAGGGATTTCTAAATTAGTAATTCATCGAGTAAAAATACGATAGTTTAATTCCCGGGATGAGTAAACTGCGTGTTTTTGTCTTGTAGCTGCAGGTCGCTTGACCCGTGAGTCGCATCATAAAGATTCCTCCCTTTGCCATTCGGTAGTTGTGACTGTACACAAATTTAATGTCTCTGTATTCTACTGCTTGTGATAGTGTACTGTTGTTAAATATTCCACTTATAGTATTAATACTTAGGTCTAGCGGCCGATGTAATCAATGTCTAAGAGGTTCCCGTGTCGAACTTCAGGCAACGACATCGTTTTTAATGATTACTAAAAAGAAATTGACATTTGTGAAAGAAATCTAAATTAAAAAAACTTAAATTTAAGTAATATATTTATATTACTTAGTTTAACTTTTTAGCACAGATAAACTTACCCAACTGTAGTCTTTCATATACGCTCTGTAGACATTTCTTATCGTTATTGTTAGCCGTTTTTTGTGTTTGAATAATAATAAGATTTGCCCAATAATGTTTTAAATGCCTACAATTTCTCTTGAAACTACCAAAATGGTTTTCTATTTTCCCTGATATAGTCTATAATATATGAGTCGCCCAGTTGCAAAACTCGTTATGTCCATTTTTTTCGAAATTGAGATAAGACCCGCCATTTTTGTAGAGTTTTTTCTCCTGCATCCAAAAACAAATATGTCATGTTTTCAAAAGTCGTTATAAATCTGGTAAAAATGTATTAGAAAATCACAAATGCTGCAAAACACGTTATGTCCATTTTCATAATGCAGCAAAACTCGTTGTGTCTATCATAATGAAACTGTTTCCAAAACTCGTCATGTCCCATAACAAACTGGATTACCAATAATTAAACTGTTGCAAAATTCGTTATGTCCATTCTGAATATGTATGATTCTGTTTACACAATTCTTCGCTGTACGCAATTTTTAATACATTCTAAGACATTTTAGCGTTTGGGTTATATCGTGTTGGCAGCACTGATTTTGTCTAGTCTTCTTGAGAGCTGTCGTTCTCTCCCACATTGTTCGTAAACAAAGCTTTGTGTAAACTGTGTGTAAGTGCATTTATGAAGAAATTTTCGACCTTTTGATAATAGTTTTTAACAATATGAATCCACTTCAAGTTCTGGAAGCTCCACTGGGTAAAGGAAGAAAGAAAAGGCCGAATAAAGAAGAATGGAAAAAGAAATAAAGCTAAGAAACAAAGGTAAGAAAACAGAATCCTTTGATAGGTTAGGTTTAGTGTTTAACTTATCTTATTCAATGTTATGTACCGGTACTTATTATTATTACTGAATAAAAATAGGTAGTTCTTATACTTTATTCTTCATTCATAACACTGAATAAATATACAATGTCCAAGTCTAAAATGAAAATTATACATAGGCCTAATTATTGGTTTTTTTTTTTAGACATTCTTCGCCTGGACTGCCTCCAACCACCTTCATGTGACCATTCGGCTACAGGGGCTTTTCAATGTAGCAAAGTGAGTCTACAGGATATCAGGCGAATGCATCAAAAGTTTTAATGCAGACCCAAATAGAGAGGCCCAGCAGAATTTTATCCTGCGATACGTCACTGTAAGTCAGCCCAAGCGGGAGAGGTCAAGAAATGGAGATGAGGGAAGCCGGAAGAAAAAGGTATCAACAAAATATTTCATTCCTGTTTTAAAATGTGGTCGAACAGAAATAGTTCCAGTGTGCAAAAAACTCTTTGTTAATACCCTGGGTGTATCAAGAGATAGAATTCAGTTTGTTTGTGTAAAAAGTTCTTTGAATTAGGAGATGTACCCAAAGACCAACGTGGTGGGGACACAAAGTCTTTGAAATATACGGAAAAAAGAAATGCTGTGAAAGCTTTTATAGAGTCCCTTCAGGTACTTGAAAGCCATTATTTTTCGGGGGTAGAAATGTCACTCGTCAATATCTCCCAAGCGAGTTAACGATCAGAGGACTGTGGGAGCAGTACCAAGGCTCTCATGACGAGGCTCTTAAAGTTAAGTATGATTATTTTCGAAACATTTTCGACAACGATTATAATTTTAGGCTTTGGCTCTCCTGCCACAGATGTCTGTTCAACATGCCTGTCTCTTCGTGACAGGATTAAGCGTTGCAGAGAAACACAGGAAAAAGACACTTTGAAGGTAGAACTCACTGTTCACAAAAAAAAGGCAGATGCTTTTTACAATCTGGTTAGGGAGCAAAAAGATGGTGAAATTACCTTTAGTTTTGACTGCCAGAAGAACCAGATAATACCCAAAAATTCCTGACCAAGCCTCCTATTACTTACGCCAGTTGTACATTTACAACTTTACAATCTGTGAAGGTACCCTCAAAAGATCCTCAGACAAAGGACAAAATCTTCTCCTATGTTTGGTTAGAAAACCAATATAAAAAAGGCTCTAACCAAATCGCTTCAGCACTATACCACCGTCTGCTTAACACAGATCTGACGGGAGTGCACACTATCAAAGTGGCCGCTGATGGGTGCGGCGGCCAAAAACAAGAATAAAATAGTTATTGGTAATGTTAAACAAGTTCCTTGCACAAGATGCTCCACAGTCAGTAAAAAAAGTCATTTTGATTTTCCCAGTAGTCGGTCACTTCCTTCATCCCTCCTGATAGGGTTTTCGGCCGAATGGAAGGAAAAATTAAGAAACACACTACTCTTTTGACAGACAAAGAGTACATTGAAATTTTTTAAGTCGTGTGCCACTGTGATCCGCTTGGGACAAGAATGTCCTATGTTTGGATTGGAAGGAAGCAGTGTCAGAAACTCTAAGAGAACCCAAAGATTGGCACTTCAGGTTACGCCCCACTAAACGTATACTCATAATAAAAACAAAACAAGGTAATTTAAAGGTAAGAGGGGAAACAAACTACAATGTCGATTCCTGGAGTAGGGAAAAGCATTAATAAGCCCTGGGAAACAGTTATCAACATTGAATCCCAAACCTGTGAAGGAAGGTGGTACCTATAAAAAAATTGAAGTTAAAAGACTTAAATACACTTTTGACGAAAACACTTCACCAAGGAATGGGAAAATAACCAAGATCTGACGTTCTTTTAAGAATCTTTTCGACCAACAGAAAGCTCTTTCTGATCCCCAAGACAATGAATCGGAACATTGGCGAGATCGACGATACTAATGAGGAGTTAGCAATATGAACATGGACATTTACTAGATTTAAGCTGAAATAATTAAAAAAATGTTATTTGTATATATTTTTGAAACATTTTTATTACATTAAACATGTTCTTAAATGATCTCTTGTCTTTATTTTAACCTTACTCCTTCCATATAATGCAGCAAAACTCGTTTAAAATCCAATATACTGTAGCAAAACTCGTTATGTCCAAACTAAACACCCCCCTTAAAACCCCCCTAAATGTTAACATAATCTTTTTGAGGATACTGGACATACATTATAATGTACAAACCTTTAGAAAAAATGTGAAAGGAGCTTACAATATACATTACTTTATGTTCTACAGTTTTTTTGGAGTTTCTGAAAATTCTTCAAAATGGACATAACGAGTTTTTTGCAACTGGGCGACTCATATGTTATGTAAAAAGTTACTTAGCCGTTTTTTTGTATTGGTATGACAATAAGATTTCTCCGGTATTATTTTAAATGTTTACAATTTCTCTTGGAACTATCAAAATGGTTTTCCATTTTTTTCCTAATATAGTCTTTCATATATGTTCTGTACAAAGTTATCTAGCCGTTTTTTTTTATATTTTTTTTTATTGGTATGACAATAAGATTTTTTCCAGTATTATTTCAAATGCCTACAATTTCTCTCGGAACTATCAACATGGGTTTCCATTTTTCCTAATATAGTCTTTCATATATGTTCTGTAGAAAATTATTTAGCCGTTTTTTGTGTTTGGGCATGATAATAAGATTGGCCCAATAATATTTTAAATGCTTACAATTTCTCTTGAAACTAACAAAATGGTTTTCTATTTTTCCTAATATAGTCTTTCATATATGTTCTGTAGAAAATTATTTAGCCGTTTTTTGTGTTGGCATGATAATAAGATTGGCCCAATAATATTTTAAATGCTTACAATTTCTCTTGAAACTAACAAAATGGTTTTCTATTTTCCCTAATATAGTCTATAATATATGTTCTGTAGAAAGTTATTTGGCCTTTTTTGTGTTGGTATGACAATAAGATTTTCCCAGCATTATTTTAAATGCCTTTAATTTCTCCTGGAACTATCAATATGGTTAGCCGTTTTTTGTGTTGGCATGATAAGAATTGCCCAATAATATTGTAAATGCTTACAATTTCTCTTGAAACTAACAAAATGGTTTCTATTTTCCCTAATATAGTCGATAATACATGTTCTGTAGAAGGTTATTTAGCCTTTTTTGTGTTGGTATGACAAAATAAGATTTCCCCAGTATTATTTTAAATGCCTTTAATTTCTCCTGAAACTATTAAAATGGTTTTATATTTTCCCTGATGTAGTCTTTCATAGAAATTCAGTACAAATTTCATATACGTTAAGTTTGTAATAAAACATGACGGTAGCGGGAGCGTAGTACGCTCTGATAGTATTAACAAGCGTATAGACAGGCCAGTCACTTGTTGAGTTTGCGTTTTGGAGAATTAACGCGTGAGTACTGTATTATTTATTTAATTTGAAGAAGAGTTTTGTTTATTTTAATTTTAACTTTAATGACGAAATTGGAACTGTAGGATAAGCTTGGCAGTAGCTGACAGCTACGTGTAATTTAAATAGTTTTTGTGTGGAAAATATTGGCGAATAATTGTATTCAAGCTTAAAGTATTTCGATTTGACATTTTTTAGAACGTGTAATTTATTTCAATTTTCATAGGTATACGCACTTAAAAACATCTTATTAGTGCATTTTAAGCAGTGTGTTTGATTCAAATTGTACTTTATCGGCTCATAAATGTCAATTTAAAAGAAATTGTCTTTGTTTCTATTTTGCTTAAGCGTTGAAATGTTGTTCAACTTTCGATTCGTATTTTGTCTTTAAGAAATTGTATTAACATTAGCAGTCAACCATTACATCATGTTTGGAATTATAATATGTAAAGTTTCAATTTTAAAAATGTCAATCTCCCAACGGTGATATATGTGTGGTAATGATATATGATACATACGCAGGGCTATAAACAATGTAAACCCTAATATCAACTTTCTCGTTATTTTAACTGGATGATTCCATACAATTGTAAAGGTAAACAACGCCTGGAAGGTTGTCAGTAGTGCCGAGGATTACGTGTCTCTTTTAAAGACGGCATCGCAATGTCAAGGTGGAATCGCAGCGACGTACGTTTTCATCCATTGTCATCCAGTGGTTTTCAATTTTCTAGTAGGACGATATCCCTGAGACGATATGCGTCATCCAGCGGTTTTCAATTTTCTAGTAGGACGATATCCCTGAGACGATATGCGTCATCCAGTGGTTTTCAATTTTCTAGTAGGACGATATCCCTGAGACGATATGCGTCATCCAGAGGTTTTCAATTTTCTAGTAGGACGATATCCCTGAGACGATATGCGTCATCCAGAGGTTTTCAATTTTCTAGTAGGACGATATCCCTGAGACGATATGCGTCATCCAGTGGTTTTCAATTTTCTAGTAGGACGATATCCCTGAGACGATATGCGTCATCCACGGCTCGATATCCCTGAGACGATATGCGTCATCCAGCGGTTTTCAATTTTCTAGTAGGACGATATCCCTGAGACGATATGCGTCATCCAGTGGTTTTCAATTTTCTAGTAGGACGATATAGACGATATGCGCACATTGATCTGTACACTCTAACAACTTCCTGCCCACTTTACAAGTAGCTTACCACAAGAAGATACACATTATTTTGTAAGCAGGCCAAGAAAAGGTGCAACATGCACAAAAGCAGTCCACATAGACTAAATTCCTTGGAATACACCTTGATATGGGTTGATATGGGGATAGTCATGTAGACAACGTTTGTTCAAAATTGTCCTCAGGCATTTGTGTTTTGAGGCAGCTATCCAAATACTGCCCAACTCAGGTACTGATGACGGCTTGTAATGGATTGATATACCCCCACCTGTCATGGAGTGGTCTTGTGGGGAGGTTGTGCAAATACACATTTCTCTAGAGTGTTCAAACTTCAGAAAAAAAGCCGTTCGAATAATTGCAAAACTACAATGGAGAGAGTCGTGCAGACCAGCAATCTGAAACTGTTGACATTAGCTTGCCTCTACATTCTAGAGATGTCTCTGTTTTCATATCAAAATGCAATCACATTAGAGGTAGTGATATACACTCATAAGCAGGGACAACTACCGAACTGGGAGACACAGGACGGTAGTACATGAGCGTTTACCTTCTCAGGAAGGAGCTCAGTTTGTCAACAAACTGCCAAATTTGATAAAAAGTGTCGCAATGCCTAGGCATTTAAAACTTGTCTGAAAACCGCATTGCTCTCAGAAGATTTTTACAGTACAGACGAGTTCATGGCACATGTTTGGGTGACCACATGATTGGCTGACTGACGCCGGTGCTAGAGTGGGAAATTCGAATGAATGAGCAGTAGGATGAATGGAACACATTGTAACCTATGTATGAAAGTAACCTAGATGTCATGTGCGAATCCAAAATTTTAGCCTATTTTCTTGCTCGACAATTGCTGTAACATGTACTTGTTCTAAAGCAATACAATTATTATTATTACAGGTAGTAATAAATCCAGGATTAGTTAGCCCTGGTTATCGTTACAGTACCCGGCCCTCAACAAAGGACATCAGATTCAGGATTATTCTGTCCTTTAAAGGGACGTATATAATTATAAATATGGACTAAAGTAGTTTCAGAATTGAAATATTTAAGACAACTGCTGATGTGTAAAACACGTGTCGTTCCACAATATTGTTGGCAGATCCCTGAATTGCCATTATTCTGCTTCTGCTTCTGTAAGCAATCGCATATGTCTTCTCTCCTTCTTTCCGATGGATTTGAAAGTCCTCCCCAGATGCCTGATGCCTCGCATGCCTCATACCCTAAAGTTACAAGGAACTGTGTACAAGAACTCGCGCTACAGGTGCAACTAGCCGTGGTGGACAGACACGTACTTGTGTATCTGGAGAAGTGTTATCTGACTTCAGCCCGTATCTGGTTGGCCAAGAGATTCAGAACGAGTTTGTATTGCCTCTAGAGAGTCGGATACAGTACCAGCACGATTGTCTAACTTCTTTTTATTAATACTACTAAATGTAAAGAATGCAATACATTTCCAATTTATTTATTTTTCGGACGAGGCCTTTCGAAACCAAAGGTTTCATCATCAGGCGACACCACAAATAAATATTTACATTGTTTTTGTTACAATTAAAATACCATATGGTGTAAATATGCAAATACAAAGATTTTGGAAATATTTCAGCCAGTATGAAAAATTAGATATGGCGACAGTATAATTTTTGAGTAAATAGAGAAGAAAGAAGACTGGTAATTTTCAATAGGAGCCTTCTTAATTGTTTAAGAGTTTTTCTTTATTTATGTTTATGTGTAGTGCTTCCCAAGCATTTAAGTTCATTAGTTTTGTTACTTCTTTTATTAACGTTAGATTTTTAAATTGATGTTCTGATTCGATGCAGTGCTTGGCTTCAGCAGATTTTTCAACTCTTCCATAATGTGTGTGCGATAAATGCTCTTTAAATCGTGTTTTTATTGTTCTTTTTGTTTGTCCAATATAAATTTTGTCACAGTCATCGCATCCAATTTCATAAATTCCCGATTTTTTATCATTTGACATCTTGTTTGTACGGTTTCCTAAAATTTTGGATAGTTTGTTGCTTGCTCTGTGAGTGACAGTTTTATTTGTATGATTTTTAAAAATTTTGCTTATTGAAAAAATTCTTTTTATTGAATAGCTTTTCAGTCACCCTTTTGCTCTGTAAAAATCTAACCATTATGAATTTTTATCAATTTTGGGACAATGACGAATCCCATAAAATCCCGGCACGTAAGGACTCGGATCTGTTCGATCTGCGTCAATCGTCCTCGCGGACGGTTATGTTGAACTCACCTCTCTGCCGAGAGTTGTCTTGTGGAGTCATTGTTGATGCTACGAGTCACTCTCGAGAGTCACTTTATAAGTATCGCTCTCTCTATGGAATTTGGAAGCGAAAAGTCAACGTTCATTTGTTTGCTTTAAAAAAGGTTGGCTTTGTCGAAATTCTGTATCATTAGTTGTGGATGTATTTGGGATCTACCTCCACATACAGGCTTTAAGACAGATGGCTAACTAACCAAAGGTTTAGCTTTTGCTGCGTCAGTGTCTTTTGACTTCATTGAAAAGATCAAATGGTGTTGACGAAGAACTCTCTACTCTTAAGTGGGCAAAGTGCAGTGTTATTTACTATTCAGTAAAGAATTTCTTATATGACAGTTAAGAAGATAAACCAAATGTCTGATTGTAATTTGAAGGAGAGGGAATATTCATTTCATGATAAAAAACAAAGTCTTGTTCTAAATAGGTTCAGAAGCAGCTTTTTTATTATAAACCGTTCACAACAGTTGCATTGCAAACGTTATTTTCAAACAGTTCAAAACCCAGATAAAGTCTTAAGTTCTTCAATGCCAAATACCTCAAAGGTATTTAAACCTTTAAATTCTTCTTTAGTGCATTACTATCTCCTTATCACAGTTAATTGGGTCAGCAACCGTAATCGGTTAGTATTGAGTGTTAATCAAGGAAATCAAGGAAATCGGTAAAGTAAAACAATCTCCGTGCGGTTTTGGAACCGAATATCGACTGAGTAGCAAACGCACAAATGCGTCTTGTTGTGTTGATACGCATTATTTTGTTGCACACATTCTTATAGATATGAGAGGAGCAAGTAGGGTATTCGCAGCTTCTGACTAACTGGAAGTAAGCAACGCGAAGCAGCTACGCGGGTTTATACCGGAGATCTTTCGGTAACGAGAGATAACAATTTTGTACGGTATTCAATTTCGTCATATTTTAATCATTTATTTATGTATATCTTGGACCAAAGTCTATTCGTATTGCTGTTGTTGAGAGATTAAAAGATTTCGTTCTTTGAAGGGTGCATAACAACCATGTTCCCAAATTATAAGTTAGACTATGCCACTACAAGACTGCATGATAAAAAAAGATGAAACCTCAAATTTAAGTACTAATGGCTCTGCTAAAATGGCTGTTGGATTTTTTTATTGTCAACATTACAATGAAAGAACATCCTCCAGGCCTTAAAACTAGCAAATAATTGACTTCTTCATCCTAATACTACAGGTTAGAGACATAAACAGTGTACTTTCAATACCATTAAAGTGAATTTAAAGGCTTTTCCAATAAAAAATACTGGTATATTCATGTTCAGCGAGTGAATTTACATGGAAATATGTATAAAAATATAGATTTTTCCAGTGAGTACCAAGTGTTTCTCATAAACCCAAATGTCATATAGGCTAACTTTAATTTCTATAGCCTAATGTTGCCACAATTTAATGTAATTTTTTAAATTTTTAATTTACATGCATTCAACTCTATCTTGTAATGTCATGCCTTGTAATTTTAATTTTATTCTGATTAATAGTTTTTCAACCCCTCTTTGCAAACCTTCCAAATTGAAGAAAATGGACTCAGAACAATAGAATATATAGCGATGTAAAAGAAGTATTTAAATATTATATTTAAACAGATCAATTCCTTGTTTGAGGAGATCTCGGATTGTATTCTCGTGAAATAGAAAAAACGAAACGAATTACATTTAAATACGTGGAATGATCCAATATAATTGGAACCTGATTTAATGTATCAAGTGGACAATACTAGTAATTATGTATTGAACTCAATAAATCAGTTGTATACCAATTAACCACTACGCGCCTATTTTTAATGTCAGGTCTCTATGGAAGATTCGTGATTACTCATTACTCAATTGCTTAGTAAGTAGACCTAGATTCGCAATCTTAATTATGCTGCTAATGGCTGACCACTCTAGATTTTACGGGATTAAAAGTTTTGTTTAAAATATATAATGAGAGAAATACAATGCAATAAAATAGTGCTATCTGTAACTTAAAAGTAAATTGTCCTAGGACAACTAAATATTTTTATTACTTGTTTGCCACAAGATATAGTAATATATTACAGTTGTGGGTAATCTCAGGAGAGACTTCGATGTCAAACTTGGCATATTGACTACTTAAGGGCATCAGTTTTTCTGTTTCTATAAGATGCCCTGATACCTTGTTATGCCGTGTAAATGTGATCTTCTACTGTTGGTCATATATGACTAGATGCAGGGGTGGACGTACAGGACGTGGTGTAGAGGTAGAATTACAACTAGAAACAACTCGGCTTAAGAGTAGGAGGGAGACAGAGTGAAACATAAAATTTTCAAATTGGACAAAATAGCCATGTTATACTAATTTTTTAAATTTTTTTTAAAGGAGAGGCCGATCCCCTTTTAAGCCTTATTCTGTCCGCCCTCATGGGCCACTGGCCTTTGCGAGGATCTTATCAAACAGAATAAGGGGGAGAGTCGATACAGTACAAGGTCAATGGTATTGATAAAAAGTGCAATGGTCACTGACAGGATTTGAACCTGCGTTATCTCTAACTCAGACCCAAAGTCCAACGACTTAGACCGCTCGGCCATCGCCACTCCACAAATCGTCTTATTTGTTTCAATTTTATCAAACTTGAAACAAATAAGACGTTCCCTTAATATTTTTCTGGGGCTGGTGAAAATTATTGATATGAAACAACATGCAGGGTACAAATACACAAATAAGAGCGCGACGCAAAGAGAACTCTACATATTTTTACTGTATTAAATAGTTTCGCGTCGATTTCTGTGTATGCAAGTCCCATTCGGAGATTTTTATTTGCCAAAATGGTTGTCTTATTATAACAATAAAATGACAACCTTATTAAAATAAGGTAAAATGTGTTGTCTTATTATAACACATTTTGGTCATCCTTTCCCCCCCCCCCCATTCAACATTGCCCCGAATGTAAATAAATGGATCTTGAGGGACGTGCCCAGCTATACCATCGGTCACCTAATGTGTAATCGGCTCGAATGCTAATTGTAATCAGCGGTACAGCGATGTGTGGACAGAGACACCGCACAAACCTAGTGCCGGTGCGGTGCCGGTGAGGGGACAGCGGTGTGGTGCGGGCCGGGCCGGGGTGGTGTGGTGCGATACCCGTGAGACTGTGGTCTGGACAGGAAACTGCGGCCTCACTTCCACCTGACACCCTCCACAGCCCTTCCCCCGCCAAATTGAAACGTCAACTGGTCATCGCTGCATCGGACATGCGGTCACTCCGTTAATCATTGTACTGGCCCGTTCTCGTCACAGGTCGCTGTGTGACACCTCGCCGCCGACACACCCCGTCGCTGTCGCCGCTGCATGTCCGATTGGGTTGTTTCCCTCCTACTTCACCTCGAGTTGGCACCTCAAAGCTCTCCAGTGGTGGGTGCCGTCAGAAAGAACTAGCTGGCGCACAGCTGAATGCACAGAACGGTGGTTTATGAACATTTACCTACGCAGACAGGTGTTCATTTTATAAACAGATTGCAGAACAAAATTGAAAATACCTCAACGCCCAAGGTGTTAAAAACTCGTATCAAACTCTGCCTGGCGTCAAACGCTTTCTACAGTGTTGATGAGTTTCTGGCATTCAACTGGGAGACCACGCGATGAGAAAACTGACTCCAGCGCCGAAAGTGGGCGTGATTGGCATGGAATGAATGGGGAGTGAATGTTTCAATGTTGTAAGTTTAAAATTGGCCTTGATGTGAGATGAATAAAAAATAAATTAGGTATGAAAATAGACGTTGGTAGACAATAGAGCTGTACAGACAGTATTATTGTTATGGCTACACTGGATAATGTGACTTATTTGGCGCTTTATTGCCGATGGATCGTATGGACTATTCAAATAACACACCTGTGCGGCCTATTTCGGATAATTGATATTTCGGTTAAGGCGGGCCACCATTCAAAACTTTTATCCGGTTGGTATTTTTGTGTAAAATCTGACTGATGTACGCGCCTACAGTGAGGGTCAGCGTTCGCTATTTTTCAGCCTTAAAAGGCCTATTCCGAACTGAAAGCAAGGTAGTTGGGTAATAGTATGTAGATCACTAAAACTGTCTCTGGAATGTAGGAAAGTTTACAAAACAATAACACACATTTATTGTTGAAACTTAACAATATTTCGGCGCGTGCACGAAACTTCGCTAAGGCCGACAACACAGTCTGGCTTCTTTCAGCACCCGCTTATGACTTGCTCACTGCCGTAACAATCACGAAAAACATGCTTTAGTTCGACAATATGATTTTCACGCTGTAGTAATGTATTAAACTTTCCATGAATTCTTTTACTCGAACATATTTATTTGCCCTCGCTTCGGATAACCTCGTTCCAAGTAATCCTGTCTTAATCATGTCTGTTGAGACAAGAACAGGGAAGTAAGCGTTTATCTGCGTTGTTAATATAACTCGTCGGGCAACTGTAATGGTCATCTATTCCTACATCAGCTCCAGCTGTCCTAAGCTAATAATACCTCAGGGGAGAGGTTCACTTCCGGCCGGTTTATACCTTGCAGTTGAACCTACTCTGGGTACAGAAATACCCCATGTGCCACTTACATCTGGCAATGGATGTCCAGGAGCAGCACACCACTAACCGCAAATGTCGAGATTCTGGGGTGAAAGTCGATAGGTCTGGATTACTGTGGAGGATGACTGTTGGAGTGGGTGGAACCCCCAGTGTTAAAGGCTGTTGCTAGCCTAGACATGAGGAAATGCTATCCACTACCCGCTTTGTCTGAAGAACCCAGAACCGAGCTAGCCTCTCCTTCTTCCAAGGTGACAATATTGAGATACAGTGCCCGCTATCCTTCCTCATGGATCTCGACAGGAGGTGCCTCTACTCCCATCCTTACCCATCCTGAATATCCAGTCACTGCGGGGTAAGTGCAAAGGTCCTTTTAGGACTAACTGCAATGAGAGGTCTTCTTCTTGTAAACGAACAAAAACAAATATATGCAGAACAAACGTATATCATAATCTTCGAGATTTTAGGTAATTACATTTCTTGTTGGGCGATCCTGCTCTTGCGGCAAGAGATGACGATTGTTGGCGCTGTGTATAGTGGTAGTCCAATATCATCCATCGCAGTGTACAACCTATTGAACGTTGGCGTACACCTAAGAGCTGTATCATATTCGTCGCTTCAATCCCAATCCATATCATCCCCACTGGAATCCTGGTTGGTTCTTACCTTTAAACGTAGGTATACAGTAATAGTGTGCACCCAAAATCCACTGATATTCAGCCTACACCGACCCAAAGATGGCGACATCCATTCTCGCCCTCGATCTTTCCGGTATGACTTTGAATACACCACGAATTTCCTGAAAGACACGAATTTCCTGAAAGGTACGAATTTCCTGAAAGGCACATGTCGTAGTTGAGGTCCAGCTACATGGACTCGAAGAAGGCTCGGGGCTTCTTACTGTTGAAGGATTTGGGCTTTCCGAGCATTGCAGTCGGTGAAAAGGACATGCTGGGAAAGAGAGTAATTCGTTTTTCCTGATCTTATGTGAGGCATGCCTAGACCTGTATGGGTGAACTTCCAGTTTGGTTTCTTAAAGAAATAACTCAATAGCTCCATACATGCACAATATTAGAATTATACTGGTCACTAATGAATAAAATGTTATGAAATGCCTTTTGAGATTAATGTTTAAATCAGCCTAGGCGTTTTAACCAACTTAAGACTGGGGTTTCAATAAGTCATACATGATTCTTGCACCAAATAAATGATTGCAAACGTATTTTAGCTTATCAGAACATTTCTTGAAACAACGCCGTTTTGTTTAAAGATTAGGCTCTTAATAAAATGACATATTCTAAAATATATCTACAACTACGTATTTACAAGCAATGATGTAGAACAAAACACACTCAAAGTAACTTTAACTTTTAGACTTTCAAACTTAAATTGAAGTCTAAACGTGGTGAGCGAACCATGTGAAGGTTGTGTAACCAGTTTTTGGTTGGGTTGATACTTATAGTTTTAATAGCCGTACTTACATGAAGACACGGAAACTAAAAAAACTTTTTTAAACACTCCACGACGAATTTGGAAGGACTTTTAAACAGTTTTGTAACCAGCGCCATGGGACAAGGTTGAAGGGGAAATTATATCATTATAATGAAATTATTTTAACAAATGATCGTTTTATAAAATGTTACTTAAGGATATTGCAGTTTTAAATGTATAAAAAAAATTAAATTCCCTTCATCACGTCTTTTGTACATATTGTAAACAATCATACCCTCAACTTATATGAGCCTGATTATAAAACATCTCCAAGTGCTATTTTGAATACCTAAAGATCTTAGGGGAGCCGCAAAAAATTTGTTTATATTTCCATATATTTCAAAACCATGTTTAGTACATGGATAAGACTACAAAATAATACAAAATAATATAACAGATTGCACCAAATTTTATTTATGACGCACTATAATAACGGACATTTTTTAGTATTATGGTGGGGAATTTAAAAAAAGCCCGGCTTTGTTTAAATTATTTGAAGTTGCGATGTAGTGGTAGACATTACAAACAGGACAATCCTGGATAGCGATTCCAAGCCACAAATGAGGAAGACATTGATGGTTTAGTAACATATGGGGAACCTTGTCAGCCTCCGTTTATGGGCTATTAAAACTTTGCCTCCCGCACCCTGCCTGCAAGGGACGGTCACCGTCCCGATGTCCCGACCTGATCGCCCACATTGTACCACACAAGGTATTAAAACTTTTCCTCCCGCACTCTGCCTGCAAGGGACGGTCACCGTCCCGATGTCCCGACCTGATCGCCCACATTGTACCACACAAGGTATTAAAACTTTTCCTCCCGCACTCTGCCTGCAAGGGACGGTCACCGTCCCGATGTCCCGACCTGATCGCCCACATTGTACCACACAAGGTATTAAAACTTTTCCTCCCGCACTCTGCCTGCAAGGGACGGTCACCGTCCCGATGTCCCGACCTGATCGCCCACATTGTACCACACAAGGTATTAAAACTTTTCCTCCCGCACTCTGCCTGCAAGGGACAGTCACCGTCCCGATGTCCCGACCTAATAGTCCACATTGTACCACACAAGGTATTAAAACTTTTCCTCCCGCACTCTGCCTGCAAGGGACGGTCACCGTCCCGATGTCCCGACCTACCATTTATAAAAGCGTTGAATCTCGAAACGTAGTGTTAACTGATTTTTTGTATCACTGAGTGATGGTAGATGTCTGGAAAATCCTGTTTCCTTTATAATCTTTCCATCGTGAAAGACAATATTAAAGTAAAGAAGTTGTTGAAGAGAGTTTTTAATCGTCTTAGAAATCGTCTGAATGCTCACCATTGTATAAGTCAAAGTAGTATCCACCAGATTAATTGAAATACCTGTGGTATAAAATTACGTCAAACAATAACGGGGCGTGTTGTCACGGGTGCATGCAGGACCCATTGCGATGCGTTTGCCGGAAGGGTTTGGTATTCGTGTATGTTTGTCCAGCACCACATCCTTGCTTACAGTGTTATCACGGGTGCATGCAGGACCCATTGCGATGCGTTTGCCGGAAGGGTTTGGTATTCGTGTATGTTTGTCCAGCACCACATCCTTGCTTAGAGCGTTATCACAGTGTCGTAGGATTGTGAAGTTTATTAATTTCAGTCTCATTTTATTGTTTGAACAAACGAGTACAGGACATGTGTGTTTTGGTTATGTAGTTCTTTTACATTTCTGTTATCGAAAGAGGCACAATATTCCTTATTATTTGTTTAACATTGTATTTGTAATATCTTCTCACTTTTTGGTCATATATTCGCCTTTTACTTTTCTTTTCAATTTTCCACACAATGCCACGACTCGTGTTGGGAGCTAATGGAGAAGGCCGCACCACACTGAGACGTGGAATCCAACGGTGGCGATAAACGCACAAAACTGTTAAATCAATGGTAGACTTTTTTCCATTATTCAAAAAATTCCTGGGTGTACGATGAGCATTAAAAAAGGGCAAAAACATTCTTGTAAAACGTATCGCTGCCATCTTGAAACGTGTAGCGATTCTTGAAAACAGATTCGTGTTTCCCGACCTGAAACCCCTCAGATGCCGATTGTCATTTACATCCGCCAAAACACAATGGGAGGCGAAGGATAACTCCTTTTCCGCCTTGGTTGATGACGTCATCTAAGAAATGAGTGGGGTGCTTTGTAAAACTGATATCACGTATGCGGTCTTGGCCCGAAACTCCCCAAAAACCGAATTACGTGCAAATTTGTTTGTAAACACCTGAAACCTCAGTTAGCAGCTGCCATCTTGGGACGGTGATAGATAGCGACTTCCGGTCGTACCGAAATGTTCCTTTATTATTCCACTTCCAACGATGTGTTACGTGTAGGAGGTTGCCAAGTGAGTCGCCCCAACATTTTTGTTACGCCAAAAAGCAGGTATCATTAACCTACAAAGATCCCGAAATTTAAAATTCAATTGGCCTAATCGTTAGAAATGTCAGGGTGGCACCAAAATTCTGGATGACGCTGTATAACGAAATTTTTCTAAATTAGTATTTTCTAAAATTAATTCACACAAAGAATCAATAACTTACATTACTTGAGATTTTTTATCGTACACGGAGAATTTAAGTGTATAAGAGAATAAATGTTATAGAATTTTTAGCGGTTGTAAATAAAAAAAATCATGGTGTCTATCCTTTTAACAATCAACAATTCCAATCTTCTTAATAATTCAACACTGTTATTCTTGAAAACAGTGTTGTCCCTTGTGTTTTTGCCCCTTTTTGTCACCATACACTACGTATTAATATAGTACTAATATGTATTGGGAAACCTATTTAAAAAAAACATACTGTCTTTAAAATCAAATTCGAAAACAGAATTTGTTGACTGAATACTTAATGGGAATTAAAGTTTTAATAGAAATTCATAATTTTAAATATGAGTTTCTTGGACATTGATTGCATTAATTGATATCTTCTATTTACGATGTGTTTTTTTAATGGTCATGTTTCAGCTTTGTTGGTTGTCGAGTTGTGGAATTTCTTAATTATAGTGAATAAGTATACGAGTCTTCATATTATACTGTATCTACACAACTAGGAAGTATATTGCAAAATATATGTGTGTGCTTTACCCATTTCTAAACTAGCTTTTTGAAATATTGCTATATAACAAGCCCACTGAATGTCCGTCCGACTTCTGAAGTTTATTGTTGGAAGAGGAATGTTTGAGATGTAGAAAACTTGCACGCGCATTTTTTATTGCTGTAGACGTAAACGTGGTTATTCAAATGCGCTATACCAGGTAGTAAAACGTTTTCATCGAGGATAAGCAAGTCAATAAAACAATTAAGGAAATAACAATTAGAAGCATGGAGTAGTGTGTCAGTAAAGCTTATCTATCATTGTTACGAGCACTTAAATAGTGAAGCGATTGATGCGACTGAACGCGTTCAGTTGGTTAAGTCTTAAAAATCGCCACTGAGGAGAAAATAAGGACGAATTACAACTAATTAATATATACTGAACTAAAATACGGATTCTTTATTGCATGGAAATAGTAACCGTATCCGAGCTTTGGATAGTCAGAATTCAAGAATGTCGTGTATTCTATAGAGTTCGATGAATCCAGTAATTTATGAAGTTTCAATGCTATTCGAGCTTAAGTATTCACAAGAGGGTAACGCTAAAGCGTCAGTGGGATACCGCAATGGTGGCGGTCGGAAGTAAATTCAGGAATTGGCTGTGTGAGCCTAATAAATAGGGTAGGGGCGGTTACGGGCGGGCGGTTAAAGCGGGCTTTAGGTGTGAATAGCAGACGAGTCACAATTAGAACAATTGGCGAGAACTCTAGCAGTCCGGCCATTAATCTTCCGTTCACCTTAGAGGGGAAGATTCCGGACAAATTGGGTGGCTGACACAAAAGTTAAAGCGATTCGCGCTCAGAGGGTGACCCATACTTTAATCTCGGATCAGCAATAACAGGGGACTACGATCGGAATGCCTCGCAATGAATTATGCAACGCCGGGCTCTCGTCATACGTGGGCGTAGCGGTCAGAGAGGGGTCTCTTTCTCGTGCGGACCGCGGTCTCAATCCTTCATTAGTCTCGGTTGGTTAATGTAATACTGTTCCGATATACTCCTCGTAAGCATTTCTTGAATAATGTGTGTTCGAACATTTGTCTTTGGCTTCGGCCCTTCAGAGACTAGATTGGCTAGATGTTTGACAGATTCTCTCGCTCCGCGCGCTGTTCCACTTGAATGCATCTAGCTCACCTATTACTCAGTTGACTAGTATAAAATTGACGGTTTCTTGTAGAAAAGTAAATTACCAGTGATTCGATAACCTTGAATCAATTTTACATTGTTAATTTTTTCTAGGAAATTGGCTATGTCCTGTAGTAAAATAAACACATATTTAAATGTTTATAAAATATTGAACCTTAGTTGATGCATATTTTATGAATTACTAATAATAGCTATTTAAACACCAAAAGCATCACAGTGAAACTGTGTTTTTGTAAACCAAAAAATAAATCATAATCATTATAAAAACGTAACTCTTTGTTAAGCGAACTGTGGAAATTTGACGTAATAAGGATAGTTGGTGGATAGAAAATAGTCAGATATTTATTGTGGGGACAAAATCACTCATTTATATAGCATACGTAAATTTTCAAGTATCCAATAAGTTTGACACACATGCCACATCGAACTCTCATCTATACATACATTTTGACACTCACTCTGCTCCATTCATCGCCTATGAGGTTTTCCTACCTCAATACGCCATAAACTCTCTCACGCCGTAAAACGCGTTCGACACTAAACAGAGTTTCAAACAAGTTTTAAATGCTTTAAGCGTTAAAATTTCATTTGGCAAACTCATGATGAGATGTACTGCCTGTGAGAGTAAACGTTCATGAGTCTTGTGTTTCTCCAAGTTCGGTAATGATAGTCTTCTCTGTCTCTAGTCTCGTACAAGTGAATATCTCGTCCGTTGGTCAAGGTACTTTTATATACACAAGCCAAAAGTTGTAACCTTTTGAAAACTGATCCGCACGGCTCTGAATTTTAGTTTTGCAATGATGTGGATCGCTAGTTTTTGAAGTTTGAATAAACGCTGTTGCAGCAAACTCCCAAAGGGGTTATGATTGGGTTTCGTTCAAAGTCGGTGTTGGTGGAATACCTACATAAACCCCAACTTTAGTGTAAAAAAGATAAAACAGTTTTTTATAGGATTGAATTATTTTGATTGTGCGTTTTTGGATTTTTTGGACAATGTTTTGTCGACGACACCGTGTTGAACCTCCTACCGCTCGTAGATGGTGTAACACAGCTTTGTATGTAAAGTGAAACCACTGGTCGCCCAGTTGAATCAGTTGAACAACCGAGTAGAGAACCGAATATTATCGTGACGTATTCGGTGGTATTGTCCGGTCATGAACCGATGACAAACTTAAGGTCGGCACCTGTACAAAGTTGTCCTCAGCAACGGGACAGAAGATTAGATTTTAATACGATTACTGACGAAGCTACGTTTCTTCTCCTGGTAAACGTGAAAGTGTGAGAGTGCAGCCACGTGCAATTCTACGCAATCGTCGCATGTTAACAGTCTCCAAAACTGAATTTTACTTTAGATACATTCAGATGGTTGTGTCCGACCGGGTGGGCCACCACCACACCATTACAATGGGAATCAGATCGTAACTACTAGATTTCTCAACAATAAGTCGGAACCTGACAAATTCGCTTTACATCACTGGTCTCCTAGGTCTATTATTGCGGTTTATACGAGATACCGCTTATATGCCCCCTTCCAGCTACAGTCATATTTGTCCACTTTTGTGATTTTTGAAAATATGAACCTTTCAAATCGCATAGCAGTTTATGCAAAATACTATGCTTATTTATAAACTTTGTAAAGCCTAATGAAGTTTAGCGTACATTTCGTTGTCGGGAGAAAATTGGTGTATCTGACACCTCCGATATGTATGAAAAGACTACAAATGTGGACTACTCTATTTGAATGTTGAATGTTACATAGACTAAACTTGTGCTTGAGTCTTTTCGTAGTTTTATGAGCTGGTTAATTCGTGTGAAGAGAGACGTTTCAACAGTGGATCATTCTTCTAAAGAAGAAATTCCTATTTAGAGGGGCAAGGTAAGCGTGATGTATTATTAGTCTGTTATTGAACATTTCACTTGTAGGTTGTTCATATGTTGAGGTTAATCATCTCTTGAGGTATTCATTTGTTAAGAAACATTTTATTTGTAGGTTGTTCGTATGTTCAGGAACAGGGCTAACATGAGGTATTCATATATCCGTGAACATTTCACTTGTCCGTTGTTTATATGTTCAGGAACAGGGCTAACATGAGGTATTCATATATCCGTGAACATTTCACTTGTCCGTTGTTTATATGTTCAGAAACAGGGCTGACATGAGGTATTCATATATCCGTGAACATTTCACTTGTCCGTTGTTTATATGTTCAGAAACAGGGCTGACATGAGGTATTCATATATCCGTGAACATTTTCACTTGTCCGTTGTTTATATGTTCAGGAACAGGGCTAACATGAGGTATTCATATATCCGTGAACATTTCACTTGTCCGTTGTTTATATGTTCAGGAACAGGGCTAACATGAGGTATTCATATATCCGTGAACATTTCACTTGTCCGTTGCTTATATGTTCAGGAACAGAGATAACATGAGGTATTCATATATCCGTGAACATTTCACTTGTCCGTTGTTTATATGTTCAGGAACAGAGCTAACATGAGGTATTCATATATCCGTGAACATTTCACTTGTCCGTTGTTTATATGTTCAGGAACAGGGCTAACATGAGGTATTCATATATCCGTGAACATTTCACTTGCAGGTAGGTATGTTGCGGTCGTAGTGGACGCGGCAACAGTGCCGCGCGGCAGCGGGAGTCTGAAATGCCGCGAACACAGCGCGGCAGCGCGGCAACCGGCAAAACAACGCCAATTTTGTTTACGACCTCCGTATTTAATTGTGTGCTCGCCTCTGAGAATGAAATAAAAGCGTTTGTATCGGCAAGGGCTGACGATTCCATTACGAGTGCGGTGAGGGGGAGGTGTCGGTGGGGGGGGGGGTGTCGTTTGCATATGTTAGCAAAGTCGAGCAGTCAGTGGCAACAATTACATACCGGAGTGTGATATACTAAGATTCCCCTATGCTTATATTCTCCTGTCTAGCGCTGAGAAATTGTTTTATTTCCCATATCTTGTTCACAAAGGACGCTTAAATTTGCAGTGCACCTTGTCGGTCACATTAGTTAGCCACGAGGTGTAGCAATGGCGACCCCCTCCTTCCGTCGTCACTCCGTACCAACTCGACCTGACAAGACCTGTACTTGTTCCCGTGGTTCTTTTTGTAGGCGACTTCAGCCTCAGATTCACCGGTAAATTAGTTAAAATATCTTCATTCAGAAATCAGCTGGACAGGTTCGAAATGAATGAATGAAAATTCTTTATTTATACAGGCAATGTTAGGGCCGCACGGCCCTTTCTTACACTTAACCTGCGAGGACGTAAAATTAAAAAAATGAATGAAATATTACCTTGATAATAAAAATTAAAGAAATTACATTTAAACAACGTGAAGAAATTAGAAACATGTAAAGATAAAAATTTAACAAATTAATAAATTAATTACTTTTGTAATTATTAAAACATATTAAATAAAATTATACTTACTAAAAATCTGCTTAACTGCTAAATTTGCTAACTAATGGAAAAAGCACGTACAGCTTTTGAACTGAACTGATCAGTTTTTGAAAAAAATCGCAATCAATTAAATTATCCTCATTATTATTTTGAATGCTGGTGCCACAATGAACACGCGCTGTTTTTGTATTCTTAGAGTTCCAGAAGTTCCCGCTTAAGTACATCTTTCTGTGGAAATTATAACTTGTGTATTAATACAAATAGTTTATATTATTCAGTTGTATATATTATCTGTACACATTAATACAAATAGGATCATAATAAAAAGGAACAAGGCTTTTTATTTTATTGTCCAGATCAATGGTTAAAATACACTTACTAAAACTGACCTCATTAAAACAATTTTTGATAACAGTTTGTAAATATTGAGTAGGACATATTAATTATCATAACAGTGAAGTTATTTCTTATCCTGTAAAATTCCGTTTATTCTTTTGGGATTAAAATCTTTTGAAAATTTTGTTTTGTTATTCTTTACATCAGGGTTAGGCAACTTTATAAAATAAAAAGGTAATTTACGAAATTTGTTTGAGCTTGAGGGTCGCGAAGTCAGGGAGAGAAAACATATAAATCATGACCAAAAAGAAATACGTTAATAATAAAATAAAATAATAACGAGATTGTACATTTGAAAAGGCTTTAATATTACAACATTTTATTTTTCTTATCTATTACATCAAAGTTGGACGAATATATATATTCGTAGTATTGGTAGTTCAGGAAATACCAAGCCCGCGCGGGACAATTTTTACACCCTGTATATATATATACAGGGTGTAATAATTGTCCATCTTCAATGTGAAAGTCATGACGTAGTATGTTTGAACTGAACATAACTTGACTAGCGAGCAGCTTAATTGTTTTAGTTTACCTGACTTCAAGGTTGTGTCATCATACTGTCGTGAGGCCCGGCTAAAAGGTGGAGTCTGCATATTGACTGGATGCCACATTGAGTCGGAGGCTGTTGATGTGTCTAGATTTTGCGTTGAAGACTTCTGCCAAATGGCTGGTGCCAGGGTGAGACTGGCATGCGGCAAATCTATGTTTGTCTTAGCTGTTTATAAAGGATTCCTACCTATAATTGCGAACAGTTCCTGAGCAGTATAAGTGATTGTTTAGGACAGTGTTTTTTATCAGGAAAAACACCTAGTTGTTGTAGGCGACTTTAATATAGACTTGTCATCTGCGTCATCAATGGTGTAAAAAGATTTCTCCACACAATGGCCTCGTTTTGATCTGCGTCATACAATCACATCCTACACTAGAGAGGTAAAAAACTCTAAGACTGTGATTGATAACATTTTTACTAACATAGATGATCGGCTGGTAAACAGTGAGGTTGTGTTAATCGCATTATCTGATCATCATGGTCAGTTAGCTACTTTTTAACCTCTCTGTCGCTGACTTGAACTCTGGCCCTTTGTACAGGTTATCACGTCAATTCACAACCGCAAAAATATTCGTAGTTTTCCACTTTCATCTCAAAAGGGAGCTTTGGAGTGAAGTTTTTTGAATTGGGTGGTCTTGATACATTGTTTGATGTCTTCATGAATAAGTTGAAATATTATTTTTGATATTTCTTTCCCTTTACTCAGGAAGTCTATGAAAGGTAGAAAAACTCAACTTTGAAACCTAAACTTACTCCACAACTGTTATCTATGAAGGATCAGCTGCATTCTCTCTATTCTGACTCGAACCATCTAGAAGCAGCTCACCCTCTCCGATCTGAATACCGGCAACTGAGAAGGATGTACAAAAAGGAGATTCGTAAGCACAAGTCTGATGCTGTGTTAAATAGGATCCAGAAGTCTACCAACAAAACAAAGACAAACGTGGGAAATCATCAACGACCTTAAATCATCCAACAGTGAGCGAACTTATTTCATCCATCTGTCTGACGAGAAAGGATCCAGGATGGTGGAACCCAATCTGGTGGCTGAAGTGTTTAGTTCATTTTATTCCAGTATCGGTCAAACCAATGTCTACAGGCAGTAGTAAATTGGGTCGTCGCACGGAGTTGTACAGCCGGAAATGATCAGTAAAACACTCTTCTTCATTTTTCCTACCTCAGAAGAAGAGGTGATGAGGAAATTAGATCTCTAAAGCCTAAAAGTTCTGCTGGACCTGATGAAAATCTCTCCAAAGCTATTGAAGCATGTCGCTGATGCAATAGTCAAACCTCTTACGTATCTTATAAACCTGTCATTCAACCTGGGTCAGTTCCCCTTCATCACTAAAAAATGCAATTATAAGACCAGTTCATAAAAGGGGACAGAAGGACGACTGTAACAACTATAGGCCCATCTCGCTCACTTCCACATTGTCTAAAGGTGTTTGAGCGCATATTCCTAACAAGACTCCTGTCATTCATGAATTCAAACCAGGTGTTTTCTTTGAATCAGTTTGGGTTTATGAAGAATAGATCGACATCTGATGCCATGGCATTGTTTGGTTTCTTCTGTGGTTCAGTCCCTGGATTCTGGCTTGAAAAGTACTGGGATCTTTTTCGACTTGTCAAAAGCATTTGACATGATTGATCATGACATCCTGTTACGTAGGCTGTCTTGTCTTGGACTAAGAGGTGTCGCTCATTCGTGGATTTCTAGCTATCTTGGTGGAAGAGGTCAATTGGTTCAAATACCTTATGTGGATAGCAGTGGCTGTCTAACATCGGTTTCGGTCATCACGGCATTGGTCTCTAGGGGAGTTCCCCAGGGGTCAGTGCTTGGTCCCATTCTCTTCCTTCTCTTTGTGAATGAGCTACCCAAACAGGTCACTAGAGGAAAAGTCTGCCTTTTTGCAGACGACACTACCTTTTCAATTTCAGCTCGGCATCACAATGAACTTGAGGTTGCTATTTATGAGGAGACAGGTGCTTTAATGCAGTGGTTTCAGGAGAACCGCTTACTCTTAAACAGTGAAAAAACTAAAGTTGTTGACTTTAAGATTGCGAGTTCTGTCGGTGATGATAACAGAATGTTTCAAATTGGGTGATGATACAATCGAACCATGTCTTAACATTAAGTTTCTTGGGATCATCGTTGACAGAGGTCTTAATTTTGCTCAGCAAGTTGATGCGGTCTGTAAAAGGATTAGCTCGGGAATCTTTGGGTTGAGGCGCCTGTCTGCTTTCGCTGGTACCGATGTCTTACTAGCTGCTTATTATGGCATTGTGTATCCTTCTTTATCATATGCCATTGAAATTTGGGGCTTTGAGTGCACAAGGACCAAAGTATTATTCAAGCTTCAAAAGAAAGCAATTAGAATAATATTTGGGAAATCATGGCGTTCTTCTTGCAAACCTCTTTTTACTGACAACAACATATTAAACTTTTCCATCCATTTTACATTCTACATGTTGTCAAGTATGTCCATAGAAACTTACCTTTGTTCAAGTCTGACACTCTTCCACACATCTACGATCTCCGGGAATCGGGAAAAATCTCTGTTCCTAGGCATAAAACTGCTTTTTATGAACACCACCTTAAATATAATGGGATCAGGCTTTACAATGCACTACCGGGGGAGCTCAAGTCAGAGAATAATTTCAATATCTTTCGGTAACGGGTAAAGAAAATTCTATTACACGGTGTTGTTACAGCATCGGGGATTTCTTGTCCTGATGAACGAATTGAATGTAAATAGGTATGGGAACGAGCTAGTTGTAGATAGCTCTTTTCTTATTGTAACCCATAGAAATGTGCAATGTGATAATCATATGTAATTACTGTTGTACTGGATTACTTCGTCGTTTATTTTTGGTTGACACTATTGTATGGTTGAAAAACTGTAAAAATAAAGATTTTTGAGTTTGAGTTTGTCCCGCGCGGGCTTGGTATTTCCTGAACGGTTACAGATAAAACAAATAAAACTTGGAACACCATTACAGCTTCTATTAATGTACTTTTCATAGAGACCACTAATTAGATGTACTACTCGACCTATGCTCTAATTTAAAATTCCCTTCTGACTCCTTGCGGGCAATCTCCCTGACATGACAAAAAATGGTAGTTAGTTCAAAAAGTCTATTTTATAGGTGCAGTAATGATGTACCAAGTTTCATAGCTTTACCTGTTATCGTTAGGGAATTATCAAACCCAAGCGGGACTTTATACACCCTGTATATATATTTACGCTTTGAAAGTTTTTTCTCGTTAAAGAGAATTTTCGCACAGTTTTTAAAAGGTTGTTATTGCAGACAGTTGAATTTTGGAAGTAGATAATTCAGCAAGTTTTGAAGTTGATCATCAGTAAACCTACTTCTTGTTTTATTTTTAGAAATTTCATTTTGGAAAACAATTGCTAGCGTACATACGAGTCCACAAAGAGACTCGTTAGTTTAAAAGTATATATGTTTATAATACAATTGTTGTCCTCATTAACATATTTCGAATACAATTACAAAAATCTTGAATCGTACTCTTCTATTTACCCAGTGCTCTACTGTAAATCAATCTGTTCCATCTGTTTGTTTCCTGGTGCATCATTGACATTAATACCAAAACGGGGGAAAACATGGAAATTAATTTTAATTTTTCCAAAAGTCAGACAATTGGGAGTTTTTTTAGGAATCACTGTTAAGACTTATTCTGTCCGTCTTCATGGGCCATTGGTCGGTGCGGGGAGAGTCTATACATTATAAGGTCGATAGTATTGAAAAAAGTGCAACGGTCACAAACAGGATTTTAACCTGCGCTGTCTCTAACTCAGATTCGAAGTCCGACGTCCTAGACCGCTCGGCCATCGGCTCTCCCAATTGAATTGTAAATAACAGCTGAACTCCTCTTTCGGTTAATCCAATGCAGTGGCATAAGTACTAATTCGTATCATAACATTCACGTTGGGATATTTGTATGAAATGTTTTGCGTGCAATTACGCTCTTGTTATTATACTACAATTCGGGGCCGCAAAATATCATCTGCGGGCCGCAAAGGGGCCTCGCGTTGGCAACCCTTGCTTTACATCACGCTATACTACTACATGGATTTTCGTTATATGTGAAAAAAAAACATTTACTATGGAGAGAGGAGAGAGACTTTTTGGGTGTCAGGTGTTTTCGAAAAAAATCTATAATGTCTTTAAGCTTGTCTTTATCATATCTTGGAATATTTGAAGGGATGCATTTATTGACGATGGATTATTTGAAAGGGTAACAGAACACTTGCGGTTGTGATTAAAAAAGAACACATTCTCTTCATCACGTGTGTAAAACTGCGTGAGATAGGCTATACAGACAAAAATTAAAAACACTTTGGTCGTCGTATAAATGACGATGAACTCGCCAAACTCAAAGTTGACAAAATATTGTATTTTGTCAGTCTCTCGCCTTATCTGCTTTTTGTGATATGTGTTTGTTCAGTTTTCTGCAGTAAGTTTTTTACATACAACTGAGTTTGGCGAGTTCATCGTCATATGTCGATTAATCGTTAATATTTTATGTATGTGTATGCATTTAGTTTTTTTCAACTTAAAGAAGAGGATAGGCTCCAATCCTCGAAAAGTAGTTTTCTATTTCTGTAACATATAACGAGGAAAAATTCCCCGAAATCTGTTATACTTTCATGTGACGAGAATATTGATATCAACTCTGGAGGGGAGACCCGGATTCGGAGATTCTCAGCGCCAAAAGACAGCTGTGACTTCGGTCAGGGTAAAGAACAACTCAGCCTGTTTATCCTTGAGAACTATAAAGTTATGATGGGTGGTCTTACCTGATGGGTGAGTTGGGCTGGCGTTTGTTCAATTGGATGAGTTGGAGAACGTTTTCATTTTAAATGACCCTTTTCTTTGCCCAGGCCATGCCAACTATGTTGTATGTTTGTCAAGTTTAGGTATTAGAATCTATGAATTAGGACCTATGATCAGGAAAACCGAGCAATGTTGAAAAATGTGTGTTGTTCGTAGCGTGTAAATATATTAGCCTCAGAGTAGTTGGTACTGCTGTCCTTCATCTTCAGGATCAAGAGAGGTTATATTCATCGCCTTGACAGTTTAGTAGTCAAGGGCAGTGTGAGATGTATCATCAGTAAAGAATAATAGGTGAATCCGTGGTACGGTTTTGATAACCATGAGTTGGAGTATTATATTTAAAATTAAAACAAGACTACAAAAATGGGCTACGAAAATAGTTTTGAATGCACATAACTGTTAAGGTATCATGTTTTATGACTGTAATGAGTAATACTAACTTTCTTTCAGTACGTGTAAAATTGAAATTACTCTGAATATAATGAGATAAAAAATCAAGCCAGTATCTGATTTCTTACCATACGCATAGTTCACGACAGGTTACTATTACTGGAGTCCGTATTAAAGTTGTGTGACTTAGTTTCTCTATATATTATTTTGGGTGTCTGTAGTAAATTCAGTATCTTGGTGGGAAGTTTACCAGTTCTTCGTCAATTTCTAATGTGTATTGAGCTGTGTTATGACTACTTTTTGTACTCTTCTTTTGTACTGCACCTTGCACCTCTTCCGGGAGCTGTCCTGTAGGTAAAATAGAAGTCAATAATTTGACCACTGGGAATCAACATTTGTGGACCATTTCGAGAGTATAGTACCAGTTTTTGTGGAATTGTACAAACAGTTATTCTGCCGCTTCTGTAATATTTTTAAAACCCCGTGTCGTTTATTTCGAACTCACACGAAACGGTTCTATCAAACCGGTTTCAAAATAAGAAATACGGAGTTCTTGAAGTGTGCATTCCTAGTACTGATTGCTTCCTTGCCTGCACCTTTTTCGTGGGAAACCGCTTAAGAATTAACACAATTAAAAAAGAATTTAATGAAAATAGGAATATTTCAAGTATTTCTTTTTATCATTTTAGTTTATATGGACAAGGCCATACAGAAATAATTAATACAAAGATTCACAAAATATTGTATCTAATCAAAATTAATCTAAAAATTAATTAGCAACAGGTTCTTTTCAAATGTGGCTAACATGTGTTTCTCCCTGTGGGTTATGATCAAGATAAGAACAAAAATAAACATGATTTGTTTAATTTCGGTCTTAATTTGTTTTAGAATAGAACTCTAGAAGTATTACATTACAATTCTGAATTTTTACACAACACGATTTATTGTATATGATTTTAACATGGATGCCATAAATAGTTTATCTTGGAGAAATTAATGATCAACTATGCGACATTAATGGTCAAAGGCTTTAGGGTCGTCATAATAAAGTTAAAAGAAGGAGTTAAACGTTTGTGCAGAGTGAAAGATAAAACTTAAAAAGTATTATTGGTGACGCGTGAACCAAACCGGTTCGTAGACAAAATTTTGTGGTTTCTTCTAAAAGTTAATAGTGTTTATTGCTGAATATTTTTCAGAAGTTAAAGTATTACTGGCATTATTGAAATTGGTCTGTAGGCGACAGATAGTGATGTTTGTCGCTCACGTGTTTGAACCTGGTAAGAACCACGAAGGATTTCTGTCGAGGGCGAAGCCGAATTGACAAGGTGGAGTCAAGTATCAGGTTGAAGACGGTGAAGGATTGCTACTGCCCAGGTGTTGAGCTAACAAGGTGTTACTGCTATCCCCCTGTATTGTATGCTAATCTATTGCTCGCAAATACCCTCTATCCTAGAACCTATCATATAGTTCAATCTTCTCCAGTCCGCGGGAGCTTTCGGCATTTGAATAAATTATTTAAATAGCGGTGTTCGCGTGTGATGCTATCGGTGTATGCGTCAGGTGTTGTTTTGTTCCCCCGCGCTTATTCAGCTCCCGCGCTCCCCGGATTCCACCGTTCCTTATAATGGCGACTCCGGACCAATCAGATGTTTCGTGATTCCAATTCTTATCGCTGACATTGACACAGGTATCCGATCTTCTACCGGTACATGTTAAGTAGACAACATTTCTGCCGCTTGCCAGTCTTGCGCCAATTCATCTCCAGAGTGCTCTTCAACTTGCGAGTTTGCCTAAACGTGGAAACTGTAAGAGATACAGCGAAGATTACAAGGACAAAGTTATGCGTAATAACAAGACAAACAAATCATTGTGGTTGAGTTAATTATACTCGCTGCGCTCAAAAAATCTTCAAACCGCCACAGTCTTCTTATTAGTACGTATATTTACACGTTTTTTTTTACATCAAATCTGCATGAAATGTATACTAGTTTTTAAATATTATTATGAAAAGTTTTTTAAAACCAGCAAGCACTGGGGTAGGGTCCGAGGCCATTGTTTTGAACGGAATGACCCATTGTTTACTTAATTAAAAGCAAGTATATTTCGTACATAAAATAAATAATAAAAACTCGTTTTTTGTATTGTCGTTTGAAGAGAATTCTATTAATCGAACTGTTGGTAAAGATGGTTGATCACATGGTATTTGTACATATTTTTAGATTGTTACACAGCTGATCGTAAAACCTCATGTTTACCTACCCTTAACTATTGGAATAGAAAAATCCCTTTTCTTAAAAAAATGGAGTATTTTGTAACAGCTGATCCCAAAAATAAGTGCAGTGCAATGTCAGATTATCGGTCAGGTTTACCAACAAACAATTCGACTAAAATTTCTCTTGAAACGACCATATAAATAAATGATTTTTGTTATTTATTTGATGAAAACCACAAGGAGAGTATAAAAAATATGGTATTTTTGAAATCAAGAAAATATATAATTTCTTTTAATTAAGTAACAATGGGTCATTACATTAAAATAATTTACTCGAACCATACACTCTGTGTTTGCTGGTCATAAACCATTTTTCATTATAATATTTAAAAACTAGAATAGTTTTAATGCCGATTTAATCTAAGAAACGTTACAATATAGGTACTAATAAGAGAACTGTGACAGTTTGAAGATTTTGACCAAAAACAGTTTTTTGAGCGCAGCGAGTGAACGATGCAACCAATATTTAACTCAACCACATTGACTTGTTTGTCTTGTTACGCACAACTTTGTCCCATGTAATCTTTGTTGTATCTCTTGTAGCTTCCAAGATCCCTCAGTGTCCATAAAATTTGTAACATATGGTATACATTATCACAATATATGACAATGGTTTGTCGTATGTCGTATATTGTAAAAATGTCTATACGGGAATGAAAAATTCATTACAATCAAATTCAAAGTGGTATATATATATATATATATATATATATATATATATATATATATATATATTAAACTAAAATTCTGTATCAACAGAACGACTATCTCAAAAAAAATTCAGGGCTTAAAGATGGATAGCTGAAACTATAGTTAAATAAATTAATAACGCGAATAATACGTTCTAATGTAATAAATAAATAGTTATAATCTAACAGAGGCTAATTACAACAGTAAAATTATATTAACAAATAACAACAGGAAAAATTCTATCACCATAAATTCACACAGTACAATTAACAAACAAATAAATAAAATTCATTACAATGGTAGAATTGATTCATAACGAGTTTACAAAGCGATCTTTTGAGGGGTTTGATCAGCTCAGTTTGCTGATATAATGGAAGCTTATAAACAACTTTTTTCATAAGAAGAAAGACGTTTTAAGGGTTGGTAAGATTGTATTATGTTTATATCTGGTGTGATATGATGATTGAGAAGAATACTTTTGGGAAAACAAATGGGAATGGTAAATTACATTTGAGAAAAGGGGTTTACATTACACTTTTTATTGGTTAAATTAGCAATGGCACGAACTATATTATCTTGATTTAAATATCGTAATTGTGTGATGTGATGAGAAAGGGTTAAGAAAATAATTTCACATAGGAGATTCGAAGTGTCATATTTGTGCATGGTAGACTATCAAAACTATGCCTGCATCCATCATTTTTATAGAGTAAGTATTGTCTAGTGAGCTCCCCAAGTGACATTACTCTCAATCAGGAGTAATGTGTAGAAGTTGTGTTTAGTGTTTAGTGTAGCCGGAGATACGGATCATCTGTGTTTATCGGCCAGTTGTCTGCCTCGCTAATAAACTTTACTCGCAATCAATGCTACTTAATCAATGATTGGTTATTTTTAACTCTTTAGATACATTTGGATTCACACTTTATTAACGAACTGTGGGTTGTGTGGATTCACAAATATGTTTATTTTCCTTTAATATTCTACTCGAGGGTGTATTTATTTGTATGTATATTTTTATCTTTTTTGATCGAGCATAACGTGCTAGTTTTTAGTGTTAAATACCGCTTATTGACTTACTTGACGTTTTATAAATAAAAGGGTGTTCCCTGGTATGTTAGGAGTCAGGGAGAAGATCGCTGTAATGTGATAACTCGTATACTGCGATGATTTAGTGTTAATATACTCATGTTTTCAAAAGGTTTAAAGCTTGACTATAAAATACTGGAAATAACCTGCAGGGTGCAGCAAACGTAATTTTTCTTAGTAAAAGAAATATAATTTCCCATATAACGTTTCCATATTTTTTAAAATTAATTTTAAGATTAATTTTAACTATTTGTTAGCAGTGGTGTTTTTGTAAGGAGAGCTAAGATATACCCCTGTAGTACTGTTAAAGATAATCGAAAATTCTGTTAAAGAATAGTAAAGATACTATTCTATCGTAAGGAAACGATTGTCCAAAGTAAAACAGTTGGGGACAAGGAGTAAAATGCTGAAACTCGTTTAGGACGGCTATAAAGCAAAAGGAGAGCTAAGATATTTCCCTGTAGTGCTGTTATCTTTACTATTCTATCGTAAGGAAACGATTATCCAAAGTAAAACTGTTGGGGACAAGGAGTAAAATGCTGGGACTCGTTTAGGACGGCTATAAAGCAAAAGGAGAGCTAAGATATACCCCTGTAGTGTGGTTATCTTTACTATTCTATCGTAAGGAAACGATTGTCCAAAGTAAAACTGTTGGGGACAAGGAGTAAAATGCTGGGACTCGTTTAGGACGGCTATAAAGCAAAAGGAGAGCTAAGATATACCCCTGTAGTGCTGTTATCTTTACTATTCTATCGTAAGGAAACGATTATCCAAAGTAAAACTGTTGGGGACAAGGAGTAAAATGCTGGGACTCGTTTAGGACGGCTATAAAGCAAAAGGAGAGCTAAGATATACCCCTGTAGTGTGGTTATCTTTACTATTCTATCGCAAGGAAACGATTGTCCAAAGTAAAACTGTTGGGGACAAGGAGTAAAATGCTGAAACTCGTTTAGGACGGCTATAAAGCAAAAGGAGAGCTAAGATATACCCCTGTAGTGTGTAAGGGACCGGAGTGAAGCTGGGACCGCTATTATATGTTAAACAGATTAGCGGCGGGCAGAAGTCGACTGTGGTTGCCGCCGCAGCTGAAATGTGGCGTCGCGGCCGCTTCACTACAAGCACCCGGAATGTGCAGTAGCAGTCGCCAAATATTTTTGGGATTACAAAGCAGCATTGTTTGATAAATCAGTCGGGGTAATTGAGTTATTAGGACGGTTTGACCGGACCGGTTCCCTTTGCCCGGTCTGGTGTAGACTGCCGCGTCCGGTGTGTGAGCCAGCCACCTGTGCGAATCTTCCACTTCCACTGTACACACTCCGAGTTTTGTTGCAAAGTAAGCCGCTCAAAATTGTCCAGTCATTTTGCAGATGTAATGCATTTCAGATTCTATATAGGTATTTACAGGTGGGGTAACACTTATTATTATTGTATATGACGAATCGCCAAAATATGAGTATTACTCTCAATTGGCTTTGATTCTTGACTGTCAGGGACCTGACTATCCGATTTTTCTTGTTCTCGGCCGTATATCCTCGTGCATCCCTATTCGACCCCAGTTTTCTGTCTGCAGAGAATATCTTATTGTTACCTCTCCAACAATGATATCCCCGCGGCTTTCATTCTAAATCTCGGCTGATAATATTGTTTGAAAGATAAATGCTCAATCCTTTTTATATTCTAAGCGCTACCTCATCGCTACGACATCAGTGTTGATTTTCGTTGAACCAATATCCATCAGTATAAATAATTGAATTTGGTCCTTGTAACCAAGTGGCTTTTAGAACATCTAGTGTAATTTGGTAATATTATCTTTTTACACATGTCTTGCGTACCTCTGAACCGTGAAAAAACATAAAACATTTCTAATTGAATGTTTCAAGTTTGATCTGTAACAGAAATCCAGAGGCATTGTGGCCGACTTCCATTTTGATTTTTGTGTCAAAAAGCAGGTTTGTCAAAATTATAACGCATTTAGTACATCTTTAGTCCTGCCCTTGACAGATTAAAACAGCGCTTATCGTTAAGAGCCCCTTGCAGGGAGCTATATGAGTCTTGTGTTATGGTCATGAGGTAGAATCTCGCCTGGTCCCCATCCAAGCGCTTAATCTTCTTTTATAGTTTAAACCTTCAGTAAGAGATGTTTATTTCTCACTCACGACCTTGTACTATTGTTTGCGTATTTTATATCTACTTGAGACTGTAGTTCACCCTGAGGAGGCGGTGTTCCGGTCGATATGGGTTGTTCAAAGATGTTATTACTTCACCTGGCTACATGAGAATTGCAAGACACGAATACTTACAGAGACACATTTCTATAAAAGTCTTCATATTGGTCCCTGTATGGTTAGTATCTATTATGACGTTGGTTATCTTTGTCGGGCTTGCAATGCTTGTGATCCCCTCAACACCGCTTGTTCCTTTATCACTAGTTCTGGTACTTGGTACTAGTCCAGGATCATATGTATTGTTTTTTTCGTACCGCCATGATACCCACCTGGTTTTCACGGGTAGGTCCGCTTTATCTTGAATATGTCAGACATGATCTTAATCAAAATGCTAGTTTATGCTGTATCCAAATATCATGGAACTTGTTGAGAGAAAATCGAAATAACCGCGTAGGTTCTGAGTCAACTCAGTGGTTCTGACGGAATCTTATAGAGCTTAAACGTCTTCTATTCTATAGCTGATTGACACAATCACTGATTCATTTTTAGTTCACGTTTCGATTCTTACATTTAATGGTCTTACACATATCTTACTTAACCTTTAACCGAACATATACATGTAATCGGTATTAAAAAATCAAATTGTCGTTCTAGGTGTGGATTTTCAATTTGTTTTCATATGATTGTTTTAAATTGGATACCTTGTTTTAGGTATGTCATAAAATTGACATCACCTTCGTTTAAATGTTATCAAAAGTTTAAGTTTTGACAGGATAACAGGATTTCGGACATTCGCCATCGTTATGTTTCACAAAATGTATAACACAACGTTTCGAGCATGGGAATCTATCCTCTTCGTCAGGACAGATTTCCTCCTGACGAAGAGAATAGATTTCCATGCTCGAAACGTTGTGTTATACATTTTGTCACGTATAACGATGGCGAATTTCCGAAATTCTATTATCACCTCAATGATCTAAGAGACACCGCGATGATGCAGTTCTCCTCGTGGGTTGCGATGCACCAGATATTGTATCCGCCAGGTACCAGGTATCCGCAGGTGCCGTGCCGCTCCACGCAGCCTCACAGTTCACACCGCTATATAAACGAGGTGTACGACCGCGCAAAAGCACGAATGTTCCGTAATATGCACTCTTCACGTTTCTTCGAGCCTTTGTCTTTTCTTCTTTGTCATTTGCTGCACTCGTCCATGTGGAGTGCGTGCTTAGCATAATGGGAGAGCTGTAGGGGAGTCACCTTTCGGGATGCGGACAAAGAGTTGTTGCTGGACGTGTTGATATATTGCGGTCTGTTCTCTAGGGAGTTTTAATTTGTTTGCGTTTTCTTTACAGTCCGTACAAGTATTTTGTAATCAGTGGAGCGTTCAAAGACCAGCGTCGACGCTGCCTCTCTTCCTTAGCCACTAACACGGCTGGCTCTCCGAGGTTTAACTGTTGAAATAGTATTTATTTGAGTAACAGACCACTAGAACGAATTGGACTGTAAATCCATAGTTCTCAGCAGGCTGTGCCCGTGTTGGGTGGTACCGGGACTGTTCGTCACAATATACACAATCAAAGTGCTTCTTGAAATTACTAAAATTGGAATATCAGCCTACAATATGTATTAATTGCCTTAGAGCACGTAAGAAACCTGGATATAAAAATAAGAAATGTATTTTAATCCTTTGCGACTTTCTAAAGTTTAATTGTGAAGTTGGACAAAAACTACAAAACATACTTTGTAATGGTGATGAAATCGGTATATTTACTTTAAATTTTAAACTGTCTTAGCAACAGCCCTTTGTATACCTTTTCCTAAAGACGGGATAGATTGAAAAGTTTTATCATTCCACGTTAAGGGTGTCTTGTAATCAGTCCCAAACAGAAACAGGTTAAGAAAAGGCTATAAACATTTATCTGTACGTAAAATATGACTTGAGGGTGAATGCACACACACACACACACACACACACACACACACACACACATATATATATATATATATATATATATATATATATATATATATATATATAATGTAATTTTCTTAAATAATAGCTTATTCAAATTACGTTTTTTTATATTTCGTTTAAAAATTACTACTTCCTTAAGAGATAACATCACAAAAAATTATTATAAACTTTAAAATGTGTCATTTCCTGAATTTTTATATATACACCTACTGTAAAAAATTCAAATTCACTTCAAAAAAATACTTTTCTGGATTTTTGGAAATTATCGTAAAGGGCTGTGACTCTGAGATAAGGATAACGGAGCAGACATCGATTGCACAGTAATCACATGACTCTCGCTTATTAATAAACGCACAGTATTTTATGAATTTTGAAGGCAGCAGCATTACATAAAGGTCTGTACATTTGCCGTCATTAAATGAAACTACATAGTACTACGTTTCTACAATCAGATGTTACAAAGGGAACGAATCTTGCTGATGTGTTGTGACACGCAGAAGCAGAACATGCTGTGTGTCAACTCCGTGCACACTATCACTGACCGACAATTGACGATCGTAATTAAGTAGTCTGTAGTTAGACGTTTGGTTAAAATCTACCTCAGAATTAGTTAACGAATACGGTTGACTGTTTACAGAATTTCAATTCTAAATGGAACTTATTTCCGTAACAGCATCTGCAACAAACACATTTCGAGTTAGACCTTTGCTGACACCTCATCCTGATTGTCAGGTGTCTCTTCACTCTAGGTTTAGTGGTGAACAGAAAAGTCACGCCATAACTCTGGAGACTTCCCTCGTCATCGTTAACTTACTTGATAAAATTTCCAAAATAATATTGTCTTCAAGCCCTTTGCGATTATTTTAGTTAAATCTTCTGTCTACTCCACTCGGATGATTCACCAATGTCGCGAGACAGGCGGTTCAATAATTAATGGACAGTCTCATTATTAAAATATCAAAGGTATGAAATTAGGGTCGCACGGTCCTAATTTCACCGTGGAGAATTGCCTGACAGTTGTTGTGTAATGTGGAGACATCTGTGTATATGTAAACACAAATGGAGAATTTCAAAATTTAAAATTTACAGTTTGACTTTGAGTAAGCACGTTTTTAAATAGGCGTCTATTTTAATAATGTAAACTGCAAACCCAAAATATTAAATTTGGAAATTTTTCTGGTGTGTTTAAGATGTTTACAACGTGTATTCAAAAATAGATTTTACTCACACAAAACAGTTTTGTTGCTTATTTAAAGTAAATTATAAAAGTTATTTCAATAGAGCGTTATTTTCTATCCTTACCTTCTAAAGGAACGAAAACGCTGTTAACGCGAATAAATCTCATGTTCCGCGTACTCAAATATAAAATGTTTTAAAAACAAAGGGAAATTCCCAATTTAGAATATTTAAACGGGCGCCTATTTAACAAAATGTGTTTTTTCAATTCCGTAAGGAATTTTAACACGTCGAGCACTCGTATCTATGTTATTAAGGGAAATATAAAAAGTACTAAGAGTAAAAAAGTATTAAAATCTGGTTTTATAACGACATCAGTAATACAATACAGGATGTTCTATAAGAAAAAAACGAAGTTGACCGCAATAACGGAAAATGGTGGCAGTTTTAAAACGTTTGGAATATATATTTTTAAATGTCTCTAAAATCAATGTAAGGTTCCCATCTAAAGTTTGCTGTCGGATTTATAGTTTAAGATCACAATGGTGGCACATTAAAAATGCGATATACTTATAGTACTCAAATTATATATATATATATACCTATATATATATTTGTATAGTAAGAAATTGAATTGAACTAGGAAAATAGTTCACATAAAAATTATTTTATTGTTTCATATGTTTACAAAATATTTTATCAATACATAAATAAAATTTAATTTAGATTTCGTGATCTTGGATTCCATAGACATCAGAACTAATGTGTGTGTTATCACAAAAATCAATAATAATTTAGTTTCAAACTGTCTTAAAAAAGGTAGGGTTTATTTGTATGCAATAAAGTAGCAATAGATGTGATGTGCAGTCGCCAAACCAATCTGCAATATTAAAATTGAGGCGAGCTGAATTGCCGGATTTTTCGAAATAAACACATTGTAATACTATTAAGGTGAGATCTACTCGTAGATGAGTGAGTACCTTTTCCGATTTTAAAACACAAACTTAGTGTCAAGAGCCAATACAACGATATGATTATCTCGATTATATTAGAAGAAACGTGGGCAATAAAACAGAGTTTTCAATCTAATTCTATCAACCATCTGAGCCTCTAATAAATTTTTAAGTGAGTTTTTCATAGGGGTAGCGATTGACAGATATATGTCCCTCAGACCCTGGGGTAATAATTTCGTCAAGTACTATAAAATTAATGAAACCGACATGAAAAGATTGTAACAGTCTTCTTTTATGTCTTACAAATTACTATATAAAACTGTGTACATATTTAACCTGCAGTATATGTAGATTATTCGAGTTATTGGACGCGTATATTCCAATGAATCGTTGACCGACTTCTGTTCTACGGTATAAAAATACGAGTTCAAACTGTATATGGATTTGTAGTTATTTCAAATGCCTACAGAGGCGACAGCCTATCATATTAAAGCTGGTGGTGTACGACCGTCGGTAGTAACAAGGCGAGAACTTGTCGGTACATGTGTCGGTACTTGTCGCACACAACTGAGTTGTCAGAGGGAACTGTGGGCCGTGGACCGGTCCGATTTACAACATCCCAACGATCGCCCCACTTCTCATCGTCGGAGATACCAATTACCCGTTATTTACGCGCGAATCCGGCGACAGTAACATCTGTAATGACGATGCCGCAGTGCCAACTGAACAACACCGAGACCGTGCAGCTGTAAGGTGCTTTTAATTTGCGATTTACGGGCCGGGCTTGTCACATTTTATGCCGGTTTTATTCTTGTGATTTTGTTCCTTGTTGTTATGCGCCATCAAAGTTGTCTGCTGCCAGTCTCGCCGGGGTATAAACCTGGAGTGTTGCCTCCCTCGGGACCGTCAGAAGCCTTTACGACCCTTACCTAACGTCTCCCGGCTACCAGCCCTCTGACGGTTCGGTTCACCCGTTCCTTGGACCGCCGTTCCTTGCCGTACGGCGTACCTCGAGGCTCATTGCTAGAAATGTATGTGAGCGGTGTTTACGTAATGTTTACGGTCCTACATAGTTTGTACTAGCTGCTTCTAGACCGTTAACCTTAAATGAGAATTTACGACCTTTTGTCGACTGTCATGATTCGCCTTAACGTTTTACTCTGTTTTATTACAATTCCTATAAAGTTTACTCCTTTTAAATTATCTTGGGAATACTTACAGCAAATAGTTTGAAACGTTTATATTCGCCGATGTATATTCCAAGAGTAGGTTTCTACATACATCTGCTTTGTGTATAAGGGAAATGGTAAACTTGTTTCAAATAGATAAGTTATCTAACAGATAAAAATACTGTTAAGAAAGTTATAACAGATAAGAATACTGTTAAGTAAGTTATCTAACTGATAAGAATACTGTTAAGTAAGTTATAACAGATAAGAATACTGTTAAGTAAGTTATCTAACTGATAAGAATACTGTTAAGTAAGTTATAACAGATAAGAATACTGTTAAGTAAGTTATCTAGCAGATAAAAATACTGTTAAGTACATTATTGTCCGAAACTGCACTACCCGCTGATAGATAAAAGAAAAATCAAAGATATCCCTCGTACTTTTTGCATCTCGCGTTATCTATTCAATATAATGTGTGCCGTAAACATTTACCCAATATTACAGATCAGATTTACAGATGATTGAATGTAAAACATCCCAAATCCTAAAACTACATTATTTTGTAAAATTATCAGTACTTTGCCTTTCTAAAACGTGCTTTAAAAACAACTACCGTTAATAGCACCCGATACCTCTTTATTTGATAGTCTTCTTTATAAATGAAAGAAATATATTTGAAAACTTGTAGTATCTTGATTTTGTAAAATTTTGGACCATATAGTGCAATGATAAATGTAATTCCTTTTGCATCTACATTGTACTCAAATGATTTGGTGGCGTAAAGTAAATTCTTGAGAGGACTCAATAAAGTTAATATTATTTCCCACTTCCCAATAAACTTAAGTTTCAAATTTGAGGTTATACTCGTATTTCCTAAGAACATTTCGTAATAAACAATGTATAATTGTAATGTATGGCTAATGTAGGACAAAGAAAGACAATAAAAATTATGAGAGTAGTTTTGGTGTGGACCAAAAACATTATACAAAAGAGAAATTATGCAATGATTAAAATTACTATTAGTTTTCCGTTATAGTTTGTTGTGGTAAAGTAGAAACTTTGCTGTACACGAGTCCGGAAAGATGTGTGTTAGTCCTCAATCACAAACACCGAATGTACTTTCGCAACATAGTGTGTACAGGCCTGTACATGTCTTTTTCACCTTCACATATCTGTGGTAAATTAAACACAATATCGTAAAGAAATTAATAAAAATCATAGTTTATTCACATTTTGTTCGTACCGTTATTACATGTAAAATATAAATTTAGAAGTAATTTATATTGTCTTTATTAGTAAAATTTTTATGTACTGTTGGCTGGGAATGTATTATGTAATGTCATTCTGTACTGAGAAAATTGAAGTGTAATCTTAAAAATGTTTCTCAATCTTGCATTCACCTTGGTATTTTATCGGTACTTTGTAGACAGAAAAATTACGTGATTTAGCATTTTACTATGCTTTCGGTTTGAGTTACAAATTGAAGGAATATTAACTTAAGTTTAAAGTAAAGGCCTGTTTTACTTCAGACAACATTATGCATACATTTAACGATTATCTTGATCGCGTACCTTCGTATCACTTTCATATAAATAACGTTTTTGTAATCTTGTTCAACAGGATTTAGAGTGTCAAAATATTTGATAATGGCTGTTAAGATTAAGAATTAAATCGGTAGAATACGATATAAGAGAGGGATCAATAAATAGTCAGGGTAGGAGCAGGTGTAGAGCGCGACTATTACAACCGCCCCCTCGCCCCCGCCCTAGTGCACAGCGAGGGTCGGCAATACTTGTTTACTTGTCATCCAGCCGAAAAAATGTTTTGGTCTTGTCCTTATGAGCCATTTCCAGTGTGTGGTAATCCCCTCCCCTGCCCCTCCCCGCGTACCCGATTATTGGCCCGCTGATCGAACGGCTGGGGTCTCGGATCTCCTGTACTGGTAATCCAGTTTGTTGTCACATCGGCGCCTCCGCCCATTTAAAGCCGGCAAAACTACTAGCGATTGACGGTCAAGTGCTTCACATGATGACACTTCGGACACATCCACTGATAAACAGCACTATTCTGCGAACAGTATGTATATACATTATAGTTTTTTTACGTAGGAATGAGAGAGTTTGTACAGTTCCACGTAGGAATGGGACAGTCAGTGTACTACTACGTAGAAACATTGCAGTCAGTACAGTTCCTCGTACGAATAGGAGAGAGTCGGTGTACTACCACGTAGAAACATTGCAGTCAGTACAGTTCCACGTAGAATTGGGAGAGAGTCGGTGTACTACTACGTAGAAACATTGCAGTCAGTACAGTTCCACGTAGGATTGGGAGAGAGTCGGTGTACTACCACGTAGAAACATTGCAGTCAGTACAGTTTCACGTAGAAATGGGAGAGAGTCGGTGTACTACCACGTAGAAACATTGCAGTCAGTACAGTTCCACGTAGGATTGGGAGAGAGTCGGTTTACTACCACGTAAAAACATTGCAGTCAGTACAGTTCCACGTAGGATTGGGAGAGAGTCGGTGTACTACCACGTAGAAACATTGCAGTCAGTACAGTTCCACGTAGGATTGGGAGAGAGTCGGTGTACTACCACGTAGAAACATTGCAGTCAGTACAGTTCCACGTAGGATTGGGAGAGAGTCGGTGTACTACCACGTAGAAACATTGCAGTCAGTACAGTTCCACGTAGGATTGGGAGAGAGTCGGTTTACTACCACGTAAAAACATTGCAGTCAGTACAGTTCCACGTAGGATTGGGAGAGAGTCGGTGTACTACCACGTAAAAACATTGCAGTCAGTACAGTTCCACGTAGGATTGGGAGAGAGTCGGTGTACTACCACGTAGAAACATTGCAGTCAGTACAGTTCCACGTAGGATTGGGAGAGAGTCGGTGTACTACCACGTAGAAACATTGCAGTCAGTACAGTTCCACGTAGGATTGGGAGAGAGTCGGTGTACTACCACGTAGAAACATTGCAGTCAGTACAGTTCCACGTAGGATTGGGAGAGAGTCGGTTTACTACCACGTAAAAACATTGCAGTCAGTACAGTTCCACGTAGGATTGGGAGAGAGTCGGTGTACTACCACGTAGAAACATTGCAGTCAGTACAGTTCCACGTAGGATTGGGAGAGAGTCGGTGTACTACCACGTAGAAACATTGCAGTCAGTACAGTTCCACGTAGGATTGGGAGAGAGTCGGTGTACTACCACGTAGAAACATTGCAGTCAGTACAGTTCCACGTAGGATTGGGAGAGAGTCGGTGTACTACCACGTAGAAACATTGCAGTCAGTACAGTTCCACGTAGGATTGGGAGAGAGTCGGTGTACTACCACGTAGAAACTTTGCAGTCAGTACAGTTCCACGTAGGAATGGGAAAGACAGTACAGTAAGAGCCGGTACCAGGTATTTGTACTTTAGCTACTCTCCCATTTCGATACCAAGAAAAGTAATGAGTGTGACAGTTGATTCTATTCACAGAGAAAATTCATTTATTTTTTATCGAAAGACTTGTCTATGTTCTTTTAGAATCCAAATTGGCTTTGGCTTCTCTGATCATCACGCCCGGATCAGCACAATTATTATGTGTTATTGGACTTCCAACCTATTTTGTATACGGGTGTGGAAAATAGTTTAAACCGAATTGAGTACAGCAGGCTTTGAAAACTATTGATTGTAAATTTTGCATATTTCACTTTAATGCCGCCGTGTAGAAAACCTACCTGTCAAAACCGAGCCTAAAGGTTCTGTCTTAAAAAGAAGAGCAATATTCTGTTATTAAAGATTCTTTTGAACTGTTATTAAATTTAGAAGTAATGCTAATTATAGAATATCATTTTACTGTCAGGCGACAAAGATGTGCAATGATCGATGTTGCATAGCGACATCACATATTTAATGGACTCTCAACATCCTCTCAATAGGAAGATGTTATTTGTGTGAAATTATCTTACAACAACAACTCATTTCAAATTTACACTTAAGTCAATAATTATATAATCAAATAAAATGTGAATAAAATAAATGACGTGTACAAGTATATATTTTTTAAGTGATCAAAATGATGAACAGCCGTCATTAGGCCTATAACCTTTTAAAGAACCACAAACTTAAATGTAAGGTACATTAGAAATTTCAAAGTTAGCGTAATAACACATATATTAATGCTTTAGAATACGCAGTACTTAAAACTAAATAATAAATTAATGTTAGTTATCCTGAAGTCGCATCCTATTTATTTTTTCTATTACAACTAAGTTATGTGGAATGGATAGTACAAGAACATGTACGTTTAGTTTATGGTTAAAAATGAACGTGACTTTTGTACACTTGAATTAATTGTCTTTTGATTTTATTTTAAATTATTTTGAATACGCACCAAAGTGTTGTAGTCCTGTGAATAATGTAATGTAATTGACGTTGTAATACGATGTTGTGTTTGCCTCACAACATCAAAGAGATTGAATTGAGTCGATGAAATTAATTGACTAAACATATTACAAGTATTTTAGTGCACTAACAACACTACTTAATTCCAGCGGTGTTCGACCGTCATCGGAGAGAGAGAGATACATCGAGAAGTTAAAACTGTTGTAAACGTGCTAGCAGGAGTGAGTTATGCGCTGTAATTAGAGTGATACTCCAGATTGAAACATTTGTTTAACAACCCTTGCAGGGGTCCTCCCCTCGGCTGTGACCATCAGAGCTAATGTGTGGCGAGCAGCTGTCACGGTGCAGGGCACATCACTCGGTCCTGCTTGCTCGGCTTGACGTGCGACACTGACACCGCGGTGCATCATCAGGGCGTCACCATTTTCACAAATATTTCTACGCATTGATTGGCTTGGTCGAGAGTTTTTAGTTACACTAACTTCTGCTAATTTTTTATGTTAACAGATTATGGTGTACCGTACTACGTTAGATTAAATTAGACTTTTAAATAAAGTCTGTAACAAAATTTGTAATGTAAGGAACAAAAGGCATGTTAAAAATTGATTAATGTTGTGAGCAGTGTGCAGGTGAAAATTGTTTAATGTTAGGAACAGAGGGCATGTAAACATTGTTTAATGATAGGGTCAGTGGCCATGTGAAAATTGTTTAATGTTAGGAACAGAGGGCATGTGTAAATTGTTTAATGTTAGGAGCAGTGGCCAAATGTTAGGAACAGAGGGCATGTAAACATTGTTTAACGATAGGGTCAGTGGCCATGTGAAAATTGTTTAATGTTAGGTGCAGTGGCCATGTGAAAAATGTTTAATGTTAGAAGGAGTGACGATGTGAAAATTGTTTAATGTTAGGAGCTGTGACGATGTGAAAATTGTTTAATGTTAGGAGCATTCAGTGGCCATGTGAAAATTGTTTAATGAAAAGAACAGAGGGCATGTGAAAAAATGTTCTACCAACACAAGAGAGATACGTCCTATGCTTATCAGGCGTAAGTGTATTAAACAGCGTTGTATTTGCCACAACACAGGCTTGCAATGATATGTCTTGTACTATAATGCCTTCAATTTATATGTGTACTGTACTATATAATAAGGGGTATTTAATATATTAAAATGGGATAGCTTTGCTATTTTATTATTTAAAAACATGTTACACATAAATAGTAAACCGTGTTGATAGTTGTTATAAAATCAACCGAAATGCATAAATTCAAGAATATAACTATGTATGTAATACAGGAACATTTTCAGTCTTTTGATAATAAATCTTATCTTCATATTAGTTATATAAGGTCATTTCAGTTGTATCACGATATTCTTTAAAATGTGCGAAATGAATGTAATTTCATGCACACGTTTGAGTACGGCGCGGTGTGACAGGAACGGGCTTTGTTGTGTAAAAGGGCGAAATATCGGTCGTATTTACGCGGTAAACCGCCACTCGAGCCGGCCGTGTGGCGGAGGGTAACAATTTCCCGGTATCGGCACGAGCCTTGCCGAGATGATCGCAGATTTAACTTGTCACCCCTCAAGCAATAGCGCATTCAAATATTTCTCGCCTACAGTGGTGGCGAGATCCCCTGTCAGTCTAACCCTCTGTTGTGCTAAACCCGCAATACCCCGCCTGCCTACCTTACACTCTTCCTTCTTTGTGTCTCTCTGTTCGTCCGCTTTGGTCATTTTTGTTGGCAGAAATAACACCGCGTTCTGTGAACATCACTGACACCTCTATCCTTCCGAGTGGCAGCGCCAAATGTGCTCGACGGCAAGCTATTTGTCAGTTAAATAGGGAGATACGTGTGTACTTGGAGGTACGATGAAAAACTGTAAAGTTATTACAAGGAGAAGACTTTACCTCAGTTGCGATTACAGTGACTTGCGGCTTCATAAACTGTTCGCTGTTTTAGTTAGCACAAATTCAGAACATACAAAATGTTTAACTTACAGCCTGGAAAGTATACATGGAATACCTTTAAAACCACCACCGTGGAATATACTCACCTACCACCCCCCCCCCATGCCCTACCCCATATACCCTACCTTCTTTCCATGGAATATTTTTAAAAGAATTTTATTAAAAGAAAGAATTTCCAAGATGTTTGTATGAAATGAGATACGGCTCCGGATTTAACTCCATGTTACACTATAGGAATATAATGTGAAATGTAAAAAAGCTTTACATTATAAAAATTGGGTTTTTAAATTACGTAAAACTCAAAGTTTTGAAACAAAAATGTAGTTTGTGTACTTTTTCTCGTCATAATCATGCTCAGAAATAACCCTGTTGTATTTAAATAGAATTAAGTATATTTGTGTAGTAACGAAACAAGACATATGTGAACGAACACATCCTGAAAAGTATACATGAATTCTATCCTTTATGCATGGAACACATGAAAAAGAATTTAATTATAAGGTAAAAATTTGTAAATTTTCATTTTTATTAACAAAATGTTTGTATGAAAGGAGAGAGGCTCCGGAGTCAACTCCATAGAATACTTTAGAAATATAATGTGAATTGCTAAAAAGCATTATTTAATAATAGATAAATAAATGTTAAAATTACGTACAACTCGAAATTTTTAAATAAAAATGATATTTTTTACTTTTTCTCGGCATAATATTGCGTCAGAAATAACTCTATTGCATTTAAATAGAGTTAACTGTATTTTTGTAGAAATGAAACAAGACGTGTGTCAACAACTACATCCTAAAAGTATACGTGACTTTTATCCTTTTTCATGGAATATTTTTAAAATAATTTCGTTTAAAGGTAAATATTGGTAAATTTTCATTTCCATTAACAAAATGATTGTATGAAATCAGAGACGGCTACGGAATCAACTCCATAGGGTACTTAAGGAATATAATGTGAAATGCAAAAAAGCTTTACTTAATATATATACAAAAATTAATTGCGACCAACTGGAAGTTTTGAAATAAAAATGTAATTTTTTTACTTTTTCTCGTCATAATCTTGCGTCACAAATAACTTTATTGTATTTAATTAGAACTAACTGTATTTTTATAGTAATGAAAAAAGACATTGTGAAAAAACACATCCTGAAAAGTATACATGACTTCTGTCCCTTTTCCATGGAATCTTAATAAAGAAATTTCATTAAAAGGTAAAAACTGCTAAATTTTAATTTCTATCAAATAATGTTTCTATAACGTGAGAAACGGACTCGGATATAATTTTATACTCTATAGAATACTTTAGAAATATAATGTGAAATACAAAAAATCTGTACTTAATAATGGAAAACTAACCTATTAAATACGCACAACTTGAATTTCTACAATAAAAAATTATACTTTTTACTTATCCGCAGCGTTATCTTTCGTAAGAAATAACTTTATTCAACTGTTTTTATATAGTAATGAAACAAGACTTAAGTGTACAAACATATTTTCACAGGAATTATGTGGATAAACGACGTAGGTCGTAAAAAAACGCGTTCATTTCTGCAACAATATTTTAGGGAGTGTGTTGCGTCATTTATCTCTATTAACACGTACCTCTTTCGACCAAAGAAAATAGAATTTTCCAGAATTTATGTTTTCCGGCTAATGGCAGAAACTTGGAATTTACAGTTTGTGTGTGGATAATATATATAAATAATAGAACGGAATTGTCCGAGTATTCCATGTCGGCGCGCCGCGCCGCGACTTGTAGATTATTGATTTTTTATTAAATATTACTGAATTGTAAAACTGAGCATTGCGGACGCAAAACAATTTTGTTTTATTAGTCGGACACCGTCTGGGCAAATGTTAGAATTAGTTTTTTATGCGTTTTTGCAGCCTCCGAATGTAGTATGTTTATGTAATACAATTAAATTCTAACTCTGATTGTGGTGTGTATAGTTTTTTAGACATCTCCTAGAGTCATGAAATATATATATATATATATATATATATATATATATATATATATACGTTAAATTGTATAAATGGCAATAGCCTTATTTAATTTCAATAAACATTGAATCACAAAAAGTACTTGCTCCGCCAGGAGTCGAACCCGGATCTCTCACTTGCCGGGTGAATGTGCTACCATTCATATATATATATGAAATTATATATGTATATATATATATATATATATATATATATATATATATATATATTACCATTATAGGACAGATGATAAACCCATCAGTCAATGTATCAAAAAAGATTAGTTTCCTCTTTGTCACAAAATACGTGACATTTAAAAAGGCGCATTAAGAAGTATTGTCAATTTTAGCATAAAAATCATATTAAGCAAAAATGGCACATTAAAAAACGTTGAAATACTGCTACCTTGGCGTTTTAAGATTGAAAATATTATTTGGGTATTGCGGGTATTCGAATACCCTGAGTAAAACGGCTAGTTTTGTAAAAATGCCAGCCGGGATGTGCGTTTTGTCCGCGAGAAACGCTACGAACATTAGTAAAATCATGAATACATTTTGTTGAATTTTTCGAACTATCTTTATTCATTGCACGTATACATAGATAATTTAATTTCTAAAATGGACAAAGTTCACTGATAGTTGTTTCAAGTGTTATTTTACATTCTGTTACGGTGTTTTAGTTCTGGAAATCTTTGACTTGTAATGTAACTTTTGATTAATATAGATTAAAAGACCAGTGGTACATTATTTTCTTTTTATACCATCCAAATTTACATAGGATATATAATAGTACATGGTGGTCCGGGATGAGAGGAAAACGTTTTACAGGCGATTTTAGACATACAAACAAGACAAAAATTTAATATAATAATATGTTTGGAAATGCTTTGGTAGTGAGATAAGGCCAACTAAAGATCGTCGCCCAGATTTCCACTCCGAGGATTGAAAAATCCGGGTGAAACCATTATAACGGTAAATGAAACAAACATTTGATAGTTTCATACGAGTTTCAATCTGAATAATCGAATAATCTAGGTACCATAACTGTAAGTCCGTTACTTTGTAAAATAATTGGCTTCTAACCAAAACATTACTGTAAATGAAGCATTTTTCGTTTGAGGCTTTACAATTTCATTAAATGGCTAACAAATACATAAATTCCATAAATAAAAATTTCAGAGAATTTAATTTGGAGAAAATTGATGTAAATAAAGTTCATAGCGTACATAGCAAACAAATTATAAAATAATCAATTCAAATTTAATTGAAAGAGAACAAACGCTGAAGCGAATGCATTTTGAACAGTCCAAATGCAATATCAACAGCTGTTACTGTAACATGTCAGCTGATCAGTTTCAATTAACTTTATTATTTATTGTTTTATTACTTTATTATGAAGTTGGTAGCCCTTATCATTGTTATTGTTGGCTGCCTACACGCAGTATGATTTATTCTTAGGCGCTTGGTTACTTTAGGTGTGATTAGTGTTATTGCATTTTATCTGTGAGAAAATTTAATTGCAAATTCCATTTATCTTTTACCGTGTTTATTAATAATTTAAATAATTAAATTAAAATTCTCTTTTTATTTAGAAATTTGTCAGTTTTGTTTAAAAACGCTTCATGTGTTTTATCACGCGGAAGACGCAAGATATGGTGTATGTATATGGATTTTGTAATGGAAATGCTGCAGCTTCAGTTACAGAATGTCAACGTTAGTTTCCTCAACGTAGAGTCGTACCAAATAATAAAGTATTTAGCAGGATTTTTAGTAATATTCGTGAGGCTGATTTACCAAGCGTAAAAATTTTATCCGACCGTGGGATTCTATATAAAGATAATGCTGAAAGTAATCTTCAAGCAGTTGAACTTAGTTCCACTACAAGTTCGCGAAAAATATCTATGAAACGTAATATTCTAAACATTCATGTGTTTATACTTACGCGGGTTGTATCCATTTCATATACGTAAAGTGCAACATCTTCAGTCAGGAGACAATGCTGAGCGTCTGCAATTCTGTGAATAGATTAAAATGCACCGTTGTATTGTTTCAAGAATATTTTTTTCTGGCGAGCTACATTTACTCGTGTTGTTAACAACACCAGGAATTTAAATCAGTGGTCACATGCGTTTCGTCGTGCTACAACGGACAATGTGTGGTGTAGTATTGTAGATATTAATTAATTGACCTTTTCATATTAGAGAACCGACTGGCAGTAGACACATGCATGGAACTTTTACTTAGTGGACTGTTTACTTCTCTGGAGAATACACCACTTTTCATGTGAAATGAATATTTAGTTTTAACCTGACGGCGCTCCTCCGTTAACCGCTCATCGAGTTAGAATGTTTAAATGAACACTGCAGACAAACTGATGGTGCTGGAGGAGGTATTACGAGAGGTCTTCAGACCTTACCCCACTGGACTGTTGCATATGGGGTTGGATGGAAAGTGAAGTATACAGTGTAAAGTTAACACACGAGATGGACAGATAACTCGATTTTTTGATGTTGCTGCCCTCATAAAGGAAAAGAAAGATGTTCGTCCAACAGCAGCACAAAATATTCGGGAGTGTGTTAAGAAGTGTATAGAATGTAATGGCTGGATTTTCGAACCTTATTTATAAATGTAATGAAGTTAGTTATGTTTTATTTAGAACAGTATTGATAATTTAAATTTGCATAAGCTTATTTTTTTAACGTTTATTGCGATAATACAGCGTTGTTACTTTTTTGGAGGGTAATAAAATCAAGTTTTTGATATTAATTTCATTTACATAAATTTTCTCAGAATTGAATTCTCTACAAGTTTTTGGACTTTGTGCAATTGTTACCAATTTAATGAATTATATTGTCTCAAACGTGTTTTTGGGAGCAAATTTTTGTGTTTTAGACAAGTTATTTTAATAACTCTCGCAATTTATAAATCCTAATTGGGCACTTATGATTCAAGGCGTTTCTCCTTTAGCCTCTAGGAAGCGCTGAAGTAAAATAAACCAGTGGACTTTGTTGTAAACATCAGGTATTATTTTGAGCTGGTTCTTAAGTTTTTTCTTGTACTTTTACTGTAGTTAGCGTTTGAATTTTAAAGGGGAAACGTGGTAGTTGTAATCCGGCAAGAAGTACGGTTGTGCCCACGGTGTGTCGCAAATCGGAACCTGTGAGGGACTCTCCTGAAGATGTTAACCATCGGCCACTACAATCTGGGACTGCCTGTTCTACCGACTTGCTGTCCTTATTACTCTGTAATAACGTTACATTTGCAGGCGAAGTCCAATTCTGTACTCAGCCGTTTTATGCGAAAGAAGACCGGTATTCCAGATAGAGCTGTGGGTGTTTCGCGAGGACATTTTATGGCCGGGTAATTACAGGGAAGGTATCTGAGGTGTTAACGGTAAGAAACAAACCTCCGTAAGGGAGGGAGACGCGGAGCCGCAGCATCGCGATAAGCGTATGGCTGCTGTATCAGTCGCTTATTGCACCGCCCTGCCCTCTGCTCTATCCGCTACTCGCTACCCGCTATCCGCGCGGAGAGGTGTCACGACCCGCCCGGGTTTCCGTTCCGTTCCCACCGTCCCCTATCCACCTCTCTAACTGCTTGACACCCGTTCTTAATATTATCTTTTTCGTTTTTAATTCAAGGCGACGGTCTCCCCTTCCTTACGGTGAAATCTCGGCGAATCCTTAACGAAATTAAACGTCGTGTGTTTATGTTGATTGGACGGAAAAGTTCATATCGCGACACCTCTCGCCCACTCTTTATCGCTACTGGGAAAAAAGAGAATTTAATTAAGCGAAATTACGTCGCTTGTGCTTTAATTATGTTACTTGTAGATAAAAGGTAATGCGATGGCACGGGCCGGAGCGCACAGGGCGTTAATGTCGTTACTTGCCGTTACGAGACTCTCGGCTTTGATTTCCTGCCTTAGGCCATCTCGGCTACTCGTTCTGCCACCCCTGATTTCATTTTTAGCGTTCAAGTACACAGTGTGATGTTGTTTAGGTAAATTGGATTCACTTGTTCATTTTGAGCGTCACGTTTTCATTCCTTTCTCCTCGTTTTCGCGTGTTGTAGTTTCGATACAACACTATCGATAGTTCGATAGTCCACCTACGGCACCTAATATGCTTACATGGAAACTCGATTAAGTTAAATACAATTTACAATCGGTTTTCGGATTGTACCCACGAAGAGGTTTAAACGTTTGATTTTATATTACTTGCCCATTTGTGCATCGAACATTTTCAAACTCCACACAATTCATTAAATAGGGTTTTAAAAATTCTGTGAAAATATCAGCTCTCTAACAACTGTTGAAACAAAATGGTGACATTTTGAAAAACTATACTTTAAAAACAGTATTTTTGGTTTTGTAAAATTATTTATTGTCATATTGTAGAGAAATAGAGCATTTCAATCAGGATATAAGAACATAGCTTATTAAAAGTCCTACAATTACAGTCCACAATTATTCGAACTGTAATCTATCCACAGTGACACACTGATAACAGCGCTTAACAAATGAATCGTAAGCTCTTACGAAAAGTTTTAAATATGTCACCATTTTGTTTCTACAATTGTTAGGGAGCTTTAATTTTCGCAGAATATTTTTAAAACCTACTTTATTAATTGTGTAGAGTTTCAAAATGTTCGGTGAATAAATGGGCAAGTAATATAAAATGAAACCCTCTTCGTGGGACACCCGGTATACAGAAAAAAAAATTATGGTTGCCTGTAAAGTCGGTTTTACGGGCGAAGATTTTACGTGACAACGTCTTTTTCTCGGTAGAATATTTATTGATATGAATATTATTAAATTGCACAATAGGAACAAGGAATTGAATGAAAATAAGAATTGCACAAATTTTAACTATAGAAATATATTTTGTTTACTAAAACATTGTACATAATTTGAAATTAATTACAATTTGTTATTGTAAATGGTAAAGTTGAATAAAACATCTACTAAAATTGGAATTTGAAATTCTTGCTAAACACAGTTAAATTCTAACTCCGCGCGTGGTGATTGGTCGGTTTAGTTCGTTTGTTTGGTCGCACTGTTATGACAGGTTAGAGGTTATAATTTGTTATTTTAAATGTTTGACTAGCAATACGCGCTGTTTCTTCTCAATCGACTGAATTACGATTGATTGCAGAGTGATTTAAACTAATAATTTACTTAACACTATCAACATTTGTCAATAGTATGACATAACCTATAAACTCAGTTTCTCAACTTTTGTGTCAATCTAACAATTAATCAATCAATCATAGTTTACGATAATGAAATATCAGTGTACAATTATTTACCTTTATTGTTGTACATTTGTCAATAGTATGACATAACCTATAAACTCAGTTTCTCAACTTTTGTGTCAATCTAACAATTAATCAATCAATCATAGTTTACGATAATGAAATATCAGTGTACAATTATTTACCTTTATTGTTGTAGTTGTTGTAAATGACGAATCTAAGCACTCCACATTTTCACGAATAAACATAGTTATCTGCTTTATCCCGTGCGGCGGACCCACACTTATCTGCTTTATCCCGTGCGGATCCCGTGCGGCGGACCCACTGGACGGGCATCGTAACGTTACCGGGCGTTACACTTTTTCATGAGTGACTCCGAGCCGCAACCTAATTTAAGACGTTGTCACGTCAAAAGTCTAGCCACTGCTAATATTGTATTTTTGGAGTTAGTATTATAATAGGAATTAAGATAATGAGTAACTTTTTCAATTTAAATTAACGAAATGGCAACTAAAAGTTAAAATGTTGTAATTTTATGTTTCACTTTTCGGGTTATTTTTTAATTATTTGCAAACAAACTCATTTTATAAGAAAATGATTTTATCGTGTTAACTAACTGTTCATTACTTTTGCAAACATTTATGGTCGAAGTTATAGGCGTAGACAAACACCAGAAAATAAACTACAGGTTTTGGATTTATTGACACACGGAATGTTTTGAGATTTTAAAACGTCCCAGGGGTCAAATGCGTTGAACTCTTTGATCCACGACATCAATTTAACCACAGTTGTTTCTGAAAAGGAATTAATTAAAAATAGCTAATACCTAAATAGCTCAAACAATCGGACATATACCTCTCACAACTTCGTACTCAGTTTACTGAAAATAAATAAATGTGGAAACCATTTCGACCCAAGCGGTCAGATTCCGTTATATGCCCCCAACGCTTAAACTATTTTCAATGAACTTAGAACGTTATAAAACGATGTAGTTGAATAACAGAACTAACATTCCATCAATCAACAAGCATTTCCAGGTATTGCGGTCGGTATTGTTGTCGCTGTTATCTTATCTTTCTCGAGAATCCCGATTACGGCAGGCTGCACGGCATCACATGATTATTTAAGTTTTTTTGCACGGTACATAATTGCCTTTCCATTGCAATTCAATTTATACATTTCTGATCAGCCCCTCTAGAATTTGATATTCTACTGATAGGTACTATCTCGAGGGATGTTTTTCTTTCTTTGACTCGCATTTTGGGTGGCGGAGTGTGATCAAGAATAAAAACAAGTTTTATGTGTTTTTTTCAATAAAGAGTTTAGTTTTTGTTTGGTAATGTTTGTTTTTGTTGAATTTTTTTGTTGGAGAAATGTGGTTGTGGGGTCGATACAATACGTAAGTACCCTTATTTCTTAGCTAGTAACCAATTGTAATTCATTATAATCATCCGTAAATGAAAAATTAGCGTTGGGGGCATAATGTTAGTTCTGTTACTCAACTACATCGTTTTATAATGTTCTAAGTTCATTGAAAAAAGTTCAAGCGTTGGGGGCATATAACGGAATCTGACCACCCAAGCTTCTAGCACGAAACTAGATTAATGTGGACTCATGAATGAAATGCAACAGTAAATGTAAAAAGGGTAATTAAATAGTTTTTTTTTTCAAGGAGCAGATGTACTTGAAGACGAGTGTGGTGGTAGGACGGTAGGCGGGGTGAGGGGTGGGGGAGTAACATCAGGCCAACGAGGGCGGTGGCGGCGGCGACGAGCTAAGTTATAGCCGTCACTTAAAGTGGGGTGCAACAGACATTAGTTAAAATCTCACTCGACACGAGATTACCCATAATGCCTGTCACCCATCGTTTACACACACTTGACAACATCTACTGCCACTACTGTCCACGCCATACTTCACTGCACGTACACTTCCGCTTGGCATTTGGGGGCATCCACACAAACACACGAGCCATCCTGTACATCTCCGAGTCCAGTTAGAAATAGACGTACTGCTTTAGGGGTACGTTCGTACGTCAACATCCGACGTGTAGGTTCCTGAAATTGACTCACAAGTAAACACGTACTTAGGTTCATATATGGGAGTTTGCATTTTACAATTTAATGTTTTGGCTTGGTCGATCTGTCTGACCATCAAATGTTCCCGCAAATCTTACATTTCTTTAGCGCTTAAACAATTTCATATATTGTTCCACATAAGTAATGACCATTAAGAGTCATTTTTATCAGATCCATCAAATCTCTTTTACTTTAACTTACTTGGAACTGTTCAGCCGGACTTTAAACTCCAGCTTTTTTCTGTAGAGTATATTTGCAAATGAAATTGAAATATTTGATAACCCTTTCCAAGGTATTTCTGATCAGACTCTCTAGAATGTCTCTAGAACGGGAGTGCCGATGGCCGAGCGGTCTAAGACGTCGGACTTTGAGTCTGAGTTAGAGATAGCGCAGGTTCGAATCCTGTCTGTGACCCAGACACTTTTTATCAGTACCATTAACCTTGTACTGTATCGACTCTCCCCCTTATTCTGTTTGATAAGATCCTCGCACAGGCCAGTGGCCCATGAGGACGGACAGAATAAGGCTTAAAAGGGGATCATGTTATACTTACATGTGTAGGTACTATGTCTAGAGATGGTTTTCGTTCATCGCCTTCACTGATGCCTGGAGACAGTAGTGGCTATCTAAACTACGGAAGTAGTTAAATTAAGCAAGCAATCTTTACAATTTTAAAAAGATTAGAAAGTTAGGGCTAATACCTCCGGTCACCAATGTGGGGTGCGGACGCCGAACGAAAAACATTTCTCGAAATAGTGCCTATCCTATAACAGAATATAATCTTAGAGGGTTGATCACAAATGCTTCAAAACAGTGTTTGGGATTTATAGGGATGCTTTAAGAGTCGCGGGCATAACAGATTTTGACCAATAGCGTTTTAAATTGGAGATTCTTTGAGCATTTTGAAGGAGCTTTAAAGTAGTTACAGTTATTAATAACTAAAACTAACCTCTTAAGTATGTAACTAAAGAAAGAGATAAGAAACTTTTTTGTTGTTGACAGATCCACGTTGTTTTAAAATTGAAAGAAAAATATTTATTAAAACAAATTACAAAAATATAGATTGTTTTGACATGATGCAATGCAAGATTGAATGAGTGATACTCTATGAAATAGTCGTTATGTTTGCCTTAAAGTAAAAAAAGTACTACCACTTACTTTCTCTATTTTTTCTAGAGTTAACTATACTAAACCTTTTAACGACCGTACCTTGAAGAACCAAACTGAGGGCACCTCTGTAGGGTACAAAATTGCACTGGTCGATCAGCAGTATCACGAGATTGGGCCTGCTCCCAAAATAAAAAAATTGGATTATTATTATCTTTACGATGGATTATTAACAGAGAAACAGAGAGTTTGTCTCAAACCAGTACAAAACTGTAACTAATTCAAATTTAAAATATCTTTATGCATTAAAGTGTTAAAAATAACAAGTTATAAACAATGTTATGACATTTAAACAACTTTGAATTAATTATTTTTACTATAAAAGTAAAACAAATTTGATTGACAAATGAAAATGTTTGTAAATTCAGAGTTAATTCAGCTTACTAACCTTAGTGTTTTCATACCAGATGCTCATACTGCACCCTGTAGATGGTCTGACAATGTGGTAACTTTAAAAAAATCCTAAAATGGCAAGTTGGGTTTCTAAAATCGTTTATAAACTATGGTTTTGATCGTTACACATTGTCTCAAAGACAATCTAATGGTGATGGATCAGACGACCTTGGAGGCCTGTATATAGTTCCTCTTCTACGTATTCGGCGATTGGGAAATGTTTTGTCTAAAAACGTGCGGAGGTGCTTCGCTTGCTAGAACCAGACTACATCGAAGTTACTTGCTGCTTACCGAAAAACCGGACCAATCTGCTGAGGTAATATTACCAGGTACGCTGCGGAAGTAAGGTTTCCTCCAATAAAAAGGATCCAACAATTCACTTCCTTCAATACTCGGGCAAACGTCTAATTTTTCTGGATACTGAGTGTGTTGCTCTCTCATCCAGCGAATGTTAACATCACACAACACCGGCATTTGTGCTTGTGTTGTACAATGCTACAGCATTATTATCAATATTCCTCTTTAATTACTTGAAAAATTGGTATCGGCGATCGAAGTCGTCCTATTAAAGTCCATGAACTAAGTGGATTTTGTAAGGTTTCAATTTGTTACTGCGCAAAACTTTACATACTGACATTTGGGAAAGTTTCTGAAACAGAACGAGTTGAGAAATTGGGATTAGGGAATCCATGTAGAGATAACACATCCCTTTGGCATTTTATCAGTAGTAGTTGACTTTGATCTTTCGGTTCTGAGAAGGTCCTTGCTTCTGCGTGTCTGTTCAAAATGTGTTTTTGTTTTATTCACATAAGAGTTGCGGTTTGAAAACATGCCATTGAATAAGTTTCTCGCCTCCTCATACGACCTAATCCGATCTCCATAGCCAAGCATCATTGAAATCGTTAGACGTTCATGTTCACTATTCTCCATAAATAGTGGATAACTAAACGAATAACCACTTCTTATCTTGAACGCCAATACATATATAAATACACATTCTCTCGTGTCAAAAAATTGCTGATAAGACTGGAGACCGTCCTGTGTCGAGGTATGTCAAAGCTTGCTAGGAAAGTTATTTCGGGGGTTTTCTCACAGTTAATAAATTAATATTAATATTTATGACTTTTTAGATAAAAATATTTCAAATTTGGTTTAGTTGCCATTTTGTACAGGCTTGAGATAGCGACTTTTATGTCTCACTGTGCGTTTCTTTCATAAAGACCTTTAAAAAGATTTGTAACTTGCCATATTTTATACGAAAGTATACAACCGGGCCTGCGGTAGAGTACAGCTCCAGCATGACACGACGTGGTGCGGTGCTCTGACACGAAGTGGTGCGGCGCTCTGACACGGTCGAGATATTGAAGGGGTACAGTAAGTGTTGCATACAGATGGGATCTCCCCACTCATCGCTACAAATTGAGATTGGATAAGAAGGATCGTATATAGGCCCGCATCATGCTCCCGGGATGGCTTAGGCTAAATAATGGTGGGATCTGGGGCCATTTTCACCTCATCACCTTTACGCCTCCCCCGGGTCGCTTACCACGCTCTATTGCCTGTTCACCTACCGCCCTCATCAGCCCATTGACGGTGTTACTGTACGTGTACTGTCATTATCGCTAGCTGATTCATCTCAACAATACTGTAATGTTTATTTATTCTTAATTTGGAATAAACCGCTTGGTAAATTTCTAACTGTAAAAATGTCATCACTACCTACTTTCAGTTCATACGATAGCAAAACTTAGCTCCAACATTAGAGTCTTAATATATTTCTCCATTACTGTTGACCCATCTTCAGTTCATTATATATATTCATAATTCCCGACCGATTACAGGTAAAGCAATAAAACTTGGTACATCATTACTGCACCTATAAATCTACTTTTTGAAGTAACTAAAAGTTTTTGTCGTGTAAACTAAAAGGAGGATGGCCCGCAAAGAGTCAGAAGGAAATCTTAAATGAGAACATAGGTCTAATAATACATCAAATCGAAGGGTTTTATTAGTAGAGCACAATGCCGCAAATCCGACCTCTAAGGGATCACTCTTTAAAAAATGAAGCTGGTTTAAAGTTTGAAACATTTACAATGTATGTCCTGTTGTAAGTGGTTTAATATTCTTGTCTTGTTTCAAGTTGTGAAAGTTAAACTTTGTAAATGAATACTGGACTTAACAAATAGTTTTTAAGGTAGTTAGTGGCTCTTTACATCTAATGGAGGATGTACTACTCGACCTATAATCTCATGTGACATTTCTTTCTGACTTCTTGCGAGCCATCCTCCTGACAAGACAAAAATGGTTGTTACGTAAAAAAAATAGATTTATAAGTGCAGTAATAATGTAGTTTTATTACTTTATCTGTAATCGTACGGCAATTATGAAGCCCGTGCGACACTTATATACAAACATGTAATAAACACAGGTTTGTTGTACACTCTGGGAAATGTAATAAATGGTGTACAAATTCTTAATGTAATAAATATATTCTGTAATCAAGGAATGTCCAAAGTTATATTTAAATACTATTGAATTTCTAATAAACGTAGAGTTCATAAGTGTAAATAATTTTAAAATGAATTCACTAAACAATAAAGGTTCACCAATATGAAAATTAAGGTTGATCGAAACAAATTTAATTGGATAAATTAAAATCAGTCTGTTTAAACAGTTTCGTTTTTACTCTCTGTCTAATCGTTTTTAAAGTTTTGATAATATGAAAAATATTAATTTAAAAGTTAATATAATTAATATAATAATATAAATGTATATTAGTTAGTACAATGCATTCTGTTGTATTTTTTTATTTCTTGAATTGTTCGTGTTGAAAAGATGCTTTTGACACTGTCACGTATATATATTTTTTGGAATCAAGTTTTATTTCGTGTTCTTTTTACACTCTGTATTTTTCGTGACAGTTATCAGCCAGTGTCATTTTTGACACATATGGAAAATGTATACATTATTTTACTAAGTTAATGGATTTTAAGTTCAACAATTTGTATGCTAGAATCATGTAAGCTGGTTTTCATTCATCACAACACTTTTATTATAGTAAGAAAAATGTAACAAACACACACTTCAGTTTTGTGTTAGTTCAAGACTTTATCATCATTCTTCTATTTGTTAGTTTTCTGGAAACTCCTGATCTTGTTGTAAGGCTTAGCTTATTATCTGATAAATATTCTTTAAACAAATGTATAATCCTTAACTAGAAAATACGTCTAACGTTAAAATTGAAAAGCTTTCCGGAGCCCTTCCTGAAAAAGTTGTACAAAATAAAAAAAATAGCTGTCCCATTAGAGGTATAATAAAATTTATTTATTTTAATTTAAGTATAAGTACTACTATATTCTAATTTTATATTTCTTAGTTTTTCTTGAGTGATTTTGAAATCCCAAGTCATTTAAGTAAAAAAAACAAAACAAAATATGCTATATTTTTAGCCTTATCCTGCCCGTCCTCATTAGCCACTGGCCTGTGCGAGGATCTTATCAAACAGGATAAGGAGGAGAGTCGATACAATACAAGGTCTATAGTACTTATAAAAAGTCCTACAGTCACAGATAGGTCTTGTTCTGGGCTATCTCTAACCCAGACCCAAGTCCAACGTCTTAAATCGCCTGGCCATCGACAAAAACAGTATATTAAAAAACCATAAACTCGGTTAAAAAATACAATTTTTTATTTAGGATCAATGCGTGTAAAGAATATATACAATGTTTTAAGACTAGATTATGACATGTGCTGCCTAGCATCCCGCGCAACTAAAACCTAGCTTACAATAAGAAGGCATCGTGGAAATGATTTCACAGTACAGAGGGACGTAGACTAATCGTATGTTTGAAAAAAATAGTAAATGGAGCGGACGAGAATGAATTTGAAATTTTCCGTGGTTTCCTCTATCTTGGTATTTTCTGTGGGCCAGGACACTTCCATATCTCCTTGCGCTCACTGGACCATTACCATACTGCGCGGCACTGTGCCATAAACAAACAATCCCCGCCTGATCCTGCAGGATTGCTCGGCTCAGGATCGTTCCGGTCCGGACCAGATAAGATATATTGATAAGATAACCCGACCCCTTCCAGAACTTCCATCATGCGTACAGCGCATTGTACTCTTTATTCGGCTGGTCTCCTTTGATCGGAAAAAGGCTTCATTTCAAATTACAACTTTTTTGTGTACATGTTCAAACATTCTTCTTTACCATCGTCTTGATCAGAGCAGTTCTCGACAGATTGTTTGTAGATTTCCTCAAAGTATATACAACATACAAGATGGCATGAACTCTCAATAATATTTTACGCTATAAGGGGTCGTTTTAGGGGTTGTAAAAAGGGGATGTTAATTGTTGATTGAAACCTACATCCTGTAATATTACTGTTTGAAAGTACTGAATTTGTACAATATTTATAGTATATTAACATTTTCTTTTTTTGGCAGCAGAATTATGTAATCCGACCAAGTTGAGTTCATTATTTCGCTTCAAAGAATTTTTAATCCTGTTATTTTGGTCATTCTTGACCACATTTAATTTTGAATCCATTTATGTCCTTATCTAAGTGTTATCGTAATTTTATGGTATTAAATCATTTCCTGTCTTTGATTAAATTGAATTGTTTAAACTTACAACAATTTGTGGTCTACTGGCAAGTAGAACGAGTACTCCCAGAACGCTATTCCAATATTTTCAGGTATTATTCATGTACCAAAGACAAACCTAAATATCATACTGAAACTTTCGAAAACTCAATAATTACCCAAATATCCACTCTTAACAATTTCCAATCTTTTCACTTAACAATTTTTAATCTAACACCGGCTTGTTATGATAAATTGAAATTTGGTATATATATCTTTGAAACCTAAAGGCCCAATTACAGAAGAAATTTCAATTTCGAATGGCGGCGTCCTAAAATATTTCAGCATAAATATCTTTATGATTGAAAAAGTTACATTTATTACATTTTAGTTTGAAAATGTAATTACAAATCAAACTATACCAAGGAAATCGGTCGATAAGTAAAGGAGACAGACCGCTTAAAAAAACCAAGTACTAAACAATATCCACTGTCATTTTGTGATAGCACTGTTTGTGAACCACAACAATCAGTTTTTTTTTATATTAGCTGTTCTAATGAGCTCATATAACATTATATTGTTGAACTGTAGTCATAATATCCTTACCTATTGCAGCATTTAAGTTTATTTTAACATAAAAATAATACGTTTATAATCTAAAAAAATAATAACTTTATTTACAAAAAAGGCTGGTAATAAATCCAGCCTTTAAAAAATCCAACTTTTTAATACAAAAGTACAAAACTCGAATTTGGGGCTAACTCTACTGAAACGGTTGAAGATGGAATATAGATAGTTGAATAACTTTTTTCCGTAAGTAGGCCTTTATTTTATAATGGTATATACCAAACTTCAAATTATTACAACAAGCTATAAATTATGAAGTAAAAGAAAATTGCGGCTATTTGGGTAATTATTCAGTTCTTGAAAGTTTTAATATGATATTTTGGTTTGTCTTTGGTCCAGAAATAATACTTGAAAATATTGGTAGAGCGTTCTGGGACACCCTATACATAAAAAAAGATTGATATGGGTGGTTACAGGTCTTGCCATCATTGAACTACTGTAACACGCGTGGTCCTAGACCTGTATAAGTTTTAGGAATTAATTTTAAACCACTTAATAGTGTAAGTGTAAAAAGATAGTTAAAGTCGAAAGGAAACATAGGATTAGCGTAAACAAAATGTGTCCATTGTTTAAACTAACCTAATTAAACCGTCCTATCCCATCGGTGACGTAATGATCCTCGTACAAACATCGTGTGGTAATGAGCCAATAACATAACAGTACGTTTCAATCATCTGATTATTATTATTATTGTTCCTATTGAACGCAGCCAGCATTTTGAAATATGGAGACTATTCAATATTATAACCTACCATATGGTGACGTAAACCCAAGAACACACTATGTCTGTGGGTCTACAAGCTGTCTTGTAATAGTTAACCATGTACGTTCCTAGTCAATGTTTTTTTTTGTAAGTTTTTGCGGCTAGATAAAAATATAGCCTTTAGCTTTTGGAATACCAGGAAATTGAGTTAGGCTAATTCCACTCTGGCTTTAACTGGCTCATTACCATATACTGATACTTTTTTTAATTTTTGTGTATGTTTAACCTTATTCCATAGAAGTTTGATACCTGAAGAAGATGATGGTTTCCAACCCTCGAAACGTAGTGTTTCAAACTAATAAGAATGCGCCATTTGTATTTTTATTGGTACAATATTTATTTTGGATTCTAAGATTCGTATTCTTATTATATTCGTATTATTCGTATTATATTAAACACTTTTTGAGGCTACATTTCTAATAATAATAACAATAATAGGGCTCTATTTTTGTAATATATAAAGATGTAAAATTTCCTGAAAGACTTTATAATTTCTAACTATCCACCGTCATTAATAAACTTGAAACAAAGAAATAGGTCAATCGTGTACCTGGTATGTTTGTACAAAACCCCTGGATAGTACTTCGGTGGATTGATCATTTGGTAAATATGTATAAGCCTAAAATATTTATTGTGTGTAAACTCATTGATATCTATAAAGGGTATCAATGGTTTTGAGATAGTGCAATTTGGTGTTCAGTTTGGGTTAACATTTAAAATGAAAGTACTTTTTGTGAAATATTTTTACTATACTTTTCCTAAAACAGAAAAACTATTACTTTTCAAATCATCCTACGAAGGGTTATAGACATTTAAAGTGCCATTTAGAGCCATCTTATAGCGAGACACACAGCACACTAACTACAGATCTGTGTGCACTATCTAATTAAAAATCAATAGAGGGATTAACCTAATTGATGTTTTATTTAAAAACTTGTTACTTTTTAAATACATCTAAGTAAAAATATCATTTCGTATATTTCCCTTGTCTTGGAAGTTAGCTTAAAAAATGCAATAGCTATGCAAATTTCACAGTTGAAATGTAAAATATCAACCTAACAAAAACCTTTACTGTAGTTTTTACACACACAAGATCGAAACTTTGAGTAACGCTATGCAAGCACGTTATCGTGATTGCTTAGATAGTTATTGCTCTAGCAGTTCTAAACATCCATTGGATCGTAAGAGCCATTTTTTTTAGAATCGTTTAAAAGTCCTCAGATGTGTTTCTACATTGGTGCATCATGATGCTAAATGTCAACTTATAGTGACAATACGATTTCAGAAATGCTCTCACAAACTTTGGAACCTTTCCTAAGTTCGATGTACATTTTCTCTTGTTCCTTCGCGGCCAAGTCTTGTAAATTGAACTAGATTTAAGAAACAATTCTGTGGATTACTACATTTTCTTGTGTATTGTTTCAGGTGAGTTGCTGATTACGATAATTTGTGGTTTTGTGAGTAGCCAGCTAGCACTATTGCACGAACCGCATGACTGTCAGCATCTGTATTGCCGTTGTTTGGTTGGTGTCTCAACAACTTTTCTCAAATCATCAGTTTTTAGTAGTATTTGTGTTTTAATGTACTAAAGTTATTAGTACTGTTTGGGAGGAAACCCGTCGAAATAATCCGCCTTAGTCTCTTCAGCAGAAGTAAATATGTTATTAGGTGTAAAACGTATCCACAAATAAATGTATGTATGTAATCAAGCAATTACGATTTTTTTCAATCGTACTTTGAGTATACGATTAATATTAACACAACACAAAGAGTAGCGCGCTACTTTGTATCTAGAATAACGTATATGTGTGTGCGTTCAGTTTTTGTGAGGTTCATATTAATAAAAAAGTTTATGGAATTGGCCTAGACACCTCCCTAGTTCTTTTCCTGATCAGCAAATTGTTATTGTATAACTTATAAGGTAATAAATGTTGAAAGCTAAAAATAAATCAATTATAAATGTTGGCTACAGTTTTCAAAAGGGAGTGAAATCAATATTGTAAATATTGATATGTTGCTAACCAATTCCAATGTTAAAAACCATAAAATTGTTACAACAGTCATAACAACTAATTTATTTTCAAATAAGAAGATCTAAATTCTAATTTATATAATTGATGTTTCATTTGTTGTTTTTCATGTCAGAAACACGTTAACTGCTTTTATTGAAAGTGACATCGTTGTTACCCTTTTCACAGTGTTTAATTGTGTTACTCAAATTCAGACTTCTCAGCAATGTCATTAGGTTATTCTTAATTCTTTGTAAAATTGCCTTCTTACGTCTTATATATGCTCCAGTTTTTATGTCACTGGGTTGTAATGTTCAAGTTCAAGTTCAAAAAACCTTTATTTATTTAGGAATTTACATGTATTACTACATTTCATATGCCAACATGGCACGTGTGAAATGAAAAAAAAACATATACAAATTTTATACAATTATATTCATCAGAGTCCTTCAGCTGGCTGCGGTTTTACTTTCAGTCTCTAATATATTGTGTACAAGAAAAACATACACTCCCACCCAAACATTCATGTGAATTACAGGACGGTAATATACCCATACCTCTATTAAGTATAATAACTAACAGAACAACATATAAATAAATTACTAACAATAAATAAATAACTAATTAATGTATATAATCCAACATGATAATAAATAACTATAAAGACAACACAACAACAATGTAACAATAATTAAATGAATTTATGATATAATTTTTGTAATAGTCAATAAAATAAATAATTAAATAAATATCCAACAAACATAAGTAACTAATGACCAATACATATCTAAAATCAAAACCTGCCAACAAACTCCAAAAATCCAATAAATAAATAAGCATCAACAATTATACCTCATATCCATTATCAACTATTAATGTATGAACCGCAATTCTTGCAATAAATTTATCTGTCTCTATTGGTATCATCACATCAAACCCAAGCTAACTATAAATTCCAAGGCCTTCATTTTAAAATTTAGGTTTCCTCTCATACAATATGTTGTCGCCACACTCAAGTACGAAACGGTTAAACCATCTTATCCCTGAGTAGCAAAACTGTCTACGTCCGATTTCTTTAAGATAATTTGGAGTCTCTATGACCATTCTAGCAGATAATCTAGTGTCACGATTAAACTTTTGTAATTCATAATTTATTAAATGCTTTCTCATATACATTATTGCACTCAATACATATAGCTGAGAAAAAGTCAAAATTTTCTCCTGCTGAAATAAGTGTGACACACTATCAAATTTTCCTATATGGTACACATTCCTCACTGCAAATCGCTGTAACATTATCACCTGCCTCAAAACTGAGTCATAAGTCCCACCATAGTGAATGTGACAGATGAATAACTTTTTCTACATGTTCTTTTTAGAATAATGCACGTTTTTATACTGTAATCATTTTCCTGATTGTATACATTGAAATCTTCGATATTTTCCTCTATTATCAATATGACAAAGTCAGGTAATTAGCCGTACACATTTCTGATAATAACACTAATGTTATTGTAGACAGTGTTGTAGTGCTATGGGAATTGTGCCTGACATTAACTATATATATATATATATATATATATATATATATAATTTGTCTAAAAAACACTGAGAATTGGAGGGAGTGTGTTGTAATTTCCAAGGTAATGAAACAGAAGTATATTTTACATTTAAAATATGTTTATATCTCTATCCGTTGTGCACCTAATTGGAAACAAGTTTAACATTTTTATTCCATGGGTTTACTTTTCATTTACCATCATTTATAAAACCAACAATGCATCTGTGATATGAACAAACATACGCCAATGCATCTGAAGAGCATGATGGTAAACTTGCAATTTTTATTGGTTATATATATGCGAGTATATAAAAATATATTATAATTATTAAATATATTTATAATTCATTCATTCCCTTTCCCAATGTGTACAACATAACATACCTTCCAGTTTACATATCGTTACCAATTTTGGACTGTCGAAAAACTCTTAACTTTTAATTTTGTCGGCCAAATACTTTATTTTCGTGATTTTAAATATGATACAGCGTGTCTCGTAAGGTGTCCACGCTTGTTGCGTTTATAGTCGCAATTTTAAAACATCATTTTTATTTTTAATTAATTTCTTATAGCGATTTAGAATTTTAAACGGTTTGAAGTTATGTACAACACGCTTAAGCTTTTCATTTTAAATTTTCGAGATTCGAACCTCTGATTCTCGTTTGACGAGACCTCATTTGTTTCAGGTATGTTCTGCATACGTCATATTATTTGGGTGGAAGTATAAGCTTATCTCAACTTATGCTGAAGCATAAGTTAACTATGTTAATTATACTGGATCCATTGTCAATTTGTGAGAGCTTATTTAGAATAATCGGGTTATTGTTAACAAATGTGATTAATCGTCGAACAATTGTGTAGATCCAAAAAACATCAGTAGTTAGTAGCAGAGTCGTAGTTAAATGTAGCAAATTTTCAGCACTCGATGCGCCAGTTTAATTGTACAGTTGTTTTATAGTTTCAATCAGTAATATGTTTTGGAAACGTTTCCCAAACAAATGCATTTTTTAATTTTGTGAAGGCATTTGTATTTAAAATGGTAGATAATGGCGGCATGAAATTTCAATAAAATGTATTCGGTTAAACCGCGCCTCAACATTAGAGAACGGTGGATTCGGGCACTGTATTTTATATTTTTGCAGTCTTCTATATGTGATAATAAAAATTTACTTGGTAAATCATCTACATCCATGTTTATTTTTTATCTAGAATATTCATAGTTAACTCTAAGCATATTTTGTACATTTTACAGGTGTAGCACTATTATTATTTAAACAGAGACAGGTGTTTCAATAATAATGAAAAAAATGGAATGCTTTGAAATGAATACAACTTCATTCAGTTGGCAGTTTTCACTGTTATCTTTTACCACCGTAATTTTGATTGTGCTATTGACTTTCGAGTTTACTGAAGAACTTTCTATTTTGATATTACTCTATTTAACAGCGGATACGCTCACACTTTTGTGTTGTACCTAAACGTTCTGTACAAACTTAAACGACAAAATCAAAACTAAGGTAAATTTCGTATTATTTACGAGCAGTGTTCAATATTAGCAGCAACAAAACTGTTGTTTGATTTTAAACGTTTTAAGTTTTTGTGGTTTTAATTAGAAATTTATGTTTCAGTTTAAATCTTTGGTGATTTCGAATTTGTATCTTGTTTCATCCGTTTTAAGTGAAAGGACCCTTTTGGCTCTAACTTAAATAAAGGAATTCAAATCGTACGAAGGATGTATTGTCGTTTTACCTCGTTTTTGGATCTAATAATTTAGTCATAAGTTTAATTTTAGGGATATTTATTTTTGACACTATTTTTTGTATTTTTTTTGGATTGCCGATTGCCGAGCGGTCTAAGACGTTGAACTTTGGGTCTGAGTTACAGATACTGCAGGTTCAAATCCTGTCTGTGACCTGTTTTTATCAGTACCATCGACCTTGTACTGTATCGACTCTCCCCCTTATCCTGTTTGATAAGATCCTCGCACAGGCCAGTGGCCCATGAGGACCGGCAGAATAAAGCTTAAAGGGAATTGGCCAGCTCCTTAAAAAAATAATAATGGTGGTGTGATATTGATGATAATATTACTTTTAAGAATATAAAAATAATGCTTAATATTCTTCCTTTTGATTCCCAGAAGAAAGCAGTAAATTTTTAATTTTAACGTGAATAGTAATATACTTTATTTTAAGTTGTTCAGTATCGACCGACAAATGGGGTACGGTTTGGCATAGCTGTTCGCTCCTGAGTTATATTCGAAACAGTGCTGACAAGAGTAACGCTGCCGTTACCTAGGAATGGGCACTCAGAACAACTGAGCGATATCGAGGGGATGTGTAAATGTGAGAGTTGTCCGGGCGAATGCACAAATATCGCGATCAGCGTAAAGCGATGCGGCGCGGCGTGGCGCGGTCAGCCCTACCCGGCAGACGGACATACATTGTGTTTACAGCCAGACTTTCTATTTGATGGTTCCGTTTACGACCACTTTGCACAACCCGCCTCTCAGCCAGGTCGCGGAATGGACTTAGCCGACCCGCGTACATTCCGCTACCGCAATTCTTTTCTTTGTATATGAGTGAAATGTACGATGTCTCACCACTTTCCGCACATGACGTGTGTACAACACGTGTAAATTATACACCCGGACTAAATAGGCGGAGGGCATACTAAACGTGACAAGTATTGCTGCGATCACAAACATTCCGTTTGTCCTCGTATTAAAGATAATGTCGTTTTAACAACAAAATATCTCCCAAGTAGATTGCGTTTAAAATGCTAATTAACAAAAATTATACGTACACTTTTTATTTTGATAGAACTGTTCAGTTCTTCTAAATGCATCTATGGACCAAAACAAGAATGACATTTTATAAAATTTAAAATGTCTCAAAATCTTTTTGAAACGTTTCAGTTGTGTCTCTCTCCACAAATTATAGCCAAAATGGATTTTTATCCAATAATTTAAAATGGACGTAAATAAACTATTCATTTTGTATCGTGTTTGGTTAAGCAGCAAGACAGTTTTCCTCACATATATAGAATTGTACTTTAAGTTGCAAAGTTTCAAACTTTAAGTATTTTGTTTCAAAAATTTTGAATGTTTGTTACCTTATTTTGGGAAAATATAGTTAACGTAAGAGCCTGAATGTTCACTATTGAAGTCATTCATACTGGTAATGAACTTTAAAAGTCAGTAAAACTGTTTTTTATATATATTCCATATATTTCCGTATTTAAACTGAACAGTTTGCAAACCTGAACATCTTTTTAAATATTCTAAATTCTTGTCAGTTTAAGCTATATTTGACTAATATACGAGAAAAGAGATGTATTTTGTACAACCTTAACAAAAGTTGACAAAACAAACGTACATGAAAAATTATCATGCGCTATTAATTATTACCCTGTACAAAGAAGATAGCACCAAATTCGAAAAGCTGCCATCCTGTGATAAATATTCCATATTAACAGCTGTTCGGTCATATTGGCCAGCTTTAGCCAATCACGGTACAGCTCTGCCTCCTCCATGCCACCTGTTGTAAGCGGTTGTGAATTATCGGCAGTGTTAATCTATCATCTGTTAACTGAAGATGGTTCTCTATAGCGTGGCAGAAATATTTCAAATTTTTAACTGTTTTACTATGTCTCGACTCGATTTGTAACGGGAAGCTATACGTTGATAGTCCAAAGGTATGGTGCTCACTCTGAAGGAATAATAACAACTAATCTTACATCAGGCCACAAAATAACGAAACAAACGTGTATATCAGAAGCCTTTTAACTGCTTACTTAAGAATGGAACAAGTCTTCTCTGTTTTACTACAGGATGAACAAGTAGAATCATCTGTTGCTGCTCGTTTGCAACGGCTCTTAGATACTGTGATCCCGTTATGAAACCCATATCCATATCGTATGGTTTTCATAAAAGAAAATATCACCATCCTGAGATAGGCTATTTCAAGCGTATTCCGTGCTTTCACATGATGGTTATATAAATGTAGAAATACGTGTCAATGCGGTAAGAAGCTATAAATCTGTTGACTATAGCCTTAGCGTGTTAGTAAATGAAAAGTACGACGCGACGATTAAATCTTCTTGTTGATCATACAAAGTCCATGTTATTCGTACTAGAATTTGTTTTAACAACAAAGAAACTTTATGAATGGTTTTAATATAGTTAAACTATCACCTTATAATTATACAGGGGTGCTGAAAAGTCCCGGGACGGTCTAATAACTTTTGAACTAATTAAAATATAAGAACCAAAATTTACATCAAGCTTTTGCTCATATAAAACTATTATTTTATGTATTTCACCATGATATCCTGCTTATGGGGGACGTCCCGCTAGGGGTTGGTGAAAATTCTTAAATAGAAGCATAGGTCGAGCCGTACATCAAATTAAAGCTCTTTTTAATTGAAACATTTTGGCGAAAGTCTGACGTAAAACAGTTGACGCATTACAAAATGGCGGACACTCAAAGATTATAAAATACAGAATTTTTCAAATGCGAACATTCTGGTTGTTAGAGAAAACTGAGACACTTAATCTTTTATTTTACTTCTTTTACTTCAAATCACTTACCAAAACAGTTATAACAAATGTTCAAAGTGTTTGCCTTCAGTTTGCTGGCAATATCCTAATCGATTGTAGAACGCTGATATCGCATTGTTTATCTGGAAATTCCTTATCAGCAGGTAAGGTTATTACCTTCCTTATCTGGAAGGTAATCAGCTGGAGATTTTCTTTTTAATCAGTAATTTTTTAATCTAAAGTTGACTAACTTATCAGTATCCATCGACTTATGGATTTCCGATTTATTTACTGAATTTATAAAAACGTCAATATTATAAGTGGTATTGAAATATCCAAAATTTCTCTCTTCAGAGACTTCATTATTGTCCGATGTTATTGTCTGCCGAAACGATGTCAGGTTTCTGCAATTAAAAATACCACAGATGTAGTGGGTTTCAAAACAGTAAGTAGTTAAATATGGTCCTATCTAAAACTAATGCCTTTGGTCTTAATAGAGCTACCTAATTTACATTATAATGTATCAATGCATCTTTCTTTCTACAGTTTACTTGTCTACATGGAAGGCTTGCATGTTTTATGTGCTCTACTCTGTCAGATACTGCATATTGCCATTGCCGTTTTCAAGTAGTTTTGACTTCATCGTTTTGTCAAGGATTTGCAAACCTGTCACTCTATTTCATCAATGTGATTGATACGGAATGACTTTTATTCAGTAAAGAAACGTTATACTGGACCGACATGAGTTACAAGGTTGGATAAGGGTGCGGGGCGACACGAATCTTAATATCAATCTATTTATGATGAATGTGTATTACATAAATAACCCATTACTGGTTATCGCTAATATTTTTTGTAACAAAACTAATGCGTTAAAAAATTTAGTACAATTCTTTCAAAATGTTGTGTACTTTGGTTATTATACCGAACACACCCTTGACAGTAAAAGCTTTTTGAGATCTTGGTTTATTTGATTGTACTAGAGTAGTGTAGAGAAATCTGTAGTCGATAAATATGAAGAATTGTCTTATCGATAAACCTCCCTCCTGCACTATAGTATCTGGTCAAAGTCCAGTGGTCAATTACTGTACTACAGTGCAGAAACGGTGTCTTGACGTTACTTTGCTGTTATAATAATGTATTTCTGTGTCGCTTTTTCATGATGAGTGATCTAAGCTTGGGAAAGTGACGTTTAGAAATGCCTCTGGCCGTCAGTGTGAGCTTCGGTGGCCGCGAACTTCTGGCGGAAATATCATCCTTCGAGTTAGTACGTAAATTTAAGCTCAGATCACGTAATACAAGCTCAGAAAGTGAAGTTGATACGTTAGCAGAGAATTACTCTTTGCTTGTATATGGAAAACTCCCCCCCCCCCCAACAAATTGTTATGATGTCGGTATAATATCAAAGTACCAATTTTGTTTATCACTATTAGTTTGACATGTTTTTTTTTTTTATTTAGAGCATGTATTATCAGATTAACATAGTATTAACATATATTACATAATCTGAAATGCATGTGTAGTTTGTTGTAGTATTTTCGGTTTGGCTGCGCTAACCCATTAAGAAAGGGCATGTCGGAGTGTGTTGGTAAAATGAGTTCATAAAATTGTAAGATCCATTTTAGGTTTTTTAAATATTTGAAAGTTGTTTAACAAGTATGTCACACAAAAGTCGGCTTAATTGTTATAAACTGATGAACATTTGTTCATCTGTCTTTTGTTTCTAGAGTTATTACAAAGCTATCATTATTGATACATAGCATAGATATTCACATGCCGCTCTTCCGGCAATCCACATTTTTTGAATTTTTAATATTAGTTTACAGTTAGTATTAGTGTTTTTACATTGAAAATAGACTAAGCATAAGATTATTTTGACTGCCTCTTCTGCATATCTACGATTTTTCCACTTAAACTTGCAATGATTTTAGTTGCCAGGGTTGTATTCAGGATATGAATTTTGGGTGGTGCGCAAACCACTCAACATTTTCGATTTATTTGTGGAGGGGGATAAACATTTTAAATATTATTTATTATATATGCGAGGTGTATGAAACATAAAATCCAAAACTTTTGAGAAATTGTTGAATTTTTTTATTAAATAAAGCAATATTTAGAATGTTCATGACCTAATGACCTTATATACTAATGCGATTGGTAACGAACTGATTGACACATTTACTTTCCCTGGTCTGATATATGGAGAGAACACCTCTGAATCGGGTTCCCATTGTAATAAAATTCACAACCATAACGCGTTATCCAGAAAAACAGACGCCGGGAGAATAATGTAACAATGGTTTCTAATATTATTACAACATATTTATACACCATTCGTTCACACGTTTATTACAAAAGAGAGAGAAGTTGCTAATAATACCAAATACCTCAACTGGAAGTAACAGCGCCCTTTGCTTCACTGGAAAACCAGTCGTGAGTTTTCCAGGTATAAAATTTGGATTAAGATAAATTTGTCACTCCTAAATCAATATTTGTGCTGTTGTAACTAAAGATTCATGAATTATACAATGTAATTGAAGTTATCAGGAAAAGTATACCCTAGTCAGAAGATATTACTTTTCTTACGCTGTTTGGGGGCCTCCCCTGATAACCCTCCCCCATCTGAACGCGCAACTGGTTCTTGCATTATAGTAATTTATGCCAAAGTTAAAAGTGTAATGGTACTAATATAAAATGAAAAATTGATACTGTGGGTTTTTACTACAACTTAAAAAGTAAAATAAATTAAAACTGAATTTGTTTAAACGTTTTGTTCGTCGTGAGAGGGTTATTCCATTTTCAGCATGGTAGCAAGTCATAATTCAGGCCCTGCTATAAACTATTAAATAAAGTAATAAACTGTTGAAACATTACACAATAAGATTTTTATTTCTATTTTATTCTAATGATACTAGGACAATATCTCGAGCTCCGAATCCACATTTAAATAAAATTTGTATCCCGTGTTGGGGGGCAACAAATTTCCAAAAATTTGTTAGGAAAGATTGGGGGCAGATTTTAGAAATCTAATGTTTTTTTGGCCAATTTATTACGCCGTTTCGGAATCCGGAGCATATGCTTACATGCATTAGGCCCATGATGAAATCAGTTGTTGCATTTTGTTAAAATATTCTTTTGAAAATGCGTTTTCTTCGTACTGCAATTTCAAAGTTCTCTTTGGTGAATTTACCGAAGGTAAACCGTGTTTTATTAATTAAAACTAGTTTTTTAAGAATTATATTAAAATGATTAACTATCTATGTGTATAATCTGTTGAGGAGTTTTTATTCTTTCAAACAAACCTGACTATATTGTTTCTTAACACCCTCTTGTGGTGCTTGTTCATGGTTTGTGTTAAGTCAAAACCAATTGCAGATCTACAATGTTCTGCTACAATGTTCTAGTACTCAAAATACATTAATTTATTCAATGTCTAGCTAGATATTTACTTCAAATGCTCCAAATAATTCTCTTCGGTACTTTTTTTTGATAACTAAAATATGTTTTCAGTATAATAGCTTTGCATACTAATTAATATAAACTTCGTCCACACATACAGATCATGTGAAATATTCTGACTTGCCAATGTCTTGCCATAATGGAAAAGTAATCAAGAAAAGCAAGTTATAATTAAATTATGGGTCAAAGAATTATCTACTTAGAAGCTCCTGTTTAAAAGTTTTGCTTCTTTTGATTTTTTTGTACAATAATACATTAGTGATATATCACAATTACAAGCTGATATTCATCGTCTGAAATCATGTACTAATTTAAAAATTGTAGTTGTTTAGATATTTTAATGGAGTTTTTACGATTATATTTTAGCATTATTTACGTCATAACTGCCACACGTGTTGCAACACGTAGTAAACAACAAAAAGTAATTCAATGCTTTCAGAATTTTATACCTAATATTAATACCAGGCGTTGTTCAGTTTGATTATTGATTGTTTAAGATTATTATTTAATTTCTCTAGTCTTAAGTACGCCTTTTCAAATAAATATACAGTTTTTTAGTTACATTGAACTGTTGTTACAAGATGAGTATTATTTGACAGTGTTAAATTGAACGATTTTACATATTTAAGTAGTTGGAAACTGACTCATACTGTAAACATCAGTGTGTAAAAATTAAATCTTTAAATTTAATTTAAAGCGAGATTATATCCTCATCCAGAAAATTAAATTCAGAATCAGAACTTCACTTGTGTAAAAGATTATAACACTTTTGTAACTCCTGCCTCTTTTAATTGTAGTTTATTTATTTACCATCCTTGAACGCTAAAATACAATATTTCGGGGTGATTATGAAAAATGGGTTTTGAAAGAATGTTCTATAAAATATTTATCCCCAGAGTGAAAGGGCTTGTTACAATTGTTGAAATGCGTAGCAAACTGAAATGCAAGGTCGTTTATGGTCGCCTTTATACTGAAATGCCAATATTTAAGTACGCTTACTAGAATAGATTAGAAAATTCTTCCTTATTGAAACGAATTTACCTACAGCATATTGTCAGCTGTGGATATGTATTTCCTAAAAGAAACACGAATTGACATTTTCTATATTTTATACGTTTTTTAGTTTTTATAGTAAAACATGTTATGTACTCGTATGTCATTTTCTGATAAAACATACCGAATATATGTTTGGCAAGCATATAATATAATGTAATGAATATATATAATGAATTAGAATATTATAATGAAAAGAATATATATAATGAATGTACATTTCTAAATTTTTACAACAGAATTATTCAGTCTAATATTAATTCATACATTAAAATTAATTATATTGTTACTCAAAATAATTTACCCGATTTCATTGTATTGTAATTTCTGTTATAAAATAAAAATCATTTAGGAAACATATAATTTAAAGGTTATTGGGAGATTGGCCTTGACTCACAAGTTGATAACTATTAGAATAATTTCAAGATGGTGTTTTAGCTTAAAGATTTTTCCAGATAAACCACAATTTGTTAAAATGTGCCTGTTAAATTTGGATACAATATGTCAGTTTCATAAAAAAATATGTTAACAATTTTCCTGTGACTGGCAGTTCAAATAATTAATTAAGTAAATTAATTTTTTCCTTTTACATGCGTGTATACGTTATTTTGTTTTATTATAACCATTTTCCAAAATTACTATTATTTTAATTGTATTTTAGGAGTACAATATATTTAATTGATAACAATCGTCTTACAGTATTACGAAGAACTTAATTAGCAAAAAAGTTTGAATTAAATATTTTAGAAGCAATACATCTGCAATAGTAATAAACATAAACTTAAATTTAGGCGTTATAATGGGTGATTGTCATGAGAATTGAACAAGCAACACATTACAGTAGACGTAATTGAAATACCTGTTGGAGCTAAACAAATTACTATAGGATTTGGCATTGTTATAGAAATTGTATCATACAGTAATATCTTAAATCGGTGAATATAAACCTTAGTATATATTAGCAATAAACTGTGATAAGTTAAGGGGTTTTGAATAACATGGTATTCCAAGACTATATGATACTGGAGATCGATAAATAATCTTGCGATAAAATATTACGTTTAGTAATTTAATATTTCTGAGCCATAAAGTTTTGGTTGAAATGAATGATGTAGGTTATGTTCAAAAGTAAGTGAGAAGCATATATCTAAAAATTTCTGCTAAACACAAATTTGTTTTTTTTTCGTACGAGTCACTGCTATACAAAATTGTAACTTTAGCTCTTGGTGGTTTTCTCGAGTCCCTCACCGATTCAGGGATCGATATGTTGCGTTATGAAAATAAAATCGTAAGATAGGCAGAAGCGGGATTTACGTTTTCGCCATATTTCCATGTAGAGTGATTGTTGCTTCTCAATATTAACTCTGTGCCTGGGGTTTCAGATGGAGCGGAGTCGCTGCCCTGTCCCCGGCGCACCCCCTTCCAAATATACGCTTTCTCACGGACTCTATGTTAGTCGCCAACTTTCTTTGCTTACTCTCAATAAATTCACACTTTCTATCTTGCAGTCTTGCTTTAATCCTTGTTTACATAGGCTGTTTGGCCGGCTGTTGCTTTATCATTGTTCGTTACAACTTTTTTCACAAAATTCAGGTACAAATTGTCGACTTGAAATTCAATTATATTGCTATGTTTTTTATTTATTGGAAATCGCTATAAAATATATTCGATTGGAACCGTGTGCTGTAATATTTCACTACTGTATAGGCGTAATAAATTATATTAAAACTATTAAAAACATAGTACTTTTAAGTTTTGTAGTGTTTTTGAATTGACTTTATTCTCATCTTATGTTCTTGAATATAAGTACATTTTGATTAGGTGCATTAACAAAATAAAACCATAGTTATTAACTTTACTTACCTTTAAAATACAACGGTCATTTTTAATTTCAATTTCATAAAAAATATAACTAACAAATTACACGATTTTCTCAATGTAATGGGTATATATACTCGTAAAACGTTTTAAGGTATAAACAGTGTTTAAAATTGAGATGTGCTGGAAAATGTGTTTTTGTCGATAATCGTTGTAACAAACATAAGTAAAACACAAAATTCTACGACTTTGTAAACTAAGCACAAAATACGCGTTAAAATGAACGGTACACTGAAGATTGGATGTATCAACTTGTTATACATATGAAAATAATTTTGTTAGTAATGTGCAATATATACAAGCGACATATAAAATTAACCCTTTTCCATTTAAAGTTAAAAGTAATGAATATTCTTAACTATATAAGACAGATTTTAAGTTAACTACATTGATATAATTTCGTTTCAAAATAATAATTCTTAAATAATGTTTTCATAAAATAAAATTAAAGAGAACTACCTATCTTACAAAATTACTTTAAAATAACTTTGTATCGTAACTAAATTGCAACTGCTTGTTATAATTAACATTTGATTGGAATATTAATTTTTGACGACATCCTTAGGCATTCAACTCAAAAGCAATTAGTTCAAAACATACCCCGTGTATCTCTTTTCCCTTGTAGACGTAGTAGAGGTCCTTTCTCTAAAATAATGTGCAGTTATGTACAAAAAGCTTAATTTAACTGTACTCTGGCCATACCTTGTCTGGTCGAATTGTTTACATCGACTAGGGAACTAATGACCATATATATTTATTACGTCTGATTTAAATCAACTAAAATATACAGGTAACAAAGGGTAGTGGGTTATCAAATTACAAGATTTGAATATGTGTGCTTGAACTCTGAATGGAAAATTAAAGACTTTTTGAAATGCATACGTTATTGAGTTCTCAGTGACGTTATAAATCTACTTGGAAGTCGTGTTTTGGCGATTGAGACAACATAGTTACAATAACACTCATTGGATTTCAAGGTAACAGGACAGTGCTGCCATATCGATTGTCCGAATTATGGTATCTCCAAAAATGGCTGGGAGAAATCGGAAAAGTCCCCATTACTGATCGAATTTGAAAACTAAAATCGGTTAAACACCGGGATATTTTTGTAATATACCGACCAAATATCTATTTAGGGAAATAACGTGTTATATATAAAAGTAATTCTTTACAATAACTGTATCAACATCAATTTCTGGTCTTATATTACGTGATCTTGGTTCGAGTTCAGATTCTACCCGAGGAATGTTTTTCTTTTACTGCCAGTACTTCGGATACCGAAGTTCCCACTGATAACCAGGGGCATTTCAGATCGATATTTTCCTGAACTCAAATCACTCACCATTAGCAAGAACTTCCACAGCAGAGGAAATACAACAAGCAACGACACTACTGTAACATCAGTACTAAAATACCGTCAATACATTCTTGTACCACTCACTATACGTACAGTAATGACTCGACCTTGACCAAGAATTGTTGTGAGGAGGAGGGTTGCGATAAAACAATTCCTGATATTCATTGATTAAATATTCGTCTACAGTATTTTAATAAGCCAAATCTTACAAGGCGTTTACTGTCAGGAGGTCGGTGTAATACCAAAGTATCAATTTCATCACATTCCTCCAGTTTTAAACTTTCCATGCGGTTATTTAACACTAGAACAATTTCCATACATGCGTTGTTAACTACTAAGAATCGGTTTCACGATCGTTATCAGTGAAACTATCCGAGTCAAAAGTCTTATCGCTGTAAAGATAACGGGCTTGAAACTGGTCAGCTCAGCTGGGCTTGGAACTCAAACGTTTTTAATTTACAAATACATCAATGCAAATGAGTTTATAATATTTGATAACTCTCTTAAGCATTTGTGATTACATTCTCTAGAATTTTATACTGTTGGGGATGTTTTTCGTTCATCGCACCATTGTTATTAACATTCATTTTACCATTAAATCATGTTACTGGCGTACGCCTTTCTCAAAAATAGCAATTGTGACCTCTTACTACATGGTGGGTCATAAACATGTAACTACGAAAGAGAGCGTGATTTTTATATCTATAGGGCCATGATAGGGATCATTATAACTCTTTCTTTATTATCCGCAAGTACAGTGTATAATTTAGTTACTGCACCAAATCCCATTCATTTTTCGTAGTATTATAAAAAAAAACCAGTGTACGAGCAGTCAAAATAATCTTATAATTGATAAGTTTACATACAAGTAGCTGATGTATTTAAGTACCTACAACAAAGTTGTAAAACTACTACCAAAACGTAATTACTTTTGTTGTCGTGCCAAACAGCATAGAGTTAGTTACTTAAGTTTGCACATATTAGTTTTAAGTTCCGTAATTTATGAATATGTATAAATAGTGTGTAAATATTTCCTACTATACAGCTAAGAAAATTGAATTAGTGTTTAAACATGTTAGAGTGTTATTGGTGTACCACAAGCAATTATTTATAATTACTGATTACATTTTTCTAATTTTAGAATGTAAGTATTTTCCGATTTTGTATAAAAAGTGTGTACATTATTTGGTTTTAGTTGGAATATGTGTTAAGTACCGTGGTGGGTGATTATGTTTCCTTCATAACCTGTGCACAGTGGTAAACACATAATTATCTTCATATTAGTTTGTTATTACTCTGAAGATGTCCAGTATCTTGTGTTGTATATTAATGAATTTAGTTTCGAAATATTTACATTTTGATAAATTTCACCTCAGCTTGCAAGTGTTTTTGTGACATACATTTTCAACTGCTTTATGTATTTCAGTTTTTATTAAAAAAAAAGAAAAAATCAGTTGTCAAAACACTTTGTAAGAGTATATAAAATTGTGCACGTATGAAACTGTTACACAAGAACATTTTAGACGATGTTAAGTTGTACTATATTCTGTTCGACAAGACTTTAAGGTAAGTACTATTTATGCATTCAAGTTGAACATTTTCAAAATGTTTAACCTTTATAGAGTATTGTTATGATATTCCTAGAATCGCTGTAGTAAATTTAAATGTTTTGTGTATTAGTGTAGTGTGCCTTAAGAAGGTGCAATTGATTTCCGATTTTGAAAATGTGTTTTTATGTTAGGATACCTTCTCTTAATACATAAAAAGTAGGAAAGGTCGTTTTTATCACTCCATGTGAAATGACAAACCTTTAAAGTAGGCAATTTAGGTCATTCTGTAATCAGGATCAAATAAAAACGGCAGGAGATAAAAATGTCAAATTATTATAGTATGATTGACAGCTTCAGTCAGCATCATCATTTTTTATTTTTAAAAGATTAATTTCTTTAAGAAAGAAATATGTATAATATTCTTAAATTATATTTAATTGAAAGAAGGTAATTTTCTTATGTTAGAAATTAATAAAAAATATTCACTTTCTCTGGTCAAAAACATTTCTACTACTTTTTGTATTTAGGTAAGTTATCATAATATGCTATGCATTTTACATAAAAAAATATTTTCCAAACTCAAAATCCATTCTACCATTCAGAATCGACTCCTCCGAACGGAAATAAATACTTAAAATATTTCAAGGGTTTGTCTATACTTAAATGAGTTTCTTAAAGTGATAATTCACAACTAATTAAAAAGATGTTACCATTCTCAACTCTGACTGCATTTTATTTCCTGTTAAATGCCTGATATTATTAGAATACATGACTTTTTCTGGACTCATTTGTTTAGTTAACAGGTTGTTTATTAAGTTAACTGATTTCGTTTACCAATCTGAATAATCTAAATCTTTTGTGATTTAAATGGTAACTTTCCACACTATACTTAAATGACATCGTAGAGCAATCACAATGTGAGTATCAATTTGAAAAATATCTCTTATAACTTAGTACTAAGTTCGTGTATTACAGAATATCGTTTTGCGATATATTCCAAATTATAGTTTGCTAATATTCTTATGATAGATGTTTTATTTACAATTGATATATACTCCACGGCAAGCAATTAAATGTAATATTTCATTTTTTTCTGAAAGATTCTTCAATTTTTTTTAAATATGATTGGGTGCTGGATTATCTAGAAATAAGTATAACATTTTAGGTATGTTAACTGGCAGTCTGTGCCCCTTTACACACGGCTCCCTTGAGACAGGAAAATAAGTGCATGTTATTTGGAAATAAAAAAAACTTACTATAATGTAGACACAATTTGTGAGATAAACTGTATTCCACATGAGTTTCTTTCGTAGACTGGAGATTATTTGTGTGTGGAATATCTCACTCCGAGAATGACCAGAAAAACAGTTTCTGTCAAAGATTTATCGTGTAAAAGCGTGAATTACAAATGTTTTGGCCCCAGAGGGGAGTGCTCTGACGTAGTGTTTTCCGGAATGTGGTATGCATGACTCTTCAACTTTACAACCGACAACACATTCTTACCCCAACACCCAGTAGCTGAGGAAAGGGGCGCTGCGATATAACTGTACCATTTTACTTGGAAAGAAACAATTCTAAATCTTCTCGGAACGATCGACTATTTAATGAATGTACAGTTCTTGGGTAAACTCGTAAGTTAAAACGAATTGAAAAGATTTGTGTTTCTTTGTGTTATACGCATAACAATAACAGTTGATATATCAAACGATACTATGCGAAGGCTAAAAGTTGTTATTAAAAAAACCTAGGTATGCGTAGGATATAAATTCTGTGTTTGTAATGACAAGACGTGGTACTTAGCAAAATAGTGCGCAAAATATATAAGGAGTAGACCCGACCCGAAGACCGGACTCACTTTGCTCCCCAAGTGGTATGACGACGGCCGGTGTAACGGCAGTACACGAGTAAAGTGCGCGGAAGATATAAGGAGTAAACTCGACTTGGAGACCGGACTCACTTTTCTCCCCAAGTGGTATGACGACGGCTGGTGCGACGGCAGTACACGAGTAAAGTGCGCGGAAGATATAAGGAGTAAACTCGACCCGGAGACCGGACTCACTTTGCTCCCCAAGTGGTATGACGACGGCCGGTGTGACGGCAGTACACGAGTAAAGTGCGCGGAAGATATAAGGAGTAAACCCGGCCCGGAGACCGGACTCACTTTGCTCCCCAAGTGGTATGACGACGGCCGGTGTGACGGCAGTACACGAGTAAAGTGCGCGGAAGATATAAGGAGTAAACCCGGCCCGATGACCGGACTCACTTTGCTCCCCAAGTGGTATGACGACGGCCGGTGTAACGGCAGTACACGAGTAAAGTGCGCGGAAGATATAAGGAGTAAACCCGGCCCGGAGACCGGACTCACTTTGCTCCCCAAGTGGTATGACGACGGCCGGTGTGACGGCAGTACACGAGTAAAGTGCGCGGAAGATATAAGGAGTAAACCCGGCCCGGAGACCGGACTCACTTTGATCCCCAAGTGGTATGACGACGGTCGGTGCGACGGCAGTACACGAGTAAAGTGCGCGGAAGATATAAGGAGTAAACCCGGCCCGGAGACCGGACTCACCTGCTCCCCAAGCTGGCCACGTACAAGTGTATACCACGACAAGTGTACGACGACGGTCGGTGCGACAGAGGCAGTAGACGAGTGTTTACGAGCCGGTCCCCCCGTAGGATTTGCGGTTTCAATTGCACCGGTGTATCTGCGTGTTAAATCACCTACCGAATGTATTCGTACGCGCGGAAGGAACACTTTGTTCTACCGGTTATTAGGATTCGAGTGAGTTATCACATGTGCTCGGCGACCCCTCGCGCCACAGGAATTTAGATGATAAATACCTCTTCCGTCTGGCAATATCCTTTCTTTTTCGTATATACGACGAAATAAAAGGCCTTTACAAATGTTATCACTGCCATGTATTTATGAGCCCCTACCCCCATCCGGGCCGCAAACCGCCGTCTTTCCCCTCGTTACACTCTTTCTTGTAATATTCTGTGAATTTATGTGCCGCAAGTATTAGGTCGCCGAGGGGGAACAACTATTGTCGCGCTCTTATTAAAATCACGACTTGATTGATGGTCCACTTGGCATTGTGCGTTATTGATATACTCATATCGGCGGTGGCGGCGCGATAGAGTACATCGGCCACTACACTCGACTCTACTGTGTTACCCTGGATAACATTTTACTGCTTCGCCTTTTAGTACTTCTTTGGATCCTGTCACTTAAAACAGGTCGCCTTTCCTCAGTAACTCCGGTTGTTGCCCATCGCATCGTTGTGACGACACTAACAGCCTACACCGTACTCACAATAACACTCTTAAATCAGTACAAACCTTTTAAATAACATAAAAATATATTTATTTTTATATTAATGTTATTTAGGTTTTTATTTTTATATATGAAAATTTCCATCAATTTGCCATAGTTATAGTATTTAAAAAATGTATTAAACAAAATTAACATTAGATTTATTGCTTAAAATATAGCATTTTTATCAGTCATTAATAAAAACGGTTTAAATAATTACAAAATTAATTTAATTATTTATTTCTATATTAATTTTGTTTGAGTTTTTATTTTAATACATGAAAATTTCTATCGATTAGCCATAGTTATATTTTAAAAATGTATTAAACAAAATTAACATTAGATTTATTGCTTAAAATGTAGCATTTTTATTGATCATTAATACAAACAGTTTACATAATTACAAAATTAATTTAATTGTTTATTAGTATATTAATATTGTTTAGGTTTTTATTTTAATATATTAAAATGGCAGTAGATGTTTCCTTCTTTTTAAATGTAGAAAAAGTTTCAAACAAATTGAATATGTAAAATTGAATTATGAATATTTTTATTGTTTAAAATATAGCATTTTTATAAGTAATTGTACCCTGGAACATTTAAAGAAATACTCTGCCGTATTAAAATCTCTAAGAAACCTATTACCAGTCAGTCACACGTGATCAATTTTGTTACAAATTCTGTACTGATTTTATGATATAAGTTGAATGGATATTCCAAGAGTTTCATTAGTATTGATTGCTGTCTGGTTTGCTCCTCGAGATAGTTAGGATTGTCCGGTTTTGACACATTTTGTGTAATGTGGGAAAGGGCTTCGAGTTTAGCTGCTGTAGTGCAGCGTCTGGAATCTGACGCTGTCACAGATTTGACTTCTAGAACCTGGAGTCATGTTCGTCTAAAGAGATCCAAAAAAGTAGGCGACGAAGAAGCTTAAAATGATCTCTATATAGTTTCGACTTTAGAGACACCTAGATTACAAAATATAGTGCAATATAGTTGTAGAGGTATCCTCATTGTCCAATCAGGTGCATAACTAAATGCACTACGAAGTTACAGACAGGATCTAGCCATGACTCTTCAGACGAACATGATTCCACATTCCAGTAGTCAAGTCTGTGACAGCGTCAGATACCAGACGCTGGACTAAGAGGAAGGTAATCTGGAGCTGAACTCAACATTCTCATTTTAGTAATTGACCCAGTGATTTTAGTGATAGAACTTATACCAAAGTGGCAGTACGGTCTACTTAGTATAGATTTCTGGTTTTTAGCTGGAAAAGAGGGAATGTTTTAGCAGACAGGAGCTAGCTTTAGCTTTAGTAAGGTAAGAATCGGAGGAAATCTCAATTGCATCTAATTATGAACATTATGTTGCGTGACCTCCTAAGTTGCAGATTATTCAGGACTTACATAACACAGCTATGATTGGAGTGTTGATCAAACACTAATATGGAGTTAAGTCCATTTCACCTTTCGCTAAATGCAGCATCTCAGATCTGACACTGTCACAGACTAGACTCCTGGAATTTGGAGTCCACGTCTATCTGAAAAGATCCAGCAAGAGCAAAACAGTAGAGTACCTTGGCAATACTACTTAGTTCTTGCCGTGATTCTCGGTAAGACGATGCCTGCGACTGTGTCAGATCTCACACGCTGCACTAAGTGGAGAGTGAAATGGAGCTAAAATCAGTATTCGCATTCAGGATTGTTAAAAAGTAAGGATAGCTTCAACTGAACAGTCGTACAACAGCCGCTAAAGATTTGTAAGGCATGTTTGGCTTCTTTCTGCCTAAGGAAAAGGTGAGAATAGAACTCCCGCTTCTCTCTACTACTCGAGTCGATCAGTGGGGCTGTGTCAATTAAAGATCCAGGCTAACTTTCACTTCAGAAATCGTCATCTGCATGAAACTATATACTGAGAGAAAATCCGAACCCCCCCCCTCCACCACCTCATTACTCGACGTTTACGATAAGTAACGTTCCGTTTTTTCGTAGTTCAAGAGCTCAAATAGATTTTTGACTTTTCGTTCTAATGCGAGTGTAACCATAAAAGCACTATTTTAATTATATAATTAAATTTTGTTATAGCTATAGAAAAATGTTTTTGCAAGTGATGGAACTTTCGGGTAGGAAAGAATTTGACTGTGTGTGTGTGTGTATATATATATATATATATATATATATATATATTTTGCTGCAATACATACAAACAATAATTTATGTGATAGAAGTTAAGTTCTGGCCAAAGACATATTGAATAGTAGTATTATGGTTTAATACAGATGTTGGGTTCAACACAATTTCAACTTCCGTCCACTGCAACGTCTGATTTCTGACTGTCACAGACTTAAATCTCGGAATTTGGAGTCAAAGTTCGTCTGAACAGATAACAAAAATGGCAAGCTCAAAACTAACTCTTTACATCGTGTCGACATCAGCAACATAGACTCCTAAAATGTAATCTAGATGAAGAGGTATTATTGTCTCATTATGTGTACAATTTATTGAGTGACACGATCCCAAATCACGGTGGAGCAGCCGAGTTTCCCATACATAACGCAGCGTGTACACATAACGTAGTTGAATCAATCCTTCCCACAATATCCACGTTATTATCGTTTATTTAAAAGAAACTTATTTCAATGGCATTAAACCGTATTTAATGAATGTAAGAGGATGTAAACATGGAATTACAAGACCACAGTTCTATTCTTACACTTCAATATTACTACACTAGTATGTATAGTATAATTACTATAGTAATAGTACTATATTCAATATCCGGTTAGATCCGATACGTGTAGTTTTTATAATTACTTATCAGTTTGTGAAAGGGATAGTTTCAGCATAATTGTATATGTGCACAAGCAATAAACTGACCAGTTATCATCCTTTTGATTTAACTCTTGCCGTTTTTTTTATTATTACAAATACGTATTAGGCAAAATCCTCTTCCTCCCCCCACCCCTATCAGCTGACGATGGAGTTTGTAGTGACCAAAAAATGCAGAAAGTATATATGCATTACAGTTTCATTTGAAGACAAGGTGTAAAGTAATAGTTTTATACGGCTATTTAATACTAAAAAGTTTCATATATTCTTCATTGCGAGTACTAAAAATCAGTTTGACGGTGTTATCAGTGAAACTATCCGAGGCAAACGTCTTATAGCTATGAAGATAACAGGCTTGAAACTGGTCAGCCGGGCTTGGAACTCAAACTTTTATCATGTTAGATAGCAAATGAGATCATAATATTTGACAACTCTCTCAGGCAAGTATAATCAGACCCTCTTAAATTTTTATTCGGTTAGTAGAGGCATAACCGTTCGAAAACTACTAGTACTTTAAAATCTTATTGAAACAATCTTAAACGTTGTTAATCTTGAGTTACATCGATATTGTAGTGCTATAAGTTCGTTATTTGTCTAAAGAAATGAGATTTAGAGGCATACAGTGAAATTTCACCACATTTACATGTAGTATGTACGGTAAAGGCAAGCAGTAGGCTACACTTGTGTAGTTGTAGTGTACCCGTATTGCGGCGCGGACGGTGCAGGCGCGGCGTTGTGCTCAGTTATACGGTGCAGCCCTAGCCCTAGCCCTTGATCACTCAACTGGCACTAAACGGCCTCAGTTATTGTTACAGCCTATACTGCCATATTGTTTCTTCAACTTTCGCTCTCGCCCCGGACGGCGCGGCGTGCGCTGCCAACCCCTGCACAATTAATGTTTAAAACCAGCGATCGTGCAGTGTATATCTTGATAATATTAATATTAGCACTACGCGTGCAGTTATGCGCAGTTGCAACGCGACTATGTCTGATTATCCCCAGCATATGTGTAATCTCTTGTACAATGATTGGAATCCGTTCTGGTGTTTGCATGATTGAAATTAATTCATATTAATTTGAATTCACAATGGAAAGTGAAGCACAACTCTTAACGTAGCAGCTAAAATCACTCGCTACATCATTTAAGTTACTTTCCGACATATTTAGTACACATGTGGGTTTTAGTGTACTGACATATCTTCTCTATCTTCTGTGCCATGCACATTCTTCTCAATTATAAAGAAAGCATTTTTTTTTTTTTTTTCAGAAAACTCTTATTTAAAACAAGGAAGAAGAGTACCCCAGACCACATGTCGCGTAATAGCCTTTGGTGAAGTTGCATGTAAAGTTGAAGTCTATAGCTCATTTTATTTTTAAGATATCACCTTGATTATAGTATTCGCTAACGCTCAGCCGAATCCCATCGAGTGACAATACACAATCATAGAACACGACGTTGCTTAGAGAGAAATTAAGCTCAGTATACAATTTCAAGTCTATATATAGCTCATTTTATTCTCACGACATTCATCTTGATTGTAGTATTTCCTAACGCTCAGTCAAATGCCACAAAGTGACATACACCATCCTCGAACTCGATGTTACCTATATGGAAATGAAGCTACATACACAATTTTAAGTCTGATTTTTCCAGTTCCCTTCGTCAACGCTCAGATAATAAATAAAAGTGTTTAAAATTGTGAAATTGACTTAAGAACTAGTTTATATTTGTGTTTAAGTCTCGTAGAATATATTATTCCTTCAATACTGCTGTATACTATTAAAATATAATGGAATGGCCTTTAGTAAATATTGTTAAAAAGTTTCACCACCAAGAGATACGATACAAGTTAAATGTCCACATGTTTTTGTTTTGTGACAAACTCTCTTAACTTAGAGGGTTGTCCTATAGAACTATTTGCGGTGGTGAGAGAGTTTTAATTGTAAATTTCACTTTTTTGTCTATTTAAAAAGGGATTGTGAATTTGTTTAATGCGACAAAAGGGAATGTCAACATTCCTAAAGCATTTTGAAATCTGCAAAACAAAATAAAATGAACACTTAAAACACGCCAAAATTCTGGGTTGTTTGTCCCCCTATCTATTACGTATAGTTGGAAGTTGCCTGTCCTTCGGGATCAATCCCTAAGGATTTCGGCTACACCGATTCCGGTGCACCGAAATAAACCCAAACCATCGTTTTGCTGTGTGCTATCGTCAGAATATTGCAAAAGCAGCCTTTTTATTCACTCGGTCTTTTTCAGTTGTCATTTTCAACCTATATTCAAACATGCAATTTGTCTGATGATTTGAATTTCTTAAAGTAAACCTTAGTGTTGCAAATACTTAGCACTTTCGATAGGCTACTTGCTAGTAGTGTCTTAGTGAGATTTATATTGAACTGATTAACTTTCAGTTACTGCCAATAAAGTACTCTCCTTGACTAATCCGCAGCCAGTTGAGAACAATAACGGATCCGGTAAGTACGGTAAGTACTTTGTGCTCGACCGGCAGAAGTGTGAGAGTGAGGCCAGCTTACAAGATGTTATCGTGGCCAGGCCAGACACGCTCAGTACACGTGTACATCGCGGCATCTGGGATACATTGTACAGCTGAAATATCGCGCTGATCCGAATCGGCTTTGGAAATTTGAATTTCTTATATGATGCCGTTTACTAGACTGTATCAATGCAAGATGCCCGGTCATTGTGCGCACTTCTGTCTCTTCACGCTGCCACACTATGTATGCATCGACGTTACAACACAATAATTCGGTTTTATTCAAGTTACTTGAGAATCACAATGGGTCATATTTAGTAGTCTTTTGGATTATCTCTTGTAAATCAGTCGTGGAAAGACTCTGAGTGATCACGTAGGACCAAACATTTCGTGGGCATTTTCGGTGTGGTAGTACGACGACATTTAGACAAAAAATATTGTCTTTTATCTTAGTTTAATGTTATTTGCTAGCATCAGAAACAGATTAGACGGACTATATATAAACATCATAAAGAGGAAGGCTTCCAAGTACCAAATGGCTGGTAGCTTAGTTGGCAATAATGTGAAATAAAATTAAGTAAAGATGTCTTATTTTACCAGGTGAGTTAGGACTAAGATGCCCTCTCTAACACTTAACCTGGGTACCAACGGCTTAAAGATGACTTCCGAACCACCACCAATGGCCGGGCAGGTGGGTTGCTTGTAAGGACAGGATCGCTCAGCGGCCACCCATCCAAGCAACAGATACGCTCGACGTTCCTTGATCCAGTTATATTGCGATAACCTTTCTACCCGGCACACTGCGCCATTGGCCAGAGATCATATCAATGAGAGTGAACATGTTCGCCTCGAATAACTGTTGTATCGAACCAATTTAAACTGTTGTTACAGTTTGGCATCCGGAAAACCACAATGTTAAAGATTATTTAGTTTTTAAGTGTGTAAAATCCCGTCAATGAACATTCGTCAAAAGCGGCTTGGCCTCTGTATCGGACCTCTCGTGAAGAGTTGATTTTATAAAAGTAAATTGCGATTGCAATGTTGAAAAATGTTTCGAAACACGGGAATAACACAGATTGGCCTATAGTTAGTTAACTCATTGAATACTCTTCAACAGTATTATGCGAAAATTGGTTTGACCTTAAATAAAAACAGTAAATAACAGTCAAACAGTCTTTATAGACATTTACTTCAGTTAATGGTGTCAGAGGGCGTGGATATTCATCCCTTGGGTGAGCGGCTAAGGAGTGAATATTTGCATTCAGTAAATCTGCACGGCCGTTCACTTAAAACAATGGATTATTGTAAAAACAGTCTAAAACAGTGCTGGCTGTGTTATAAAAGGAAATTCTTTCAGCGGTTAAACAATATTTTGTATCTATTTCTTGTTTTAGTGTAATTGCAAATTGACTCTCGGCAACTTCACTGTACAATGTGATGTAACCCCTAAGTTAAAAAGTAGATATTCGGTCCATAATAAATTAAAGCATGAGTAAAGATTTGAGAAGTATTACCAATTAAGTGGATTTATCCTGTTATGAATTAGATGTATCATTATGAATCATCGTTTCATTGTTTTACGTGTATTTTACTTCACGTTTGTTGATATAATTATGTATTTGCTTAATCAAAAACTCGTAGTGGTAGGACCGATTTCCATTATTATTATTACATCTGAAATTTCTTGTATTTTTAAGCGCTTTAAAATGAAGAACCATCTGTAGTATTATCGCGAGCCCAAACTGTAACAAAAATTAAACATTTTATACGTTTATGAGAACAACTTCAATGTGAAAATTTTACAATTATTGATATTCGTAAAAGGAATGTTTTAAATGTCTTAAAATATTAAAATATGCATTTTATGTTGAGCGAGCAGGTCTCACTGTTTAATTTACCACTTTAATTTTGCTTTCTTAAAATTCACTACTATGGGATATTTAAATGTTAACATAGAATATGTGATATATTTTTGCAAAGAATTAGAGAAGAGGTTGGCGGGGAGAATTTGTGATTAAAAAAGATGGCGATAGAATGTGTGAACCTGAGCATGGATAGTCTTTCAACAAACAAAACACGTCTTATTTCTGAACACGAGATATGCCGAGAGTTCAAAATGAACTCAGTATTTGTATACATATAGGTACTCAGTTTGTTGTTATTTGAGATCGCAAACACTTGCCTCAAAGTACCGTGTGCTATCGCAAACAAGCAAACATTTGCAACAACTAGTTGACAACTTTAAGGCGCTATGGAAGTAGTTTAATTTGTATTTAAAATTATTGTGTATAAATGTTTTGCGTTAACAGCGTGATATGGTAAACAGGCTTGAGCCACCGCCGGACATCAGCAAACGGTCTCCCTCCATCCCCCCCGCCCCGTACCGCTTTCACCCTCCCTTCTCGTGATAAGCAAAGCCGACCCTTCACACCGTGGATCACTCACTGAACACAGACACTCGCTTTGCAGCCGAGCTGAGCAATTCAAATTTGGGTTGCTGGAAATAGCACTAATTGTATCGAAGCTAAGACAATGGTACCCGCAGTAAAATTGAACCTGAAAATCGACGTCTCATCCAAATAATTTTCATAAAGTTCCTTAAAAGGCCTCGTGTTGTTCCTTTTTCCGCTAATCAACAGCTAACCCATTCACCTTCATCAAAATGTTGATGTCGACAACTACTTTTAACCCGTGGTTAAGACTATTTGGTTGTTGTTCTATTGGCCCTCTACTATGGCTTATGAGTGGGGGATGCTGTCACATACCTATAACCGGGTTGTTTCAGTGAAGATATGTGGATTTACCCTTAACAATACTTTTTTAGTCTAGGTATGTCGAGTGATTTTGCCCATAAATCAAAAGTGTTAGTCAAAGGAAGTTATGTACTTACTCTTATCCGGGAATGGTGGGACGACGTGGAGTTATTCTTATCCCGGGTATGTGAGTGGAGGAAAGTCGTGTAGTCGCCATGAGCCGGGGTGTGGGAATAGTGGGACGCCGTGGAGTTATTCTTATCCCGGGTATGTGAGTGGAGGAAAGTCGTGTAGTCGCCATGAGCCGGGGTGTGGGAATAGTGGGACGCCGTGGAGTTATTCTTATCCCGGGTATGTGAGTGGAGGAAAGTCGTGTAGTCGCCATGAGCCGGGGTGTGGGAATAGTGGGACGACGTGGAGTTATTCTTATCCCGGGTATGTGAGTGGAGGAAAGTCGTGTAGTCGCCATGAGCCGGGGTGTGGGAATAGTGGGACGACGTGGAGTTATTCTTATCCCGGGTATGTGAGTGGAGGAAAGTCGTGTAGTCGCCATGAGCCGGGGTGTGGGAATAGTGGGACGCCGTGGAGTTATTCTTATCCCGGGTATGTGAGTGGAGGAAAGTCGTGTAGTCGCCATGAGCCGGGGTGTGGGAATAGTGGGATGCCGTCGAGTTATTCTTATCCCGGGTATGTGAGTGGAGGAAAGTCGTGTAGTCGCCATGAGCCGGGGTGTGGGAATAGTGGGACGCCGTGGAGTTGTTTTTATCCAGGGTATGTGAATGGAGGAAAGTCGAGTAGTCGCCATGAGCCGGATGGAAATGGTAGGATGTTGTGTATTTATTACCTTTAACCGAATGTAATAATAAATAGTAGTGTTTAATGTGTAAAAACATTCACCCTTTGCAATCCATTGCGTTGTTAAGCAATTGTAGGGCCTTCGCTCTGGAAAATGATTGGGGATATCATTTAAGCTAAAGTTCCATGAATATAGAAACTATTTGCAAGTAGTATAGAGTGTTTATGATCTTTAACTCTCACAACCATTATTGTTCCAAACATTAACAGTTAGCTCCTAAATCAAGCTTTGCATTGTTGACGCTCAATCTATACAATAGCTTACATGCTATGGGGTGCAAAAGTTCTTTCCTTAATGGTCTGGAATTTTCCAGAAGGGTAGAAGGGTAAAAGGAGGTTCGTCTTCTTGCTCTTCTAATGGAGTTCTAGACGTTTAGCAAATAATATAGAGTTCCGAGATGTATACGGTTTGAAAAAGACCCGTTGTGTGTGAATTTGTACGAATTTGATTCTCCATAACCTCATGTAGCAATAATCTGTGTGACTTCTCGTATCCACCCTCAAGTAACTTATTGCTTATTGTCTGTTTGATTATTCATATTTATTGTTATTAGTTAATAATATTTATCATATTTAGTTATGTTATTAAACAAATAATTGCTCTATAAAGCTATACAATTATGACAGTAACGAAAAACTGTGTTCATTTTGAATTACAAAGAAAAGTTGTCTTTTAACGAGTTTAAGCTATGTTACAGCCCTTATTTAAAGCCCGTTAATTTATCGGAAATTACCGGTGATTGCAAAAAAGGGAAAACTTTTACGCCCCACCGCTTACCTCATTAACATCAGTTCACGTCGAGCCTAATTTATTCTTTTTTAATAACAATTCCTTGATTTCTTTTGCACCAAGAGATAGTTACTGTACTAAGAAATAATAATTAGCTTGTTACTGAGATAATTGTAGTGTTTTAAGTTTTGTAATTCTTTTAGCCGGAATAAACATGAGTAACTTATCATGTATAATATAATACTCTATGTTACTCTATATATATATATGTGTGTGTGTGTGTGGTGTGTGTGTGTGTGTTTTTTTTTTTTTTTTTTTTTTTTTTTTTTTTGCAAAATGTCTTGTTAAGACGAAATATAGAGGATATTTATGTTCTATTTTTCTGTTACTATTGAAGATATATATATATATATATATATATATATATATATATATATATATATATAGATTTACAGGTTGTTCAAAAATTTAAATCAAGTTCCTAAAATGTTCCGTTTTCGTTCTGTATGCCTGTTTGTGTTTTTTATGTCAAAACTTTTACTGAAAAAGTTTCAGGATTGTAACTTTGCACGGCTATTTGTATAATTTATATGTAACATTTTGCAAAAGATTAACAAAATATCTGTACTAGTTTCAAAATGGCAGCCGTTTAAAGACTGATGAAAACCGTTGTAGGTACGATAAAATTATAAGAAACAAAATATAGCTTGTTAGCGATGAAACTTTTTACACCTCAGCTCTCTTACGATCGGTTCACAAATAACGTAAATAATTTATTTCTGGCCTGAAGGGTCATCGTTGTTATCAGGATAGACGTGTGGTTCGATTTCCCAGCCCATAATTTGTATTATTGGTTATAGCTTTAGGATATAATAAATCATTATTATCATAATCATCATTATTATAATTTCCATTCCTGGTATGGAATTTGGTGCTATTTTGCGTTTGTATCAGGATAACATGAGGAAGTAGTCACTCTTTACATTAACGGTGGTTGGGTTGCAGTAAAAAGCTGTTAAGTATAAAGTTCGATATTCCAATATAATCGTACATATAACAGACCACAAACACCCGTTTTACACTTTATATCTTCACAATAAAAAACACTGAATTCATGTTCATTTGCTTTTTTATGGGCATTTGCTAGTAAAACTTAAACATCACATCATAAAAATCTTGGTTATACGTAATTTTGCTTATTCGTTTTTTTTCCTTTCTACTTGTAGTACAGTACAAGGAAATACCTAATATGAAAAATATAATAATTGTTCAGTTCCAAATATTATGATTATTGTGTTATATAAATATTTGCACGGTAGGTAAAATTTGTAATGTGAACGAAACCGGGTAGAAAGGCGAAGTAAATAAATATATCTATATGATATTTAATTTTGTTGTTTTGTGCATCTTAACATCGCTGGTTTTTTTTTCAAATAAAATATTGTAATTTGGACGGTTTGATTGACCCCGAGGTGGCAGCTGTGACGGGTGCAGCCGGGTGATTGATACTCCCTGATACCCGTGTAATGCGCTGATAGGCCAGAAGAGCTGCCCGCTCGGCCGCTGTCCACACCTAGATTAATAGCCATTTGCCGGTGTGATAGGGGCTGGCGGTGGGCTCCGTGCGGCCGCCCAAATGCCCAGTTAATCCCAGATTTGTAGCGTGGCTTAGTCCCGCCGCATCCCCTTAATTAGTTTGAATTTTGCTCACTTTTACCACAAGCCGGATCGGATTGTTCCGGTAAAAAGTAGATCGCCACACAACAACGGTGTAATTTATCGTGTTTATCTGGCAAGGACCTGTCGTTTGTGGTCGGAGTGACCGGTCCCGGTGTGAATTATCGCCTCCCTTCCCACCTTGTAATCCCGTCCGTGTCCGTATATATCCGTCCATGTCAATGTGTGCCGACGAAAAGTTCAAGGAAACTTGTCATTGCAAATTAACAGAAATCGTGTAAAAAGTTTGAAACTTGCCATTGGAGTTTATTTTTGTAGAGCAAATAAAACAAGTAGGACGTATTCCTCCTAGTTACCTCCGAGCTCTGTTCCGTTTATATCAATGTGTGTCGACATCGCTTTCCTTATAGCAAACGGAAAGAAAAGTACAAAGAAATTTGCCGTTGCAAAAATAACAGAAATCGTGTAAAAAGTTTGAAACTTGCCATTGTTTGACATTGAAGTTCATTGGTTTTTAGAGCGAATAATATACGAAGGAAGCTTGTCTTTGCAAAAATAACAAATTGTGTAAAAAGTTTGAAAATTTCCATTGTATTATTAGACTATGTGTTTGTGTAGCGAATATATCAAGTAGGATGCGCACAAATGCAGTATTACATATTGTTTCTAAAGTTAAAGAAATTAATGATTTGAAAGTATAATATTAAATGTTAGTTATCTATTCAACCAGAGTATAGGGGACGATTCAGTCAAAAGGGAGTTTCCAAGTGTTCGTAGACTTTTTTAGATACATACTATATATATTTTTTTTTACTTAAAATAAACCTCTGTCTTTTTGAGTATACCCTTATATTTTTATTATAAAATCCCTTCAACTTCTGAAAAATAGTTGTATTTGCATTAGAGTGTCCTGTTAATAAACGGTAAAAAAGAGGGTTTTAAAAATTAAACTTTACGACGATCTAAAGAAAATGAAGTTTTTACGTCGATTACAGAATGCAAACTTGCCTTGATATATCCTGTTTTTTGCGTTTTTAAAACTTTTGGAAGATTGTCCCCGAAAGAGAGGCGCTCCTAATTTACATTTTTGAAGTAGAATTCCATTTTTATGCTTTATTGTAAATTGATATAAACCATTCACTTAAGAGCGAATCGGGAATATTTATCTGCGTTCGTTTTCTAATTATGTAAGATACAATTTTCAATCTTAGACTTTTAAAACATAAACATGACCCCTACGTAAATATTATGGAAACAAGCTATAGGTATAAATTCCCATCGTTGCAAGAACATTCAAGGTATAAATATAGGGCAACGCCTCATTTACCAAAAACACATGAAATTCAAATTTCCAATGTATCTTTTTTATTGTATTTTTATTTTGAAAACTCTTGCATTTCCCACTTACGGTTTTCTTTTTGGTGTCATTTAGAATCCATTCAATTTTAATGTTAAACATTAAGATTTCGAATGGAAATCTTAGACGATACCTTTTTAGCCGAAAATGTTTGGTTTTATCCCCACTTCAATGATTGTCACAAGAATAGTGATTGCCTGTTCGCACTGTTGGTGAAACATTTTGAACGAGAAGAGAGGTGACGTTTTGTCCAGGCGTATTTTTATAATATTTGTAACTTTAAAATGTTTTTTTTAGGAGATCGAAGTCCGCTTGTTTGAAGGGTTAATTATAACCCATGTTCCTTAAGTGTTGTGCAGCGAATGTCATATACAGTATGTATTATTTTTTTAAAGTTCGGCTGTATGGTTCAACTTACAGTAAAGCCGCGTAAATCAGCAGAGGACTAAATGCTGCTTTTTGGTTCATCATCAATTTGGGTGACTCTGATTCAGATCACAATTGAAGCATAAATGAAGCTGTATGTTATTTTAAAGGCCTTATACACATAAGTAGATTTAAATTAAAACAATTGAAAACAGCCTATCAATATTTAATGCCTTATATTTACGTAAAAATGGACATCATCGCTTTAAACCCTAGTATTATCAAATTTTGGGGTCCCATAATTTCTTAAAAGGAATGGTTAAGAGCCCTCACATCTAAAGTCAAATCTCCCCAAAAAATTGGGGGGTTTTTAAATAAAAGTCGCGTATAAACATAAACTGTTTTTTTAGTGTTGTAAAAAAAAAAAAAAAAAAAAAAAAAAATATGCCGAGTGCTCTGAACTTCTAAGCGACAATCACTAGCTATAATAATGAATATAGCAAATGTTAAAAGATTTGTTCTTTCTATGTCTCTCTACTATCAGTTGCAAGCTTTTTATTTTATTTAGACTTAGAAAAACTTAGAAAAAATTCGGTAATGCATTCTGTTATTTTACAGTTGTTTGAAATTGAGTGAGTAATAATAATAATTTGTATTTATGAGCTACGTTCTCTTAATATCTTAGTAAACCGTAATTAATTCTGGAGTAAATTACATGTGTTTTATATACAGGGTGTCCAAAAAGTCCCGAGTCGGTTAAATATTTTTCAAAATATTTAAAATAGATCTACAAAACCTTACACAAAGTTACTGGACATAAAAATCTATTTTATCACATATTCAGTGATACGCTACTTCCTCAGGGGGGCGGCCCGCTAGGAGTCAGAAGAAAATCTTAAATGTAAGCATAGGTTGATATGTATATCAAATAAAAGGTCTTTATTAGTAGAGTACAGAGCCGCAAACTCGACCTCAAACGGATAACCGAGTCAAAAATGACAGCCGTTCAAAGATGGCTTGAGTTTGCAACTTAGGTTAATGTAAAAAATAAACTGATGAGCTTTTTGATTTTAACTTTACTAACCCAAAACTCCGATCCCTCTCAGAAATAACGAAACTTATTATTCTACAACAACAATTAATTGTAAACAGTTTTGGGTTAGTTAAGTTAAAATCAAAAAAGCTCATCAGTTTATTTTTTACATTAACCTAAGTTGCAAACTCAATGCCATCTTTGAACGGCTGTCATTTTTGACTCGGTTATCCGTTTGAGGTCGGGTTTGCGGCTCTGTACTCTACTAATAAAGAACTTTTATTTGATATACATATCAACCTATGCTTACATTTAAGATTTTCTTCTGACTCCTAGCGGGCCGCCCCCCTGAGGAAGTAGCGTATCACTGAATATGTGATAAAATAGATTTTTATGTCCAGTAACTTTGTGTAAGGTTTTGTAGATCTATTTTAAATATTTTGAAAAATATTTAACCGACCCGCGGACTTTTTGGACACCCTGTATATATATATATATATATATACCTGATTAGTGTTTTGGGGTTCCTAATATTGGAATGTTTTACCGATTTCCTGCTGTGACATGTTTCTCCATTCTTTTAACGATAGTTATTCAATATAAAAGACAGCCTTATTCAGCACCTTGGCTAGTATTTCCACAAATTAAATTATTTGGAAACAATTATGTCCAGGTTATGTTTTTTTTAAATTGGACTAGTAATCATACTATTTAAATTTTCAAAGAGTAGATAGATGTCACTAAAACATGATGGTTAAACAACAACAAATAAAAAATAATTCTTGATGAAATTGAACACGATTGCTGTAATGATATGAAAGGTTCCAGACAAGTACAAAACATTCTAGGTCTTACTGAGCGCTGATTCAATCAATTAAATATGACTGTGCTGAAACAATAATGTATCCGTAAATGTATACATAAGCTATTTATACAGTATGGTTACAAACTATGCAAATTATAGTTTTACATATTATCAATTTAATCTTATGTAAGCGTGATCGACTCTCAAGTTTTCAATCGATCAGTAACGTGTCCGATACATTAAAATCGGTTGTTTCATACGTTAACAATTCACAATTAAAGCCTGAAACAATGTGCAATAACTAAAGCACCGGCATCTTCTCCCAGAAGGCGCAAGTAATGCCGCGGTACCGTACCGTACCACAGCACTGCGGTAGTTACTCCTCGGTTAACGATGAGGTCGTTGCTCTATTTACTTACTGTCAATACCCGCCCATTATCCCGTAAGTCGCGTACAACAGCGCCAGTGTGAGTGCGGTGCGGTGCGGCGGCGGCCGAGGAACGGGACGCTAAAGACTCCCGGTTTTTCACGGCCGGTGTGTGTATTACGCGGTGTTCGCGTGATGTCACTGTTCACTCCCCAATTATGTATTTACCGGGGCGCTCTCCTCCATTTAGAGGCTATATCAGTCGCCACTTTGTCTTTATGTAGGTTTCAACACGTTGCGGACGCTTTTTGTACAGCAACCATTTAGCTTTTTCTGAGGCCACTTGACGGAGCCAATTGCGGCGTTGAGATCCCAATTAGACGATAAGTTGCGTGCCTCTCGCCGCTCACCATTCGCCGTTTGCCGCTCACCTCTGGTTGCTCACAACTTGTGGCTCCCACTGGTTGCTGACCACTCGCGGCTTCCACTAGTTACCCTTGCCATGCCATTCACCATTCACTGTTTTCCGCTCACCTCTAGTTACTGACCACTTGCGATTTCCACTTACTGCTCTTGAAATGCAATTTCCATTCGCTGTTTGCCGCTCACCTCTGGTTGCTGACCACTTGCGGCTTCCACTTACTGCCCTTGAAATGCCATTCACCATTCGCTGTTTGCCGCTCACCTCTGGTTGTTGACCACTTGCGGCTTCCACTTACTGCCCTTGAAATGCCATTCACCATTCGCTGTTTGCCGCTCACCTCTGGTTGTTGACCACTTGCGGCTTCCACTTACTGCCCTTGAAATGCCATTCACCATTCGCTGTTTGCCGCTCACCTCTGGTTGTTGACCACTTGCGGCTTCCACTTACTGCCCTTGAAATGCCATTCACCATTCGCTGTTTGCCGCTCACCTCTGGTTGTTGACTACTTGCGACTTCCACTTACTGCTCTTGAAATGCCATTTCCAATCGCTGTTTTCCGCTCACCTCTGGTTGCTGACCACTTGCGGCTTCCACTTACTGCCCTTGAAATGCCATTCACCATTCGCTGTTTGCCGCTCACCTCTGGTTGTTGACCACTTGCGGCTTCCACTTACTGCCCTTGAAATGCCATTCACCATTCGCTGTTTGCCGCTCACCTCTGGTTGTTGACCACTTGCGGCTTCCACTTACTGCCCTTGAAATGCCATTCACCATTCGCTGTTTGCCGCTCACCTCTGGTTGTTGACCACTTGCGGCTTCCACTTACTGCCCTTGAAATGCCATTCACCATTCGCTGTTTGCCGCTCACCTCTGGTTGTTGACCACTTGCAGCTTCCACTTACTGCCCTTGAAATGCCATTCACCATTCGCTGTTTGCCGCTCACCTCTGGTTGTTGACCACTTGCGGCTTCCACTTACTGCCCTTGAAATGCCATTCACCATTCGCTGTTTGCCGCTCACCTCTGGTTGTTGACCACTTGCGGCTTCCACTTACTGCTCTTGAAATGCCATTCACCATTCGCTGTTTGCCGCTCACCTCTGGTTGCTGACCACTTGCGACTTCCACTTACTGCCCTTGAAATGCCATTTCCATTCGCTGTTTGCCGCTCACCTCTGGTTGCTGACCACTTGCGTCTCACTCGTGCTCTTTATCACAAATTACCCGCCATAATGCACCATTCGCAGTTTTTAACTCTGCTCGCTCTCTATAGACCGTGGTCAATAGTCTGTTTGCTGACAACACGTCGGTTCGTGCTCTTAGCTCTTCTATGTCCTCTCAGTTCCTCAGACGTTGCTATGACAAAATACCGCCATCTATCTTTATGGACGAACGGAATATCGCTTCTGATATTCACTGTCACTGGCATCCTTAGGTACTGAACGAACCTATCGTTTAACTTGCATTTTTAAGAAACTAGCACAGACCTGTATAACACATTTGCATTAATTAACGACTATGTCATTAATTGTGAAAGAAAGCCACTTTTGTTGATAGTGCACGGGATGGAGAACCCTGTTGCTCGATAGGTGGTGAGGGTAAGTCGATGACACAGCGCCAAGAGGGGATGTTCCGTTGTAATCAAAGGGCGGAGGGTTGTAGGCGACAATCGCTCCGCTCTGACTTATCCGGCCCGAATATTCCGCTATTTTAAGAAAGGATTCCGAGCGACGGTTCGCGAATTGGTAATTGTTTGCAGTGATATATAGGCGGCAATAAGCAGACATGAGCTTCTTCCCCTGGCTTCAAATGAATTCTGTGGGGGAACATAAAAATACCTACATTTACACGACTTTTATCACTCTCCTCAATTCAACAATTTTTAAATCTTATTTCCCCTTGAGGGGGCGGAATCGTTTCATTCCCCCTATCTCGCTTTATTGTCATAATTAACCATAAATTACGGAATAACGCTACATTACAGGGCGGTTATGCCTCGATAATATCACTTACGACTCTGTATCATAACGTGTAATGTAGCAACATGGAATGGTAACCTGTACTCAGCAATTGCAAAATATAATGTAAAGATTTTGAAACAATTGACTTGTCGTGCGTACAAGTGTTTATATGCTACGTCAGCAAACAGTAGCTGTTACAGAACACGGGAAAATGTGCAACTGCAGTTATAAAACATCGAGCTTGATTATTAAATCTCTCTAACCGCCATGTCAAATATTTACGGATTCAGTGTGAACTGTAATTATAACAGTTTGATTGTGTGAATTAGTTTCTACCCGCCGTTATACGGTATGGATGTGATAAATCAGCAACCTATTTGCTATGCTTATTTTAGACAATTACAATGAAACTTGTTTGGATCAACATTGTGTCCTTTTTCGCCCTCTCAGGAATCGTCGTCCGTTAGTCGTGGTCGATATTAATTATTGGTGCACCGCCTCTGTGTTGTTTGCACCAAATAATAATTTTGTGGTTGGTTTGGAGTTCTCAGGGTTCGAACGGTCAATCGGAATAACTGAAAAGTTAAATATCTCAGAGTAATAGTGTTTGTTATTTCGCGTTATCACTGAATCTCTGATGTAAACCTTTACCGTGCGCTCCAATAGTGTTTGTTATTTCGCGTTGTCCCTGAATCTCTGATGTAACCTTTTACCGTGCGCTATTATAATAATAGTATTTGTTATTTCGCGTTGTCCCTGAATCTCTGATGTAACCTTTATACCGTGCGCTGCAATAGTGTTTGTTATTTCGCGTTGTCCCTGAATCTCTGATGTAACCTTTTACCGTGCGCTATTATAATAATAGTGTTTGTTATTTCGCGTTGTCCCTGAATCTCTGATGTAACCTTTTACCGTGCGCTATTATAATAATAGTGTTTGTTATTTCTCGTTGTCCCTGAATCTCTGATGTAACCTTTTACCGTGCGCTGCAATAGTGTTTGTTATTTCGCGTTGTCCCTGAATCTCTGATGTAACCTTTTACCGTGCGCTGCAATAGTGTTTGTTATTTCGCGTTGTCCCTGAATCTCTGATGTAACCCTTTTACCGTGCGCTGCAATAGTGTTTGTTATTTCGCGTTGTCCCTGAATCTCTGATGTAACCCTTTTACCGTGCGCTGCAATAGTGTTTGTTATTTCGCGTTGTCCCTGAATCTCTGATGTAACCCTTTACCGTGCGCTGCAATAGTGTTTGTTATTTCGCGTTGTCCCTGAATCTCTGATGTAACCTTTTACCGTGCGCTACAATCCGCGATACGAGTATGGTAACGTGACGCAAGGACGGCATTCATATCGACATTGGTTACTGCCACTGTAATATAAAATCTCCTTGAAAAGACAAAATTGCAGCCGGTACAATCAGTTCGAGCGTTGTCTCAAATGTCTCCTCTGTGATGCGAGCATTCTATTCTGGTAATTAATTCATCACAACCGTACGGGTGTTATTTGAACCAAGTGCATTAAAGCTAAATATTTTACATGTCTGGATAATTTCATTTTATTTAAGGGTCACCACGCTTTTCTACATTGTTAAAATAATGCATTAAGAGAGTCAACTCTTCCCTTGGTCACAATGGATTTAGATACAATACACGTTAATGTTTAGTTCTTAAAGAGAATTGTTGGTGTTCTGCTAAACCATACAAATTGTAGATCAGACCCGACCGTGATTGTGTACTGCACTGAGAGCAACGTCAGAGATTGGTATCAAATTATAATGCGAAAGTTAAATAGGAGAGATTGGTATCAAATTATTATGCGAACTTTAAATAGTAGAGATAGGTATCAAATTATAATGCGAAAGTTAAATAGGAGAGATTGGTATCAAATTATAATGCGAAAGTTAAATAGGAGAGATTGGTATCTAATTATTATGAGACCATTAAATAGGAGACAGTGATATCTAATTATTATGCGAACATTAAATAGGAGACAGTGATATCTAATTATTATGAGAACATTAAATAGGAGACAGTGATATCTAATTATTATGCGAACATTAAATAGGAAACAGAGATATCTAATTATTATGCGAACATTAAATAGGAGACAGTGATATCTAATCATTATGAGAACATTAAATAGGAGAGATCGTATAAACCCAATCTTCAAGAAACTGGGTCACTGTACTGGTGTTCCCAGGATCACCTAGGAGGATCCCCAGGACCACCACACGACGGTAGAGAGGCGTCGCGACGCAACAACCTGTAGCACGCCGCGCCGTGACGCCGTGTGTGCGCGTACACGGGTATTACAGCTGCTACTCCCCCAGTTACTCGCGTAATATTCCTAATGACGTACGGCCAGGCCCGCTACGCCGATGCGATGCGTGGACGGGTTGGTTGGCTACAGATGGCAACTACTTGCTCAGATTAATGTGCTATGCATGTCTCTCTCTCCCCCTACATTGATATTTCATTTGCCTCCCGGATTATTAATTTGGCCCGGAAGTAATACTTGCGCTGTTTTGCGCCACCAAATCAAATCAAGATCAAATTGTAATTCTTACAAAACACACTAACCGCCTCGTAGCCTTACGCTCTTTTTCTAATCACCGATTTGATCCACCGTAGTAAATTTGATTTCGTAATCTTCAGTGTCTTTCTCCAATTATGGGCAGATTTGTGAAATAGAGTTGAGATTACAAATCACTGATTTGTCTCTGAATTGTTGTCGGACGCAGATCTTGGGGTCAGAGGACATTTCTTAGTTTTCTACAAACTTAACTATCGTTGCGTTTGATCTTAGTGAAGTTAATAGAACTAACTGTCTGTGCAGTTAAATTTACTAATCGTAATGTATAGAACATACGTGTAAGATATGGTTGAAATCCTTTATAATTTCGATTCTTTGATAAAATTAACTATAGGCATGCTTGTTTCAGAATTAATTACAGCCAATTAAATCTTGAGATCAATCTTAATGAGGATAATGTTAGTGATAAAAACAACAGTATGCGTTTTAGTGTACAACATAATCAATTACTGAGCGTAGTGACCAATAACTATAATTCTCGTGTAATAGTATTGTAACTAACAACCCTTAGTCCATACCACTCACACATCATATTTCAATAGTAAGTAACAACCCTTAATCCATACCACTCACACATCATATTTCGATAGTAACTAACAACCCTTAGTCCATACCACTCACACATCATATTTCAATAGTAACTAACAACCCTTAGTCCATACCACTCACACGTCATATTTCAATAGTAAGTAACAACCCTTAGTCCATACCACTCACACATCATATTTCAATAGTAAGTAACAACCCTTAGTCCATACCACTCACACATCATATTTCGATAGTAACTAACAACCCTTAGTCCATACCACTCACACATCATATTTCAATAGTAACTAACTAACAACCCTTAGTCCATACCACTCACACGTCATATTTCAATAGTAAGTAACAACCCTTAGTCCATACCACTGACACATCATATTTCAATAGTAACTAACAACCCTTAGTCCATACCACTCACACATCATATTTCAATAGTAAGTAACAACCCTTAGTCCATACCACTCACACATCATATTTCAATAGTAAGTAACAACCCTTAGTCCATACCACTCACACATCATATTTCAATAGTAAGTAACAACCCTTAGTCCATACCACTCATACATCATATTTCAATAAATCGTGCAGTAACGTAGATGTTTCTAGGTCATATAAAAATCTCTGTTCGGGAGGATGTCTATTTAAAAACAATTTGTTTATGTTACGTCTGAGTCCGGATAATCGTCTAGCAAAACAATTATTATATTTCCAAACGCAGTATGTGGACAAATTTATGTTACGTCTGAGCCTAGATAATCGTCTAGCAAAACAATTATTATATTTCCAAACACAATATGTGGATAAATTTATGTTACATCTGAGCCTAGATAATCGTCTAGCAAAACAATTATTATATTTCCAAACACAATGTGTACAGTTTTAAAATAAAAAAATGTATATATACTTGTGTTTCAAAAGTTACTAGTTATATTTATACATGCGGTTACAAACCGTTACTAGCGATACCATGTAGTACGATGCGATACTGCAAAATATTATATCGAAGCATTAAAATAGGGTACCTGAAACTGGTTTAAAAGCGGTTAAATTGATGTCTAAAGTATTAGCTATACAGTGCTCGCTCGCTTATCGAGCATCCCTGTCAATATCACGAAATATGTGAGCAGTGGACCACTATTGAACATGAGGTCGACAATTATAACATGCATATTTACTTTACTTCTTATCCACCCCCACGTCTGCCTCAATGACATAATCCAGCTGCTGTTACTAACAAATAACTATTACAGCTGGAGGGTCTTTTCTAATGTGTCCCCGCATTCACAAAGATCGTAATTAAATATCAGTGATAAACGCGCGCCGCTTGATCTGGGCTTGGACTTTGCAAGCTCGAGTTTTTATTTTTTTTTTTTTTAAGAGCAAGCAACGCGAAGCGCTGCGCAGCGGGCAAGCATCGCGTGATCTAACCCATTCTGAAAATTTTGTTGATCCTACAACAGGAGCATAGACACAGAGAATCGATTCGCTCTGGACGTCGGCAAAACGAATGCGGTACAAGTCGCAACTTGCTAGACTCGTACTTGTGTGAGTTTCTGTGGAAACATCGCCACCAAAACACAGATTTGTTCGAACAAATCCAGGAGGACATTAAAACGTTCTGGCCACCACAATAGTATATTATTTTAAACATCTTTCCTCACTAATTTGTGTTTTTTCGTACAAATTAATAAACTCGTTTTTCAATTGTTTTTGCAAATTATTGTCAAAAAACTAGCTTAACCTAACCTCAATTACCTTTAGAAATAACATTTGTAGCTCTAGTAACGTAATCTAACTTATAGAAATTAAAATAGAGAATGCGGGGACATACTAGAAAAGACCCCAGCTGGAATATTGGGCTTACTGTACTTATATTATATATTCTCGGCTCACTGAAATGGGTTAGAGTTAAAGTACGTTTCTGGGTATGACCGAAAGTAATTGACACATAATATGTTGTAGTCCCTATTTTCGTATCCATGCCACTTGAAAACTACTTGCAAGTCGATGTTTTATGCAAACCCAGCTAATAGTGACAAAGTGTAAAAGCAGTGTAATTAATTGTAATTAGGTGAGTGTGATGTATCAACACCCAATCACAATACACTGTGTGGTTCCCTAGAAACGTTTGTGTAACGCTAACGTTTCTAGGGAACCGCTAACACTAACACATGCAATGGGCCTGTGTGTTGTAACAATACCGTATAACTGGACGTGTCCGTACAAATGTTTGCGTAGCTGTAGTTCATTGGCCAATACGCTGATGTGATGTGACAACGCCATATTACAACGCACTGAGTGATTTTTTATAAATATATGTGTTGCGCATCAGCCCATGAACCTATGCCATGTAACGACGTCTTATATAATACCAAAACTTTCGTATATTATTTTTGTTCGTTTTTAGTGTTTATAGATAAAATGCACTAGTGTGCGTAATCTGCGGAATGGAAGACTAATAAAAACAATTTTCTACAAGAAATACGACGTACAATCGCCTCAGTCAGGTTTCAATAGATTTATTAAAAAATGTATACATTTCAGAGATCAGGAAATAAGTAACATTTTATCTAGTTAATAGTCAAGGAATTGGGCTGTGTTCGTCAAAAACTAAGCATGATGTAAGCTTTGCGAGTTGTCCCAAAAGTGTATGGATCCATGTAGGATTAATAATTCTATATTTGATAAATGCAAGTAATTTAAAGAAGATAAAGTACACATTATATAAAGATACACATCATAGTAAGTTATTTATAGTAAGATATACATCATTGTAAGCCTGGTCATTTATTTTTATTATTTACAATAATGTAAAGCGATCTCAATTTATAATTTTAATATTGGTGTTTTTGCAAAACAATAATTTTCTATACTATCTGAAGCGTATACAATATATTTCAGGTATAAATTTATCAAACAACAGTTTTTATGCCACGTACCAGGCTTGCATTGATATGTGTCAAACTATTATTTAATGTTTATGTGGTAAACGCAATCGTATTACTAAGGAAACAAAAATGTTCCATAGAAAACATAATCCTTGTCTTAATAACTTCTGAATGATATGTAAATCGTACAGTGCATATTTCCATGAAGTTGGGTTTTTTTTAAGTGAAGTGTAGTCTTCTCACGTGCGATAAAAATACTCCGCTATAAGAGTAAAATTACGCCTACAGACCAAACAGTTATCGTACAAACTCATTGTAATCTGTTACGGAATAACGAGTCTCAATCGTCGCAGTGGAATACGTTCGTGAATGAGGCATTGTAGCGTTTTAAAGCTACATTGGTTTATATTTTTTATTAAAACTGAAATTTTAGGATTTAATTTTAGTTTTAATAAAAAATATAAACCAATGTAGCTTTAAAAACGCTTTAAAAAAAATAAGAAACACGGCGAACTTTAATACCACTTAATACACGAAAATTACCAAAAGAAGCGCGAAAACTATGAGTTGGCGCTTATATACTCCCCCCCCCCCTCTAATCACCTCTGCTGGACATCCGCGGTGTTCTCTCATTAGTCCAGCTGTATCAAACAAGGAGAACAATAGCCGTAACAAGACAAGTTCTAAAATTACGCCTACAGACCAAACAGTTATCGTACAAACTCATTGTAATCTGTTACGGAATAACGAGTCTCAATCGTCGCAGTGGAATACGTTCGTGAATGAGCCATGTTAAACATAAAGAATATATCTGAAACCAATTCTGTGTATTGTGTGCGGTAAGTGAAAAATTGACAGTAATTCGATTAATATGCACAGTGGCTTCATCAAAGCGCGCAATATGATCGTGCCAATGTTGCGTGCACGTTCCAATATTGTTGTACGTAAACTCCATTTTTGCTGTCGTAAATCTGCGAACCGATCGTGTTTGCCTGGGCTTCATGAAACCGCGGGTGTCCCCATTACACCCTCTTAATGGCTACAGTATCGCTTCATTCCGGCTCAGCATTAACGATATCCTAATTTCCTGTCCAGAAGTACTTTTTAAGTGCTCTAAATTGTACTTTAACTTTACATCTATCACGGCGCGGCGTATGCTGTAACTGTGCAGTACAAGACTCGTCGACATTTAGATTCAATCAACAGATTATATTTATGTACGACTATACACAATATTCGTTGATTGGCAGATGTATATGACGACTACCGCGACGAGGCGATCCAGTAGTGAACACATAATTCGTCTATGTGTTTGTGTGTAGGACGCAAATTCCTAAAAGGAGGACAATTTTTAAATATTCGTATAAACTTTATTGAGAAACATTTTTAAAATTAAAAGTTACTACTTCATTGCTTGTAAGGAAATTAAAAAACTCACATTAGATTTGTTTGGCATATAAATCGAAAAATAAAAGGATATTTACATATATTGACGGATAAAAGTATTAATTGCTGCTATTATTTTCTATGTGGCATATAAGGTTGAATTAGTTATTGCTAGAATTTTTCTCTTTAACAATTAAAACTTATTTGAACCCAATTGTTTTAATGATATTAAAAATAAATTTTGGAATATAATTGTAATTAATTCATCGCATTGATTAATTACATTAATAGTAAGCTATACTAACAGAAATGCATAGGAAATTATCAGTATAAAAGAAAAATATATTGTATTATAACAAAATTAACCTATAATTCATAATACATAAATAAGAAATCAAGAAATAGTAGCGCCAGTGCAGCTGAGCGGATAGAAACAACAGTGAGTCAGTGACACTATAGACAACACTCGACATATACAACTGAATCTATACATACTCGTACAACAGCATGGCGCCAATTAAATCTCTATCAATAAAAATTCTAGTTTTAGAAAGCTGAACTTTATTTGGCTTTCAACTTAAACTTGTACTGAGACTTAGTTTAGTTCAGTGTATAGGTTTGAGGCAGTAATTTTATAATTTGACTATTTAGCAACCTGTTAGGCCATGTATTTAGTTTAGTTCAGTGTATAGGTTTGAGGCAGTAATTTTATAATTTGACTATTTAGCAACCCGTTGGACCATGTATTTAGTTTAGTTCAGTGTATAGGTTTGAGGCACTAATTTTATAATTTGACTATTTAGCAACCCGTTGGACCATGTATTTAGTTTAGTTCAGTGTATAGGTCTGAGGCACTAATTTTATAATTTGACTATTTAGCAACCCGTTAGACCATGTATTTAGTTTAGTTCAGTGTATAGGTTTGAGGCACTAATTTTATAATTTGACTATTTAGCAACCCGTTGGACCATGTATTTAGTTTAGTTCAGTGTATAGGTCTGAGGCACTAATTTTATAATTTGACTATTTAGCAACCCGTTAGACCATGTATTTTACTTAACAATATCATGTTTATCAATAGAATAAGCCTTTCTAAAAACGTTTTTTTTTATTTGAGTGAATGTTACTTCTCCAAAAACCAGATTTACACAAACGTTTGTTCCAAAACTATAAAATACCAAATTTATATTTTTGGTTACAATGAAATTGAAACCTTTGCAACATTATTAATGTAATAGTTCATTGTTTTTAGCAAGGTTGTGAATTTGGAATATATAATCATATGATTACAATAACAAGTATATTTAAGTTGAATATAATTTCGCATGTCAATGGGAAAAGTGTGATGGGTTGTTGGCTTAGTCAATGTATCCTGAATCGGGTTGAGGATTTGCGATTAGGTCGTCGACGATATAAGTTTATTGTTAATGTATTCTTTATTACTTGAAGATATAGGTGCATTCTCAACGGTTAGGCTGGACGTTCTTAGTGACATCCGTAGCCTACTGGCAAATACTAGTTACCCTGTTTAAAGTTCAACTAATAGTCTAACTATTGGCGTTTGTGTTTTCATATAAGGAATGGTAGTACCAATTGTGTGGTACAAATGATCTAATATGACTTTTTTATAATAAAAACGTGAATAGTTTAATTGTGTAAGGGATATGTGTAACCAACGCTTCTGTCAAGGACAGTCAGACAGATACGTGAGATGATAATGATAAACAACACGATAATGTGACAGCGTATACACCGTAACGTAATCATGATATACAGCATTTATCACGGTAACGATAAATTCCAATACACAATTTTATACAGTTGAATAATATGATAATGCTGTTCTCGACTTTATAGTTCTGTAGCACCACGGTGTTGTGTTCTGTTATGGCCGTATTCTCGCAGTCAGACTACTACATTATTGCACCGTTTAATATCCTATATTTCTAAACTGGGGCTCCATAATACTGTCGAGCTGACTGCAATTGCGAGCCTCTCTTTACAACCGCTATATAACCTGATCAACTGGATTTTTATCGTCAATATATTGCCCAGGTTTTCGTGCGTTATATCTATTCTCCACCCGGCTGGGTTGGGCGTCAACCCGACTTCCACAAGGCCTGTGGAATACGTTCGGGTAACATTTCAGACGGGGATTGATGTTGTACAACTGTATACAGGGTGTCCCACGAAAAGGTTTAAACGTTGTTTTTAGATTACTTGCCCATAATGCACCGAACATTTTCAAACTCTGCACAATTCACTAAATAGGCTTTTAAAATATTCTGTGAAAATTTCAGCTCTTTAGCAATTGTTGAAACAAAATGGTCGCATTTTGGAAAAACTACACTTTAAAAACAGTATTTTTGGTTTTGTAAAATTATTTATTGTCATATTCTAGAGAATTAAAGCATTTCAATCCGAAAATTAGAGCATAACCGATTAAAAACCCTGCAATTATATTCCACAACTGTTCGAACTGTAATCCATCCACAGCGACAAACTGATAACAGCGGTTAACAAATGAATCATAAACTCTTACAAAGAAATTCTGCGGTATCCGGAGAAGTTCCTCTTCAATTGATTGTTTTAATTCCTCATCATTATTGAAGCTACGAGTATAACATTGTTCCTTTAAGTAACCCCATAGAAAGAAATCACACACAGTTAAATCTAGGGATCGGGGTGGCCAATCTAAAAAATCACTTCCACGACCAATCCAACGGCCATGAAGGTTGTCATTTAGGAGTGAAAATGTTCGGTGCATAAATAGGCAAGTAATATAAAATCAAACGTTTAAACCTCTTCGTAGGACACCCTGTACATATGCTTTAAAAATTTAGCAATGTTATGCAACCCTTAAATGTGACTTAGTATATGTTTCGTATACGGTGGAAGTCAGTTTCATTATCGGTGCAGTTGGAATCCTTTGAAATAGCGATCGTTATTTTAACCGGTATTTATTATTGTAACAAAATTATCCTTCTGGTTAACCAACATCCTTTTTCAACTTATTTCTTTCATTGTGGTTGCCAAGTCTAATAAAATATTATTCTTTGACTGTTTATATGACTGTCCATTATCTAAATAGAGTGATTGTACATACGTAGCAACATTAATCTTTCTTATCTTCCAACATACATAGCAAAGTAGATGGCTTCCTGGACTGAAGTTCTGGTTTCCTAGAACAAACTTCTGCATTCGAGTAAAATTTATAATGTTATCAGATATTTGTTATGGAACTCTGTTAAAGCACCCAATTCTCCTCAATAGTTTAGAAGCAACTATAAACCCCATGTATTATATAACAAATAGTTTTTTTTTTTTTTTTTTTTTTTTTTTTTTTTTTTTTTTTTTTTTTTTTAATAAAGAGAAGTGTAAATTTGGAGAATGCTTTGACACCACAAGGTTCCCAAAGGAATGCTTATAATTTATCCTCATTATGTTTAAAATAAATGGCACTGTACCCAATTAGTGCAGCACCTGCAGCTCTGGTATTATCAAAATGCATTCGCTCACTTATTTGATCTATAGTAATTACTATTTCGTTGTTTCTGAATAGTTCACATTATTAACCAGAAACTGCTTCTTATGTATTCTGGACAATGTTAAAAACATCTTTAAAAGCTCATTCTCTAAATTACTTTTGATATAGGCTTTTAAAATAGTTGTGAACAAAGCATTAAAATTGATCACACTATTTTTATGTAACTACATGTTTATACCTATTCAAAACACCTCAAGCATTTACGTTTACTTTGTGCCCTTGTACATTACGTAAAGGAATATTAAAAAAAAACATTTCAACACATTTTTATTTATTACGTAAAATGTATTAGTTAATGGGAAAATGCGCTTGCCTTCCACAAGAACGCATGATGAGATGATCTCACATTGATTAAAAGTTATTATATCAGTCCCGTGTATGAGATGTATTAAACAGTGCTAATCTCCCCTAATGTTCCCTTAAATTTTAGTTGTTATAGAATTTTGCAGCCGCTCTTTCCCATCTGATCTAATGAAAAGGTTCATAACAAGTTGCACATTTAACGTAAATATCGTAAATAAATGCTAACTACTATAATGACAAAGTGGTACTTCACTAAGTAAATGATGACGAATATGATGCGTGATATGTTGGAATTATAGTACTTGTTAAAATTAAGAATAAACATTACATTGTTCACTTAACGATAAAGTACTATTGCGGTATATACAAAAATCTGTAATGAGTATTTGCAATTGTTCGAAGATTTGAATAAATGGGTTATTATGTGTTAGTTACATTTTAAAAGGAAATTAACTTATATACAATGTCGGTAAAAGAATTGTAGTAAAACGTGTGTTCAATTTTACTAGCACTAAAACCAAGGAACACGTTTTACTGTCATGAAATATTGCCCTACTTTAGAATTGAACTGGTATCAGCTCCAACTAAGTATTACTTAAATCTGGTTCGAGAGAAGTGAAGACATTTAATGAACGTCGTTTTGTTACATATACGAGCCATAAACAAACAGGACTATAAACATCAAGTTACAAATTTCATGGGAATTGGAAGTCGTTTGTACAGACGAGTACAGTCTGGAAGTTGAAGAAACTAGTCGTGATATCTGCACCTCATCTTTGCCTAGTTTTACGCACTGTTGGGCGATACACTCGGTCGCTCAGTGGTAATCGACTCGATTACGATTGATAACAATCGGATCGCACAGTCGATTGTTTTATCGTGATCCCAATCGCCGCGGCGTAGGCAGAAGGTGGAATTTTCACGAACGATAGGTTTCGGGAGGAAAGGTATCGTAAAGTAATAAATGACCGGGTCAAAGAGAGGCGATCGGCCCGTGCGTGGGCGGGGGCAATCAAATCGATAGAGAGAGAGGGGACGGTGGGCAGTGCGCCGCAACACGTGGTCCACAGTATCCATAGACAACGATTAGCCCACTAACTGCTGGGTGCCTTATTTATGGGCAATTCCATAACTCGGATGGCATGCTGAGAGCATATTTGATGGCGGTCGGGACTGTTGCTACCCCAGCCTCTTTGTTGACCGTGTCACCCATCAACTGTGACACCTTCGACACTAGACCGAGTTAACAGGCCGGGGGTATCTCGACTGGCGCATCAACCCACTTAGTCTGAGTGTCATCCTTCAGGTTACGATATGGACATTAACAAACTGCCAACAATCTATTAAAGATTCAATTACCAGTTAGTGAAGGAAACAGGATTTTTCCGGACATTTGCCATCGTTCAGTAAAAACAAAAACTAGTAACACTACGTTTCGAGATCTGCAATCTGATCTCTTCTTCAGGTAAATAACTGACCTAATACACAATTTAAAAACTAGGTTGAAATAAGCACCAGTTAATATTTTTCGAGTGGTAATGAATATATTTTCAAGTTGACGCTACATTATCGCTGTAGACATTTAACTATTAAGTCTATATTCAATATTTATGAAATTTGATTATAAATGACTTTTATAACCTACTAGATTTGTTAAAATGGAGTTATCTGCTCCGTATAAACTTTAAAATACAATTAAAAACTAGTTTCGGAGTTAACTTTGACTCGTGGCCATATTGCTTTTACATCCATAAGAACAATATTAAACTAAAAAACTTGTGTTTAGGAGTAGAATCATGGGAGCTGTCTCAGTTTAGTAGGCATCCGAACGCTTTTTACTTTTTTAATCTTTTTATTGGTTATCCCGATACAAAACAGATAACATATACAAAACCTGCTGTACTGTGTAATTTAAATATACAAAAACCATACACTTTACAAGAAAACTCACTGCGTTTCGATGCGTATTAAAAATATCTTTAAAATGAGACACCTCTCGTGATTCTGCGTCTGGAAATAAGGTTGTGAAGTGTTTGAGTTTAAAATTGTTGTTATGGACTACAGTCGCTCTTCATTTCCACTTTCAACGTAACTTCACAATTATTAGATACTATTCAAGAACTCTGGAATACCCCGTACCACGTGTAGAAGCGTTTTCACAATCCCTTCTTACACGTGTATAAAATTATTTTAAAATCTGACTTATATTTTATTCCATTATGATGGTTATATAATGGAGGACGCGCTGGATTAAGATTAAGTTCATATTCATAACCAGTCGTTTTGTAGAGTCAAGTGCATGCGGTGGAAGGCGGTGAAGTGAGAAATAAAAAGATGTCAGAGTGATGTCGGTGATTAAGGGAACGCGACCACGTCCGGGCGGGGGTGGCGGTGACAGTGTGTAAGCGTAATCAGTTGTGTGGAGTGAGAGTGAGAGTGGAGTGATCAGAGGAGGAGAGCACAAGAACGCGGACAAGAAGTGACAAATCGGACACAACAGGCGGGTAATGTCCAAGTGATGACGAGCGACCCTCGTCTTACCCTCGACGTCGATCAATCCCTTGCTATTTATCAACCCCGACCGCCGCCGCCGGCCGGGCTCTCTGCTCGCAACCAGCACACTCCATCTCGTACGACCAACCTGATATTGTGTGCTGCAGTACAAGAGAACACCTTTATGTTGCTGGGGTTTAGCATTAGTAGCCACAAAGTAACCAACATTCTTTTGATGCCACGAAATGTGTTGGACCACAAAACATCACCAGTAAGCTTAATAATAAGATAACCGCCACGAAAAAGTTGAAGGTGATGAAAAAACCTGTTTAAAATAACATATTTATATAAAATTATCGCAACGTGCCTAGCATGTGGCGGTAACACAGATTGAACAGAACACCGCATTATATGCCCTTTGTAAGCGGGAATCAGTATCTTCGTATTTATTTCGTATATATTTAATCAGGCCGATCCTAGAACAATGGTTGTAACAGTAAGAACCTTTCAATAAATATCGGTTAGCAAATACTTATGACAGCAGGCGCTATACATTACTTTACTTTATCAGTAGTAAACATTGGTATAATAAGTAACAAGCGGCGACTTCTGCAGTAGTAGCTGTGAGTTAATTTAACAAAAGCAATCATTGGATGTAGCTTTAGATGGCAAGTGACGACTGAAACAGTAACAAACAAACTGACTGAATAGAAATAAGCAATGGTTCAACATCACCACTCAATAAGTACTGCGGCAGCTGACAGTGTATTAAGCAGCGGCAAGCAACGACTGCAACAGTTGCTAGTAACTTTATTTATTAGTAGGTTTAACAATAGGTTAACAATGGCAATCAACATGCAATAGTAGCTAACAGAGACTTAGTTGAAGAACACAGTGGTTCAACAGTAGCAAGCATTGACGTTAGTAATGGCAAACACGACAGCAAAAGTAGTCATCAGTAGAAACAAGCAATGGCTCAACAATAACTGCAGTCATATATGTATATTTTGCAATATCAAGCAATGGTTATTACTAATGGTGATTTAACAAATGCAACATTAGTTATCAGCAGAGATAAGCAATGGATCAACACTAACTGCAGTCATACATGTAAATTTTGCAATATCAAGCAATGGTTTTACTAATTGTGATCAACGAATGCAACATTAGCTATCAGCATATATAAGCAATGGATCAACACTAACTGCAGCCATACATGTATATTTTGCAATATCAAGCAATGGTTTTACTAATTGTGATCAACGAATGCAACAGAGATTAGCTATCAGCCATACATGTAGATTTTGCAATATCAAGCAATGGCAATGTGATCAACGACTGCAACAATAACAGCAGCTGCAGCCATATATGTAGATTTTGCGATATCAAACAATGAATTTACAAATGGTGATTAACTAATGCTATCAGCAGAGATAAGCAATGGATCAGCAACACCGTGCAGTAGCTATCAGTGCAGTTAGCAATGCCAAGCGATGGCTTCAGTAGTAACAAGCAATACGCGTGGTTTGGCAGAAGAGAACTGCCGCCAATTGCGTGTCTACTGGTGGCTGGTTGAGCCGTAAACGACAGGAATGCCTCTTTCAGACCATAAACAATTAAACATTGTTGCCCCCAGGTTCCATAAAAACATTGTTGCACTAGTTAATGGCTACCAGGCATTGTAAAAAGTGTAGAGAAATAAGACCTCTTCTGCTACCGAACGTGGCTCTGCGACTGCAGTGAATTCCCGTCTCATGATACCTTTCGTGTGCTACAAAATATTTTACAAGCGCCATGCTCATTTTTGTCAATTTCTATTGACAAACGACTGTGATACTGTACCGTATACTTAGTATATTACCACTTAATTAAGTATACTTTATCCTAGAATAACTGTATACATTAAATTCCAGATTCGAAATCAGTGTCTCCAGCCATTACCAGTCTGTTGGCCGAACAATTCAAACCTCGTTATGGTTTGAACTGTTCAGTTATTTCAACATATTATAACAGCGAAACTTATGCGTTGTTATTGAAACTCAATAAATATAAGTATGTAAAAATATTTAGATTTTATAATATGTATAAATGTGATAAATATTGAATACCTTTGATTTTATATAATTTATTACCTAAGGTCTGTGTGATGTGTAAGCCCAGTTTAGAGCCATAGTGCTTATTCGATTCTGTTAAAACAAAAACAAAAAATAATATGTTCGCTGTCTGAAATTTGATTACATCGACTAAATAGCTGAACGTCGACAGCGAAGTACGTATTCCAGTCTGTGAAACACAGAAACAGAACGCAATTCACGTGCAAATTACAACAAAAGTTGGATTAAGAAAATTGAAGATACGGCTTACAGAAATGAAGTTGAGGCGGCGGAAGAGTTGTGATTCTTGGCTTGTGTTTCTTGGCAGAAGGACACCTCCAACTCCGGTGTAACGAACCGACCATCCCAAGACAAACAGAAATTGACAATCAACCTACTTGCTCCCGGCGTACATTCATTTCGGTTTGAATTAATAAGAATTGAGTCAATAAGATCGCATCAAAAGTTAAAATTTGGAAGCTGTTACTGTTGGTTTTAGAAAGGCATTCCTAACTAGCCTGTAAAATCTCGATATAACATCATCTAGGGTTTGCGTACAGTCGCCGAATAATAGTTAATAAGTAAGAAGTACATTTTAATTTCTTTATAGGGGCAAATTATTGTTTAATTTTACTCGTTCTATATTGTATTCATGACCTAAACTGTATTTCTGAATATCAGTATATATTATTGCAATACATCTTTTCCTACAAAGGCAGTCGCCAAGGCCTTGGAATGTCTCCGTAACTTTGAAAAGATGCAGATAGAATCAAATATACGAGATTCAGTGAGAAATTATTCATCCGACTTACGGTAAAAACAAGCTGTTAGGTCAGAGCCTGTTTCTTCTACGTTAAAACTGTACTGTGGTGAGCTTTCGAAAGTCCGCCGTAACTAAAATATCGACACGAAAACCGACAATGTAATTATGCAATTTAGGTCTAGAATCAATAGCTCACTATCAAGAGTTGAATGTAACTCAAAATAAATATGAACAAAAATAGACGATTAAGGTACTTGTGTATATTATATTCAATATGTTTGTTATATTGCAGTGATTATTTAATTTTTTGAATCAGACGTATTTTTATACAGTGATTTCATATTGCCTGAACAATGTAGACGTAGGATGATGTAGGTCAATACTGACTATGGTAATGATAAACAATAATAGAATTACATTAACAGTTTTGTTAAGACATTATGGTCAGTTTCGTATTGAATTTTTACTTTTCGTACAGTATTCTTAATTATAAATTTCATTTGCCCAATATTTACTTACCGTCCCACCCATTAGGAGATGGAAAATGGAGATAGAGTTTCAGTTTTAAGACACAGAGCATGTTTCCAAATGTTCTACATTGAACCTTTTTTATATACTACGGAATAAATATTTATAATTTTAGATTTACTAACTGCGCTTTTTATAAATACTAATGCAAATATAGTTAGACAAATTCTTTGTTGTCATGAAGGGTAGGAGACATATCGTTGTAAGTCTGGGCGTTTTGATTTATTATTAATTAATGCTGTAAAGAGATCTCAATTGACAATGTTAATACTAGTGATATTGCTAGGAACTAAATTTTCATACTCTTGTGAAGTTTAAGCAATATACAAGATGTAAAAATAAGTCCCGCACGGGCTTGATAATTCCCTAACGATTACTGGTAAAGCTATACAATTTGGTACATCATTACTGCACCTATACATGTACTTTTTGAAGTAACTACAATCTCTTGTCATGTCAGGAAGATCATTGATTCTTCACATCAAATATTGTTCGTTTAAAATAATGTACATCTTGGACTATGGTTACGTTAAAAAATTTTTCCCGAAAATTCTTGTAAACCATACTCTATTGGATGTGAAGAGTTAATAACTAAATTAAAATCTATTTCTTAAGTCCAGTATTCATTTACTAAGTTTAAATTTCACAACTTGAGCCAAGACAAGTATGTTAAACCACCTAGAACAGTACCTATATTGTAAATGTTTCTATCTTTAAACCAGCGTAATATTTTACAAATGGAACCTTTTCATTTCGGATTTGCGGCATTGTAATAGAGACTTTAATTCGATTTTTCTACTCGACCTATGCTCTAATTTAAGATTTCCTTCTAATTCCTTGCAGGCCATCCCACTGAAATGACAAAAATATAGTAGTTACTTCAAAAAGTACATTTATAGTTGCAGTAATGATGTACCAAGTTTTATTGTTTTACCTGTAATCGTTCGGGAATTATCATGCCCTTGCGGGATTTTGATACACCCTGTATATCGGCCAAATGTGGCTTAACAAACCGTTTATTTGCCTCAACGCAGACTTGCAATGATAGGTCGTACTTTAGTAGTAGATTTTAGTAAGGTTAATCAACAGTTGTATTTGAATTTTCCTCTTTTATCGGGGTAGAATCATTCAATTAATCGAGCATTTTTAAAGTATGTGGGAATAACTGAATAAGCTGTACTTGAATCAGTAACACCCAAACAATATATGTAATTCCTTATATTTTAGCACTAATATCGAAGCTGTTCCCTCCAATTAACCGGTGGATCACATACCTTGTAATCTCTGTTAGTGTACAATGTGTCATAAATCACGTACACAGATGTACGTTTATCCTCCCCCCCACCCCTCACCACCAGCACACGGGACTCGGTGACTCAGTGTTACCGAACATCTCTATTTCTCCAGGCAGAGTGAGGGCGGCTCAGCGGTCTGAGCAAGGCGTGTATCGCAAAGTGAATCTGTAAAAGGAAAGAGAGGAGACTAAAGATAGCATCTCGACATGGAACAAGTGGCTTTTCAAATAAAGCTTCTCAAGTCGCTGCTACTTTTCTGCCCGGAGATCAAACGTCACTCTACCGCCCCCCCTAATTGCATTAAACAGCCTCCCCCCAAGGTGAATTTTAATCTTTTCACATGCTTCTCATGAACTCAAATATTGTTTTCTGAAGGATTCGCTTAGCCTTTTGTCAGGCCTTCTTTGCATTCTATTTCGTTTCTCCGGGAATTGATAAAAGTGATGCAGTCGCTCTGTGAGCGCTAAATTAGCCTCGTTCCACGAAACTTGTGCTCTAACCGAAAAGTCCTTCGTTTGAAGATTTCTTTTTTGTTCGGTGTAATCTACCTGATAAATATCTCTTTGGCATCTAACCGTACGTTTCCTCTCTTTGACGTCTCGCGATATAGTTACCAGCTCAGTTTAAACCTCGTGCTTTACCGAACGAGTTAACCACAGACAGTAGAGTCGTTCGCTTTACAGTTCGACTACTTTGTGGAACTAAAACTTGCTCTTTGTGTGCGATATTACAGTAATTAGTGAGCTTTTGTGATATTCCTCGCCAGTCGTTCGCGACAGAGCCGCCCACATTTATTTGTAAAGTTTTCCACGCAAACCGCTGGAATCTCTTACCGGCGCGAGTCACTGAAAACCCATTTCCATTCAGGACCACCGGCAAACTTGGCACGACTGACACTTCACGCCGCCGCTCTCGATACAGTTTTGGTGCAAACTTAGTTTGAGACATTGAAAATTATACCTTCATAGTTAAACAATATTTGTATTGCAACAAGTCCCTTTACTGCACTTACATCTACAACGAGCGCACTGCTTCCAGAGTGTTAGAGATGTGTGGTTAGGTAATATGACTGTCTTCTGCGGAGATTCCTAGGTAAAATCTTCATGAAGAGGGATTGTAAGGACTGTCTAGACATGCCATTTTGGAAAAAGAGGAGGTTTCTCTGTTTTAAAACCTCAATAAGTCTAAGGGGGTAGAGGAGATTCCAAGGTACAGTCTCCATGAGGAGGTATTGTAGGCACTGTCTAGACATTCCATCTTGGAGAAGAGGAGGTTTCTCTGTTTTAACCTCAATAAGTCTAAGGGGGTAGAGGAGATTCCAAGGTACAGTCTCCATGAGTCTAAGGGGGTAGAGGAGATTCCAAGGTACAGTCTCCGTGAGGAGGTATTGTAGGCACTGTCTAGACATGCCATCTTGGAGAAGAGGAGGTTTCTCTGTTCTAACCTCAATAAGTCTAAGGGGGTAGAGGAGATTCCAAGGTACAGTCTCCGTGAGGAGGTATTGTAGGCACTGTCTAGACATGCCATCTTGGAGAAGAGGAGGTTTCTCTGTTTTAACCTCAATAAGTCTAAGGGGGTAGAGGAGATTCCAAGGTACAGTCTCCGTGAGGAGGTATTGTAGGCACTGTCTAGACATGCCATCTTGGAGAAGAGGAGGTTTCTCTGTTTTAACCTCAATAAGTCTAAGGGGGTAGAGGAGATTCCAAGGTACAGTCTCCGTGAGGAGGTATTGTAGGCACTGTCTAGACATGCCATCTTGGAGAAGAGGAGGTTTCTCTGTTTTAACCTCAATAAGTCTAAGGGGACAGAGGAGATTCCAAGGTACAGTCTCCGTGAGGAGGTATTGTAGGCACTGTCTAGACATGCCATCTTGGAGAAGAGGAGGTTTCTCTGTTTTAACCTCAATAAGTCTAAGGGGGACAGAGGAGATTCCAAGGTACAGTCTCCGTGAGGAGGTATTGTAGGCACTGTCTAGACATGCCGTCTTGGAGAAGAGGAGGTTTCTCTGTTTTAACCTCAATAAGTCTAAGGGGGTAGAGGAGATTCCAAGGTACAGTCTCCGTGAGGAGGTATTGTAGGCACTGTCTAGACATGCCGTCTTGGAGAAGAGGAGGTTTCTCTGTTTTTAACCTCAATAAGTCTAAGGGGGTAGAGGAGATTCCAAGGTACAGTCTCCGTGAGGAGGTATTGTAGGCACTGTCTAGACATGCCGTCTTGGAGAAGAGGAGGTTTCTCTGTTTTAACCTCAATAAGTCTAAGGGGGTAGAGGAGATTCCAAGGTACAGTCTCCGTGAGGAGGTATTGTAAGCACTGTTCTAGACATGCCATCTTGGAGAAGAGGAGGTTTCTCTGTTTTAAAATATAAGTCTAAGGAGGCAGAGGAGATCCCAAGGTACAGTCTCAATGAGGAGGTATTGTAGGCACTGTTTTAGACATGCCGTCTTGGAGAAGAGGAGGTTTCTCTGTTTTAACCTCAATAAGTCTAAGGGGGTAGAGGAGATTCCAAGGTACAGTCTCCGTGAGGAGGTATTGTAGGCACTGTCTAGACATGCCGTCTTGGAGAAGAGGAGGTTTCTCTGTTTTAACCTCAATAAGTCTAAGGGGGCAGAGGAGAATCCATCGTCACATTTTGGCTTGCTAAAACCTTTAATACTAAGAGACCCACCCACTCCAACAATCGTCGTTCGTCCCTCCAAGTAGTAACAATCGCTCAGATGTAAGTAACACATCGGTTTTTGCTGTAGCCAGTGTAGGTTCTACTGGCAGGTATAAATCAGCGAGGAATGAACCTTCTTGGGAATACTTATAAACTGCATGTAAATTATAATTAAATATGAAATAAATAAGTTGAGCATTACAATAATATGCTCGCGCTACTTACTACTTACTAGTTACGTTTGTTTTGACTGTCACAGTAATTATACGAGTATCAAGTCATCTTCGCCTAAACTATATTTTTCAAACTCTTACTTAAGGTTGAGCAGGTTATATTATTAATCTCTCCGAAATAGTTTAGTAACTGATCCAACTCATAATGTACTTATTTATTGTATCAGACGTCACGAAGCCCCCCCCCCCCTACCCTCTTAACTTTAGATCAGACATATACCAGCCAATACCAATGGGGATATAGTTATAAGACTACAAATCGTGGTTTTTGGATATGTGAGAACTTTTACCTAAACCTGCTAAACCTGAAGTAGGGTATTGGTGGATAAATTTAGTTAATTTTTAAAGGCCCACGTTCAAGAAAAACAATGCCGCAAACCAGAGATCTTTATCTGAAACTAGTACAAAATGGTGGCATTTGAAAATTGTAATCACAAGAAAATACACTAACAACCAATACTTGTGTTAATAAATTATAATTGTGTGATTCAATTCACAAAAATGAATTTAATTACGTTTAAAATGTGTGCTTTTGTGTTATATTGTGCTATATAACCCTCCCCCCGCAAATCCCCAAGTTATGGTTGGTTTTCCAAAATGTCATATATTTCAAAAGCTATGATTTGTAGTCTTATAACAATCCCCTATGTTATTGTTTGATGTATTTCTGTCCAAAAGTGAATAGAGAACACTTGGTATAATCACATCGTTCGTCGTGATCGTGTATTTGAATAGTTATGAACACGATGACAAATTTCAGTCAGCTTCTTGACACCAACTACCATACTCACTATCATTGGTATCAATAGATTTTTATATTATACACTTTTTATACAGCTTTAACTAATTTAGTCATTCGGATCATAACACAGTTTGAAGTTTAAATTTACGTTTAACGTGTATAGAAAATCGTAATTATTGATAGTTTTTCTCGTACATTTAGCACTAAAAACTATATATATATATATATATGCAATGCTTTTATATGTTCATTAGATCTAATTTTGAAGGGTATATATAAATAAATATATATATATATATATATGCAATGCTTTTATATGTTCATTAGATCTAATTTTGAAGGGTATATATATATATATATATATATATATATATATATATATATATATATATATACCCTGGCTTTTAAGACTTAAAGCCCAGATATGATTTTCGACGTATAGTTGACAAATAAAATTTCAATATTCTGATTATTAAATGTTTTATATAGTTTAGTATTAAATCACATTCGGGAAGTCGTAACTTTTGAAACCGGTAGCTATATCATTCGAATGTACATAAAAACCCAGTTACTTTAGTAGGGGTTTTATAATCCGTTTGCTGAAAAAATCGTGTTTCTGTTATGAAAACCGGTGTCCGAGGGAGGCGGGAATCCAAGTACCAGGGATTCAAAGACGGCGGCGACAAGGCAATCATTAAAATGCCAAAAGTTAGTATTTGCTACACAGCAATAGCAGGCTGTGGTGATAAATAGAACCTGTGTATGTCAGTGCATGACACGAGACTTATGACTTGCCTCCACTAATCTCTCAGTATTAAGCGCTACTGTCTGCTAATGTCGATGAGCGGTTTGACGTCCAGCGATAGTCGGACGTCAGGCTCCGACCATGCAGGGATTCTGCGGTGACGTGTGCCACTCGGCTAATTGATATACAACTGGCTTATCACTCCATATTGATCGCTACAAGCCCCGGCACGGATAGATGAGATGATCACACGGAGAACACTCGAGTCTCGTTCGGAAAGTAACGAACGTTTCAATCTAATTACAGAAAGATACTCCAGAAATTGTATTTTTACAAATATATAATAATATACCTTTTAACACTTTTTGATACGATTTTATTTTGTATAATGTACATTTCGAATCCATTGGACAAACCGGCCGATCCTTCTAAATTAGATTTAATGAACATATAAAAGCATTGAAGACATCACCGACTTCAAAATATGCTGACCATTTAAATCACACCGGCCATACATACACAAACATCGAAAACGATCTTGAAATTTTAAACACATGCAAAAAGTCACCTATTGTCATTTGAGAACATTTTGAAATTTACAAAATTGCCCAAATTAATCCTAAAGTATTATTAAATGACAAATATTTTCTAACAAAAACTTTATTATTCGATAGACTTTTAAAAGATATAAATTGATTACAGTATCGTATGACACGGTGACATCAGTTTTGCAACTGAATCAATAATAATTCATTGGAGACATTTATGAAATAGACACTTTTCTATTTGTATCCGCAGAATAAAATCGATTATAATTAAAACAAAATGGGGTTTATTTACATGTTATTTCACGTTTAGAAAACCATCTAAATATACCTTTTCTTTAACGGAATATCGGAGAAATTTAGAAATGTTGTTGAATATATTTATACAGAACAGTATGAGTGTTGGTGTTATATGTTACGATACGTTATAACATTGGTTTATCAAAACACTATTGTTGTAATAGTGTGTCTCATAATTATATAAAAAGGGACCAGTTCTGGGACCATGTACACCAAATACACGAACACGCGTTAACTGAAATCTAATTTCTTGTGCATAAATCAATTCACTTTCCTCATCCGAGGGCTAACCGAAGCGAAAATGTGAAGGGATTCCCGAGCACAACCCACATATTTATATTTGGTACGGTACTCGGTTCTCCACTAATAGGCCGAGTGGGGAGCGGGAAGTCTGGTTCTAGCCGCGATCCAATTATTCACAGCCCGAAGTGAGATATCAAAGAATCCCTGGTAACATCGCGCCTGTTGCGTGTTTCACCCAATTTGACACCGCTTCAGTTGACGCCGTGATTGGAATTTTTCCCGGGAGCGGGAGCTCGGCTGCCCACCCGGCCGTGACTGCTCCTCGCTCACCGGCAAGATTAAGCTTTCTACATTCTTTTGACGCCATCTTGAAACGGGCAATAAAGAGGGAAATAATTCGGTTATAACATTCTTCAACCCCTTTTACGACGAGTTGATATTCTTCAGTCTTATCCCTCATCAAGGCTGGCAAATTGACAAACAACGAAGTCTTTGAGAAAAATAATTACGCCCGTAATCCACATCGCCGTTACGGGCCTCGTCTCACCTTTTGTGCCTCGGGTTTAATTATTGTCGAGCCGCTCTCAGGGACACATGAGTTTCTCGCCTAATTACAGATCGAGGTGTAAGTAGTCCCGCCCACGCACTGGACGACATATGACACATGTGTGAGAAACTAATGTGCACGTCATGTATGTATCTGGAAACTACTCATCCTGTTGTATCAGTTTCAGGTGTCAGATATTCCGTATGTATATTTGCACACTAATGTTGCTGTCCTGTGGTGTTAGATTGCACGCAACCAATTCTGATTATCTTTTGTCGCTTTTACGCTCTACAAGAAAGAAGATGTGTTGTGGTTTCAAAGGCGATTTATTCATGATCATTCATGCTCATAATTATATACTATTTGTGTTTGTCTGTTACAAAAGTTATTAAACAATCCTTTATTGTTATTAATACTATTAAGTATTTATGCTTATGAAACACTATATTCTCGAAATATAGTAACTTAACGTAGTGTAATCCAAGAAATATACGTTCGTGGTTATATTGTAAAATTCCAAGATATTTTGTAGATCTATTCAAAATAGACTGAATGGGTTTCTGAAATAAGATTGTTAAATAAACTGCTGGTATGTATACACAGCAATGAATCTGCTGCATATAAATTTGGAATATTTAAAAAACATTGTACATGTTCGGTGGATGAATTAATGGATGAATAGAAATCTTATCCAAAACTTAAATCATAAATTTAATCTCCATACATTTTATATATATATATATATATATATATATATATATATATATATTTTCCATATATATATATATATATATATATATATGTATATATGTATATATATATATCATATATATATATATGCGATGTATATATATATATATATATATATATATATATATATATATATATATATATATATATATATATATATATATATATCGCAAGGTTAAAAATGTATATGTTCATTTCGGTATAGCATAATCTCAAAATAATTATCAAAGAATATTTTTTAACTTCTGATGTAGCAATAGATCAGATATGGAAATTATATTTTATTATATGATTGTAATTCTAAAATTAATTAGAAAATATCTGTTGAGCCATAATTTATCATTGCTATTTCATAACTAATATCTGTGTTGCCTAAAGCAAATACATTTTTATTTATTTACGTGCATCAAACATTTAAGGATTTGGAAACTCGAAAGAGCTGATGCCCTTTTGTACCACTTCTGGTCAACTTGTTAACGAAATTATTTATTTTTAGAATTTAAAATGAGTACTAAGTGAATATTTTACGTTTTACAATACAAGAGATTGAATAAAACTTGTTTTAGATTGAAACTATTTAATCAATGTAATTTGTTAAGTCCAATTGTGGTAAAGAAACTAGTTATGTTCTCATTTTTAAGGTTTTTTCCGTATTAGTTCCGTGTCTCTATCAATATTTGGCGCATGTGTTAAGAAGCACCTTTCCAAAGTGATGACGTAGGAGTCGGTCCGATGTAAAGGATTTCCCTTAAAGACGGGCTCCCGATCGCTCGCTTTGTCAAGCAATATCGGCTGAAGAATGTCTTGACAACACAGAGACGCGGACCCGGACGCGGACGTAGCGATCCGGAGGCGTCCGGGCAGTCTTGGGACGGCCCAGGCGGACTGATCGAGTTAGCCAGTGTGGCAGAAAAATGAAAAGCAAATCGTATTAGTGATGTTATCCCAGGCACCCCCACCCCCTCCCCCCACCCCTCACGTCTCCTCGCTGACGGATATCACAGCCGAAGCTCTCGCTTTGAAGTGCACGACACAAGGGGACTCCCGGTCTTGGAACTCGTAAAACTTCCTTTCTTTCCGCCGTCTCAGCGAGCAACAGCCGCAGTGTTGACGGCGTGGTGCGATCGCTAATTTCTTTCAAATGTCACAGTCGTTAAGAAAGAAAAAGAGAACCATTTTCCAAGTACTCCCCAAGGAATTTGGAAATTAAAAAAGAAATTTTGAGCAATTTTTTACCAAAAGTTTATAAAATAACTAAAAATACACAAATTAATATGTTTAAGTATTCATATTAATAATAATAATATTAAATTATTTATTGCATAGAACATAAAAACAATGTTATAGCAATCGTCAAGTATATAGAGCTAAATTTTCCATTCGTTCTACCATCGAAGTCCCTTCTATACATACAATTTTTGCGTTCACTCTCTCTCGAATTGATCCACCACTTCCCCGGTCAGTCAGTCAATTGAGAGGTCTCCCAATTGTGTGCCATAAACTCGTCTATACTATAGAACGCATGTGTAATCAATGTTGTTTTTAGACGAGCTTTGAATGCCTTCAGCATGGGGACACATTTAATCGAGTTCGGCAAGTTGTTGACAATTCGAACTCCTGCCTGAGAAGGCAAACGCTCGTGAGCTACCGTTTGCTACCTTATATTAAACGCAATTTCAGGAAATGACGTTTTTATAATGATCTATGAGATAAAGTTTGTATTTTAAATAGAACACAATAATATCACACTTAAATACATCATTTAAGGATGTATTTTTAAAACAGATCATTAAAAAGGACACTTTAAAATCTTAGCTAACGATACTGAATGTTTTGTAAATATAAAACATGTACCACGGGTCAGTTTTCATGTACATACTAATGCATATCCTTATTTTCAGCAATTTTTCTCCGGGCCTGATTTTAAAATGCTCCTATTACTACTTCAAATCTCTGCAATTCATCGTGGAACCTTTAAAACGAATTCCTTATACTTTTGCTATGTTTACTAAATTTATGTAATGGGGTTGTGACTAAAAGTTTTTGAAACATTTCAAAAATTAATCCCAGTTAACACCTAATTTCTTAGGCGATCTCAGATTCCATGAGTACTCTAATTGTTTGCAAAGACAAATTTCTAGCTCCGTGACAAGGAAGGATTTTAAGTATTTAGTGGATTTGTAAATATTATGAGAGTATATCAATCATCTTTTTCACGTAAAACTGGATGTACGGTACTCGTTCTTCCACGGTCATTGTTATACTTTCCATTATACGCAGTTCTACACGACCACCATATAATGTTTTTAGTATTGTCGTGTTCAAAGTTTAAACTATATACACTGAACAAATAATGTTTACTAAAAGTTATGTTCGTGCATTTTCCAACTATTTCAACTAAACAAACCCAGGGAAAAGAATGAGTCAAATAATTGTGTTAATTTTTAATTTCACAAAACGGTAATGCAGAATAATGAAGAGAACATAGAAATAGAACATGATTTTATAAAGGTAACTTAAGACCTTTTTCATATAGGTTAAATTGTTTAGCACAATGGATAGTGCCGAACCGATATATGCCGGTCCATCCCATTAGTTAATAGAATAGGAGGCAGTCTGTGCAAGTGTTTTTAAGATTATTTGAACGAGTGCTTTTAAAGAATGGAAGAAAATAAAAATAATAAAGCACTTCAATTAATGAATGGCTCTCAGAGAGTTAACACTGCTTTAGCTCAAATTACTAACATCGCTGCCTGCACGATGTGTGTTCATGTATTTCTGAAGTTTAATGTTTAAAGCACTTTATTGGGCAATCAGTGTTCTATTGAGTTTTTAAAAGTAACTCACTTTTAGATCTTGAGACATTCTTTAAGTTTAGGAATATTCAAATGTTTTGACCATTCAACTAGGAATTTTAGGCATTAAAATATGTAATTAGAGCATTTCATAGTTAGGAAATAAAATGGCTGAAGATGAAAGCTGATGAGCCTTTTATTAAAAAATATTTTTCTTAAGTAAATAGATAATTTTTCTTAAATGATATTTCGTTTGTAAAATGTAACTTTCTCAAATCATACATTTTTGAAACAACCTGCTATTCCTGAGGTTATATTTTATACAGTAAAAGTTCACATAGTATTCAGTAGTTTTCCTTGGGCGTTGTAAAAAACTGTCCAAAATTCTTACTTTAAATTTCTACAATTCCTCATGAAGTATTTTTTTTTAATTACTCCAATTTTTCCGTCTTCAGGAGTTAACTTTAAGGGTTGTAACTATTAATGTTAACCATAAACTGATTGCAACCACTTCTGTAACATTGGCCTTCTCGGCGCAAGAAGAGTTTTATACGCACAATATAGACCATTATATGAAATCTAACAATCAAGTACATTCAATATTTTTACAAATTCCAATATGTAGATTACTTCTTTATAAACGAAAACTAATTACGTAAAGTATACATTTATAGTTGGAGAGGTCATTTATTACGTCAGAATCTATAATATAACCTAGATTCACAAGTGTATTAAAATTTCAGCTTATAATTCGTATGAAGACTAATGTCGCCTCGAAGCAACGAGGTGAAACCCTATGTGTTCTGAAAGACACATTAGCTGTTCTATACTCATAAACGACTAATACTCGGTTTGGCGCGTGAGGATTGCCACAGCCAAGCCGTATCCAGGGCCGGAGACTCGTCTATATTCCAGTCTTGTTTTTTGTGGCCAAGTCCGGGGATCAAGCGAGGACGTAAGCCAGCTAATATAAGAACCCTTCATCCAACACGATGTTTTATCGCGGTCAGTTTGAGTCCGGACACGTATTGTGGGGGTGGCGATGGCCCCCCGCCCCCGCCACCCCCCGCTACTACCCCCTGCCCCCGTGCCGTCCACGCCCACCCGCTACCGATCTTTTATTATTATTCTGGCTCGTTAATCTTGTCTCTCACCAGAGTAGATGTGTTGTTCTCCAGCGCCCCGACGTGGCGATGTCCAGCAAGTTGTGGCCACTGGAATCCGTCTGTCTGGGGTAGAATGTCACCAACAGCACAACTCATCACTAAATGTATTGTTATATATCGCACACGGCGAAATAGTCACCTACAGACCAACAGCACAAATCATCACTAAATTTATTGTTATATATCGCACACGGCGAAACAGTCACCTACAGACCAACAGCACAAATCATCACTAAATCTATTGTTATATATCGCACACGGCGAAACAGTCACCTACAGACCAACAGCACAAATCATCACTAAATGTATTGTTATATATCGCACACGGCGAAACAGTCACCATCAGACCTACAGCACAAATCATCACTAAATGTATTGTTATATATCGCACACGGCGAAACAGTCACCATCAGACCTACAGCACAAATCATCACTAAATGTATTGTTATATATCGCACACGGCGAAACAGTCACCTACAGACCTACAGCACAAATCATCACTAAATGTATTGTTATATATCGCACACGGCGAAACAGTCACCTACAGACCAACAGCACAAATCATCACTAAATGTATTGTTATATATCGCACACGGCGAAACAGTCACCATCAGACCTACAGCACAAATCATCACTAAATGTATTGTTATATATCGCACACGGCGAAACAGTCACCATCAGACCTACAGCACAAATCATCACTAAATGTATTGTTATATATCGCACACGGCGAAACAGTCACCATCAGACCTACAGCACAAATCATCACTAAATGTATTGTTATATATCGCACACGGCGAAACAGTCACCATCAGACCTACAGCACAACTCATCACTAAATGTATTGTTATATATCGCACACGGCGAAATAGTCAGCAACAGCACAACTCATCACTAAATATGTTCCTTTATATTATAGCACACGGCGAAACAGTCACCATCAGACCTACAGCACAAATCATCACTAAATGTATTGTTATATATCGCACACGGCGAAACAGTCACCATCAGACCTACAGCACAAATCATCACTAAATGTATTGTTATATATCGCACACGGCGAAACAGTCACCATCAGACCAACAGCACAAATCATCACTAAATTTATTGTTATATATCGCACACGGCGAAACAGTCACCATCAGACCAACAGCACAAATCATCACTAAATGTATTGTTATATATCGCACACGGCGAAACAGTCACCATCAGACCTACAGCACAAATCATCACTAAATGTATTGTTATATATCGCACACGGCGAAACAGTCACCATCAGACCTACAGCACAACTCATCACTAAATGTATTGTTATATATCGCACACGGCGAAATAGTCAGCAACAGCACAACTCATCACTAAATATGTTCCTTTATATTATAGCACACGGCGAAACAGTCACCATCAGACCTACAGCACAAATCATCACTAAATGTATTGTTATATATCGCACACGGCGAAACAGTCACCATCAGACCTTCAGCACAACTCATCACTAAATGTATTGTTATATATCGCACACGGCGAAATAGTCAGCAACAGCACAACTCATCACTAAATATGTTCCTTTATATTATAGCACACGGCGAAACAGTCACCATCAGACCTACAGCACAAATCATCACTAAATGTATTGTTATATATCGCACACGGCGAAACAGTCACCAACAGACCTACAGCACAAATCATCACTAAATGTATTGTTATATATCGCACACGGCGAAATAGTCACCAACAGATCAACAGCACAAATCATCACTAAATGTATTGTTATATATCGCACATGGCGAAACAGTCACCAACAGACCTACAGCACAAATCATCACTAAATGTATTGTTATATATCGCACACGGCGAAATAGTCACCAACAGATCAACAGCACAAATCATCACTTAAATATGTTGCTATATATCGCAAATGGTGAAATAATACTACATGTATGAAATAATGACAAATCTAAGACACAAACCGACTTTACTTTTCGCAATCATTCTTCTGTTTTCAGTATAAACAAACTAACACCAATAAATAAAAGTATTGCTTTACTGTCAAATAAAAACTGTTAAGAATATTTTTTTATAACTTTATTCGGCGCATTTTCAACGTCCTTTCTTTGCAAATAATGTATAGTGGATTTTTGCCCTTTCTTGTGTATATAGACTGATTTGGTTGTTTACGTCTTCAATTTAAGTAATTTTGTTCAGTGTCCTTAAATAAATCCCAACTAGATGTAAATTTGTTAAGTGTAGTAATGGGAGAAAAATTGATATATTCTCGGTAGTCTTAAATGTCAAAGAGTGAACCCTTTGAGGTCGGATTTGTAGCATTGTACTTTACTAATACAGACCTTTAATTTGGTGTACTACTCGACCTATGCTCTCATTTAAGATTTTCTTCTAACTCCTTGCTGGCCATCCCCTGACATGACAAAAAATAGTAGTTACTTAAAATAGTAGATTCTAGGTGCAGTAATGATGTACCAAGTTTTATTTCTTTACCTGTAATCGTTCGGGAGTTACCAAGCCAGTGCGGGAGTTTTTATTCTGTCAAACATTTTAAACATTCCTTCCGTATAAGTTGAGCGTGTACCACCAGGAATTTCCCTCAGATTGTAGGATTAAGGGTTCATTTGCGTTGCTTGTGGTCATGTCCAGTTCACTGACAGGACACTATATTTTCCACCTGGCGCTACCTAGTTGATGCGGAAACCTTGTGTACTAATCAGACCGAGGATCCATATACTGGCACTACTACATTCGGACGACTGTGGGTGGATGAAGAAGGAGGTCCCTCGAAGATATCGGGCGATTAAAGAAGGTTTGACGACTGATAGTAGTTTTGGTCTAATATTTGTTGACAAAATAGCTCTCCACAGCGAGGCAGAAATATTTGAATATTGTTAGCAATTTGACAAGACGGTACGACAGGAAAACTTTGATAGCCAATGCATCGACCGGGCAAGAATAAGGAGATATTTGAATATTGTTAGCAATTTTACAAGGCGGTACAACAGGAAAACTTTGATAGCCAATGCATCGACCGCGCAAGCAAAAGTAGATATTTGAATATTGTTAGCAGTTTGACAAGGCGGTACGACAGGAAAACTTTGATAGCCATTGCATCGACCGGGCAAGCATAAGGAGATATTGGAATATTGTTAGCAATTTTACATGGAGGTACGACAGGAACACTTTGATAGCCATTGCATCGACCGGGCAAGCATAAGGAGATATTGGAATATTGTTAGCAATTTTACATGGCGGTACGACAGGAAAACTTTGATAGCCATTGCATCGACCGGGCAAGCATAAGGAGATATTTGAATATTGTTAGTAATTTTACAAGGCGGTACGACAGGAAAAATTTGATAGCCATTGCATCGACCGCGCAACCATAAGGTGATATTTGAATATTGTTAGCAATTTTACAAGGCGGTACAACAGGAAAAATTTGGTAGCTATTGCATCGACCACGCAAGCATAAGGAGAAATTTGAATATCGTTAGCAATTTTACAAGGCGGTACAACAGGAAAACTTTGATAGCCATTGCATCGACCGGGCAAGCATAAGGAGATATTTGAAGATTGTTAGCAATTTTACAAGGCGGTACAACAGGAAAACTTTGATAGCCATTGCATCGACCGCGCAAGCATAAGGAGATATTTGAATATTGTTAGTAATTTGACAAGTCGGTACGGCAGGAAAACTTTGATAGCCATTGCCAAGCGCGGTAAGTTTTCCTTTTTGGTATGTTGTGTGGTGCAAAGTTTGAATTTCATAATTTGAACTATTAGACCATTTTGAACTCTTCCGGGAACTTAAAGAGCCTGACTCATTTAATAATTAATATAGCAAATGACGACATTGTTAATAAATCGCATAAATATTTATCATATTAGTCTTCAACGTTTGATGGTGTAAAATGGAAAATATATTCATATCGGGGGAATATATTATGGCCATTTTTAAACTTTTATGTCAGATCCCGTACAAAAAGACATGAACTGAAGTACAACGTATGATGCATAACTTAATTGACAATTTTAATTAAATTTTTTTATAAAAAAGGAGAAGCCGATCTCCTTTTATGCCTAATCCTGCCCGTCCTCATGGGCCTGTGCGAGGATCTTATCAAACAGAATAAGGGGGAGAGTCGATACAGTACAAGGTCGATGGTACTGATAAAAAGTGCAACGGTCACAGACAGGATTCGAACCTGCGCTATCGCTAACTCAGACTCAAAAGTCCAACGTCTTAGACCACTCAGCCATCGGCACTCCCAACAAATAAATACTATAGTCCTTTATTTGTTACGATCGGGCGAAAAGTGACTGGAAAATTTTTTAATACAAAAGTCGTTGTATTTTCTGTGTACTTACAGTTGATTGCTCCCTAGAATTTGACACTTGTGTGCGTGACAGCAGCAGGAAACGGGGATATGTACCGATGTTTGGCTCTCCAACTAGATCCATAGAGCGACTAGTTAATTGCGCCCTGGCTCGTTTTCTCCATACGATCGTGTGTCGCTGGATACCAGGAGTTCCACACATGTAATGCTGCATAAAGGCTCTTTTCACTTACGTTTAGAGTACGATACGAGTCAAATACCGTCTATTAGGCTATTGGGATTAGGTTGAAAGTATGTTCTGTTTCAGTCCAAAACAAGGCCGTACATAATCCAGATTTTACAAGTTACATTATTCAGAAACGTTATCTTATTTTTTATTTAAAATTTCCTCACACCTTAATAACTAGGCAATTCAAAGGTTGTCATCACTGATTGCAAGCAAATTTCGTTATACGAACATATACGGTTAAAATTGTTTTCATTATACGAACATATGCGGTTAAACATTGTTGTTATATTAACATATATTGTTAAAAATTGATGTTATACGAACATATATGCTGAAGATGTTTAAAATCATTAGTAATTTATGGAACAATATTGGACAAACACTTGAGTTAGGATAAACATGTTGACCATGTAGTAAATAAAATGTCCTCTGGCCTTTACGCTCCACAACAAAATGTCGAGGGTGTGTAATATTGAAACCTTAAAATCCATTTAGTTCGCATTAATCAATTCACACATGTTGTACGGTATAAGCATGTACGGAACTACTACAAAAAGGAATTCAAGCCGAATTTTTCATCACAAAAAATCGATCAGAATAATGTTAAAAATTAATTAATTAATTGTAAAAAAACGCAATTAATCTGTCAAACAAATTTTTGTAAATTAAAAATTCTGACGGTATATGGTCTGTATAATTTTCAATTATTATGCTTGTGTAATCAAATGAAAATGGTATACCTAAATTAAGAGCAAATCATGATTATAACACTCGTCATAGCCCAGTATCTATCAATTCCGAAACATAATTTTTTAATAAAAAAAAAACACAACTGCAGGATCCAAATTATTGTTAATTTTTCGTAAAGGGTTTCTTAAAATTTCACAAATTTGCATATTCAAATAAAAGTTAAAATACTTTTAAATTGGAAATCAGTATACTCATTTAAAGGATATTTTGTGGTAACATACTTTATTTTACAGTTAATAAACACATATTGTATGGGTAACAGGCAAATGTCCGAAATCCTGTTATCCTTTCAAACCTTCATCGTCAATAACAAACTTTCAACTTTAGGTTACATATTGTAGTATATAGTAACCTAACTGTAAAATCGTTGTTATCATTTAAATAATATTTTGAGGTGAACTTCATTGTTTAATAATTCATGTAATTAGCAAATAGACATGTTTTAAAATAATAGTAACCCCATTCTGAATATGTACAGTACGTGTAAGTCACGAATAAAGTTGAGATTGAATTTGAATTGTGAATTTGAACATTTTTTTTCTGGAACATATTACCAGAAGCTGTAGTTATACGAAGTAAAGTTTAAGATGCAATTCTATTAGTTTTTTTTTTTTTTTTCAAATTTAAATGATAGTGTAGTAGACATTTCAATGACAACGCTTATTAACAGTTTCACATTTTTGTAGGAATTATTCCATGTCGGTAACTCTCAAATACGAGAATCGAGTGGACGAATTGAAGTCGCTCTCCGAATAAACAGCCTATCTGGAAGGTTTATCTCGTAACGAATGTAGGTTGCAAATCTGGCACAGTCGCGACGGGTGCGCCCGGGGGCCGAGAGGCGATTGTAAGTAAACAGGGTGTAACCGTGGCCTGGGGGGGAGGAGGGGCGTGTGAATTAGGTGGCTTAGGCCGGAGGGGAGCGCCGAGCAATATGCTAAAAGCGGTAGGATCAGGGCACAGGGAATCAATCCAAATCCCGGGGCAGGTTGCTCGCCGAAACCTGATGCGATATTGATAGGCAAGATCCGCCGGAACATCTGAACCAATTATAGTGAGGGCAGTATCACACACAGGGCTTACACTCGACTGCGGCTCCGCTCCTGGCCGCCTCGGCTCACTGAACATCGCTCGTAGCTGCCGTGGTGTTCGTCGTGGAAGGCAGGAAGTGTGAGGATGTTCGCAATGTCGTGTCATCTCTGATTCGGAGAAATGCTCGCCGAAGTATTCGTAGATGATTGACTATTAATTAAAGTTGTGCGGCGAGCTACATGCACTAGCCTGTACGTACTGGGAACAGAGTTAGTATCGGACTGTAGTAATAATAATAATAATAATTTTATTGCTTTCGAACATGTACATGTTATACGAGCAATTGTAAAGCAAGAAAATAGACTAAAATTTTGGATTTGTACATGACATCTAGGTTACTTTCATACGTACAATTTGTTCCATCCATCCTACTGCTCATTCATTCTGAATTTCCCACTCTAGCACCAGCGTCAGTCAGCCAATCATGTGGTCACCCAAACATGTGCCATGAACTCGTCTGTACTGTAAAAATCTTCTGAGATCAATGCGGTTTTTAGACGAGTTTCAAATGCCTTAGGCGTTGCGGCACTTTATATCAAATTTGGCAGTTTATTGACAAAGTGAGCTCCTGCCTGAGAAGGGAGACCGTCCTGTGTCTCCCAGTTCGGTAGTTGTCCCTGCCTCTAGTCTCAAATGAGTGTATATCACTACCTCTAATGTGATTGCATTTCGGTCTGAAATACAGAGATCTAGAATATAGAGGCAGGGTAATGTCAACAGTTTCAGATTTCTGAAAAATCTTCAAACTCTGCACGGCTCTCTCCATTGTAGTTTTGCAATAGTGGTTCTAGATGTATGGGTCCAAGCCCTAAATCTGGACAGATAATATTTGAACTACTCCGCAGATATCGTCACGTTTGTAGAATGCAGGAACCAACAACACTACAGTTCGTGTGGAAAGTGATAGTACCGATGTACCCTCAGCCTGTGACCGGGTAGGGTCGCTCCTGGGCCCGGTACACGGTCAGCACGACTGCGGACTCAAGCACCCGAGACCGGCAGTTAATCAATCTCAGGGTGTAACAGGATCCTCCACAGTTGTAAAAGCACAGATGGCTCGCACTTTATTACGAGTATAACAGGCAACTAGATTGATCTCCGAATGACTGGCAATAACACCTTAAGCGAATCCTAATTGTGGCTCCCTTTATCGCCTCCATTCCGATTCGGTTTTGGTACACGTTCGATACGATGCAGGATCGAATGTTTACTTCAAATTTCATGTATTTTTTATAGTAGGGTTTCTTAAAATCAGGTCACCAGACGATTAAATATAAAATGTCCCAACGGATTAAATATAAATGACGAGTAACGGAAATGTGGGAAAAAATGCAATGATTTTTAATATGAGATCATTTTTATATGCTTCCTAAACTGATACAATGCAAATGATACTACACACAAGTCGATTGTTGTAATATAGTTTATGTAAAATACATTTTGTGCTACAAATATACTACTTAATAGTCGCTTATTCAAGTGTTGCTATTCATATTTCTGTATCTATCACTATCACAATTCGTTGTATTGACTAAAGACTTTCTTCAAATTCACAAAAGTAGCATAAGAAAAAAATAATCATATTATACCACTGAGTCACGAAATGTATTTATTTGAAAGACTGATCGTCTCGTCTCATAGTGCAATAACATGTGAAATCTCTAGAAATGACTGGGTAGATGACAAGGTCTAGGAACAGGGTCTCTCAGAGATCACTATTCCAGGACATTGGCAAACAGAACCGTCACTGATGCTATAGCATTTATTACGTCATTTACCAAGCGGTGGTTCGTCTTGGGGTGAATTATTGTAGAATAACTGAGAATAAATACGTTTCATTGAGTTCAAATCTACATATCATATTAACAATTGTAATAATACAAGTTTTTATTTTTCACAAATTCGGTTTAGATTGGTTTACTACAAGTCTTGTCTAGAGATAACGCAATGATGTTCGACAATGGGCATCACGTTGCCGAGTTCTTAAATACGCATGGGAAAACGCAGGAGAGATCGTTATGTTGCCCCTGATCGAATTGGGTTTGGGGTTCATTTTCCAAGATGTACTCTAGACTATGCAATTGAATCGGGTTTGAATGTCTCGACTTTTACTCATAATTTCCTATACTCCTGTCAGTCGAAACGGGATCCTAAAAATTCCTCAGACTATTTTTTATGAGAAAGAGAAAACCCTTAAATTGGGGCCTCTCTTGTAATCCAGCTATCTTTCATGTTTTGTCTCATGTTATATCCATTAACTTTAGGAATACTAAGATACAAACAGCTCCTACGTTCTGTTTTATCAACTTAACCTTATACAGTACCGGCGTGAATCCAAATATTAATTTGCACGTTCGAGACAACTCTTTCTCGGGAAGATTTGCATCTGACGAGGATGGCCGGGTCTGTTCGTTGTAGTCTAGGAGACTGCCACGAATGTCACCACGACCGTGATACACAAGTACCAGTATGCTACAGGGTTTCGCATTTATTCCACGATGTTTCCATATGTGCCCTTGTAGTTCAGCATCGGTGGGAACACTATGGTCTGTCAATTTTTTCCAAAAGCAATAGCGAGAAATGTCCTTGTATGGAATCATCAGTTTTCGCTTAGTTCCAGTTTCACATTTGTAACGAATGAATTAGTAGGGGGGTTCGAGATAATCTTAATTAACCTCATTCTTTGGAATATAATGTGAAAGAAAGCTGTAGAGACTTAGTCCGATCAGATACTTCGGTCACCAATCCTATTTTTGGTTAAAAGCGTCTATCCTCTGTGCACAGAGTTTTTTTTTTCATTTCTCCACACACGAGTCTAACCGTATGTTATGTTCATCGGTGTGGCTAAGATTAATTCTCACTGCAACACTATTACTGCTGATACTGTCTACACAGTTAGACAGTAGACGCCGCCAGTCAGGAGTTAATCAGAAGATGATGAGGCACGTGGAACTGGCAGATGACACAGGCTGTTAGTATAACATAAAGTTAGTAAGACTCACTGCAACACTATCTGCTGATACTGTCTACACAGTTAGACAGTAGACGCCGCCAGTCAGGAGTTAATCAGAAGATGATGAGGCACGTGGAACTGGCAGATGACACAGGCTGTTAGTATAACATAAAGTTAGTAAGGCTCACTGCAACACTATCTGCTGATACTGTCTACACAGTTAGACAGTAGACGCCGCCAGTCAGGAGTTAATCAGAAGATGATGAGGCACGTGGAACTGGCAGATGACACAGGCTGTTAGTATAACATAAAGTTAGTACTTCTCACTGCAACACTATCTGCTGATACTGTCTACACAGTTAGACAGTAGACGCCGCCAGTCAGGAGTTAATCAGAAGATGATGAGGCACGTGGAACTGGCAGATGACACAGGCTGTTAGTATAACATAAAGTTAGTAAGACTCACAAGTTGGGCAATAAGTGCAGGCGTGACCAGCTTGCCGAAACAACGTTTGTGTGCGCAGCTTGTGCGTTATTACCTAGCTATTTACAATTCCCGCACATTTCTGGACAAACATTTTATTTCGTATTATTACCTGTAATCGATTACTCCCGGTTTCTCCGTTTATTGCAATTTATCGATTAATGCTTGTGGTTTATTGATTCTATTCACTAAATGTAGAAGAGTCTTAATTTAACTTTGCCTTTAACTGTTTCTACTCTATGTAATTTGCGGGTGATAAATTATTACTTAACGTTTATCCATACCAATCTGAATAATTTATACATGTAACATAATTTACAATTAGTTCTGAGATTATGGTCATATTGTGTTTGGCTTATTCTGGTCAATTCTATAAAATTTAGAACTGTGTGAGTATAAGATAAGTACAATAAAAGGGTCAGTCGCTATAATAAAGTATAACTCAACAAAGGATAGGAAAGTGATAGGTCGTGAATAGAGAAACCACTACAATTATCCTCTAAACTAAGTGATTATTCGACAAGTGCCTCCCAAGTTTATATGTATACACTTGTAATTTATTTTCTTCCATTAATATATATCAATAGCCTTAGGATTTTAACAGTGAAATTTAAATCATTATTTGAAACATAGGATGAATTAGGTCAGTCGGATTAATCAATCTAATATTTTTTTTTATTAATCTGTTGTAGTACCAGCTACGTAAACAGAAACAATTAGGATAATGAATATTAGTAGAAGAGGAAAAGGTAATAAGGACCCTGTTACCCACAATATTCACCTAGTTTAATTCACCCAATCCCCACACCTGGAATGGATGGACGGATTACCTAGCCTCTCAAAGTTGTCGCAGCTGGGATGTCATGTTGATCCACCAAGTAAAAAACTCCTCTAGAGTCTACACTTGCTTTGGGTCCTCCTGGGGATGAGCCTCTAGAATTACGTCACTTCGTCGATGAAGTTCTTAGATGGTTAGCACACCTCAGACTCGTAACGCGCTGTGGGGACAAGAACGGAATCAGTATGGGTAAATTTGGAGAGCGCAGTCGGTGAATGAATTTTAAAAAAATCGTGATTTTTTTCCTCACAACTGAGTTGATGAAAATCTTGGAGACCTTGTGGATAACCACTGGTTTGTTTCAGCTCAAGCTACCTCCAATCATAAACTATTCCTTTGCCAGTTTCAGCGTACTTACTGAACTGCTGGGGCAGACACCTCCCCATGCTCCTCCCAAAAGCCCCAGGGCTGTAGAGCATTCGAGATATATATAAATTGCTGGTAACTAAGTGTCAAGCGCTTAAGACTGGCTTCAAACGGCGACTAAGACATTTTACTTGGCTTTAGTCCATTGAAAGTAAAGATACAATTTTCCTGTGTCTATTTTTTGTGATCCTGTATTGCCTGACATATGATCTTCACACCCCGCACAGCCGCTGACCCTTTTTGCATTTCCAGGAACAAACCGGAAACATATCCGTGATCGGAGTCAGTCCTAAAATAACCACGATACTGAATGGGCTTAGATTACAACATCATATTTACAAATTGGTTTGAATTTCAAATATTTTTAGTATAAAACACACGAACAATAAAGTGGAGTTTGAGGAATACATCATCATTTGGTACCCAAAATTGGAGTAAAGTAAATCGGTCCCTCGCTTATGTAAGTGTTTCTATGAGGAAATAATATGCTTGAATACGTACACTCGTTATTGTTAGGTCAGGAATAATACTGCCAGCTTACATTGTGATGAAGTTCTCTATTTACTTCAATTCTCTTATCGTGACGTAAACCATCAACTTTCTTCTTCTATTATTTAAATTTTATGTCTTGTAGTTTCCATTTCTCTCGTGAACTTGTCACAACCTGGATTCATATGAATGTGATAAATTACCTGCTAAGCTGCTTAATTGACCTTTATAAACATAACTATACAACTCAACGCAAAATATCCCGACAGTATTATTGACTCGTTTCATTCACATGGTGGAGAACGTTAATGGTCATCCTCGATATAGGCTTTTTGCAAGGGCGACACCTGGCGAAAGAAGAAGTTCTATTGACGATCCACCAGATATAGTAATAGAGAATATTGAAATTTTGATTAGTCTGTGCGAAAAGGCAAGATATGGGATAACATGTTGGGATAGTACATGTTTATAAATTGTTAAAGCCAAAATACTGTTTTAGTGATTGTCTTCATCTCTCTTCTACTCTCTCTGTTGCCTGTGGAATCTCGACGGAACCGTAGCACATCCTGTCTGCTTCGAGCCACACCACTGTAGCTGTAAGAAGAAGATCGAAGGACTCACCGGTCGCCGTTGAAAGGGTGTGTTCGTGTATGTGTACACACACAGTTTACCGCCTCCTGCCACCACGGCCTGTAAACACCGCGGAGACGCGCCATACTGAGGCATAAATCTCGCTCACTATTTATACAACTGTTGCTGCTTCGGTGATTCATTGGGGCAGACCAACACAAATCTTATGGTTCTGTCGAGTGTTTGTTGGCTTGCACATCTTGATGTCTCACAGTCTGTCTGTCCGTCTTCTGTCCAAACCTGTTTGATTGTTTCAGCTTATTTCGTACATAAGGAGTCATCCGCTCTCTCGCGTCCACACATTCTGGAACCTTTTACCACAACTTTGTAATCTTACAAGAAACCGTCTATATTGTATGATTCTTTGTTACTGCTGTTTTGCTCAATCAGTCCGTTAAAGTATGTATTTACAAGTATTGACTGTCGCGGCCAAAACAACAAGTTCGGAATAGAAAATTTTCTAGAAACTTGTGGTCCCCATTTTACCCGTGCACTTGCTTACTTTAAATTCTTGAATGTCGGCAAAAAGGAATCATAAAAAGTGGTTTCTTTCAAATACCTGACTGAATTTGCAAAATCCTTTTGTACAGTCATTAGAAACACCCTTTTGGTAGAAAAGTTGTTAAAATCTTCTTAACACTTCTGTTCACCGAGAAAATAATACTAAATTCCTATGATAGTTACTTGAAAACAGGATGTGGCGAAGGCGGGAAAGAGCGGAGCGCGGTTTTGGTGTGTGAGGGTGGATCATGTTCGGCTAAGACAAAAAAATCCGGAAGTGGTGACATGAAAGGAGCGTCAATAGCAGGTTTCTATGGTACTGCCATAGTTTGAACCTCGAACTCTCCTTACCGTCGTCTACTATTTAAAGTACTGTAACACGATGAAAATTAATGTTCTTTAAATTTTAAACCAATGTAATTCAGGACATAACGATATTGTTTAGTTAGTGTTCCTACAGGTATATGTTGTGTTATTTTACATTACGAGCAACGTGAATGCAAATGAGGGCCAGTAAAGTTTTGTATAGAGAAGTTAGGCGTAAATTCACCAAGTTGTGCTTTCAGGGACGGCCAAATGCTAAGTGCGTATGCACTTGATCACTATCGCGGCGTGCAAACCACTTAACACTGTACCTCTACTTACAATGTGAGAGTTAATGACAAAAAGTATGTTGTACCCGAGGTTTCGCCACACCCTCGAATACGGACCAGACCTCGTGAAAATGCCTTTTTTCACAGACCTCCTGAAAAAGCGGTCTTGGACTCCCTCGTTTAGTGTCGAACAAATACTCTTGTGTCCCAACCCAGTCAGGCACAATACACACATTCCGACCTGAGGTACACATGTACATGTACGTTTGCTAACTAACCTACGTTTTATTATTTTACATATTATTATAGGTCTGAACTGTGAATTGACAATTAACATTAACACATACCTTCGTCAAATAGTGCAAATAGTAATGATAATGCCACTGTAGTTTCGACTCTAGTAAGTCTTCTTCTGGCTTCAATAAGTATTGAAGCGTGGATTAGACATCTGGGAGCGTGATAGTTTAAAATTTACTAACACAACAAAACACAACGATTAAATAAACAACGAAACACACGACATTTGATAGGCCTACCACATATGGATATTAAACATGATAGAACATCACGGTCGGCAGAAGACAGGACAACTGACACTGGGTGATTCCAGTTCCCGGTGCATCGACGTTATCAGCTGATCGGTCGGTTTGCGGGACGCTGTTGCGACGTTATCAGCTGATCGGTCGGTTTGCGGGACGGTGTTGCGACGTTATCAGCTGATCGGTCGGTTGGCGAGACGCTGTTGCGACGTTATCAGATGATCGGTCGGTTGGCGAGACGCTGTTGCGACGTTATCAGCTGATCGGTCGGTTAGCGAGACGCTGTTGCGACGTTATCAGCTGATCGGTCGGTTGGCGAGACGCTGTTGCGACGTTATCAGCTGATCGGTCGGTTGGCGAGACGCTGTTGCGACGTTATCAGCTGATCGGTCGGTTAGCTAGGTGTTGTTACGATGGAGTGTTGTGTCGAACAAATAATGGAAGCGGAATTGTAGCTTCTTACTTAACATGAGTTATCTTGTTAACATGAGTGAATTTTACACCAGTGACAGTCCTCGCCTCATGTGGCGGGTGTGTGGAATGCCGCATGTGTTCACGGCTCAGACACGGGCATATGTCGCATTGAGTATGCGTGCATCAGGCATTGCAAACTGTCGATAATTAGTTGACAACATCAATGTCACACTCTGAGAAATACTTACGTACGAAGTGTATTTTCGATACGTCCAAATCCCGTGAAACATTTTCAATGTTTTATTTTTTTCAGTACGATTTAAATAGTACCAGAATAGGAAGTTGCCAGCGAATAATAAATTGGTTTAGTAATCTACCAATCCTTAATAGAAAAGAGGACTTTGGGCGCTGCCTTTCCGTGGAAATTTACAGATCGGGCGGTGTTCGGTCAGATTCATGGTTGTGCGAGGATGGAAATAGCTATCATATGTCTTGTGATTTCTATCGTACTGGCGGCAATCTTGATTTTAATCGCATATTAATAATGCTAATTTAAAATACTCTACGCCCTTATTTTGAGCCTTTTAACTGTGGGTATTATTTTAAAATATTATTAAAACTCATCAATGCGCCTTTTAGTTATTTATAAGTTTTTTTGCTTTCTCAGTGAAACACTTCAAACTGTTTTCTATTTAGCCGTTTGAAAAAAATTCAAAAATTATACAATTTACTGGAAATATTGAATAGCGTTTGGTCCCGTATTGATATTATCATTAAAATGAGAGCTCTGCTACAAGAAAAGGGCGTAAAAGACATTTAAACTTAACATTGTTCTAAGGGCTAACACTAACATTTGCTGTTGTTTAGAATAAGGTAAATAATTGTATAATATGCTACAAAATGTGTATTTAAAATTAATATAACTTTGAATCATTAAAGTGCTGTAGAAGTCAGTTATCTGCGATAGACGGCTGTAAAGGGAGTTAAGGTAAATAATGTATTTATTTATTTATTTTTGTACAATAGTTACAGGAATATTATCCAAAAACAGCTGTATTGACAATACAAATTAATAATAATAATTAACAATATAATATATAAGTACATATACGAAGAGACTCAATTACAAAAACATTATTAGGTGTAGTAAAAACTGTTTCTATTACAGCACGAGAAGAAAATAAAAATATAATACAATACAAAAAATAATTAAAAACTTTAACCAAATTCGGTTACTACTTTAAGTTTAAAAAATAATATTTAGCTTATTTACAAATGAATTAAAATTATTTATTAAATATATCCGATTCATTTTTGTACATGTTTAACAACCTAATACCTATAAAAAATGAAATGTTATAAACTGCACTGTATGACAACGTGGTGTAAAAAACCAAGGAGGGTCTCAGATTACTTCTTGGAACATGCAGAAAACCCTTTCCAACTAAAAAAGAGCTATCAACTAAGTTACGTAAAATGTTTTAAATGTATAAAATAATTGATCGGTCCCTTCTTGTTAACAAAGTTTCAAAAGAAAAAATACTCCTTAAGACACCTGTTGACAGGTTTCACTCACAAGAAACATTAAATCTTCTAAAATATAAATACCTTAAAAACTTGTTTTGAATTAGCTTCAGAGAAGCAATGCCTACTTCTTACGGATGCATTCTATAGTTTAATGATAGAATTAACTTAATGGAAAACTTTGTATTTCTAATTACAAAACCCAACATCCTATGGCATCCATTTATGATAAAATTAAGGTGATTGTCAAACGTAAAAGCCAAGTCAAATATTACGCTAAGATCTTTAACATGAGTCACTAAATGTAGCTTGGTGCCATTAATAGAGTATTCTGGTAGAGCTAAAAAATGTTTTCTAGTATATGTCATCGCCAAACTCTTCTTTACAAGTTGTTGTAATTGTGTAATATGCTACAAAATTAATATTGAACATTAATACAACTTTGAATCATTACAGTGCTGTAGAAGTCAATTTTCTGCCGTAGACGGCTGGAAAGGGAGTTGTCGAAATTCGATGACTGGAAGTAGTCGCAATCAACATTGACTCGGTCTCGGGCGCGCAGCAGCAGGCGACGGGTTTGTTTTTGCGACCTGCCGCTCACTCCGGATCATTCTAAATTATGACATTCTTTATGTTGATTCATTGAAGTGGACTCCTGGTATCGCGCGGACGATCGCCTGCTTTCCGTCATTGTCTGTTTAAAACAACTCTGTTATAAGTGACCGTTCCGAGCGTTTTTAGGGCTGACAGTCAACGCGAGATGAGCCAATTTAGACTTAGCGTCACCTTTTATCCTTCCCGAGTATCAAACACTTGTCATATTTGTACGCTTTTTGTTCGGAAGTTTAAAATGGCGTCCGAACAGATTTCTCTGGCGTTTTTTTATCCGCGAGCTGCCGCTTTAATGTGTGTCTCCTTTTTGTTTTTTCGTCCCCATCAATAGAACTCGACGTTAATACAAAACGTCGTCTAATAATTCAATTACCGGTTTCTTAAATTATTTTAAGATTCGTGTCCTCTGAAATATAGGTTCAAAATACCCATTGCCGGATAGTGATATCCAAAGAAAATGTTTCTTCGATAGTCAAACAATTTGAAAATTAAACATCGGCCGGTATCCATGGTTTCTCAGTGTGATTGGTAAAACTACTGCTACACTCATCTTTAGGAACCTGTAACTTGTACTGGAAATACATTTTCTGACCTACGCATATACCCTTCTCATCTCAAACTGGGAAAGATTATTCCCGTAGTTACGAAATGCAGACCGTTCACTGTTATATTACCTATATATGTTATATGAACCTGTTCACTGGCATATAATAAAGCCATATCATTTTACCAATTTAAGTAAAGTATTCGAACAGTTATATTTGACACGGTTATCTTTTCATGGTTTATCAACCTGGTGATAGTTGAAGGTTGCGAGTATCGTGATATTAAAGTTAGTGTATTTTTTGGATCTTTCCTAAGGCTTGTATATCATGTTGACCTTAATACACTGCTGGGCCACGTTAAAAAATACGGCGTGAGAAGGAATGTCACTGATGTTGCTATAATCTTATCTCAATGAGCTTCAAAAAGGTCAAATATCTTGTAGTCCATAAATACATTTGAAATTCAAGTATGGCGTATCCCAAGGATCTGTAATAAACCTTATTTTCTTTTCACTGTACGTGAAAGGCACAAATCAATGTAACCTCGGATAATATTGTCGACATACCTCTATCTTTTATTTGTTTAATTAATAGAGTTGACGCATACAATATTTTTATACTATAAATTTGAAGATAAATGGAACAGAATCAATTTATATTATATTTCAAACTCGATCAGTACGAATGCATCCCAACCTTAAAGGATTGGTCGGGCGACTCAGCTTGGAGTTGTCTGTTTAAAGGTCCATGGGATTTATTTCGATAAAATCTTCAGTTGGAACGTCCATGTAGTGTTTGAAAATTATTTCTAAAAGACACTGTTCAAATATATTGACACCATGATTTCAGAGAGTCAAGTAAAAAGAAGCTTAGAATGTGAACACTGCCATCCCCGTACATATACTAGGCGGCCATTTTTTATTATTTCAAATGCACAGCATTGCAGGGAAGTAATATACGTACACTTACGTACATCTGCCATTGAAATGGGTACCGAATACATAAATATTCTCTCTAAAATAAAAATTAATTAATGCTTAAATAAAATTGTTTCAATATTTAAACTCTTCAAACTATGTTAAAATAGTTACTTGATATCCGAAACATTATATTCAGTACGTGGATTCTTGGAGTTAAGACAACCGGATATCTGATAGGTTACTAAATGACTTATTCGCATTTCTCACATACATGTATGAGGTATAAATATAATTTTGTATATTATACTTATATAGCCTATACATAGATATATATATATATATATATATATATATATATATAGTTTGGATTTATTGTTGTATAATTTAATAAAAAAACAGACAGTATGCAAGGTTATTATGGTAAGAAAGTAGGCCTATCTTTTCTACTGCCAAATGCAAATTACTGTTTGCTGAGTAGAGAATGTAATGCGTTGCATTTTTACGCTTTACATAGAAATAAGGGATTATGAATATTATTCACTCATATCGTATAATTTCTAATAGTGTCTTGATAAAGAAAAAGTTTTTATTGATTGATTGTCCCAGGTTAAGTGTTAGAGAGGGCTTCTTAGCCCTAACTTCGCCTGGTAAAATAAGACTACTTTACTTGTATAGTAATCTCCACTTAGGCTTTACGGAAAAGGCTGAAGCTAGGAGTATTTACTTTCCTGAATTATTTATATTACGCAAGAATATGTCTGTCAGCCCAGATGATAAAGTGAGAAATGAAAACTCTGTACGAGTACTCGACTAATCCGTGTGGTTTTATAGCAACACTAGGCTGTTACGGGTTAACCAGTATTTTGTATGCAGTCTCCAGGACGTTTAAAAGTAGTAAAGTTTGTTTTATTAATATATAAAGTAGGGATATGCTTTGTTGGGTTTATGCGCAGTTATTAGAATTTCTGTTCGTTTTTTACTTTAAGTTAGTACTGTATTAGGATTTATATCTCATCTTAGTATGCCCAACCTTAGTATGTTCTATGAATTTAAAATCTTTTAGACATATCGAAGGTAAGGCTTATAACATTTATATCTGTCACGTCGCTGCATTTACAAATGCCTAATATCAAGCTTACGTATTTACAAATAAAAAACCGTAAGTTATATTTCGTATGTACAACCAACCATATCTACGTTTGGAGATTTCGAAGAACTTATGGATCACTTTCCCTGAATTTTGGGCTGAGTATTTTAGCTTATTTTATATCTACTCAATTCATAAAATATAATGTTACACGCATCTAATATTTTACTTAAGTGTCTTATTTGTTTAGTTAGTGTGTTTAATTAGTTTTTACAACTGATATTACAAATTTGTGCTTGCAATGCTACGATTGTAAATCGTTTTACACAATAAAGGGTCATAGCGTGTAATGAGTGATTTAATAAAAATTTAATTCATAACTAAGAAAGGGGATTACGAAATAATTGTAGCAGACCCGGTAGAGTAATTATAATATCGATATTGTGCCCATTAGCCTCTGAGTCAGTGTCGGTAGTCGGCAGCAAATGTGTCCGGAATAATTAATTAATAAACCAGCCGAGTGGACGGACTGGGCTGACAGCGACACGGACCGGGACACGGGACAGGGAACATGGGACACGGACTGGACGAGGGACATGTGTGCCCGTGCCTAATCACAGAACGATCGGGTAACCAGGTGCTCTCGTGCGTTTTTTCCCTTTCACAGTTAATTGGTAAATGATACAAGTTCAAAAAGAAATTAGGCCGCTGTGTTCATGTCCACTTGTCGGTCTGCTCTTTAAACTGCCTTTTTCCACTCCCGAGTAAAATTGTTTAAACTTTTTACCCAAACATAAAACACGGCCCTTAACTAAGTGAGAGGGACCGGCTACTGATTTTTTCCTGCAAATTTGATTTACATTCCCTTTTGCCGTTGTGTGTGTGTGTGTGTGTTTTTTTTAATTTTGAATTAAAATTTTAAAGTCCAGTCCGTCCATCTTCTCGTCTCTGAATTAACTCTTGACAATAGATATAGAGTCTTAAAGTTTGCTGTATAGCTTTCTCTTGGTTCAAGGCAACCCGTTTGTATTTTGGGACACAAAATTCAAAGCTCCCGCGCGCGCGCGCAGTATATATAGAAACATCCTTATGTATGAATAAGAAATTTAATGTTTGCCAAAAAGGGTTTTCTAATTTTTAGTATTTAAAATACAGGGAAACAACAATTTTGTTAATATTTCATGAGACGTTACCAAACGAACGTATAAAAAACATAAATGCTTAAAATATATTTATAATGACTAAACAAATCCGGTATGATGTGTATTTTTCTTGTTGTAACTCGGAGAGAAAAGAGGAAGTCCGCGGTATAAGATTGCAAATGTGTAAAGACGAACATAAAGTTTTCGGTGGTGCCGGGTGTAATGGCGTGTGTGCGCCCGTACTCGTGGCGAGTGCCAACACATTATGCGTCGACAGCGCGTGAAACTGGCGTGTCAGGGCCTACTCGACCCTGTCATACTCGCTACTCCTCTTACACACATCTCGTTCACACATTTTTAGCACGTACATTTATACGATTTGTCCACAGATTAATCTGTCGAACTTCACAATTTTAATTGTCAGGTCAAAATAATTAAGACATGCATAATAAAGTAAGAATTTTTTTCGCATACTTTCTTACTTAATTTTTATAATCTTAAATTATGTTATTTGATTTAAAATGTTGTGTTATAATATATGCATGTATTAATATTCCTTTCTTTGTCCTGGAAATGTACAGTGCCCTTAAGTATAAAAATGCAGATGTATGTATGCGTGTCATCTGAGAGTATGTATGTATGTATGTATTTATGTATGTTTGTAGCCTATGTATTTTTCTTTTCTTTTATTAATGTAGCATACCTTTGACCATTATTTTTAATGTTTAAATAAATATTTCAATTTAGAATTTAAGAATAGGGAGTCCATCAAGAAAGTACAATAATAAAACCGATCTAAAATATTCATTTTAAATTCAAGGATGGGACCTCATTAAAAGCTCTGCTATGGAGATCCTGTATTGTTCTTAAAGAAAGTTAAAGTTTATGTTATTAGTATAAATGATATTATTGTTCATATTTTTTTACAATATAATATGTTATATTTTAAATATTATTATGTGTGTTTTGTCTTAAGGTCAGACTGAGCACGAGAAAGGCCTTGTTATATTATATATTGTTTTCAACATCTTTGTTTTTGTACTTTGTTCAAATTTGAAAAGAATAATTTCATGATTATTATTTTTTGGTTTGACTGTCAAACAAGGAAAAAATCAGATGTCTTTACTTTCTCTCTACATGTTAATAAAGTATAGTCTTATCTTGCTTAGATTACCGTCACCTTAGTTATGGAAACGCTCAGCTGAGCATTAATAAGTAGTTAAACGCCATTATTACATGAAATGAACTTAAAATCAAAATGTACATAAGACGTAACCCATATTTCATTAGTCCTGTAAGGCTTTTTCATAAAATCTCCCGTTTTTTGTTATCACAGTTTTAAATTGTGTATGGTCGCAATTTTGAAACATGATATGATAATTCTCTGTAATTTATTTCATGTCTTTATTTGAATAAACATTTTGCAAAGTTTGAAATTTAAAGCTTTATTCAGCTTAAAAATATAATTTTTCTTCTGAAAAACATAAACAGACAGATAAACTGTGTACTAAGCGAGTTAGGACTTTACTTGATTTACATTTGTTACGTACTTTTACCTGACAAGTAAAATAGTGAAGTCCGGTAGAATATTTTGTAGACACCCTGTATATTATATTTAAACAAATACGTAGAAATGAGTATAACTGGTAATACAAATTTAAATACATGCCTGAAAACTGCACAAGTGACAAGTCCGAATTTAAATAAAGTGTGCTGCATAGGTACAATGCTTCTGAGGACTAAACATACTTATATAGAGTGACGGTACTTTTACCTTATATGCTTGCCGTATTTTCTGTCCAGGTGAGATCATTATTATGAGCAATGTTCGAGATTTAGTGAATGTCAGCTCATGTAAACAGAGGAACAAAATAAAGAATGCCTTGTCAAGTGGGGGGAGGGTGGTTTCTAAGTATAATCGCATAATGCCTACTAATGCTTCCCGGTGCCGGCCGGAGACGCTTTGATTAAAGGTGATGTCAGCGCATCCTTACCAGCTGATTTACAAGCTGCCGAGACCCAATTAACAAGTTTGCCTAAGCCCAGCAGCTCAGGTGCCGGGCATATTTACGCAACTTTGCATATTTCATCGGGTGCTGATCCGTTTGAGCCAGAAATATTTTTCGCCGTTTATCATGTTAATGGGGGCTGTTGCCTCGCCCGCGCACGCCTGCACTGCTCCACTCTATTTTGTGTTTTCTTTTATCACCTACCCCTCTACCCTCTCCCCCCCACCATCCCGGGGTGATCGTCACTCCAGGATAATGTCCTTGTTTAGGTTATGTGAATTACACAGGATGCGGCGTATAATAATCCATTCAAAATCTTCATGCATTCTTAACTGCATTCGTCCCTTTGTATGAAATATGAATAAATAAATTTACTTTTTTTTAATAAAACGGCATAATATAAAAATATATGATCCTGTTTTTGGATCGGACAAAAAACAAAGCAATGCGATTTTACTGCCCAAATAAACTTAATTCTTAGCGGACTTTCCAAAACATGTAAATAAAGCTGTTTACAGTTGTGTCTAAATACACCCGAAACACGAATAGTAATACTTTGAGACAAGTACGTTTGTCTGTAGAGTCTGTTTTATTGTTTTGAATATATTGTTTGTTACGTTGGTTTTGTGAAATTTGACATGAACTGTTCTAAGATGGTTGCCATTTAGAAACCGAAGAAAATATTGATTTCGTTTAAGCACAACATTATATGACAGTCTAATAAAAATTATAGAATGTAATTTTAGCTGTTAATCGGTCTTGATATTTTAGTTAACCCCCAAATAAAGCAACATATTGGGATCTAAACTCTTTCGCGTGATAACGATATTTAGGAAGTATTTATTCAACGTTTTGTTTGAGTTCAAACTCCCTTTTGATTCTAACGTAAGGGGGTGACTATAAAGTTCAATATAACGTTATGACGTACGTTATAATATAACGCGAGTTGCCGTGAGGTAGTGATCACTCAAGGGTCATTAGGTCACAGTTGTGGCCAGGGGCCACCCTCTTTTAACGGCCCTTCACAAAAAACCCTTCTCAAAGTTCATCTGCGTTGATGACTTTCAAAACTTACAGCGCCTTCAGACTGTTAGCGTCAGCTGTCTTCTACTTCCGGTTAACAGTACAAGACGAGTGTAATATGTAATAGGACGCGTTTCTGATGATGTATTACATTAAAGAATGTTCATTGTAGAAGTTGTATTTTTGCGAAATAAACTACCGAAAAAACCAATCGGCAATAAAAATTGGGAACTTGCGGGAAATTGTATGTTATATGAGCTTGTTATATAAGTATAAAATTTTTATTCAGACAATAATTATTAAATATAATGACTAACACAGCTGTTGATTTGAATTGTCATTGTATACCATTCTTATTGTGGATACCACTTCAATCCAGTTACTTTTCTCCTTTCCTGCGATAAAACATGAAAACGGTGAATTAGAATGTGTTTTCAGTAATGAGTACTGAAAGACAAAATTACTTTATTGGTTATTTTGTGGTAGTGATTTCATTTTCCATTTAATATAATTCCATTTAGAACGAAATTAATTTAAATTATTACAAATATTTTGATCATAACTAAAATGTAAACCTAAATGTTTTACGAAAAAGAAAATATTTCCTATAAAATATTAAAATTATCAGGGATCTCCTTGTTTTCCTCTTCTGTTTCATTTATGAAACATAATTTGAAGTATTTAAACAGATTACTTTCCCATTTTTAATAAATACTGTTATATACAGTTTTAAATATCATTGTTTCTGAACTTTAGACTCCATTATTTCACCAAATGTATGGAAAATTACCTAATAGCAATATTTAATGACTGTGTTGTCAAGACAAGAATGTTATTTGTACCGTATTTTTATTGATTATTTGTCATTGCTTATGTCACATGGCCTTTGCTGTAAAGAATGTCAACTGTGTTTATAAATTGAATAAGAGTAATCCTTTTTACCTTGCAAGAAGTTTAATATGCAAATATATCACCCTTCTAAAACTAAAATGTAAGACTTAAAACATATAAAACACGTTAATGAACAATCTTTACTTTATTTCAGTCAACCTGGTCAAGATTAATCAATACATTTTTCATAATCCATACATTTTTCTGATACAATTAATTGACCATAATTGTCAGTAAATTTAATCAAACCCCAACAAATGTTTCTAAACGGCAAAAAATCCGCCGAGTTGAAGCCAGAATATAACATGTTGGTGTTAAATATATGACATAAACAATATTAATATGTATTCGACAAAAACGTACAGCAATTTAAATACAATAAAAATAAAAAAATCACTTAGATAAAATCAAACACGATTTTCCGAAACATATATTTAATTGATGAAAGCTGATCAATAACATTTCACACAATAATATTTCACATTGTACTACTCAGATAGAAACTGACATCTCCAAATTTCCCAAGAGGTTCTACACAAAACGCTTGGATATATTTTTAGAAACTCAGCATCCTGACAACTTTATTGGCTGCGTATCCTTTAGTGTTTGCATATCCACCTTGAGTCTATTACATTTTTTTTTTTTTTTTTTTTTTTTTTTTTAGTTGTTTCTGAAATAACTTTAGCTTCAACTTTACAAAATAAATTCCGGACTTTGTGCAAAATAGGCCGATAACTCGCTGACTTATGTGCAGCATGTTTAATATAATTCCCGGTCATTTGTGTCGATATGTTCAATGCACTAGGAAATATTACTAAACTCTGAACTTGCGACGGAAAACTTTTATTTTATGACCCTATTTGAACAGTAAGTCTTTATTGAAATTAGCAACCATCATAAAGTATTTTCTAGTGCAAACAACGCCAATACAAAATTATAGTTTGAGAAATATTCAGACAATTACAAAGAGTGAGAAGTGACATATGTGAATGCCTACAGCACAGTGTTACTAGTGCAACGCACGTGGCGTAAGGTCATTAGGTCACAGGCGAGGATTCTACCCACCCCGTGGGTTAGCCCCCAACACTTCATTACAGGGAATCGAATCACTCTCCAAGAACTGAAGTGTGATACATTTCAATTTTGTTGGTTATGACACCCTATATCCGTCGATAAAACCAAGAAAACTTTAGTTCAGATAGTGTTGTAAAACATTTCAGTGTGAATTTCAACTTACATAGTTTAATTTCAACTTTCTTACTGATTGTATATCTATTTATATTTGTGACGTTGGTAGTAAATACCTGCATTAATGTTGTTGATTTTGTTACAGGTGAGTATGCGAAACAGTTTGGGGTGTTGGTGAGTTTAATTAATTGTCCAGTCTAGTTTAATCATTCACAACTTAGTCGATTTAATATATTTCATGAAATTAGATATCAGTTTGAGTGTTACCCTCATATGCATCACATCACGCTCTTGCAATTGTCACTGATGATTCCTGCAATGTATCTCTGTCTATTCAGCTTTGCACGAATTGTTATGAAATACTCGTTAAATCCCTTAACTAAGTTATCACTAAAACTTCGTGTAAAAACACATCATTGTCTAGTCAGTCGCCTGGTGATTATCTTTGAATGCCTACTAAATCTCGTAACTGATTGTTCATTGAAGCTTCGTGTGACAATACGTCATTGTCTAGTCAGCCACCAGTTGATTCTCTTTGAAGGCCTACTAAATCTCGTAACTGATTGTTCACTGAAGCTTCGTGTGACAACACGTCATTGTCTAGTCAGCCACCAGTTGATTCTCTTTGAATGCCTACCAAATCTCGTAACTGATTGTTCACTGAAGCTTCGTGTGACAACACGTCATTGTCTAGTCAGCCACCAGTTGATTCTCTTTGAAAGCCTACTAAATCTCGTAACTGATTGTACACTGAAGCTTCGTGTGACAACACGTCATTGTCTAGTCAGCCACCAGTTGATTCTCTTTGAAGGCCTACTAAATCTCGTAACTGATTGTTCACTGAAGCTTCGTGTGACAACACGTCATTGTCTAGTCAGCCACCAGTTGATTCTCTTTGAAGGCCTACTAAATCTCGTAACTAATTGTTCACTGAAGCTTCGTGTGACAACACGTCATTGTCTAGTCAGCCACCAGTTGATTCTCTTTGAAGGCCTACTAAATCTCGTAAACTGATTGTTCACTGAAGCTTCGTGTGACAACACGTCATTGTCTAGTCAGCCACCAGTTGATTCTCTTTGAATGCCTACCAAATCTCGTAACTGATTGTTCACTGAAGCTTCGTGTGACAACACGTCATTGTCTAGTCAGCCACCAGTTGATTCTCTTTGAAGGCCTACTAAATCTCGTAACTGATTGTTCACTGAAGCTTCGTGTGACAACACGTCATTGTCTAGTCAGCCACCAGTTGATTCTCTTTGATTGCCTACCAAATCTCGTAACTGATTGTTCACTGAAGCTTCGTGTGACAACACGTCATTGTCTAGTCAGCCACCAGTTGATTCTCTTTGAATGCCTACTAAATCTCGTAACTGATTGTTCATTGAAGCTTCGTGTGACAATACGTCATTGTATAGTCAGCCACCAGTTGATTCTCTTTGAAGGCCTACTAAATCTCGTAACTGATTGTTCACTGAAGCTTCGTGAGACAACACGTCATTGTCTAGTCAGCCACCAGTTGATTATCTTTGAATGCCTACCAAATCTCGTAACTGATTGTTCACTGAAGCTTCGTGTGACAACACGTCATTGTCTAGTCAGCCACCAGTTGATTCTCTTTGAATGCCTACCAAATCTCGTAACTGATTGTTCACTGAAGCTTCGTGTGACAACACGTCATTGTCTAGTCAGCCACCAGTTGATTCTCTTTGAATGCCTACCAAATCTCGTAACTGATTGTTCACTGAAGCTTCGTGTGACAACACGTCATTGTCTAGTCAGCCACCAGTTGATTCTCTTTGAAGGCCTACTAAATCTCGTAACTGATTGTTCACTGAAGCTTCGTGTGACAACACGTCATTGTCTAGTCAGCCACCAGTTGATTCTCTTTGAAGGCCTACTAAATCTCGTAACTGATTGTTCACTGAAGCTTCGTGTGACAACACGTCATTGTCTAGTCAGCCACCAGTTGATTCTCTTTGAAGGCCTACTAAATCTCGTAACTGATTGTTCACTGAAGCTTCGTGTGACAACACGTCATTGTCTAGTCAGCCACCAGTTGATTCTCTTTGAAGGCCTACTAAATCTCGTAACTGATTGTTCACTGAAGCTTCGTGTGACAACACGTCATTGTCTAGTCAGCCACCAGTTGATTCTCTTTGAATGCCTACCAAATCTCGTAACTGATTGTTCACTGAAGCTTCGTGTGACAACACGTCATTGTCTAGTCAGCCACCAGTTGATTCTCTTTGAAAGGCTACTAAATCTCGTAACTGATTGTACACTGAAACTTCGTGTGACAACACGTCATTGTCTAGTCAGCTACCAGTTGATTCTCTTTGAATGCCTACCAAATCTCGTAACTGATTGCACACTGAAGCTTCGTGTGACAACACGTCATTGTCTAGTCAGCCACCAGTTTATTCTCTTTGAATGCCTACTAAATGTCGTAACTGATTGTACACTGAAGCTTCGTGCCATTTATCATGTTTAGTCAACATACCGGTGATTGTAGTGGATTGCTTATCTCGTAACTGAGTTGTTACGTAATAGTAGCTTTTAATTGTAGAGAAGAGAATAATTAAATCTCAATACTCGTGTAACCCATCTCTGCCTAGTCAGTTGTCGGTTGACAATTGGCTTGTCACTGAAGGAGGGTCTGTACTATTCGTAAGTCAGTCGGCTGTCGGTTGTCAGTGCACACTCAGAGCTGCAAGAACGATTGGCGATAATTTATTTCAGTTGCATTTAATTAGATCAGTATGCAGGCTCGAGTGTGCTGGGACTTCACTCCCCTTGCTCTAATTGCTAATTCTGAGTTTAACGAGCCGTGCCGCCGAACGCTCCCCCCAGCTTGTCTTGTCTTGTCTTTCATCCCGCGGCGGCGGGGGGGGGGTGAGGGGGTGGGGAGGAGGGGCTACAAAGTCAGATTGTTTCTTTCGATCTGATCCAGTGGCACATTTTCCTGTGGTTTTAGCCACTGCTCCTGTTTAATGTATCTGTGAAAAATTCATGTTAATTTTAATTCAGGAACTTCTTTACTTGTAGTTTTACATATGTATATTTGTGTCAACAATACCGTGTACCAGTTACATGAGTTTGAACATGTAAAATTTTTTTAAATTAATTGCTATATTTCCAAAATTTCTCCATAACTTCAAAATGGTTACAGGTATTAAAACTGGACTGAATGTAATACAATGTTATTTATCCTAAATCTTGTTTATACGAATTCTAACAAAAGCTGTTCTTCGTTTGGGTTATCGCCTTTAACACATTATGTAAACCCTAAAATGTGCGTCACGAAATCATAATCGCTTAACTGAAGTGTCTCAGTTCATGTCACCATCCGGTTATTTTGGGTGACTGTAAAGTCTCCCTGCCTGCTCTTAAATAAACGTTGTAATATAAATCAAAATCTTTAGCGTACTCAACTTAAACCAAGTTTTAATAGATAACTTGGCTTTCTAGATTTTGGGTTTGGATTGGATGGGACGCATATGTTCAATTTGTGGTTCCAGTCTTGTGGTACATCGAGTAAAAGAGTGTTAATAATCAGATTTACTAGATTTTCACTTTGAACTCCTCTAAACGGCAGCAAATTGTAATTCCTATATTGTAATTGAAAAGAGAAGCTCAATTCTTCTCAACACGAACTCAGAAAGTCGTAACAACATATTTAAGATAAGCGCACTAGTTCCCAGTGCTTTTATTACCCGTCTTGGGTATGTGACGATTAAACTTCATTTCAACGCTCAATTCAAAAACACACTACACAAAACACAACAGTACTCTTAACATGAGAGAGTATGGATTTAATCAAAATTAGAGGCCATTTTAGGCCTTATACTGCTCTTAAACTGTGGGTACAAGGAAAGTTTCGAGAAATGAAGTTTCCAAATGGACTGTAACGATTAATTGATTATTCAACTTTTTTTATCACTGTCCCGTTCAGAGGGGAAAATTAATATCGAAGATAATGTTTTTATGGATGACTGACATCACACCACAACGTTTAAAGACGGATCGCTGTTGTGGCCTCGTTTTGTTTATGGGTCTCGCCGATATTCGATGTGCTAATTCGATATGAGTGATGTGCGCAACAACTGCTTAATATGGCTTAATTTGAAAAACCTGTAGTAGGGTTTACAGCGGGTATGATTAGGACGTTAAAGCTGTGCTCGCTTCTCGGCGAGGCTTTTATTCTCTAAACATCTTTACAAGTGGTTAAGAAGGAGCTCACACACTGGCGGCCGACTCACGACTCCAGACTACATTCCCCACCGGCCACCGCCGTCCTCACAATGGCCCGGCCTACTCCTCTACTGTCGTAGTTTACCTGAACGTTACTGCCCGATCTGGGGACAACCACCGTCCACCGCCGTCCTCACAATGGCCCGGCCTACTCCTATACTGTCGTAGTTTACCTGAACGTTACTGCCCGATCTGGGGACAACCACCGTCCACCGCCGTCCTCACAATGGCCCGGCCTACTCCTCTACTGTCGTAGTTTACCTGAACGTTACTGCCCGATCTGGGGACAACCACCGTCCACCGCCGTCCTCACAATGGCCCGGCCTACTCCTATACTGTCGTAGTTTACCTAAACGTTACTGCCCGATCTGGGGACAACCACCGGCCACCGCCGTCCTCACAATGGCCCGGCCTACTCCTCTACTGTCGTAGTTTACCTAAACGTTTCTGCCCGATCTGGGGACAACCACCGGCCACCGCCGTCCTCACAATGGCCCGGCCTACTGTTCTACTGTCGTAGTTGACCTGAACGATCTGCCCGATCTGGGGACAACCACCGGCTACCGCCGTCCTCACAATGGGCCGGCCTACTGGTCTACTGTCGTAGTTGACCTGAACGTTCTGCCCGATCTGGGGACAACCACCGTCCACCGCCGTCCTCACAATGGCCCGGCCTACTGTTCTACTGTCGTAGTTGACCTGAACGTTACTGCCCGATCTGGGGACAACCACCGTCCACCGCCGTCCTCACAATGGGCGGCCTACTGTTCTACTGTCGTAGTTGACCTGAACGTTCTGCCCGATCTGGGGACAACCACCGTCCACCGCCGTCCTCACAATGGCCCGGCCTACTGGTCTACTGTCGTAGTTGACCTGAACGTTCTGCCCGATCTGGGGACAACCACCGTCCACCGCCGTCCTCACAATGGCCCGGCCTACTGTTCTACTGTCGTAGTTGACCTGAACGTTACTGCCCGATCTGGGGACAACCACCGTCCACCGCCGTCCTCACAATGGCCCGGCCTACTCCTCTACTGTCGTAGTTTACCTAAACGTTACTGCCCGATCTGGGGACAACCACCGGCTACCGCCGTCCTCACAATGGCCCGGCCTACTGGTCTACTGTCGTAGTTGACCTGAACGTTCTGTTCGATCTGGGGACAACCGCCGTCCTCACAATAGCCCGGCCTTCTGTTCTACTGTCGAAGTTGACCTGAACGTTCTGTCTGATCTGGGGACAACCGCCGTCCTCACAATAGCCCGGCCTTCTGTTCTACAGTGGCAAAACATTTTACATGTATTTATATAAATTATTGACACCAAAAGTATTATAATAATTAACTTAAACCGGCAATTAACGTGATAACTGTCCAGTATCGTCTTTAGAGAAAATTACATTTTAAATTGACGCCGATAAGTGATTGGTTAATGAATTATTGACAATAAATAATACGGTAATTTATTATTGGTGTGATAAAAAAGTCTGATCAGAAAATTATAAAAACAATGTAATTGAAGCAGGCAATGACAAAGTTGTCAATGTTTCATAGAAATTAGTAAAAGAAGGACCTGAATTTGATGGTGGAGGCAGCGTCGCAAAAATCATGTGAATGGGCCAAACTGAACAACGATAGAAACCTCTCTCGAGAAAAGAGAGTGCACTGAATGAAGGACTTGAACACTAGTTTGACCTTCAAATCCCAAACCCTTTGACATTTGAGCAAATTGTCAATACTATCTACTTTAGACTATCTTCTCCTAAGAAAATAGTTGTTAAACAAAAATAACGGAATGTTTTTAAAGTATTTTATTGTAAATTTTTGTAAACTAACGAATAGTATTGTGTTTGCGAACTCGTATGTTAGTTCTTCACTCCTCTCTCCGCCTAGTCAGGCTTTGGACGTGCTGCGCCTAGTACGGCAACGTAGTACTGCACGTAGTACGACACGTAGTACTGCACGTAGTACGGCACGTAGCACAGTACGGCACGTAGCACAGTACGGCACGTAGTACTGCACGTAGTACGGCACGTAGCACAGTACGGCAAGTCGAGTGAAGCCTATTTAAGTATTATTGACTCGGCCAGGTTAAACCTTTGAACTCTGTAATTTTTCGTTCAATCCACCCTTGGAATCAAATAACCTAACAGGAAGACTATTAATTTAAATGAAAATGCATATCACTCAAATGTAGGTATATCAGATTTACAGTTATGTTGTTTAGGAAATATGTAAGTTACAAACCGTAATAAACTTATACATTTATAGCCCAGTAAACTTTGCAATAAGAATGTGACTTTGCATACGCTGACGTTTAATGCACATAATTTTCATACTAGAAATTGACACAATTGTTTTTACCGGCTGAGCAAGACGATAAAAAGTCACAAAGTCTGTACCAAAGTAATATAAAAATCGCCTATGATAATAATTTATCTGAAAAAGAGTGTTATCACTGGCTGGTATAAAATGCATATTATTCTTTATGTGGTTCTTATTCAGCTATAATCTGTTATTAAACTGTTTAACTTATATGATAATTTGTTATGTTTCGTTTTTTTATTTCTTATATAATACACGTTTATTGTATGTTATTTATTTGAAGTTTGTTACTTACTAGTGAAGTTTGTTAATGTTGTTATTAATTACTGTTAATATTGATTTTAAGGATATCTAAATGCAAATAAAGATATTTCCTGATTACCCAGCCTTTCCGAACGTTGTAAATTTGACATCAATTAGTCTAAAGATCAACGAAAACATTTTATGATATAGGCTATAGACCGTTACGTATTGCTTTCCAACTCCAATTTCAACGCAGGCGTTTATCTACGACGATATTTTAGATTTTTAGAAAAAGCGAAACTTAGGATTTTTACATTTTTAGCAAGTGACAGTGTAAAATTATTTCAATTTACAACCTCTATAACTTGGGTATTTAAATGGTTTTCGAGGCAATTGTTTTGAAACCGAATAAAAAGAACTAGGCAACTATACAATAACTGGGCCATCAAGTGTATACAGTCCTCTGCGCCATTAAACTGACTTGGAATAAGAATTATATTAATCGTTCAAAACAGTCTTACATTGCCAAAACATCTTGCAATGAAACACCATTTGAACATACGATTTCCACGTAAATACGTCCGTTCATTTGTGGGTCCTGCCCTTGTCAGCCTAAGAGTCGGTGTTATTGGGCGGTCTTCCAGTGGTATGCCAGAAAATCGTTAGGATTATAAAATGTGTAATACATAAAATGCTCTAAGCGCGTTTTTAATGTCTTAGGTATTTGTTATTTCAATAGTTTTGATTTTTAAGGATTCCTTAAAATATTCTCTTAATTTGAACAGTGCAATTTTAAATCTCCCGTGTTTTTGTAGTTTGAATGCCCATGGGTAAAGTAGGGAAAATCAAGCCACAGTACACTGTCATCGAACGTTATAGGGGTAGTATTTGATTAAGGAACTCAACACATGCCTCACACAATGCCTTGGAACAGTGCAGGGCAAACGTGGTTGACGTGGTAATTTCATGCCAATCGTCGACCAAGGATTTTCTAGGAATTTCGAACAGATTAGCTTTCCCAGTATGGCATCAGCTATTTTGGCAGGTGACCAGACATTCCTATCTACTCACCGCAAAGTAACATAAAAAATATATATAGAAGCATTTGTCTTGAGATTAAGGCTGAAGTGCTGGATGAAGATGTTGGTCTTAACTCTGTTCCAGTCGTTTCATCAGCATACTGCACAAGTCTTCCATCCAGATACAATGATTTGTTATTGTCATTGACATAAATCAGGAAGAAAACTGGACTGACGATTACGCCCTGTGGAACACCATAAGTCAAAGAATTAGGTTAGAGAATTAGTTTCAAATGCGAAAAACTTGTGATCCGTGGCTTAGTAATGATCAAAGTCTCGGGAAAGGCATGCCTCGAGAATCCGGGAATTCTATCATTTGTTATTATTTTAATGAGCAATGACGTTTTGATGCAGACGTGAGTTTCACCAGAGAGTTTGTAGTTTGCAATCAAGTGCTCCCTTTGTTGCTAGTGTTATTATGGCGCGTAGGTTATTTATTCGCTGCAATTATTTTGTTACCATAATCATAGAAACAATTCACATACGAGTCTAAGCAGTGTAAGATATTACAATATAATGGATTAAAGTTATGAGTAAACGCTATAGATAAGTTGTAGCAAGGCTGATTTGTTATTTTGTCAGTAAATAATGAATATGTAATAGGAAACGTGTTTGCGTTTATAACTGCTCTAATGTTCTGATGATCATACTAATTACATCCATGATGTGAAATGCATATGTTCTTTTAAGAAAATATGTTTGCCACATACAATTGAAAAAATAAAGATTATGCTCGGTAGCACATAGCGTCAACATACACAGTACAGAGCAATCAACTTTTAACACTAGACAAACGAATAAGAGGAACAAATGTCTTTGCTGTTCTTTTTTGCCCTGATTTAATGTTACTATTTATTAAGTTAATCTAGATTCGCACAAACCCAAGTAAAGGGAAGGGAACAAGAAAACTCTTTCATCTTAGCACCACAAAACCCTGTATCGTTGATATCTTAAGTTGAAACCCTGTTTGTGTTCATTATTACCGACAAGGAAAGAATAAAGGACAAGAAAAGGTTTCCGCGCGACTTCCCATAAACCGTTCGCCACTTTCCGAGTTATCTGGCTGCCGCGACACTTAAGAAGGTAAAAGAAACTCTATATTAAGACCGTAGCTATCTGGCCTTGCAAAGAGTTTTTGTTCGTTAAGTTTTAATAAGAAGGGATAAACACCGTGGGGGAGAAATAACCCTTTAGCGCATCTTGTCCGGCGATTATATCTTTATTCAGTTTTTGAAATGCTGCAAAGTGCGGTCGGTGGGGTGACGGTGGGGGGAGGGTGCCACTTATCACTGTTACGGTGGTTAGCAATAACAAGCATATGGCTCGAAACGGGACGGAAACAGTAGGGCGGGTTATTGCGCCACCCCGCTTTAATTATTCCTCTGATTACATTTTAGACACGAACCACTTTTGCGACTCGGCTCAAATCTTTTCAATGTTCCCTGTTAACTGTTATTAAATTTTAAGTAGACGTTATTGAGGAGAACAACACTTGAGATCCGCCGTCTTGGTCGTGTCGCGTATCGTCTTGTCGGCCTGAGCGATAACTGATCGCGTCACAGGAGAACTCTCGAGATCCGCCGTCTCAGTCGGTCGTGTCGCTTATCGTCGTGTCGGCCTGAGCGATAACTGAACGCGTAACGTCTTGTCGGCCTGAGCGATAACTGATCGCGTCACAGGAGAACTCTCGAGATCCGCCGTCTTTGTCGTGTCGCGTATCGTCTTGTCGGCCTGAGCGATAACTGATCGCGTCACAGGAGAACTCTCGAGATCCGCCGTCTCAGTCGGTCGTGTCGCTTATCGTCGTGTCGGCCTGAGCGATAACTGAACGCGTCACAGGAGAACTCTCGAGAACCGCCGCCTCGTCAGTCGGTCGTGTTAACGCCGCTCGTTGAAGATTACATACAGCACTGGTTGAAACTCGTGCAGTAATTTACTTCAGCGTCGATACGAGTATCATCAGACTGGACCGGTGAGTCAATTACAATAAACGATATGTCTGATTTCAGGATCATATTTTACAAACCTATAATAAAGATACTATGAAATGTCATAAAAGTTGGCCAGTTTTTTACTAAAAATATACAGCTGGAATTAGCACTTACATAAAAATGGTCTCAGTTTTCAAGTGACTGGTATTATGAAAAGAACAATAGCCGTATACTCTCACATGAGTGCGTGAAATTTAATCTTCCTATAACGGATTTTGCTAGAGATGTGCCAGAGCCAGAGCCAGGTTTCCACGGTATCAACAGTTGTAACATTGTAAGTCTGGCTCAGATACTCGTACATGTGGGAGGAAGGTCAGTGCGATGTGGAAGGCGAGCCAGAGCCAGGTGATGGCATGAGTTACAGTGTCCACAGCATCAGCATCAACAGTCCTAACATTGTAAGACTGGCTCAGATACTCGTACATGTGGGAGGAAGGTCAGTGCGATGTGGAAGGCGAGCCAGAGCCAGGTGATGGCATGAGTTACAGTGTCCACAGGAGTCGGCCCCATAAAACCCGATGGAGACATTAATCGGCACCGGTTTTATGACAGTTTCACATCTCAAGTCTGGAATAAATCACGTAGATCATACGATACTGACCCTGGACATACTGCCCAGACAGATGGGAATAAACGACCGATGGTTCAGTGTTCGGAGTGCAACAGCAAGGCGTCGTATGGGCCTGGCCTAGCTGCGATTTTTCAAAAGATCATTTCCCATATAATATCAGAATAATTCTTCAATTAAATACGTTCTACAAAAACTAGTCTCACTGAACCGGAAAGATGTTTATTTAAAAGATATTACGATCTCCCACTCTTTATGTTAAATGTTCAATTCTTCGCAGACATGAAAAATAGTGCTTTTCCGTTTCAACAAAAATAAATGACATTATTCAAGTCATGTAAAGGTAATTTTAATTTAGCTCTGAGTAATATGTGAACATAATATTTCCTGACAAGCTTCGTCTAAAATCTCTTCATTTTTCTATTCCTTAACGCAAAAGTGGGGGTCTATAATTTCTGATAATAAAACCTACGCAGCCAAGTCAGCGAATTTGGCTACCTGGCGTATTGTTACGGCACGGAAGAGTGCTTTTTCCATTAAGACAAGAGCTGAGAAACCTCTTATTGCCTTAATCTTAAAAGGAACTTTGCAATTGTTTCTGGCACTCCGGAATATGTTTTTGCCAGTACAGGATATTCAGGATTGGTAAGGTTGGAGGTAGGGGCCGTTTGCTCTCGAAATGAGGAGAGAGCGGAGTATATAAATAAATCAAATGTCTTTATTTTGCAAGTTTACAAAAAAATGTCTTTAGTTTACAATACTAATTTTCAGAGAAACTCTTTTCAATAAAGTTTACAGTGAATTTAAATAGAACAGTACACAACATTACAAATTTACACCTGCAATTAACACTGGTCTTATATAGTAAGTCACAAAAAACTAGTTAATCTCTGTTTAAAATTGGAACAACTTCTATGCTGTTTGATGCATTGGGGGAGACTCTTGTACAACTTTAGTCCAAACTAGGAAAATCTTTTTCGGTCAATTTTCAGCTTCAGCTTTGGAAAATGAAGCTGGTTGTCCTGACGGGTACTGTGAAGGGTGATGTCCTATGCTGTACCTGTATGCATGACTGAGCATTTTTATACACTGAGCGCCATTGTTATGTGACAAGTGTAACTGGCAATCGTCTGCTTACTGATAGATTCTTTAATTCTTTATATAGAAGGAGTGGTCTGTGTGTAGATGTTAAAAAGAATAGGCTCCAGGCAGGTGCCTTGAGTAACCCAATGGTCTCTTACAAGCGGTGTATACGTCTTATCACTCGCTATTTTGGTGATAAGAACTCAGTCTCTTAGGTAAGACTCTACCCAGATCACTGAGTCTGCTTTAAAGGCATGATTTCCCCTTAAATCAGACTGTAATTTCAGCAGAATTTACGTGGATCTTCATTTGTCGTATGACTATTTTTTCACATCTTCAAAATCGTAGGTAATATTGATATTGGTTTTAGCTGCTGTGTGGTGGTGGGTATTACAACTTTTGGAAGAGGTTGAACTATAATTATCTTCCAGGCCTTAGGTAATTTGGCGGGTTGATTTATTAGATACGTTATTGCTCCTACCTGTAGTGTATAAGGGCTTACTGTTTTTAACATTCGAATTGGAATCCATCATGACCAGATGTTTTGAGCTTTATTTCATTCAATGCCGATCTTATATCTGTCTCGGTGATTCTGCTAAAGCAATATTAATTTTGGCCATCTACTTACTGTTCCGTTCTGAATAACTGCGACATTTCAGTATATATTTCATTGCCTGATCGCATCTCAATACAATGTTTATTTATTTCATTCACTGTTTCCCAGTCAAGTCACCTTGGAAGGCCAGCTCTGTACCAGCCTCTCCAGTCAAAGCAAGCAAGCGTGACCCTCGTGTCATGTCTAGACTCAGCATCCTTTAACACTAAGGGAGCTCTACCCACTCCAACAGTCACCCTCCGCAGTAGACGTATCCCAATATCTGTACATTTGCGATTAGTGATGTGTCTCTCCTGGACATCTGTAGGGTTGCAAGGATGTGACGCATCGGTTTTGCTGTATCCAGTGCGGGTTCAACTGGAAGGTATATGCCATCCAGAAGTGAACATTCCCAAGGAAAGAGTAATTTTAGTGATGGTTCAATTATTATGATTGTTTTAGTATTGTATAAAGGTAAATGGAAATAGAGCGCGTCTTCAACGATCAAATTTAAGACGCTCTGAAGTTTTGGCACCGTAAAAAGTATAGAATAAGAAATAATACAAATTATCTGTTTAAATGTTGTTTTAATTTAGTGTAAAATGTATTGTTTTGTGTAATTTAAGTAAAGTGGATCGCAATCCTCACACTACGAATGATACTAGTTTGCCCGTTGAATTCGAATAATGTGCTTCCAAATTGTCCTACCAAACTTGAGGGGCGTTATTGTAACCTCAAAGTTTTCCGGTCCACACAGAGTGGAAACACTGCTTATACAATTGAATTCTGGAAGTATTTCGTTCGACCTCGTCGAGACAGTCGTCTTTTTACCAACAGATGTTAAACCTAGATTCGGTTGACACACATCGACACGCAGGACAGTTGTTGATAATCGCACATTTATCTTTTAAACATCTTAAAGGTTTAACAGATGTACTTCACCGAGTATTTGTAGTAACCAGCAAAACTTTTTGCCTGAGAAAGAGCGCACGAAAAGGAGCAGGAAATTTTCAGAATAAAACAAGGCGACTGGCGTGCTGGTTAAAAGCTTGACAAGAAGAAATCGCGATAAGTTCCCGAAGAGACACTGGAAAATATTTACGAACCCTGGTTTGCGCTCGTCATAAAGTAGCACTGTGCGGCAGCGGAGTACCGGCGGCCTCGGCCACAGACCTGCCGACATTCTTGTTGCGTTGACAGATGAATCGCGGCTCTCCACTCTCTTGCTCTCCCTCTCGCTCTCGCTCTCAGCGTCCACCTCTCTGTCTCTGTCGAAGGCAATCATTCGTAACGTTGCCCTATTCATTTACCGCGTTTATCTCGACTGCGACGCGACGGTTACAATCCCATCAGTTGTCAATCTGTTGCCCTTTACACTTAACACTGTCGGTGTTGTCAGACCGTTGCTACTCGTGTAGCTCGCCGCTCTAGTCACCGCCTCCCCGATTACATGGCTCAAATTACTGACTATTGCCCTGATTACGTTCTGTAGTAGTTCTCAGTTGTCAATCTGTTGCCCTTTACACTTACCACTGTCGGTGTTGTCAGACCGTTGCTACTCGTGTAGCTCGCCGCTCTAGTCACCGCCTCCCCGATTACATGGCTCAAATTACTGACTGTTGCCCTGATTACGTTCTGTAGTACTTCTCAGTTGTCAATCTGTTGCCCTTTACACTTAACACTGTCGGTGTTGTCAGACCGTTGCTACTCATGTAGCTCGCCGCTCTAGTCACCACCTCCCCGATTACGTGGCTCAAATTACTGACTATTGCCCTGATTACGTTCTGTAGTAGTTCTCAGTTGTCAATCTGTTGCCCTTTACACTTACCACTGTCGGTGTTGTCAGACCGTTGCTACTCGTGTAGCTCGCCGCTCTAGTCACCGCCTCCCCGATCACATGGCTCAAATTACTGACTGTTGCCCTGATTACGTTCTGTAGTACTTCTCAGTTGTCAATCTGTTGCCCTTTACACTTAACACTGTCGGTGTTGTCAGACCGTTGCTACTCGTGTAGCTCGCCGCCGCTCTAGTCACCGCCTCCCCGATCACATGGCTCAAATTACTGACTGTTGCCCTGATTACGTTCTGTAGTACTTCTCAGTTGTCAATCTGTTGCCCTTTACACTTAACACTGTCGGTGTTGTCAGACCGTTGCTACTCGTGTAGCTCGCCGCTCTAGTCACCGCCTCCCCGATTACGTGGCTCAAATTACTGACTATTGCCCTGATTACGTTCTCTAGTACTTCTCAGTTGTCAATCTGTTGCCCTTTACACTTAACAATGTCGGTGCTGTCAGACCGTTGCTACTCGTGTAGCTCGCCGCTCTAGTCACCGCCTCCCCGATTACGTGGCTCAAATTACTGACTATTGCCCTGATTACGTTCTGTAGTAGTTCTCAGTTGTCAATCTGTTGCCCTTTACACTTACCACTGTCGGTGTTGTCAGACCGTTGCTACTCGTGTAGCTCGCCGCTCTAGTCACCGCCTCCCCGATTACAAGGCTCAAATTACTGACTGTTGCCCTGATTACGTTCTCTAGTACTTCTGAAATTAAAAAACTTACTGAAAATTATTTCAGGACAAGGATATTATAGTTACTGGTGTCATACTACCTTCGCGGTCACCTGCAGAATATGTAAAAGGATTCCTATTATTTTGTATTCACTTTTTAAATTGAATAGTTTTTTAACAATGTCCAGTGCTTCCACGACACTATGATCTTTTTTTAATTAGGTGTTTTGTTTATTTAAATTCATTGCCAAAACATTATATAAGAAAATACGATTTTTATAAATAACAGTTCGGCGTTGCTAATGGTCGGCTAAAAATTACAGAAGTAACCTTGTCATTGCAGTGTCATTTATATCGTATTATCTGATACTGATACCACTGTAGATTAGGCTTACTAAGGAGGGAAATAACGAATTAGAAATAACATAAGTTATAAACCTGCGTAGCCTAATACTATAAATTCGTGAATTGAATATACATTTTTTGATTTGTGGCACAGTTCCTTAGGATTGCATGTATTAATTTACATTTCATCTGTTATTGTTATATTTTTTTAAATCGACACAGTATTGTTTTATGCTGTCGCATAGAGTTGTACTGTACATCAACAACACATTGTTGTACATCAACATAATGTGATGATTTTCCAAATATAATAAAGAACAAAGGCATCAAGATTTATTATTCATCATGTTGAAAAATAATGGAAAATAAAGTCTCTCGTTTAAATGTTAGGGTGCATGGTAATCGGTGAACGGTATAACCGTCGACAAATTGAATGATCGTACAAACAATTAACTAATATAGCAGTAATCTTTTGAAGGTCTTTTCGAAACGAGTTTCAAGAGAAGGGTTCAAAATGAAACAGCGAGCGAGCAGTGGGCCCCACCCCCGCTCGTGCCGCCCAGTCCGCAGTCAAAGCTCCCCAGCCGGTATAAAACTCGCAGCCGCACACATGCTGAAATCTGACACGAAATTAGCGGCAGCCATTATCAATTCGGCTTGAAATCATAATAATAATAAGCGTAATGCGGGAAAGGAATGCGGGGTTATTGCGAACGCGGTGGGTGGTGTGCCGGGGGGGAGGGGGAGGGGGAGCTCTTCCATCAAATACATCAACCATGGATATAAGCCAATAAATGGAACACATCGCACACCCGGAATGTCGAGCCAAACCGACTGCACGGCCGATTAAAAATGGTGCGCAGTTCATCGTCTCACACTAACGATACCTATCGTTGGAGTAGTTATGTAGTCGAGGTCACAGACACAGTACATAGTCTACAGCGCAAGTTTTGGTGGACATGTCGTATTTGTATCTTCACGCAGATTAACCAATAACCTAACGCCAGACACGGAAATACAAACTTTGTCAATCTTACATTAGGCTCACATCTGTAGGGACAGTCAGTTTTAATGCAAAACTTCCTTTAGTTGTAATGATGAAAAATATCAACACGGACATAATAAATACATGTCTTGTCTTGTATATCTGTATTATTATGTAGTTTAAGTTTCTGATTAACGGCGATTCTTATTTTGCCAATTAAACGTTAAAACATTAATTAGAATAATGAATTTTAATCTTCTATTAAGTGTAAGTCTCATAACTATTTTACAACAGGTGCAAATATATTGAGATTTTGAACTATTTTTTATTATAAAATGAATCAGAAAAGATTGAATGAATTCAAAAAGTGATGCAATCTGTTATGGGTAGGTTTTTAATGTTTTTGTTACATACACCCTTTTAACGCAACCCCCTTGAACACACGAACAATATAAAATCTTTTCTCACTACCCCACGAGTAGTTATTGCCTTTGGTAGTATCAACTTTCGGCAGTTTTGTAGCCAAGCCGAATCGAAAACTGGTAAAGATAAGGTTACGGTTTTAACACTGCGGGGACATGAATTCACTTAAGAGAAATGAAAGTACCTTAATTGATTACGTGTGAAGATAATTACACTTCTAAATTAAATATGACTGGAGAAATCAAAACGTTTTAATGAAGCATTCTTAAAGGAGTTATTTTTTAAACAAGCCATTCACTTTAGCCATATTCTATGTACACATTGAAAAGTTCGTGTCTTTATCATCTACGATTTTTCTGTTGGTCTGATTTCAATGCGTTAAAATTACTACTTCACGAAGAGTGGAATATGTGGTTAGTGTCAATGCGTACAGTATAGATGATTTATGTTATACACGTTGTCACTGGTTACAATTCACAAACGGCAGCATTAAAATCTATGAAACAAAAAGCATTTAACACTTGGATGATAATTTTTTAAACTTGTAATTGTGCCAAAAGCAAGGACAGAACGGCGAGTGATATAATGAGTACATGTGAGGCTACCAACAATAACAAAGTATTATAGTAGTATTACTTTCCGTCTGTGCTTATGATGGAAAGATGATCATATTATTGTATACACCATATATTTACCATATGGCTACCATATTTACGCTACAGCAGGATCAGTACTGTGGGGAGTAATCCACACTTCTTTGGGTGTAATTTTATACCGCACCTCTCGACCATTCTCAGGATTTGCAGTCGACAGTGTACAACGAGAACAAAATCGTATCTAAGAGCTGCCCTGCAGCACTCCTCGATACAGCCAAAGTATCCTGGATTTGCGAGTAATAAATCGTGGCACAACGTGTCAGATGCTTGAAAATGATCCAACATCTCTAGCAAGCTGCAGTCGGCAGTGTACAACGAGAACATAATCGTATCTAAGAGCTGCAGGGCAAGCACCCCTCGATACAGCTAAAGGATCCTGAATTTGCGAGTAATAAATCGTGGCACAACGAGTCAGATGCTTGAAAATGATCCAACATCTCTAGCAAGCTGCAGTCGACAGTGTACAACGAAACCATAATCGTATCTAAGAACTGTCCTGTAGCACCCCTCGATACAGCCCAAATATCCTGAATTTGCAAGTAATAATATCGTGACGCAACGAGTCAGATGCTTGAAAATGATCCAACATCTCTAGCAAGCTGCAGTCGGCAGTGTACAACGAGAACATAATCGTATCTAAGAGCTGCAGGGCAAGCACCCCTCGATACAGCTAAAGGATCCTGAATTTGCGAGTAATAAATCGTAGCACAACGAGTCAGATGCTTGAAAATGATCCAACATCTTTAGCAAGCTGCAGTCGACAGTGTACAACGGAACATAATCGTATCTGAGAGCTGCCCTGTAGCACCCCTCGATACAGCCCAAATATCCTGAATTTGCAAGTAATAATATCGTGACGCAACGAGTCAGATGCTTGAAAATGATCCAACATCTTTAGCAAGCTGCAGTCGACAGTGTACAACGGAACATAATCGTATCTGAGAACTGCCCTGTAGCACCCCTCGATACAGCCCAAATATCCTGAATTTGCAAGTAATAATATCGTGACGCAACGAGTCAGATGCTTGAAAATGATCCAACATCTTTAGCAAGCTGCAGTCGACAGTGTACAACGGAACATAATCGTATCTGAGAGCTGCCCTGTAGCACCCCTCGATACAGCCCAAATATCCTGAATTTGCAAGTAATAATATCGTGACGCAACGAGTCAGATGCTTGAAAATGATCCAACATCTTTAGCAAGCTGCAGTCGACAGTGTACAACGGAACATAATCGTATCTGAGAGCTGCCCTGTAGCACCCCTCGATACAGCCCAAATATCCTGAATTTGCAAGTAATAATATCGTGACGCAACGAGTCAGATGCTTGAAAATGATCCAACATCTTTAGCAAGCTGCAGTCGACAGTGTACAACGGAACATAATCGTATCTGAGAGCTGCCCTGTAGCACCCCTCGATACAGCCCAAATATCCTGAATTTGCAAGTAATAATATAGTGACGCAACGAGTCAGATGCTTGAAAATGATCCAACATCTTTAGCAAGCTGCAGTCGACAGTGTACAACGGAACATAATCGTATCTGAGAGCTGCCCTGTAGCACCCCTCGATACAGCTAAAGTATCCTGAATATGCGAGTAATAAATAGTGGCACAACGAGTCAGATGCTTGAAAATTATCGAACATCTCTAGCAAGCTGCAGTCGGCAATGTACAACGAGAACATAATCGTATCTATGAGCTGCCTGCAGCACCCCTCGATACAGCTAAAGGATCCTGAATTAGCGAGTAATAAATCGTGGCACAACGAGTCAGATGCTTGAAAATTATCGAACATCTCTAGCAAGCTGCAGTCGGCAATGTACAACGAGAACATAATCGTATCTATGAGCTGCCTGCAGCACCCCTCGATACAGCTAAAGGATCCTGAATTTGCGAGTAATAAATCGTGGCACAACGAGTCAGATGCATGAAAATGATCCAACATCTCTAGCAAGCTGCAGTCGACAGTGTACAACGAAACCATAATCGTATCTAAGAGCTGCAGGGCAAGCACTCCTCGATACAGCTCAAGTATCCTGAATTTCCGAGTAATAAATCGTGGCACAACGAGTCAGATGCTTGAAAATGATCGAACATCTCTAGCAAGCTGCAGTGGATTTATCTCTCGCCTCAGATAAATCTGGATCATTTGGACAAATGTTTGAAACCTTCCTGAATTTGTCTACAGCTACCTTTATTATCTTCGATATGGTTGGCAATATTGAGATTGGATTCAATGAAGTACACTAGAAGGGTTTTTAATTTTCGATAATCGGTAAACTAGTTTGTCTTGCACGATCTTGAGAACTCGCCCATTTCATCGACAACACATGTTACTACTCCAATAGCGCCAGAATTTGCGGGTTTGATAACTTTTGCCACCACTATCGACCGCCATCATGATTATGTAATTAACTGTATGAAACATGAATTCGGTCCTACATGAACACGTGTTGGTTTTTTACTGAGTTATGTACTCATCCTTTCGTTTTGTGTAAAACCGTCCGTATATATTTATAAATTGAACAATTGAATCTAGTAAATTGTTATCCTTTATTTTGATCCATACTTCATTATTTTCCTTGTTACTGGAATGTTTACGTCCCCATTTTAGAGCCCATACACTATGTGACTGTCATCTCAGTCTTAATGTGCGGTAGAGTGAGCAAAAGGACGTGTTCTTTCTCAACATGGCGATTGCTTGATTAAGTGACTGATGAGTGGTGGAGGGCTGTTGGTTTGAGTATTATTAATCCAACACGATATTGAACCGTGGGTGTGGAACTCAGAAGATTCCTCATAATCGACGAAAATTGCATAGTTGAAATGTCATGAAAGGTCGAGATTATAAAAATGGCTCTCCCATTTGTTGTACTGTATTAAAACTGTAAGATCGACGCTAACGCCGCATACATCATTTTGTTTATGGGTCAGACACGGAGGAACCACTACAGAACCCGTGTTACGAAGAGCCATTCGACAAGAGAGTAGAACATAAAAGCGGCTGTTAGCGGGCGCAGTACATATGTGTTTCGTGGTCGTGTACATATGGTGTTACCGTGATATATCCGCCTACAGCGATTTCTATGTGTTGATACGCCACATTACCCTCCTCCCAGTCTAGTGGGTGGTGTCCGCCCCCTCCCCTCACCCGTCCAGGAGTGGGTGGTGGGTGGCTGCCGGGCCACTCCTGTTTATCCAACATTATACCCGGCGCTCCAGGCTCTATTTTACTTCCTGTTTTACTATGTTTTCCCCACTTGTTTTTCTTGTTTTGATAAATTTCTTCTCGCGCCAAGAAAAACTCCGCCCGGGGTCACGGTTTACGGGCCGAGCGAATCGCCCAGGTCGCGCTGTCTGCCCCTCTGGAGGTGTCTCTGACACAAGGATTAGGCGAACACTTTTTATTTTATCCTTATTATTTCGTAATTAAAACCTAAACTTCATAAGTGTCGCGGATTCAACTAAAAGAACATTTTGAAACTAAGAATTTGATATCTTTTTTACGCTACAATAAATCTCTGGCCTTAGAGAACACTTTTAAATTACATTATCGATCCAAATTACATGTCACATAAAATGCTATCTAGCCATAATACATGTAAAACGAAAGTGTTCTAGGCGTGTATAGACCTTAATCTTCGTTACTCCTGTAGACTGCATGCACGTTGTCCAATAACAACACTTACCTAGCTCTAATATTTGGCGTTCAATTAAATGACCTTCTAGCTTTATAATATATTATTAAAAATCAATAGTTCTCTATCTGTAGTTTTTCTCGTTAAACATCAATACCTCTCAAGCCGCAATTCTTCTTGTTAAGCATCAAAATATTGCTGCTGCATTTCGTCCTATAAACATCAACTCCTCTCTAGTTGTATTTATTACTTATACTTATACATACTTATTAAGCATAAATATATCTTTTCCTTTATGTAGTCTCGTTAAACGTCAATACCTCTCTAGCTGTAATTATACTTGTTAAACATCAATACATCTCTAGCTATAATTCTATTTGTTAAACATCAATATATCTCTTGCTGTATTTCGTCTCGTTAAACATAAATACCTCTCTAGCTGCAATTCTATTTGTTAAACATCAGTATATCTCTTGTTGTATTTTTTCTCGATATCAATCCTCTCTAGCTGTAGTTCATTTAACAAAACATTTCTTTCTATATTTATATGTTTCGTAACATATGTACAAACCTATAGTTTTTAATATTGGTTGTTTTTCAATGTAACCCTTGAAATCTCCAAGAATTACATTTATATTTTGTAATGTAAACTACCTTCACAGTGTTAGAAATGTACGAAACTAATAATAAATACTGGATTGCATAAAATTAAGTTTTAAACTGAATAAAATTGTTCATCTGTAAATCAATATACTATATTAAACGAAAAGTGGGCTTACAAATTATACAAAGTTTAAATATATTTTTGTTGTTTTGCAGATATGGTAGGTCATATCTCCTCAATTTATATTCTTAAATTGTTAATACAATATTATAAGAGTATGAATACGAGCCATTTACAATAAGCTTAACCAACTCATTAATGCTAAGGGTTCTTGGTTAAGTGTTGTCTTTCATTTGTCGTTATCTTCGTGTATTTACTTGTCGTGTTTTATCAGCTTTGAAACATAATAGGAAATAATAGGAAATATAATAAATTTTCATCGGAAAACCATAGTCATTATTAATTGAACCAGAATGAGTTATAGTTGCAACAAGGAACTACATTTTAAAACCAATTCAATTATCATAAAATTGTATTTAAATAAAGTTGGTTCAAAATTGGAATACTCATAAGATCTCCTTATATAATGTACGAGAAGTAATATATTACAGTTATAAAACCCGGAAAAGTCATTAAAACGTTTTTGAATGCAATGACGAAATATTGAGTTGTACCGTAAAAATGTGTATTATCATACAAAAAACAGGACCCAGGATTAAACTCTTTACTTCCACCCTGAAGTCTGCGAGGCCGTAAATGAATTCGTAGGCAGGTCTACCTTCTTCTTGGAAAGATTACTTGTTTTAGTTCTGCTAACACTTTCTTCCTTGTCTAGATTTGTTCTTCACTTTAAGTATGAAAATATCTATTGGCGCCTTTAAAGTCTAGCATGATTTTTGTATCGACAAAAGAAAGTTGTAACTGTACAGCCAAAATACTCCGCTCCAGTCTATATGACACGCTTGCGTGATATTGCATTGTGTAGTAACCAACACAGAATTTCCTACAATGTTCCTAAACGTTGCGGTACTATACCTTGTGAAAACAGTTTCAAGTCAATTCAAGTTATAACTTAGAGCTGTTTTGGCAAGATGTAGTACCATATTTACAGTTCCGTCACAATAGAGCAGTGTTTCCTAAAATTTTGGAATCAAGGCTCTCTTAAGATCTGTACTACTTTCCGCGGCACCCCACCCAATCAGCTCATCTCAATAGAGTCGATAAAGGATAAAAATAAAACATTGTGACCTTATAATTAACATAATGATTCATTCACATCGTTAAAATTTTGCCTGTATCCTTTTGTAAATTTGCCATCATCAAATATCAAGTAAAATGCGTATTTTTAATAAATAATGTAAAACTATGTACTATTCAATATTGCTGTTTTTTGATGAAGAAAACTACCATTATTATTGACTTGGAGTAGTAACAGTAAATATATAGAGGAAAGTAAGTAAAGTACAAAGCGGTTAATAGTGATGAGTGCGCCTGCGAGTCTCTCACCAGAACGCTATTCATGCTATGACATTGTAGGAGTCTCTTTTGTTTAAGCCTTAATTGTTTTAGTATAATATAAGTAATGGAGGTATATTAATAATAGTTAAATAATTCTATATGACATAAATCTGTCTAGCGTGAAAGCAGTAATAAATTTAAGTTTTAAGTTTTTTACACGATATGATATTTTATTAATCACTGTCGTTTAACCACGGCGCCCCTGACAGGGTGTCGAAGCGCCCCAGGTCGCCACGGGGCACATACTTTGGGAGACACTGAAATTGACCATGGATTTTGACAGTTTCTAAAAACGTCTTCAGGTGCTTTTAATATTTAAATGAATCGTTACAACTCGAAGAAAATTTAGACGGGTCATCTTCTACCAGTAGGTATATGAAAAGAAAAACTAAATTTCGTTATAATTTGATAACATAATGCGTCCAAAAATTATTTGATTTGTTTTGACGCTATTATGCATCACCCACGTGATAATACATTTTGGATTTAATCGGCAGAGTTCCAAAAGAATTGAAGGCTGCTGTACGCCCACTCACTGATTTTTAATAACCCAATCATTCTTGTACACTGTACAGTAGTTAGACTCATACCAAACTGTGATATTTGAGTTGAACAGTCATCCCGGAGCTGTCGGTGTAGTGAGAGAGTGACGATGAGCGGGGTGAAGGGGGGAGGGGCGGTTGAATGGACCGTCTCCCCTAATCGATCTGAATATAAAAGCTCGTACAATAAATTACTCATACATGCAGTCAGTTTTTGTTGTAACAGGGTGAGAATTTGGGCCGTTCGGAGGACGGCACGAGCCCTTCTGCATTGAAGGGCCCGGCCCTGTGACTCGCCAAGGCAGGTATATTGTCCTCGTGTTGTTACAGTTGTAGAACATGTTACAGTGCGAGTATTTATATTAGTCTATGTAAAACACATATAGTTGTCCAGGTGCTGAGAGTTAACTTGTATGTTACACAGTCGGAAGTCAGCAGCGCTAGTTTGGTGGGGTTCAACACGGAGGGTATATATAACAAGGTACACGTATCGTACTATAATGTTTCCTCAGACCACATTCTTTTTAACAAGGTTACACGTATCGTACTATAATGTTTCCTCAGACCACATTCTTTTTAACAAGGTTACACGTATCGTACTATAATGTTTCCTCAGACCATATTCTTTTTAACAAGATTACACGTATCGTACTATAATGTTTCCTCAGACCATATTCTTTTTAACAAGATTACACGTATCGTACTATAATGTTTCCTCAGACCACACTATTTTTAACAAGGTTACACGTATCGTACTATAATTAATCCACCGAGTTCGCGAAAAACTAGTTTGTGTATAAAATACAAATTGGTTCTCGGCTCCTAGGTAATAAAATTTAATTCGCCTAACGAATAGCAATATGGCAAATAAAAACAATATTCATTACACCAGTAGGCTTAACTGGTCAGCATCATAGTAAATCATTTTGTTTTTGAAGACGTAGTAGCTTTTGAAGTTCGTTTATTTTGAAGTTCGTTTATTTTGAAGTGTAAGAATCAACTTGATATTACGTTTTCCCTTTTTAACGTTTGAAGAATGTTTACAGCATTGTATGCGAAATACAGCTTTTATGTCAAAATGGTATATTCTAGGCTTCGTTCGAATGCACTTTTCTATTCTTCAATTACAATTCTTGTTTTGAATTGGTTCTGCTACAAGCCCAGGGCTGCATCTAACCAATGTTAAGTTCACCTGGTACTTACCGTACGCAGACCACTAAGATAAAGAGCTGTTGGTTTCAGCTTCTAAACTTATTGAAACTACCTATAAATGTAAAAGCAAAGAAATCGAAACCCTAAAAGTTGTTCACACTGTATAATAATATAACAATAAAGGAACCCCTCGTCTTCTTTACTCGGATACAAAATATAAGATGGACCAGATTTGTAATCAATCATTGCTTCCATTGCTCTGTGTTGAATGAAACATTAATCAAGTAATGTTTAGTTTGGTTAATATTCCTATTTTTCTACTTTATTGATACTTAAACAAGTTGCATTTTCATCGTTATAAAGGATAGTTAGTTTACGTGTACTTATTTTTTTCCACTAAACAAATCTGATATAGACAATATTAAAATTTTTGTATTTTTTAAATTTCGGTTTTAATGCAAGTACATTTTGTTGTATGTTATTTTAACGCCTTTTACTCGTAGGTCTGGTTGCTAGGAGCGATGTTCTGTAATCGTCAGAACAAAAGTAGAACTGTTATTGATTCAAAATATTTTTTTCTATTTATTTATTAAATTGATGTTTCTTAAGTTGATTTTAAGGTAAAACATGGAGAAACATCAAGATACTCCAAAGATGGATTCAAATAGGTTATTTAATAAAAAAAAACACATTATCTATTTTATTGACAGTTAATTTCCATGTTTATAAGGAATAAAGGTCGGCAATCGAGCCACACTGGCTGTGCAATCCTGGGAGTATTATAATGTATACAGCAGCATAAACCTGGCATTGTATTGTTGTCTAATTCTTGTAAGCTGCTGCCCTATTTATGCAAATGATCAGTCATATTGTAGATATTTATTGTCAGTCAATATAATTAGAACATTAAAAACTGCCGTTTTTGGATAGTCAGTAGGAGATTTAATAAAAGGTCTTTTTATTGTTTGGACACATTCCTGGTTAAGGTATAGTCTTCATTGTAGTCGATGGACATATCGTACATGTATGTTAATGATATTTTCAAGTGACCAACAGTTTCAGGTTAAGGTATCGTCGTCATTGTAGCCGATGGACATATCGACTATATTAATGACATTTTCAAGTGACCAACAGTTCCAGGTTAAGGTATCGTCGTCATTGTAGTCGATGGACATATCGACTATATTAATGACATTTTCAAGTGACCAACAGTTCCAGGTTAAGGTATCGTCTTCATTGTAGCCGATGGACATATCGACTATATTAATGACATTTTCAAGTGACCAACAGTTCCAGGTTAAGGTATCGTCTTCATTGTAGCCGATGGACATATCGACTATATTAATGACATTAAGTGACCAACAGTTCCAGGTTAAGGTTTCGTCTTCATTGTAGCCGATGGACATATCGACTATATTAATGACATTAAGTGACCAACAGTTCCAGGTTAAGGTATCGTCTTCATTGTAGCCGATGGACATATCGACTATATTAATGACATTTTCAAGTGACCAACAGTTCCAGGTTAAGGTATCGTCTTCATTGTAGCCGATGGACATATCGACTATATTAATGACATTAAGTGACCAACAGTTCCAGGTTAAGGTATCGTCTTCATTGTAGCCGATGGACATATCGACTATATTAATGACATTTTCAAGTGACCAACAGTTCCAGGTTAAGGTATCGTCTTCATTGTAATCGATGGACATATCGACTATGTTTAGTATAATTATTTTCAAGTGAGTAGCGAGAGGAGCAGGACCTCGACTGCAGGGCAGACATGTACACGCCGGGCTAGCTGTGACCCAGTGTTACTGCACAAGTAGTCGAGTAGTAGGTAGTTACAGTCGAGTGCTTGTTGCTGGTACTCCGGTACATACACGGGAGCAGGTGACGGGCGGTGGGGCGGGGCCGACCGGGGGCGGCACCTCCCGCCCCCCGGGGGCGGCACGGGCCTGCTCACTGCTCCCGACACTCGGACCGCCTCCACTCCTCTTACCTATCTTTAGCGATTCCCCACCACACCGTCTTCACATAAACCACTTTACGTTATATCCTGTGTTCACTTTCAATTCGTTATGCGGCTGCTTTGTTTTTCATTGTTTGCAAAGGGCATTAGCGAGCTTAAATTAAACATTTTAATAAATAATTGAAGTTTTGTGGAAATTCAAATGAGACCGGCAGACCGTCCGTAGTCGGAATTGAAATATTAAATCCGAGTGTACTCCGCCCGTGTGGACGGTATGCGACGCCCTGGCCTTTGTGTTTTATTGACCCATTACATTATAACGGGCGACCGACCACTCTTACGTCACACGGAAGTCTGCAGAACTTTGCCAAAACGCTCTACGGTTATTGAAAGTTACAGAACCGAATTGAAATGACGCGAAGGATTTAATTATATTATGAATTTAATTCTACCTCCTCGTGATAATATTACAGAACACAATAATTATATTTCACAAAGCACACTGCTCTTCTTTGCAAACAATTATTATGTTTTGTATCGCGAATATCTTGGATGTACCATTATACTGCATGAGTTTGTGCTTTGTGGTATCAAATTAAAATCCAGCCAGCAGTTTACCCTCATTGTCCTCCAACGCCCCATAGCAAGCAGAGTAGAGCACCGATAGTGTGCTGTTGAAAACACATGAGAGTAAAGTTATGTAGACTACAATAGAGTCTCACATCATCGACTTTATAGCAAGAGGGCAGATTTATTTTATAAACGTACAAACTAATATAGATGATACATTCATTTTAAAATATAAATTCGAGAATTTTTCTGACAAATTTTGTGTTCAACTTTTTTTTTAAACCATTAAATTTTTTTCTATTCTGTAAGTAGTTTAGTACAGTATATGCTTGGAATAATTTCTAATTATATATTCTGAGATATCTGAGAAACGTAGTCAAATCCAATTTTTTAAACTTAACTCCAACATATTAACCAGTTCAAGTTGTACTACATTCACGCTGTCAGGGAACATTAAACTTTGACAGACATGAATATTTTAGTTAAATTTTGCTTTAAACCTCTTTTTAGTTTGAAATATGATAAATAATTGCTTAATCTTCTCAAATTAAATATATAAATTTCTACATAAAACGGTAACCTCCAACATATTCATATTTCGACGTGAGTAGTCTAGCTTTTGTGTTCAGGAAATCGATCAAGAGTTTATCCAACTACAGACTTTTGAACTGTATAACATAAGGGTCAACATTATAGTCAGTTTATTTGTACTTTCTTCCGTGCCGCGCTTTCTCCTTGATCCTCCGTGCAAGTCACGACGGACCCTCCGAGTACTCATCACCCATTGAGTACCAACGACCATTGAGTACCAATCAGCCACTGAGAATCACAACTGCCCACCGAGTATCAACTGTTAGTTTATTAGTTGGGGTACATTACTAATTTTGAGAACGATTAGGAGAAATTGCAATTGAATTCAATTTCTGTTGGTTGAACTTTTTATTTGGCCAGTTTTTGTTGAATTTGCTATCAGTTAGCCTTATGCTTATCATTTTCATTTTCATTTTATCCAAATTCTTGTAATGCATCAACTTTTAACCTGGAAATAAGAGACAGCAGCAACAACTACACTGCGAACCAATACCCCTCCTATAGTTGAATTATAATGTTGTTTTCACATCTTTCTTTTACAACAACCGAACATACAATGAGAATATTACTGATCTCATTGGGATACGACGCGATGTTCGTTGCTCCAGGTACAACGGCAATGGCGGTACTCATCTGCTTATTGTAGGCTGGAGCCATGAGAAATTAAGCAATTTTAGATTTGTGTGTGTTATTATCAATTTTAATCCGGTTACATGAAGAACCGCTTATTGATTTTTAAGAAATTAATGTAAAAATTACTAAATACAAACAAGTCAGTAGTAATATTTAACGACGTTTCTTGTTGAGCTTGTTATAAAATAACTGTTGTGATATTACATTTGTATAATTTTTTTGTCAGTTATACACGCTCAATTACCAATAGAACGGTGAACTGGAGCTAAACACAAAATCCACATTGAATCAACCCTTCCCGCCATAGCTACGTAACATGTAGAAAACCCAGTTGCTCCACCGTGCTTAGAGATCGTCATCATAGTGCACTCAATTGTGATCCTGATGAGACAATGAGAATACCTCTTCATATAGATTACTCTATATGTTGCAGTCTAAGTGTCTCTGATGTGGAAACAATGTAAAGAGTTCAAATTGAGCTCTTTCGTCGCCGCCTCTCTTTAGATCTCTTCAGACGAACATGACTCCAGATTCCAGGAGTTAACTCTGTGACAGCGTCAGATTCCTGACGCTGCACTAAGAGGAAGGTGAGCTGGAGCTAAACACAACATTCACAATGACTTGTACTAGCCCTGCAGTAAATGGTCGATAATAACAATGTATTTATCTAACTGAGAGCTAACTTTCTTTAAAAACAAGAATACGTGTTCACGTACGCGTATTAAACTAGCTATAAAGTGATAGTGCCAAATAATATGACTTGTGGTCTAAATAAGAAATTCAAGTTAAGTATTTCTGGTACCACAGTGAGGTCACTACCATAGCTACTACCAACACCTACTACCAACCACGTCCTAGTGGTGTAGTGGCGACTACGTGTAACTATCACGAATCATTTTCATGTTGATTGCATGTTTTGTCTCACTGGAATCTTGTGGGTGTGCAGGCCTCAAACCCACAAACAACATTATTAGTAAATTTCATGGTTAATACAATATCAGTAATATACAATGTAATTGTTTACAATGTAATTTCATGGGTAATATGGATCTGCTAGCCCTTGATATTACGTCCTTTTTAAACCCTCTGTTGGTCGTAATAACCGTATTAACACACATTATTACACTAAACTGTGTACAGACGAATTTGTTTGCCAAAATCCACACCTCTCATACGGAGGTGCTGTATGGGACCATGAAAACACAAAAACCAAATCTCTTTTTAAATTGCAAAAGATGGGTTTGAAAAATATGTCAAATAAATGCACTCGGTTTTCGTATAGAGCTCTAATTAAGATAAACAAACGTGTGGGGTCTCATATAACTTAGCACGTAGATCAGTTACCAAGTGGATGGTTAACAAACACCTACAACATTGGAGAAATACTGAGGGGAATGTACAAGCAAAGCAGATGCTCAAGGGACTATCAAGGAACATTGCAGCAGATGCCCTTAGAATGAGTAGAACGGAGATCCGAAAGGTGACTGGTTTTATTACAGGTCATTGGATATTCCGAAGTCACCTGAACAGAATAGGTATTCCAGTTCAGGAAACACTGTGCAGGAAATGTGGCGAGGCTGACGAAACAGCCAAGCACGTCATATTTGAATGTCCGGCATTACAGAGCAAACGCTCAAGATCCCTAGGTGTTCTTATGCATACGGAAGAGGGGTTGGAACAGGAAAGCATTGTTCAGAAGATCTCATGGTTTTGTAAAGGCCTAGGATTTGATGAAAAAAGATAAACAATACACTATATTGAAACTTTCAGCAATTTTCAATTTTTTATATTTTCGTCAGTTTTATTTGTCCGGAAGAACATAAATCTCTTCGAGACTGTCGTCTGCGGTGGGCATTACCTTCTCAGTGAATTGAATCTTGGAATTCCGCATATAGAACTACTTTTTTCCAAAACTCGTTTACTGTGGCGTTAAACTTTAATTTACTGCCAGATTAGCTGAGGCGTTAGAGCAATCATGCCTTAGGGAAGGGATTGAGAATGCCTGTTTTGACAAAAACCCGTACAGTGTTGGGGAGTTTCTAACTTAGCACTGATAACGGATAACACTGATAACAATTTAACAGTGCACAATGAGTGCACTTTTTACCACGACCAATGGGTACATCAAGGAAATACAAGTTATTTTCACAGGTACAATTAAATTCTATTGAGATTATTTTCAGTAATAATCATAGATCGACATTTCATTTTGCATGCATTAATTCAAATTCAGCTCTTTTAAAATTATAACCGGCTGACCAACTTTCTGTTTTCATCTCACACGATTAGGCAATCCGTGGTGTGCTGATTTTGTGTTCTGCCTGAACAAAATGTCTTCAATATATCTCGAGGCATTGTTTAACTTACAAGTAACAGAAATTGTCTATCGTATAATATTCAATATTCATTCAACAGACCTACACTGTCAACAGGGACATTTACACCAAGTAACCGAGCAATCAAATTCCGCAACATCAAAGTTATTGAATCCTTGCATTGAAGCACTGAATCACAACTCATCTGTGAGCTCCCATCCATGCCATAGAAGACAAGCTCTGGAGAGCTGTAAGTGTGACTATTGACAGTGAGAAGGTCAACAAAACTGTGAAATGCGCGAGGGGGAAAGTCGAGTGATTTTTGGAAAAGCTACTCCGAGTTGTGTCGTAATCTTTCTCCAGATTGTACCAGAATTTGCCATTTGTAATGATGCAGTATTTCTATGTAAAAAAATATGTCTTGTTTATTCGTTCTTTCGGTTAAAACGGATTCGAACTATTTATTTTGTTACTCCTGGTTCAAAATCACGTTCGTATTTACCTTCAATGAATGTTTCCTTCTGTCGATTTTCAACGTGACATTCAAGGTTTTACAAGATCCTACCAACCTAGCAGTAAAATACCCTTACACTTCATCATAAGAGTGAAACCTGCCTGAAACTCAGTGAATGCAGAACCAAACCTTTTATAAATGTTAACAATTTTACACTGCTGAATATCTCAAAATTGTTGCGTACATTATACTTCTTTTGTTTGCTGTTTGTGGGGTACAACAAAACTATTTTCTACTGATCTTCCACGACCGGCAATGGTTCTTCCGCTATTTGAGCGCTTATAAATTAGATAATTCTGACATTTTCTTTGATCTGTTGAAATAGTGGTTTGGAAAATCCTTTGAGCTATGACTATTGATCCATGGTGAATTTGGATGGAAAAAGCCACATCGTCCACGCACCGTATATGTCGAGACAATTTCATGAACGCTGAAGTCTCGTATTCTGCTCAAACAACCGAGTCTACTTTTATTTTTCTCTTAACTTGTACTCTTCATTAACTGTTATCAAAATATGTGCACGAGACAAGCCCTTTTACTGACTCTAACTAATAGATTTGGCCGCTTGTTTAAGAACGCATTGTAATGAAGACTTCATTTGATTCCAATAACGTTAAAAGTAAATGAAATAAATGGATAAGGCTTCCGGACAGAAAACATTGGCCATTGACAGACAATGGCGAACGGATTCCAATCCTTATTGTGGAGATTGTGGTAATTTCTTGAGAGGCACTTGGCACAATGACTTGTCGGTATCTGCTCGAACCCGTACAGTATTGTGGAGATTGTGGTGATTTTCTTGAAAGGCACTTGGCAAAATGACGTCGTTACCTGCTCGAACCCGTACAGTACTGTGGAGATTGTGGTGATTTTTTTGAAAGGCACTTGGCACAATGACTTGTCGGTATCTGCTCGAACCCGTACAGTACTGTGGAGATTGTGGTGATTTTTTTGAAAGGCACTTGGCACAATGACTTGTCGGTATCTGCTCGAACCCGTACAGTACTGTGGAGATTGTGGTGATTTTCTTGAAAGGCACTTGGAAAAATGACGTCGTTACCTGCTCGAACCCGTACAGTACTGTGGAGATTGTGGTGATTTTTTTGAAAGGCACTTGGCACAATGACTTGTCGGTATCTGCTCGAACCCGTACAGTACTGTGGAGATTGTGGTGATTTTTTTTGAAAGGCACTTGGCACAATGACTTGTCGGTATCTGCTCGAACCCGTACAGTACTGTGGAGATTGTGGTGATTTTCTTGAAAGGCACTTGGAAAAATGACGTCGTTACCTGCTCGAACCCGTACAGTACTGTGGAGATTGTGTTGACTTTTTTGAAAGGCACTTGGCACAATGACTTGTCGGTATCTGCTCGAACCCGTACAGTATTGTGGTGATTGTCTTGAGAGACACTTGGCAAAATGACTTGTAGTAACCTGCTCGAACCCGTACAGTATTGTGGAGATTAATGTAGAGCTCGGATCTACGCCTGCCCAGTTTTTTTATCAATGCCAGACGATAATTATCTATCCTTATACACATCAACAATATACTGTAGCAAATTTTTCTCTCGATGTATATCTCTTTGTGAAAATTCCAGCCATGCCGAAAGTCTATGGGATGTCGACTGTATTTTATTGTGTCGTAGCTCGCTCTGTAGCGTAAAACATATGTTGAAACAGTCCTCTTCTCAAAACGAGGAAAGTAACCGGTATGAAAATGGATCAGAACCGATATAAAGCGAAGCTATTTGCTATAGATTCCCAACCGTCGAGTAAACAACAAAATTCGCTCCTAAAGAACAACAATCTTCTGATATGCTTGTACGACATTAGCATTCGGTACGTAATGACGACATTGGTCTCTATTTCTGTATGTGCAAGTACCGAAGATACATCGTGACAGTCACTCTTACAACTTTCACGTTCTTCTACAGGCCGAGCTTTATCACATTCAGTAACTTTGATAGCTCACGCAACAGTCGGCTCACCATCGACATGTTGCGTTGCAGCACACCTGTTAACGTGGTCTGGAGTATTATCTAAGCGAACATTAACAGTAAACAGTAAGGTTCACCTGGGTTGGTTTTTGTTTTTTTGTTGGTTGTCTTTGAGTACGCTGGAACTCACCGTAACTAAAGCATTATTTTTACAGAAGATATTAAAATGCTTAGATTGTCATTGCCAGTATCTGCTGTAAATAATAGTGTACACTTAGTTTGGCAAACTGAACTAACCCTTCCGTTTTGACTGGGCCTGGTGTACACAATACTCTGATATCATCATCACGTATCCTCGGCCGTCACATATCCCATCACATGTGGTTCAGCTCGCGGCTTCTTGTGAACCAATCACGTATTCAATTCGAAACATGTGGAATTTGCTAAAATAAATCTAATAACAAAAATGTAACACTAATGTATTATTGATGTAAACTACAAATATGTTTCTTTATTGATGTTATAACCAGTTGTAATTTAAATTTATTTGATTTTGACCAGCTGATTTCAAAGTTAACCGAAGTAACCGTTTTAATTTTATGGTGGGAATGAGCCTTGTTAATAATTCTCGTCCTTGAACAGAAAACAAATGCAACTTTTAAGACCTCCGTGGCAATCTGCGGTTATTTTGATACATAGTTTTAAAAAATTCGGTCCTTTAAAAGGAGGAATAATTATTACAATAAGCGCCTCTCGTGTATTACATATAAGGATTTTATTTACGTAATGTAAGTTTAAAAACAAACTAGCAAATATAAATAAAAACTATTTCAAGCTTTTTACAGTTTGTATTGTATTAGCTCTTAGAATGCTCATTAATTGCTTAAATTTAATAAATTATTTATAGTTATGGATTTGAAAACTAAAACGTACATTTATGTTCTAATGTCCTGTTCAACATCGATAAATGTACAACGATCTGTCATAAAGGAAAGATAATTGCCATACATATAGTTGACAGTTAAGTTAACATACATTACAATGCTTTGGAATATATCGATCGCTCAAGCCCTATAAAACAGTAATGTCCACATCATTAAAGGGCCAGATATACCTGATGTGGCTGGACGGGCCGGCCTACATCGTGTAATGCTAGCTACTGGGAATAGTATAAAATTGATACTGATATAAAACAACTCTGTGGTCTGTACTTGACAAGGTCTTTTGAAGTACATTAACTCTACTTTCGTGTACTCTCCAAACTGAATCAAACTATTCTTGTACATGGATTCCTCGTTAAATAGGGAATACTGAAAATAACTCTTTAATTTGTCAAAATCAAGCTTTAAAAAATTAAAACTAATATTATAAAAATTAATTGTCCTATGCAAGTCTACGTTTAGATCAAGTTAGATACCTGGTTTAATTTTAAGGTGCACTAAAATTCTGTTTTGTGGTACTCTGGGATGTTAGATTTTTTTATCATACTTTAACAGAATTTAGAAATGTTATATCCAGATGAATGACGAAGAGTTTTGTAAGAAGTAAGATTTTGTTTGTCTATGCAGCCTATTGATTTACAAAGCTGCACTTGAGGCTCGTGTATATTTTCTTGAGTGCTCATTTGATTCAAATTGACAACATTACTAAGGCTCTTTCAGATATTTAAGACCCTGTTCGTTAAATAGTCTGCATCTGTGTTTATTGGGCTCCGATTGAATTTTCTGGTTTACAGTTTCGCCAGGATCTAGTCCAGTAGATGAGACGGGAAGATTGGGATATTACTGGGTTATTGGAAGATATGAGTCTGAAAATCGCGGATGTCGGTTTGAGCACCTCTACCCCGACTTCGATTGTCTGACAATCGACTATACCTTCGATTGCACTAGTTACCCTACGTCTAAGAAATTCTGTATTTTGAACTTCTTCAAAGGCAAAACTCACAATCCCTCATTCTTTTCAAGAAGTTTCCGTGAGTGCAAGTATATCAAGATAAAAGTTAATAAGCCTTCCCTCGATTATTTAATGTAACCTTCTCTGAATCTTAGTTGTGGGTTTCCATCCGTATAGTAATTTTTATATTGAATGCAATTGGGAGTTCATCAAAGTTATTCCCTATACTATAGCATTGCGGAGAAAAAACTTTGAAAAAAATATCTGCTGACAAAATGTGAACTCTCTTAGGCAGATCTCTTGGCTCTTAAGCCTGAAATCGATAAATCGTAAAACTGTGTGACTCGACTGTCTTGGGAACCGTTAGCAAATCGTTTTGAGATTCGAATTTCGTGTATTTGTTCTAGGACATGTGTGGATATAATGTAACACCGTGTTTTCAATTCAAATATATTGTAAAAAGTCACTGTTTCGACCTCATTACTGAATAAAGTTAATACGGGTTTCGGTAGGTTCTTTGTAGCTAATTATTAGTGGATTAGGTCCCGTACTAGCTGGACGGCAAGGGCGACAAATACTTCAATCTGATGTTCTTGCAAGATGTGGAGACCGAGTCCTACATTCCCGAAAGCCAGCTGGAAAATGATGTTACCTTGGATGAGATACAGATGGTCAACAACGACATGCTCTCGGCATCTATACTGTCAGAGAGTGATCCAACTCAGAACACCGAATAAATTCCCCAGAAAAAGGAGAAAAAGAAATAGAGCATGAGCGTTATAACTGAAACTGTAAGGCCTGCTAAAAATTCCAAGGTCAGAGAAAGCACCCCGTTGTGTAAGTTCGAAAAAGAACCATTAAAATGAAATTTTAAGGGATGTGACAATGATGATGACGATATGCATTTTGTTAAAGACAATGATACCGCATTTTAAGCAGATGGCCCCTTTACAGAAACTTGAAGTGCGGTCGCAAATACAACAGCTTGTGGTGGACGAGTTGGGTGCTCGGTCTGCCATCAGTCGGGGACAATCTCATACTCATTGCCATCGCCGTGGCCGTCTGGAAGTGCTCGTGTATGAGTTTTATGAAATCTACCATGGTTAAGTTTATATAAATATTACTCAATGTTTATATGTGTCAGAAATCCATATGTGTATTTCTAAGACTCGTTTATTTTGTTTTCTAGTGTTTTTCAAGAATTTTATACAACCACTGACCATTAAGTATAATGCAATAAACAATTTGTGAACACAAAAAATGTTAACCCATTTGTGTTACCTTTTTATCTCTGGTTTCAATAACTTGTCAGGTTTATTATAAACAATAACTGTAACTCAATGGTTAAATTCAGCTTAACTCAAGGTGATACAATGATAATCAGTCGCTCTTCAACTGAAGTTGTCTCCTTATAAATACCATTTTTCAAAACCTCCACAATGTGATCAAAAGTTGAGACTTTTTGTAATTATTAAACATCTGTAAATCTAAGTAAGTGGTGGAATTTGCCAAACTTATATAGTTCTTTAAATATTTCATTTATTGCCTTTCTAGTATCAACATTACATCCCCTTTTAAGATAAGCATATGATATAGTAGAGCTGTCCAACAACTTTTTCTTTTTAGCCTCAGTAAGCATGGTCGCATGCTCGTCTACTGCTTGTGCTGAGTGTCGAGTGCCGTGCACTAATCATGACTTGCCGTCTCGTTTTGCCACCGACACCAGCGTCCGTCGCCCTTATCGGTCACGTGACAGGCCCTTAGTGCTACTCGGATGGAGGGTCTTGGCACATTGAAGGAAGCTGGATAGTTTCTTATAGTCCTGTACAACACCCGTGTCGCATTTTACCAGCTTTCGGCCGTCTATGTACAGCGGTACACCAAAACGGTGTGGGGGGGGGGGCGAAAACTATCCTTTACTATATCGAGTTAATCATCCAATATTGACCAGGAGCGGAGAACCAATTTCCATTGTATATACAACCTGTTTTGTTCTCTCTTAAAAGCGATAAATGGATTTTCCACAAGAAAGTAATCGATCGTCAGCTGCTAGTTTTTGTGGAGGTTGAAGTGAATTGTATGAAAAGGGTTAAAAATAGACATGTAACTTTTTTCTCGCATCATATTTATCTTAGCTTGACTCACTTAAAGCCAACCGCCACACGCGTAAATAAATGTTAAATTAGCGCCAATTAACCATTTACAGACTGGCAGGAATATGTGACTTTCAACCTGTTTAGCTCGTTGTCTGGCGTTAATATAACTATTATTTGGATGTCAGACGATCGATTTTTAGTTTGTCAAGGTAAGAAAAGTATGATATGAAAAAGAAATCATCTTAAAATATCTTAACCCTTTTGGTGCCTTCCCATTTCGGCCTCCGCCTAAACTAGCATGTCCTCTATCGATTTCAAGATAAATTAGGTTGTGTGCTTACACAGTAAAAATTCGCTGTCGGCTCTTAGTTTGATGGGCTGAGCTTTAGCGAAACCTATCACTCGTGGGGCTGGACAAATTTAATTTATCTGTCTGTCCGTCCGCATGATAACTCGAAAACGAAATGTCGTTTAGACTTGATATCTTGCATGAAGCTTCATTTAAATATGAGGAACAATGAGTTCGATGAGGTCGGTGCATGTTACTCTGTGGGATTAGGCTGAGAGTTAGTGTATGTGTTTACATTGGTCTCATGAGTTACCATGATGGCTTCGGGAAAATAGCAGAATAAATAATTTTGTAAACAAACTTAGTACAATTATATGAGTTTTCCGCACACTCTCGCGTTGTGGGTACCCTCCCTAACTCACCGGAACTTTTATTATATGAACACTGCTGTGAAACCTAACTAAATGAACAAAATCGCGAATGTATCATGTGACAAGATATCTCAAGGAAGGCTTCATCCGTAGACTTTCAATTTTGCATGAAATTTCATTTCTACATGTTCTATGATAGTGTATGCCCAACCAGGGAATTTTGCTGAGCGTAATTTTGTGTCAATTTCTGTTCTGTATGATTTATGCTTGTATATCTGATAGCAGAACGTCTGGAGAATGAAATGAGCTGTACAAATTTGTAAGTTTTCATGCAACCTCAGCGATGTTTGTTGCGCGACACGTGGTGTGGCTTACCTCTGCCTTGTTTAATTCTACAACCCATCCATGTAATTTACCTTTTCTTTCTATGACCGCTTTTCTTTACATATGACTATACTTATTTCATTATCGAACTACATATGCAATAAATGTTGTGTCGCTTAATTGGTTCCGTGTAGAAATATTCCAGTCGACAATGTAAGCATTCAACTACAAGTTCCAACGTTCGGTTACAAAGAGCATTCAGACTCCAAAAAAAGAGATTCAAATCATCACAAAAATCAAATTCAGAGAGTTGTGCAAGCAAGCTTCCAAGAAATTGCAGCTGTTGACTCTGCCATGTCTCTACATATTGGTAACAACTATGTTTTGTATGAATAAATGTACCTTAACCAGAGACCAAGACATACACATGTATGAGACACGTGGCAGAGCAAACTACCGAACTGGGAGACACAGAACGGTGGTTTATGAACGCCTGCCCTCGGTGTTCAATTCCTCTACAGACTGCTCAATTCAATTAAAGATGCTCCAACGCCTAAGGCATTAAAGACTCGCCTAAAACGCTTCTTGGTGTCTCAAGCATTCTATAATGCAGGTGAGTTTTTGGATTTCAACAGGGAGGCCGCCCAATTAGGAGATTGACCCCGCTGTTCGAAGTGGGTTGCATTGGCGATGAATGATTGTAAAGATCGTATGTATGAATGTGTATTTATAGTAAGAATGACAGAAATATTAGGATATTCTTATTAATTGACGTTTTCCATACGCTGTAGCCTAATTATTGTCACAACAATAAAATTGATTTGATTTGATTGACAAGTGCAGTGAGATTATAATTGCCAGTTTTTATCCCTCCTCCTCACTATTTAAGGTCATATTTATTTTTTACTTTATTTTCCACAAATCTCACGGGAGGTCTTTAATGCGTTCTTATTTCTTAAAACACGTGATTGTTTTATGTTCTCTACATTTAAACCTCGACCTACTGCAATTTCTCCAAATTAAAGTAGAATGACACTTAATGTAGTGTTATGGTGTAAATTAACAATTACGGACACGCACTATCTTAAGAATTTTCAGCACTTTAAAAAGGAGATGAGGATTGTTGGCGGAATAATAGCAACTTTGTCACTTGATCAAAGCAATTAGAATCTCTCGTCACTGTTGAAAACTATTTCAATGCCCTCGTGTTAGGACGGTGTTTGTACTAGTTTAAAATAGAACACAAAATTGGGATTATATTTTTAAAATCTAATAAATCTTAATCGTGATATCCCGTAAAGCAAAACTTCATGTAATAATTAAAGTGTCTGATTTGAATAGTACAGTTTTCAGTACCACGAATGTGAATGTACAGGGACCCAAGGGAACTCGCCAGACCCAGAAGTGATTTGAACATTTGATTTTAAATTTTGTTGTCTTCACTTTTTCAGTCAACGTTACATGGAAATCATATATTTGAAATACAAATGTTAGATGACACTTTACTTTGAAGCAAGAAATTTGTCTATTAATTTCGATCTATTACAGCAACGAAACAGCTAGATCTTTCTGAGGTGTTTTGTATTTATAAACACTTCCCAGTTAATATTTTGGTTGATTTTTCCATAAAACCGACTAATATATATATATATATATATATATATATATATATATATATATATATATTCAGTTATATTATATATAATATATATATATATATATATATATATATATATATATATATATATATATATATATATATATATTATATTTTTTATTAAAAAAAGGTACAGTATATGTCAATACCAAAAATAATTTTTAATTTTCTGCTGCACTTTCTAAGGTATCTGGAAAATTGTAACACTGCACCTCGAGTTTAACATTACATGTATACAGTGAAACAGAGAAGGTAACATCTCCTATGTTTGGAACACCTCTCTCAAATTTGGGATAGTATTTATTGAACATGAACTTTACCTCTTGGGATCTCTAAGCACCGGATATTTATGACATTTACACAACTCTTTGGAGAGAGTTGCATAACTTTGTGTTGTATATTACAAATAGAAATAAATTATTGAATTATTGTTGCGTATCGTTTTGAAGACAAATAGTAAGTATACAAATTACTATAGGTTCTTTAATAAATATGCTTCTTATTTATTGTTGGTTTAGCGATTTGTTATGACGTTTAATCTAGTACAGTGTGAATGGAATAATCGTGTATAATGCGAATGTCGATTTCAGTTCCATTTCGCCTTTCGCGTAGTTCAGCGCCTGATATCTGACAGTACTGACAATCTGTAGTCAGTACTGATTCCACAATTTCATAGCTACGTGATGTGTAAACTGACTGGACTGAATCTATTCCGCACATTAAAGATTAATAATAGAGTTTCTATGACTGTAGCGCTGTTTTATACCATGAAATCTTTTAAAAATCAAGCAAAAGTCATTCCTACTGTACATTAGTTAGTTTTGGTGTATGCGTAAAACATAATAACTGGAAAATAGTATATAATACGCCACGAGGCACAAGAGGTATATTGACGTTCTGTACAACAATGAACAAATGAGCCTTCATTATGCATAGCCTCTTGTGAATTTTCACACTTTTACGGGTGACGGGGGGTTGTATAAGCTAATTAGCATTAAGTAGGGTTAGGTAGGTAGTGCGAGCGGGTAGCTTGTAGCGAGTAGCGAGAAGTGAGTAGCGACCGCTGCTACAGATAGGGTGGGGAGGAATGTGAAATCGGCCGTGAGGGGTGACAAAGGTAATTGGTGACAATAGAAGTCAGGGACAGGGTGTCCGGCCGGGGAGTCTACACCCTGCAGCTGTCCGTCCCTTGTTTGGTTAGTGTTTAGTGTTTAGAGTGTATCGGTGGCGGTAGCATCATGAGCAACACGGCCTTCTGTCTCAATAACATACTGTCCGCTTCTCCCCCAGGCAAGAAGAAGTTCCAGGCGGACCCGTCGTGCTGCCCGGTCTGCGGGGTCACCCTGAGGCCTGGAGAACTGGACACCCACTTCGTCCAGGAGCTGGAGCGACTGTACAAGCTGAGTGCCAACGTCAGGGTCCGCAGGCTGTCCTCTCCCGGTCCCCATCAGCGGGACCAACAACACCTCTCGTCGTCCGACGGTTCTCTGGAGGCCAGGTGGGAGGTATGTACACCACACGAGTGACATTCTACTAAACTGTAGAATTCGCCATAGTTCAAAGTCCTGTTATTCTTTCAAAACATCCATCATCAATACTGACCTTGAAGCTAACATTGGGAATCAGCCCTGACCCAGTCCGGATTTAGTTATGTAATTATCCAGTCCACTGGTTATTGGAGTTATTTCAAATTCGATACAATGGTTTCTTAAGTGAAATGTTTAGAGGTCGTAACATAAAAATTGAATGGGTATTCCAGAAAAAGCCATTTATGTAACTCATAGTTCGCAGGATAAGTAAGCTGCAGTAGGAGTTTACACTGACATGAGCCCATTGGTTAGCACGTGCTTCATTTTACTTGCACGTTTAGAAATGTCAATATAATAACATTATCGTGCATCCTTATATAAACAGCTGGTGGGTAATTTTTTATACCCCAGTAGTGAACCACTTGCCGGTACTTCAAGCAGGATGCCTAACTTCACATATTTATCACTTAGCGTGAAGTTTCGCGTGTCTGTTGAAGTGTAAGATACTGTTGTCTGTTATCTGTGAGCCTAACGAGCCAGCTGAGTTTAGTCCATTTCGCCTTTAGCTGTCGTCTACTTAAGTGGCATATGCAGTTATAATACTTATGAATGAAGTGGCTTAAAAATCCACACTTTTTATTGGGGAAACTGTATTGCATTTGAGGTTTGGGGGATGTATATTTGTGCAATAATAAACGCCTCAGCACCTTCCTGTAAAATCTACTTAACCTGAAACTTTATTTTGTTTGCAACTTCTCCATAAGTGTGTTCTTGTCATTATAAATATGTGAGAGAAGAGCAAGGCTGTAGCCAGGAGGTTGAAAGCCCCCTCCCCCGAAATGCGTGGGTTTCTAAGACCAAAGTCAGACACATATATAATATATCATCATCAGGCAACTAGACAAAGAGACTAGTTTGAGAGCTGTATATGATGAGCTAACGCTAATTTAACACATTTGTTTAAGTGCCTGACAGCTAGTGTAAGTGTGTCAACAAGCTAAGAACAGTTTCATCTGAGAAAAATTATAATTTCATTTGGTTAACCCCTTTGGGACCCTTCTATATCAACCTCCACCAAAACTAGCACGGCTGCCGACTTCTTTCTTACAGTAAATCCCTATTCGATTTAAAGAAAACCCAGGTTGTATCTTATACAGAGCAACTTGTCTCTCGGCTCCTGGACTCGAGCCACGGATCTCATTTCTGGATAAAACTAAAAATTAATGGCTTATCTTTCTGACCTAAGATATTGTAAAATAGGGTGAAAACCTTGCATTTGAAATACACGTTTGGTGTATTTCACACAGAAAACCATTTAAGTATCAACTGGAAATAGTCAATTTCGGAATCGCAGATCAAATCTCAAACTTTGGGGGTCTCTAAGGTATTGTTGAATTTCCTGGAAATCTTACGGATAAAGTACCTTCAGAAGGATCAACTCTGGTTGCGTGGGTTAAGTACATGTATTAAGCTGTTGTTGTATGTTGACCATTTCAAGTTGAAGATATAAAATCCTGTTATCAGTTTTAAATGATTGATGTCCATTATTTCTTTTGTTTAAAACTCATGCCTCCGCACCGCAATTGGTACACAATATTATATATGCGTGTGTATACAACAATCTATTGTTTGTCACGTTTATTTAGAATTAACTCTATTTCAATCCACAAAAGGCAAAAGAGCATATGTTATAAGTTAACAAATAATTAACAGAACTGGAACACTCCTAAGGCATACCTTAAAAATATTTCCATTCAAGGATGTAAATTCTACACAATTATCATTCATGTTTGTTATTCAATAAAGGCTCATATTTGTCCACTTCACAAGGGCATTGAAGTATAATTTTTTATAAGTTTTTTATTTAGCCAATAAAAGGTTTCAATATAACGGAAATTCAATTGTGTGTAAAATTTTTATTTTGTATTCCACAACAGATATCAAAATTGGTTTAATTTTTTAAATTGTCACTCAGTTTCAAGCAACTTTTATTCTTACTCAGTTTTTGATAATTCTTGTTAGAAGATTGTTATAAAATGCAATAATCAATTATAATGTCAGCCCCTGGAGTATAAACAGACTATGTGGATTATCTTTCTTACACAAAAATTACTTGCTGCATAGCAATATTGTATTATTTGAATTTCAAGTTTTTAAGGAAAGAATTAATTTAAAAGGTCATACCATAATCGTTAATGGCTGTTATATTTTACTATACAATTCTAATAGGCCATTTATTTATAATTATACAAGTATTGTTAACACAGTGTCAAAATAACTTCACATGTAACAAATAAATTAACGTTTGTAAGCCAGTATTGCATTATCAAATATCATTAAAGTTCTTTTTTTTAGTTGTTTAATACTATGCTGATCAATTTGAAAACTATGCATTTGTTTTGATTATTATTATTTATGAAACTTAAAGTTGTGTCCCAAAAAGTAAAATGTATAAAAAATCCAAATAAGTTAAATTTTAAATTAGTTGTGGAAATAATGTTCTAAAGCGACTTGGATTTTTCAAGAGTGATGCTGGTTTCCAGACATACCAAAGGATAAGGGCCAATCGGCAGGGCAGGCTCAGGATAAAGTACCGCAAGCGGAAGGCAGATGAAGTGTCCTGTCCTGTCTGCAACGAGCCCATCCAGGGTCCTCTAGAGGAGGTCAACCATCACGTTGAGATGTGTCTACGCAAGGTGCGTCTTCTTGTCACTTGGTTATAAGTGTGGTAGTAGAGTAGTAAACTGATATAAGTCAAAATATGGGTTTGGAAAGAACAGTGGAAAATACGTTTACTATGAATTCTTGGAGACAATTTTAATATGACACACCGAAATATTAACCTACCATTGAAATGTGCAGTATTCGTTAACATTAGTGCCTTCTACTGACATTTTTGTGGAAAGGCCTCTCTCAAAATGCCTATCAGCCTCAAGCTCTTGAGATTGTTAATCAAGGATGTTTTGTAAATCATTGTAACAGTAACATTAATGTCTTGCACTGAGATTCTGGAGGAAAGGCTCTCTCAAAATGCCTATCAGCCTCAAGCTCTTGAGATTGTTAATCAAGGATGTTTTGTAAATCATTGCAACAGTAACATTAATGTCTTGCACTGAGATTCTGGAGGAAAGGTTCTCTCAAAATGCCTATCAGCCTCAAGCTCTTGAGATTATTAATCAAGGATATTTTGTAAATCATTGCAACAGTAACATTAATGTCTTGCACTGAGATTGTGGAGGAAAGGCTCTCTCAAAATGCCTATCGGCCTCAAGCTCTTGAGATTGTGTAATCAAGGATGTTTTGTAAATCATTGCAACAGTAACATTAATGTCTTGCACTGAGATTCTGGAGGAAAGGCTCTCTCAAAATGCCTATCGGCCTCAAGGTCTTGAGATTGTTAATCAAGGATATTTTTTGTAAATCATTGCAACAGTAACATTAATGTCTTGCACTGAGATTCTGGAGGAAAGGCTCTCTCAAAATGCCTATCAGCCTCAAGCTCTTGAGATTGTTAATCAAGGATGTTTTGTAAATCATTGTAACAGTAACATTAATGTCTTGCACTGAGATTGTGGCAGGAAAGGCTCTCTCCAAATGCCTTATCAGCCTCAAGCTCTTGAGATTGTGAATCAAGGATGTTTTGTAAATCATTGTAACAGTAACATTAATGTCTTGCACTGAGATTCTGGAGGAAAGGCTCTCTCAAAATGCCTATCAGCCTCAAGGTCTTGAGATTATTAGTCAAGGATATTTTATAAATCGTTTTAACAGTAACATTAATGTCTTTCACTGAGATTCTGGAGGAAAATGCCTATCAGCCTCAAGCTCTTGAGATTGTGAATCAAGGATGTTTTGTAAATCATTGTAACAGTAACATTAATGTCTTGCACTGAGATTCTGGAGGAAAGGCTCTCTCAAAATGCCTATCAGCCTCAAGGTCTTGAGATTATTAGTCAAGGATATTTTATAAATCATATATTTTGTAAACATTGTAATCAAGGATGTTTTGTAAATCATTGTAACAATAACATTAATGTCTTTCACTGAGATTCTGGAGGAAAGGCTCTCTCCAAATGCTTATCAGCCTCAAGCTCTTGAGATTGTTAATCAAGGATGTTTTGTAAATCATTGTAACAGTAACATTAATGTCTTGCACTGAGATTCTGGAGGAAAGCCTCCTTTCCAAATGCCTATCTGCCTCAAAAAGATGCATATTCTGCACTGTTTGTATACACCAATGTAATTTACAGGTATATTCTAATATTTTTTAATTGTAGGTATAACTAATTATAAAAACAACACGAAACAAGTTCTTACATAAAAAAATACATCAAGATGTTTACCCTATTTTAAACAATAATGAGGACCCATACGTGCACTGTCCTTCAGCCAACCCAATTGACATTAGTGTAACTTTCGAGTGGAAATGGCCTTACTGTGTAAAACTTGCTCGTATGATTGATCTTATGTGTAAATTTATCTACCACTAATAGGCAAAAGGAATTTTAATTTAAATTAAGTAAATATATTGTAAATCCGTAAAGATTGGAGAATCTCTTCATAGTTACAAAGTTAAAATTAAATTGTATTGTTTATTTATGTAAAGTTCAATAACAAACATTCTTGTTGCAATTACTTTTTAAACTTACTTTTTGTGGTAGTATCATATTTTTAGGTGAGGATAATGTTGCAGCATGGCTCCATGGGAGAAGAGGACGAGAACGTGGATGTAGAAGGGGAGGTCTACGAAGAGTATGAGTGGGCTGGACAACGTCGAGTACGTGCTTCGACACTCCTCGTTGGGGGCTTTGCAGGTGTGTACCATGTTTGCTAGGTCATTCATTTGCTGATGATACTACTTTTAAAATTAGCTTGGGAAACTATAATTTAGTAATCGTTAGTCTTAGACTTATTTTGCTTTGTGAATAAAACCATTTTTCATTTTAAAGCAGTGTGATTGGAAGCGTTGGTGGCAGTGGGTTGGTTTGTTGCCATGTTTTATAACAAAACAGCTGTTTATCTCAGTAGGAAACTAGACTGCTACTGAGCTTGTTTATTTGTTACATCAGAGTGCATTGAGAATGGAGTGAGTGTATCTGTGAGTACAAATTAGTGTGAGTACAGTATATGTGACACATCGGTGTGGTGTTCAGGTACAGGCATGGCCACCAGCAGCAGGTCAGGAGCCGCAGGTGAGGAGGATGAAGGAGACCTGGTAGTAGATGAAGATGACACAGCCACATTTGGTCCTACACAGTATACAGAAGCTGATGTCGTGGTACCTTCAGCCGACGGTTCTGTGGAGGAAAAGGAACGCGAAGCTCTTAGAGAAGCTGTTATAAGGTAAATCGATTCTACTAACCATTCAGTAACTGATTTATTAAAACAACATAAACTTACAAACTCTGAGGACAAATCTGAATCTGTTTACCTACCTGCTGTCAGTGTACTGAATATCTGGTGGCCATCTTCGTGTTAGTTCCAAGAGAACAATTTTAAATCGGAAACACTTTACACCTTATTTTTTCATAGAACTATGTAAGATATTTTATTAGAAGATATGATTAATTCACTTTTGGATTTTTCAATATTTTTATTCTTTTTTCAGAAAACATTTCTGGCAATTTGTACTTTATTGTTGAAATACTCAAAAAGTATACTTTTACTATAGACATTAAAAGGTATTTTGATGAATATTAATCATATCTTTACAATGAGACATCTCCTCTAGCATCCAAAATAAGTGCATAAAAGTGTTTGACATTTAACATTGATGTTAAAATTCAAAGTCGTTTCACACAGCCCACACTCTTAACATACTTATGCTGCAACTGTCAACTGCTGATTCACAAACATGATGGACATTAGATAATTACATCCAGTTGCAGTCAATGCATGCAGCTTATTGGATTCAGTATATTGGATTTCCTATATGCTATGCAGTTAGTTTGGATTCCAGAAAACATGATTTTGGCTCAGCTGAAGCCAATAAGATTGTATTTTCTTCCTTGATGTGTTAATTAAAACCTTATGGAGATTGGGAAGTAGGGTTATTTTGAGAATGTAGGGATGGGAGAGAGATGAGAGATTTATTAAAACCATTAACACATATCATCAACTCATCTTTAATTTCCGGAATATTTCCAAATCAACTAAAAATTGCTAAAGTGGTTCCAATCTTTAAAAAGGGTAAAATGGAGGAAATAGGAAGCTACAGACCGGTATCTATATTACCAGTCTTCTCAAAAATATACGAAAAAGTGGTGCACAATCAGTTAGTTCATTATCTGGAGGAAAATATGCTGCTGGACAACCATTTGATAGGTATATTTTAGAAACAGTTAAATATTGTAAAAAAATTAATATTCCCACTATATCATAAAGTCACACATATAATACAAGGCATCATTTTATTAGTGATAGACATAATTTGGAACTCTATAAAAAAAAACAACTTTTGCAGGACTAAAATTTATGCAGTACTTACCTCAAAACATTACCAATGAACAGAATATGACAATATTTATCAGAAAACTAAAGACATTTCTTACCACCATATCTTGCTACTCTTTAGAAGAGTTTTATAATCATAGAAATAGTTAGTATTTGGGTCAACAAATTTATAAAATATCTACTGAAAAAGTGTATGTTAGTTAATCTTGATTAGGTCTAAGTTAGTTATCAAGGGTGATTGGCGTACTTTTATATCAATATTTTCATTGGCACAATAATGTAAGTATTTATAATATTTACATAATAATTTGACACTATTCTGTACAACATATGTATACAAATGAATAAAGAATATTTTGAATTTGAATGATTCATAACAATTTGTGAAGTTACTAAAATTTTCATTAAAGAGAAAATGTTTGTTAAACAACAATTAAATACAACAGATTTTGAGCCAAGTAAGTCTTAAATGATTATGTTACACTAATAACTTGTTTTGAATGTCATGAGGTTTGATATTGATACACATTTTTAAAACAGTCTGTTGTTTTAATTTCCATGTATGCTGCTCTTAAAATGCAGAAGACATTTACTAAATTAATTATTTAAATATATTACATTGCTAAACCCTAGTAGTAACAATCAACGGATATCCGTTAACCAGATAATGGTTAGAAATCAATAGATTTATCATGATAGTACCATTGTATGTTGTAGTCAGAAAATCTTTGTTATCCAGTTTTAACTTTAAATATCAGTTCTGCTTTATACACACACTTCAATTTTACAGTATACTGTTCATATTGGACCAATGATTCGATCAGTAATATGTATTTTCCTCTCAGATTTTGCAGCCCAGGCAGTTGTCCATTATTGTTTATCACTCTAATAATGCAAATGTTCAGTTAATTTTTATACTGTGTGAAATGGTTTCTGTTGAGTGTGGGCAATACATTTAATCATTATTATAGGATACTAAATGCCTGTTTCTTCCGCCCTATTTGCCTGATTTTGGGTTTATGTTCATGGGATTTTTAATAATGTCATAATCAATTTTTTTAGTATTTTTATACTGTGTGGAATGTTTTGTATTTTTAATGATAAAAATATTAGAAGATAATTCAAATATTTTTTGTAATAGCTGACGACTACTAAATATATATTAAAAATTGTTTCTGCTTAAATTGCATATTTCAGAATTTCTAGGTGTAACTCCAGTTATCATTTGTATTTTTAGGTTTTCAATGATAACTCTTATTAAAGTCTGGTCCTGCAAAATAGTTGATCATAAAACATAAATATGATGAGTGAAATTGTGTTTTAGTCCATCAGGTGCTGTGCGGCCACCACCTCTCAGTGTGAAGGAGGAACCGATGGTCCTGTCGGAGGACTCCCCCCGGGAACACGAGACAAAGACTGAAGGACACCAGTCACAAGTCCTAGAGGCTCTCAAGAGGAGGATCCGTGATCTCGAGTCCGAGTCTAAAGGGGTATCAGAAGAGAAGTTCCTCTGCCTCATTTGTATGGTAGGCACATGTGAACAAGTTTTGTATTTAAGAATACAATTCTGTCTCGTACACTAGTGGTTATACGTTATTTAGTGTTTAATGTAGAACAGGACAAAACAGTGAGATCAGTCAATCTTGAATAAAAGAAGTGGTGGGATGATGAATAATAAAAGATTTTGGTAACAGAGTTCAGTAAAATATAGAATAACCTAACTGAGAGGACTCTCTTCATACAGCTGGTACAGTCTTCAAATAGTTATAATGTTTTTGTTGCTTGTAACTTTTAAGTTTGATTTTATGCAAGAAATTTGCCTACCACATCTCTCTTGTTTTGAGTACGCTTCTGTATCGTGATTTTCTTGTGGCCTTATATGCAAACTTTAATCATAAAACTGTTTCAAAAGAAACTCAAAAAAGTTGATTTGAAGATAATGTTTTGGAAAAAAAAACAGCATTCTGTCATTTCTGAGTTTGGAAATACGATTTAAATGTTTTTCAAAATGGTTTGACAAATGTCAGAGGTGATTGTTTTTACAACTTCCTTTTCCTAAAGATTGTTTCTAATTTTGCGTCGTTGGTCTATGGTCAAGGAGCTGCAAATTGACAGCAATGTTTGTTGGCAAAAACAAGTGTAACAGCTTACATTTCTGGAGTGTTATTATGAACTAAATAATTATCTATAAATAAAATAATATTGTGTTTTCTTCAATTATTTTCTGTTCTAATTCACAAAACCATTGACTAAATAATTCAGAGGTCATTCAAGCCTTTTTTATTTTATTTGTAACTAGTGGGAAATATATTGCCTCATTCAAATCACATGGGGCTTTTTTCCTTGCTTATCAGCAATGGTTTTAATCTTTAGTCCCAGACATGTGTGCTGATAACAAAATTCAGTGTTCCTACTTGTGTTTGCCAATATGACATTTTACATTCTTGAATAGCAGAAGTTTTCTTTAAAACTGGTCTCCCTATGCTAATATTTTTGTCATAGCCTAGCTTAAAACATTGTAAAACTGTTTTGAATATCAGGTAATTCACAACTTCTTTTCCTTTTGAGGTCTAATTTACCTTCAATAAGTTATTTCCTCAATGTTCGCTTTGAGAATGTTGGAGAGAGAACTGCTCTGTAGCCGTATTATTCAACTAAGTTCTTATTTTTCAACTCAGTATTCACTTTATCTATCATTTTATTTTTCTTCATCAGCCATAATTTTGTAAATTTTAGAACACTTTTTCACTAAAGATGTGTTTTACAAATAACCAAACTTAGACTGACCTCTGATTCGAAATACAGTATCAGTGATGCATTGGTACAATGTAAATCAGCGGAAGTGACCATTATTGTTGAAATATATGTTTATGTTTTATATGTTTTTATGTAGAAGTATAGGAAGGAAAACTTTGAATAGTAGAAGGAATAAACAGGTTTCAATAAGGTTCTTAACTTTTCAAACGGAAAATTTGTGAAGTTTATAGTTTTTGCTTAGAATTTAAGTAACTAAAGAAGATAATATTGTTATTTCTGCTTTGATTGATAAAAATTTAATTAGAGATCAATTTAGACTATTTTGTTTATTTATTTACATTTCGGTGGAAAATAAATATTAATATCTAACATCATATTAGATTTTGAAGTAATTTGATTTTATTAATATTAGAGTTAATGCAGTTTTAAGTTTAGAGTCATGAAAGGAGTGATTCACACATATTACTGATGGATCCGTGAATGCTCCCATTTTCATAATAACAAATTTTAATGTCCATTTTACCTAAAAATGTCCACTAATACAACCTTAAATTATTTCTTCAAATATAATTTCATGCAGTTGCTACTATATTCACGACAAACAAAATGGCAAGGCACATCTTTAGAAAAATTTTTCAGAAGTTTCAAGGCATTGCATTTTAGATCTTTTATTTTAACCCTTTGAGTGCCAACGTCCGATTTTACCGGACGACAAAAGTTGGCCGAAAAGTGCAGACGTCCGATTTTACCGGACGTTCGGGAAAAAGTCACTAAAAATTGTAACCTTTAATATTTTTAAATAATATCATATTGCAATGTTTGTGAAGAATCGTTCTTTTCAAAATAAACTGTTATAGTACACTTCCGATCAAACTTTAAATTATGAAACTCACATATAAACATTTTTGGTTGCCATAGCTACCGGAAACAATGTGACAATAGTTTCTTAGAAGTTGTATAACTTACTCATTATTGAAGATAATAATATACATTTTTCAAGATTTACAGACAATTGCATACACTTTCCAGTGATATGGACTAAGAAAAGGATATGAATTTTTTCGGTCATAATAATTTGGTTAAAAAATGAAATAAAAAAATATTTTTGAATTTTTTTTAGGTAAGTCCATTTTTGGTATTCCTAAATTTAGTGTTATGGTAACTTTGTTATTTTATGTTAATTAAACAGAGTTTTCAGAGAAAAATAAAAAAAGAATCATGTTGATAGCTTATTAAATAATTGAACTGTGAATTTTTTACTAAAACCTTGCAAAATGCCTGAAAAAGGGCTGGCACTTTTAGGTACACCCACTAGAAAAATACCTGGCACTTTTCAGTATACCTACTCAATAAATACTTGGCACTCAAAGGTTAAGTATATTTTGTATTGTACAGTACAGTAGTGTTAGTAACATTGTTATACAACATATACCATACAGAAAGTAGTTACCGCAGTAGTGTATGTGTAATTAATGCGTGTGATGTATGATGCAGGAACACTACAAGAAGCCAGTCATTTCTGTGTGCTGTTGGCACGTCCATTGCGAGGAGTGCTGGCTTCATACTCTGGTACGCTTTATATTCATATTGACATTGTTATTGTTATCCATATCTTGACGTAAATTGGAATATGTTGTGGTACACTAACAAGGTCATAGGTTTGTGCTTGAATTTTGTCCATGCTCTTATTCTTTACATTTGAGGGTATTATTACTTTCAGAGTTAATTGGATGTTACCAAAGAACCATTTTACTTTTCTTGAAGATTTTGCTGATTTTTGGCATTTTCTACTTGATTCTGATACCAAATTAGCCTTAGTGTTTTAAAAACTATCATAAATATCTAATATCACTTTATTTGTAAATGCAATTCAATGTATGAAATTATGTAAAAACCTATAATTGTGCACATCTTACAGTCATTAATGATCTAAACTAAAGTTTTTATATAGTTTACAGTCTTAAGTGCGCCATATACGAGGTGTGTTTCAATAGTAAGTACTGTTTTGAAATTTTTAAAAAACATCAAATATGCTACATAAATAATTTATTCACTTGAAAGATCATACCTTACTCTACATAATTCCCATTAATATTAAGGCACTTACTGTATCTTAGGACCAGCTTTTGTATTCCATTGTCAGAGAAGTGTGCCCACTGAAAGTTGGACCCATTAAACGGAACTTAAAACGTTCGGATAAAGAACACTTCTTGAGATGGTAGGAAAATCTTCAAATAATGACAAAATCCACTTTCACTTTAGGTCCACTTTTTTAATCAAGTCATCGGTAATGAGTGAAGGTCGCCCATTTCATTCCTCATCGTAAATGTTTGTGCGGCAATATTTAAAGGCCCTAACCCATTTCCGCTCCATTCCATCACTTATAACTTTATCACAATAATCATTACTGATTTGGCGATTAATGTCAGCTGCTTTGAAGCCTTTAGCACTGAGAAAATGTATTATAGCCTACACTTCGCAGTCGGCGGGATTCTCAATATGTGGTAGCATTTATAAAATCATTCAAACAGATGTAGACTTGATCGGATTTGTTCCGTAATGCGTCTGTGGCTTCTCAACAGATGTAGCTACACAGCGTGCATGCGTTAAATGGCAACTCACAGCGCTGCAGCAGCATAAATTAAAAACGGTACTTACTTTTAAAACGCGCCTCACATAAACACATCAATTGATCATTGTATCGCACTAGAGCTGCAATCATGCAACCACCCCACAACTTCACTGAAAAGAACCCTTGTTCACAGAATGTTATTCAAAGCAGATTCGGTTAATACTACTGAAGTATGCAGTACTGCTACTTTTAGAGCATCTAAAAATTTATTTTTTTATTAGTTTATTTACAATATTTACAGTGCATTCCAAATATATTCTGAAAACTTTTCTTACTTGTTTTTCCTACTTTCTTAACCATTTTATGAAAAAATATTGGATTGTGAAAATTAAATTCCTTGGAGTTTGTTCATTTCTTATAAAAATCCAAAGTAAAACTTTAATAGAAAGTAAGCTATGTATTAAACATTTTCATTTTCAGCTACCTATACATTTGTCGTATTTTGCATATTCTTAATTTGTCCTTAAGTATTAAATTAAACTATATTTTAAAGCCCAAAGTGAAATATTTTTATCACTATAATTTATTTTCCATTATATATATATATTTCAAAAAGAAAACTCTATGCCTTTTTAACAATATAAACTTTCATTTAGTATATGGCTATGCTTTAGTGATAGACAGTATTTTTGTTTATTAATGTTTGAAATTATGCTTGTGTTTGGCTAAATAACTACCTGCCATCAAGCAGAGGGTTAACAGACGTTAAGGTTCAGATTGTTAATTTATACTTTCTACAAATTTAAAACTATGAAATTAACAGAAAATTACAATTCCAGCCTAGCATTACATTACTTATGCATCTTTCAATTATTAGGATTGTTGTAATTAATAACTATAGCCAGCCAATTACATATTGTAACTTTCATACTTTAAGTACCCATAATTTTCTTTGGTTAATTTACTAATACTGTCAAGAGGATACTCACCCTAAATGCAATATTTTACATAAAATATCATAACTCAAGTAATTTACTAAGGAAACCTTACTTTTTCTGTAAATGTTTGTTAAATAGATATAATAACAATGTATGGTACATTTTATTTCATATTTAAGAATCAAATTTTTTGTAACAGTTCAAAAAAATTTGTATTCCTAAATGTATAAATAAAAAGTACGAATCCCTTTCAAATGCTTTATTTTGTTATTAAGTTGTGTTCTAACATGTATACAAAGTTGAAATGTTTTACCTTGAAATGTGTTGGAGATATTGAAACAAACTTATTTGTTCAGAAAGCCTACATAATTCAACAATCACAAAAGTATTTTTCCAGACAAGCATAGTTAATAATACTGAGTTGTAATTGGATGGTCAGAAGTGCAAAATAAGTAAAGCAAGTGGTTCGATAAGTCGGATTGTGGTATTTTTCGATAGTCCAAAGGGGTTCGATACATTGGACCATGGCATTAAAAGGGTTAAAACTGTTGAATAGTCTACAAAATGAACTGTTGTACACACAGTTGACAAAAGACTTGTCACGCAACAATAAACTATTATTATGTACCAAACTTACATAGATTTTATGAACTCCATAAAAAGTCAGGGAAAATACACTTTTTTCTTTCATTTTTTTCCCCCTACTGCCATGCACTTAAGCCTCAAGGGCTTTTTGCGTACCCCGGAAACACACCATGAGGCCCACCAGTCTATAATTTCAGCAGTTCCACAAACCGCCGAAAACAACCTATCAGGACCTCCTGGGAAAATTCACCACCCCTTTCCAAACTACCAAAGATGGCATACCTCTCCCTTGCTATTAAAGGGCAGTCAAAGAGCAGGTGCTCAGCAGTTTCCTCCTGCTCATTACACCTTCTACAGAGCGGATCCTCCTGAAGGATGCCGACTCTGTGAAGATGCTTCCTCATGTGACCATGCCCCGTGATGAGACCAATAACCCAAGAAGACATTGATCTATTTAATGAGAGAAGGTCTGACGCCACCTTTGAGGAAGGTGGCTGTAATACCATTCTACTCATTCTCAAGCCCGGATGCAACCTCCACCTTCTCTCATGCTCCGCGCGAATCCATTTCGAGACAACCCTAGAGGATTCACACCTTGGAACACCACAGACCGGTTGAGGGCCCATCATAATTGTCGCTGAGCCCTGGTTGGCCAGGGCATCAGCTCTTTCGTTCCCAGGAATCTTCTCATGACCAGGAACCCAACAAACGGTCGCATTGTTGATTCTGGCAAGGGAGGAAACAGCCTGATAGCAATCCCAAACCAGTTTGGATTTGATCACGCAAGAGTCCAGCGCCATCAGCGCTGCCTGACTGTCCGTGAAAATATTAATCGTCTTGCTCCTATACCGCAGACAAAGATTCTCACGAGCACATTCCATAATAGCTGCGACCTCCGCTTGAAAAACTGTTGGATACGGACACCACGCTTAAACCACTGTGTCATTGATCTCATCAAACTAACGCACACACCTTTCCAAAACACACCAACGCATTACTTTCCTCAGAATTAAAGAGTCCTCTTGTAATCCTAATATTGAGTAAGCTAAGTATATTTTATAGCTGACACATGCAGGATTGGAAATGAAAATACTAGACTAGACAGTTATGATACAGAGATCTCTAGCAGTTTTACTTACCGTTACCATGTGAGACTTATTATGTTTACTTGTTTCAGGGTGCTAAAAAGTTGTGCCCCCAGTGCAACATGATCACTTCGCCTTCAGACCTCCGTCGTATTTACTTGTGATGAATCGATGAGGCTAGCTCATTGACCCTGCCTTCGTTAGTTTAGTGTTGTACAGTGTTAATACATTATCAAACACCACTGTTAGGTTTATTTTGACGTGTTGACCGAACCCACTTGTCCTTCATGTCATACCTTGTAGGGTAACGTATGTAAATTGTTAGTGGTTGTGATAAATTAAACAGGGTCCTGACGGGCACCAAGCATGTTTTTTTGATGACTGTACATATTGTAAATATACCTAGCGAACCTAGAGATGTCATAATAAACTTAACAGAGGGTTCCGAGCTCTAGCACTGACTTGTTATTTCGTACATTCGTATACATTGTGGTTACATTTTAATTGTGATATAAAACTGGAACCAAATGTTTATACCATCGATGTATTAATATAATTATTATTGTAATATTACAACTGTGAATTTGTTAAACTTAGATGGTGTACATAGTCCTTTACCGATTTAAGAAGTTTATTTCCTGTAAATATGTATTTTAATACCTTAGTTTTTGTTGTAAATAACTAGGTTACTCACTATACATAATTTTGGAAACATAAATGTTCACTCTGTCACGTACATTAAGTCATGGTGTTAAAAGTTTATAAACGAAATGTAAAACAATTTTTAAGTGTGAGCACAGTGGAAGATGGTAACTGAGTTATTACTATCACAGTTATATAATTTAACTAAATCTCTAATACTCAAAGAAATGAAATTAGTTATAAAATACAACTAGCTCTTTGAATGGTTAAACAATCTCATTTACAATAAACTTTAGTATTTGCTAAGTAGAGGTTAATTACTTACTTATTTATTTCTGTCAATTTGTTAAATAATTTGTTTGGTTTTTCGAATAAAACTGTTTTTATCATAAATGTGTGTGAGATGATGTAATACACTTTTCTTATTATTTTATGTACATTAATTATATTTATGTTTAAATAATTGATGGTATGTGTGAAAGATAAGCAAAATACCAGTATGTTAAATATTTTTCTCAACCCAAGTAGTGGCAGTTATTCCACTTATAAATGGCAGCAAGTTTTTGGATGTAAATTTGAAAATTTAAGCTAGACTAAAGATGCTAAATACTATTTAGTTTTGAAAATATATATATAGGTCTTGATTTATATATGAATGGATTAGTAATGGTATGACTGAAAGTGTAAGTTATAATGGATTTTTTTGAAAGTTTAGCAGAAATAGTGATTCTAACATAAATCAATATAAAATAATATGATTTTATTTCCAATGATGTAAATAAAATGCATATAATGATTTGTTATAAGAAATAAAAAACAACTAATAATGGGATAAACACGTTATACACCACCATTTAGCATATTAGTAGCACTAATGTAATTTATCAGTTCAAAATAATTATGTTATCAAATTATTCAATTATTATTTTTTGTTTATGTAGATAGGGCAAAAAATTCCATTTCAAATGGTGTCTAAATTACATTAACACCGAGCGCAGCACGCTGATATTGTCTTTAAGACAAACTAAACTACATTGGCATAAAATATTTATAGCCATAGGAGATTGTATCTTTTTTCAGCATTAGATTGATTCTCCATGCTTATAACAAGTTAAATAGTTTCAACATGCCGTCAACAGTTATCCGTAGATTCCCAACTTTTAAATCCTCTGTAATCAATGAATTGGCTTCCACTAGTTGGGTTTGAGGTGGTTCTATCGGTTTTCGGTTGTAATGTTTTTTTTTTTAATTTTTAAAGAACGTTTTGGTCACAGTCCTTTAAGGTACCATTTCTAAATACATGAAATTTGTTTATTATTCTACAATGAGTGTTGGAATTTGAAGCAGAATTTTGGAACATTTTTATAAATAAACCCAAAGAAAAAGGTTGAAGATAAGAGTATTAAGTTTTTACAATATGTTCATGAAAGATGACTTGAAAGATTAACAAAACTTCTTATTCAGAAAAAAAATCATTTAAACAATAATTAAAGACACAACAGTCATTTTCTTAAATTATATTTAACTTTAAAACTTTTAACTCGTTTACACACTGTCAAAAGTTCACAATTTTATCTTCAGCCTTTTTATCTGAGCTTGATTACAAAATCTTCTAAATTTACTAGATAAATGCCCGTAATTCTTGTCTTATAATCTTTCAATCTTAAAGGGCTACAAATAAAATTGATTGCACTAAGACTGTTTACATAGGTTTTGGCCAGAGATGTTTAGCTGGCCCAAAACTACTGTGAGCTTAAAATGACATACTTACTGTAGCTGACATTTATAAATTCCATCCCAGTGATATAGCTTTGAAGTTTTGGAATGAATCAATCAACTGAGAGTATGGAATATCCTTTCCCAATTCTACAGTTAGAGGAATTTAGCTGTGCTCGTAGGGCCCAGATACTACCCTCTCAACAAACAAACGCTATCTGTGTGGCGGGTTGCGTTTACGTGCTAGCCGCTGAGATGAAGGCGCAACAATCTCTTTGACGACTTTAAACTCACGATTTTGATTTACAGATAAAATTGACAAATACGTTATTTTTAAAAACACGTTAGACAGCACTATAACAACTGAAAAACAAGGATAAGTCCTATTATTCCTATTATTTGGGTTTCTCTTATTATTTAATTCCACCACAATCAGCACTTTTACAAAACAGACTGATTTTAGCGAGTGTGATGAGTTATTCGGGCCAATACGATTCCTGAAAGGAGGGTTTTACCCGTGAGTCACAGGAAATGTTTTCGGGACGCAGCGCATAATGCTACCCCGCCACCCCTCCCCACTATCACCACACACTCAAGGACACGCGCGCAGCTAAAGTCCTCGAACTGTAAGTAGAGGAGTATCGGTACAGAACAGTGTCATTTCACAAACCATTTCTTCTACGCCCTGCTCTTTTATTGCATGTTGCTCCGGAGTTGCAGTTGTGGAGAATTGTAATGAGGCAGTAACGAGTTCCAGTTACAACAATCCATTTACATTTATAGTCCTAAATGGGTTCTGGAGATCTCCTCCAGAAATGTAGTAAATTGTAAGCTTCTAATAGTCAATATTTAAATATCTCTGTTTTAAAATTCTAATTTTCATGGTGATTTATGCAAACCACTGTATGCAGTAACTCCACTTGTTATCTGAGTGTCAGTGACACATGGATCATCCACCGCCTTTTTTACAGACCATTTCGGATGTTGTTCTACAGTATTGAACAACTTCCCTTGTGTCACACTATCATATAAAGTTGCAGCCGTGTCACATGTGACCACCACGAGTTAGCGGCAATTTCTGACACATGGCAACCAATTTGGCACTGGATATCTAAACCCGTGCAATTGGGGCAGTTACATTTGGACTCTCTCTGAGTTCAAATATTCATCACACTGGGAAGTACTCTGGTCCACCGCCTTTTTCAAAAGTACTTGAAAATAGTTGTTCTCCACCATCCCGAATAAGTGCATTCCCAATCAAGCATTTGCTTCCCAACCCATTTTAAAAGGGAAACTACGGTAACAACTAGATATGATTACTTGTACAAGCATGTTACTCTGCTAAGCTTCTGATCAGGGATGGTAAAAACCAGAACTGCAACTGCTGACTCTTCACAGAAGTTTTCGTTATTCATTCAAGAGCTTTGTGATTAGCCCAATCACCATTTTTTGCAAGCTCTCAACTTTTCCATTTCCCAAATATACAAGACAAAGTGTATGCCCCATTCCAAATTTTCAGTCTCGAATTGACCTTGAAATCCACATCAGGTGACAACATTCCTCAGAGGCTGACATCTGGAGAATAAATGCAGCTTCTTATAAGACGAACAATAGGTTCGAGAAACAAAACATTGCACTTAGCAAGATTTAAGTCAAGTCCCTGCATCACTGCTATCTGCTCCACCACGTTCAAGACGGTTATAACATTTAAGACTGTTACAGTTGTAGCAAAGCCATTGTCAAAGCAACATCAAATACTATGGGGAGTCCTGGCTACCTCTGAAGTCATGCCAGGTGAAGTCAGCTTGATGTTAATAACAATAATATTGTCAACATAATATTATTTTTGATGATGGAAGGATTGTGAAGGAAACAGGATTTTTCCGGACATCGTTCAGTGAAACAAAAAATCAGTAACACTATGTTTCAAGATCTGCAATCTGATCTCTTCTTCAGGTAAATAACTAATCTAATACATAATTATAAACTAGATTAAAATAAACAAATCATACCAAAGCGTTGTGACACGCCTGTCAGGAATCACAACCACCATGTGTGTGTCAACTTCACTAACTCTAAAACTTGCACTTAATAAAACAGTATACACAACACTTATCATTAAAACTGATCTACAGAATACAGCTCACAATATGTCTGCATTCATCTACTAATCACCTACAACTGATCTCGGGAAAAGTATTGTTACTGATTTTTTGTTTCACTGAACGATGGCAAATGTCCAGAAAAATCCTGTTTCCTCTATGAATTATTTCCTGAACGTAAAAAAGCCTGGAGCTGGCATATCAAATTCTGCAGAGGAGAGTAGGGATAGGGAGCATTTCAGGGCCTTTGAAATACTGTTATCTTCTTAAGGACAAAAATAGTTTATTATCAATCAAAATCTTGTGCTATACATGGTGTGAAGATGACAGGGATTTTCTGGAGATTTGCCATTGTTCAGTGATACAAAAACCAGTAACACTACATGTCTAGATCAGCAATTTCATCACTTCCGTGGCTGGAAACTAAACAATACTGGTGACAATACGTCTGCCATAATCTCTCCCCCCCCCCATTACACTAACATAAACAGCTAAATATATATATAGTAATCTAACCTAAGGAACCTGTATATATTATTTACAAAACCCATTTAGGCCACTACCGGTAGTGGCCTAATGAACTGAAATCGAATTTTTGTTTCAACATATATGTATATATATATATATATATATATATATATATATATATATATATGTACAGGGTGATTCATGAAGTTCTCCCCCCACTTCTACAGCACATTGTACTTGTAAAAATAATGAAAAAATGTTATATAAACATAGGTCCGAAAACGCTTCGTTAGCGAGTTACAGCTAGCGAAAGATTTCGCCTGAATTCCTGGGTAAAGAGTAAAATAAAGCCATACTGAAACTTTTGGAAAGGTTAAATTAAGTAAGAAATATCGTGGATTCTTATGTATTTTTACCTGATAAAGCTAATAAATTAGGTTTCAGAACTGTACCTGTAGTAGTTTTTGAGGGATTCAGGGTTAAATGCAAAAAACTTTTGGGCACAAAACAATGTTTTTTTTTTAAGTTTGATGTACAATAACTTTGTTAAATTGGTAATAAATACATAAAATCAACAAACATTAATTGTAGAGAATTTAATTCTGAGAAAATTGATATAATCAAAGTCTAAAATAAAATAGAAATAAGTACCAAAAAATCGATTTTATTCAGTATAATACATTACTAGTTTTAAGCAAAATTAATCAAGTTGGGCCAACCGTACGCACCTTTTTATAATAGATGTTCGAAAATGAGGCCATCCATCATTATCAATACATTTTGCAGCACGTTTGTGTATTGCTTTTGTTGCGTTTTCTTAATTTTTCAGGACTTCCCTGTATCTGCACAGCCGAATCCATAATACGGGCAATTAATTCATCACGAGAATTCACTTTTGTCTTGTATACAATGTCTTTCATCCATCCCCAGATGCAATAATAAAATGGAGATAGATCTGGTGATCTTGGTGGCTCAAGGGTGAGGCCCCTCCACGACCAATCCAGTGTCCAGGAAATTGATGATTTGAGTAAGCAGAAACGGCACGTGAAAAGTGGGGGAGGTGCTCCGTCATGCTGGAAGTACAAATTTTGTCTGAGATGTAAAGGAACATTCTCTAACAGCTGCGGCAACTCTTCTTGAAGGAAATGCAAATAGAACTCAGCATTTAGGCGTCCAGGTAATATGAAAGGTCCAATCAGCCGATTGTGCAAATGCCCACACCAGACATTGACGCTAAAATCGGTGTTGAAAGTTCTGTTCCACTACCTCATGTGGATTTTCTTCTGCCCATGAGTGTTCATTGTGCAAAGTTATTGACACCATCCCGAGGGAATTGTGCCTCATCCGTAACAAAATACGCTTGTAGATTTAATTATTAATATTCAAAAAGTTGCAAAAACTCTAAGCGAAGCGGACCATCCCCTAGCTGTAGTTGTTGAAACCTTTTGTTTATGAAACGGATAAAATTTGTTTCGATTAAGTGACCTCCACACCGTTGACTGTGAAAACTCCTATCCGCCTAGAAATACGTTGTTGTACTTACACCTGGACTGCGATGAACAGCATTAATAAAAATATCATCATCAAGTTGGACAGCTCGTTCATAACTGGTTCTAGTACTTGGTAGTGATCCTGTTTCCCGAAGAGTACGAAAAGTTCCTGAAATTGTTTTGGTATCTGGAATCCTCCTATTAGGGTAACGTAGTTCATATTCTTTTACAGCAGCTCTAGCATTACCATTACAGTAACCCAAAATAAAAAACCATATCAGCGTATTCCTCTGATGTAAATAAGTAAGGCATTTTTTCGCTGAATAAACAATCGAATTATAACTCACAGAAAAAATTGCATTTAATAACACGATTCACAGAACCCGATCTCCTGCTGTAGCTTGCAAAACACCACTAATACACAGTTCTAACGTAAACAGTACAGAATACCATTGTTGATCAGCTGTTATTCGTGCGTTACCAACTTAGAAATTAATAAAACAAAAAAAACTGCATTTCGATGATTAGTAAACAATAATGGGAAAATGTTTGCTTCATTTATTTTCGAACATTTGATGTAAATTTTTATTTTAAAAAAAAATACAACGTAATTAAAAACATGATATTTTTATTTACAAACAAATTTATTTAACAGTTAATCTTGTTTTCTCAATTTATCTCATCATTAAGGAACAAACATTTTGTTTTTGTTTTATTTTAACTAAATACCGTACGGTATTTCTCTACAGCTAGTAATGTATTATACTGAATAAAATCGATTTTTTTGGTACTTATTTCTGTTTTATTTTAGACTTTGATTATATCAATTTTCTCAGAATTAAATTCTCTACAATTAATGTTTGTTGATTTTATGTATTTATTACCAATTTAACAAAGTTATTGTACATCAACTTAAAAAAAAACATTGTTTTCGTGCCCAAATTTTTTGCATTTAACCCTGAATCCCTCAAAAACTACTACAGGTACAGTTCTGTGAAACCTATTTTATTAGCTTTATCAGGTAAAAATACATAAGAATCCACGATATTTCTTACTTAATTAAACCTTTCCAAAAGTTCAGTATGGCTTTATTTTACTCTTTACCCAGGAAATTCAGGCGAAATCTTTCGCTAGCTGTAACTCGCTAACGAAGCGTTTTCGGACCTATGTTTATATAACATTTTTTCATTATTTTTACTAGTACAATGTGCTGTAGAAGTGGGGGGAGAACTTCATGAATCACCCTGTAATATTATATACATATATAACTATTTATTTATTAATACGATAAAGCATTATAGCTATTAACTTTGAAAAATACTGTCACTAGAAACAATACTTATATGCCACAACTTTTGCCAAGACCCAAGGTTACATTTACATTTATTTAGTCAATCATTATGATTCTTCTTATGAGTACTATGCAGATTTAAAACAACTTTATTTTCAATGAGTATACAGAAATATGTTTATTCATGAACATTAAAATGGCCAAATTTATTTCATTACATTTCCATAGATCATTTGTAAGTGGTAGATGTAAACTTAAACAAACCCCTGAGAGGGTCTGAGGCAAAGAGAAAATAATTGCAAATCTGGCGCTTAAATCTGATATTTTTTATGAGAGTGGTGACAAAATAAATCTGTGTCTTATGTTGAAATATAGTAGGTCAACTTCTTTTGATACAACAAATTACTGTATCATAAATGTTTATGAACCAACCTATACTACTCGAAATTGCATACTGGAAATGAAGTGCATACATTTTTTAACTTCATTAAACCACAACAGAGTAAACCACAAACTGAAATTTACAGGTTTTATTATTGAAGTATTTAAATGTAAAGCTGAGTCATGTTGTACATAAAAGCTTATACACCTAAAATATTAGTAAAATAGTTTTTAAAATAATCAGCATTTTCTTTGAAGCTTATACGACATAAAAAGTTATGAAACACATAGTTTATTTGTATTTTTGAATGTAATCATTAATTTATGTATGGAAACTTTCACATCTATTCTTCCTCTCTTGGGGTATTAAAGACAAAAAGATAAGGAGTGGCATAATCTTATCAGCTGTGAAAAGACTCAGTTGTCTCTACTTGACTGTTTCCTAAAGAAAAAATTAAATATATGGGACCGCCCCCTAACAATAGGAGGTCAAATTCAATTCTTATAAATAAATCCTTTCATTATTGTTGTATTTCATCCTCTTGCCTTTTAATAATAGATATTTATTTTTCAGGACTTTAATAAATAAAATATGATGCTCTGTAATTATCCTTCTCAATTCACATTCCATACCCTTCTTACAGCAAAGTACCTAGACCTTACTGTAGATAATACACTATCCTGGAAGCCTCATCTGGACAAACTATGTCAAAAACAGCAGGCTGTTGCCTTCATGTTGTGAGAAGAATTAAGCAAATTGGCAATGCAGATGCTGCTGAAATGGTTTTATAACTCCCCTTTTAGAGTCCCATCTTAGGTGTGGACTGATAGGCCTTGGAAGGGACAAACCTCAGAAGAGTCCTGATAATAAAAAAGATACCTGTAAGAGCTCTTGTAGGACTATGGCCTCAAGACAGATGTTGGGAACTAACAATACTAACATTGTAGCTCTGTACGTACTACATTCTGTTACAACGGGACTAGAAATAGGCACCACTTTTATCTCACATCACACCACTTATCCCTGTATGAAAAGAAACCATCATACAAGGGAGCAGCCCACTTGCGTGCTCTCCCAAACTCCCTGAAGAAAACCTCAGCTTGAAGAAATTTTTCACAGTTTGACTTCCACACCACTCAGGAATTCCTGAACTGGAGAACACATTTTCCATAAACTTATAAATAAGAACCAAGTATTATAACTTACTTAAGTATATTTAAACTGTTAATACCTATACATTTTTTTTCTTGCTGTCCGTATATTGGATAGTTGGGCAGTATTTTCCTGATAAGTAATATATTAAAACCATGTAAACATTAAAAGGAAAATAAATGATTATTGTACATTGACTTCTGTCCTGTATTGATAAAAATTCTAAACCTGATGTAGACAATAGACAATAGACAGTTTCTTTATTCATGTACATAGAGTTACAGAATTGGCGTCAAGTAGGTAAAGGTAATAATTTAGGATATTAGTCAGCAATGTAGAAAACAGTGGATAAACCATTTTAAGCACTATGATTAATGGTTCCTCCAGTTTATAAATTCTTCAAGGGAGTAAAATGTCCTCTGTAGAAACCATTCTTGGAGTTTCTTCTTGAAGCATTTCTGTCCACTGTTTATTTTCAGATGGTCTGGAAGAATATTGAAGAGTTTAGGTCCTGCATAGCTTGGCTTCCTCTCGTACAGAGCAAGACGATGAATTGGCAGAGCATAGTTCATGGCGTTCCGGGTGTTGTAATGGTGCATTTCTCCCAGCCTTGTCTATGAATACAGAGCATTGTCATTGTGTCTATTGCCTAATGGAGAATACAGCCTAATTTGTTTAGCCTAAACATTCATAAATTAATATAAACACATACTGCTAAAGATAAAACAAAAATCTCCACTTGAATCCATGCACAATCCATTAGTCTCCACGTAGGCTCTTTCCACTTAAATATTACATTTTACAACGTATGTTTAGGAACCATATTAAATCTAAAATAAATATTAATTTTTATTATGTCACCTGGGTATTTTCTACTGATTTATTTTTTGTTACAAAGTATGTTTTTATTTGATTTTTCATTATATAGCCAGGACAAAATCAGCCTGCTGCAAATGTTGTATATTCAAATGCTTAATTTTTTTGTGTCATAAATTTAACTATTGTATATAAGAAAATTTTTTGGGGGAAAATAAATGTGAATGAACCAAAGTTATTTTTGTTTTTATGGATTTTTTTCTTTACGCATTTGAGCCTGAGACTGGAAAAGTAAATTAATAGGAATATAAAATAATTTTTGTCCAAACTGGTTTTTTATTTCCAAAAAGTTTGGCATGATATGAATTGAAGCACTATGAAATCAATTACCAATATTGTTCGTCAAATGCTCAATCTGTGGGTGGAATTTTAATGTCTGCATTTGTGTAAGAAAAAATGGCTCCGAGAGATCCTGGCTAAATAAATTAGCTTCTTACCCAGATTGTAAATTAATTTTTAATTACTATACGGCTAGCACTAGTAAATGAGAGCTCTGCCCCAAAATGTTACTGTTGTCTATCACGGGTTAAAATCTGTTTTTGCAGAATGTTCGTAACTTTCTCACTGACATTAAAAAATTTGATGAAGAAGAAAATACATTTTTTGCTTTCTTTAAAATACAACTTGCATTAAAGCATATAAAAATACTCTGATTTGAAAATGGATGGTTTACAATCTTTAAATATGATACAACCAATTGCTTTTTGTTACTAATATTCATTTGTTGTTACTAATTAAATTAAGTGTAAATAAAAATCCACTATATACATTTGGCTGATTTCATTAGAGTATAGGTAAGTATGAATGTACCAACATTTTTAAAATACTTCTTTATATATATATTTGTAATATGTTTTTAACTGTTACAATTACAAATTTTTATTTTACGTTTTCAAGTTAGATAAAGGATGAAAGTATGCTTATATATTGAATATTGGCAACGAAGGTGTGAAATGGATTAAATAATTTTTAAAATGCAATATACAAAATAAATTCGATATACTTCATAACTGTTAAAGATGGCCAAGAAGCAATTTAGTATAAACAAACATTTGAATATTGTTTGGATTATACAGGAAAATACATCACTGAATTTATGATTCAATACTGGTGTTAACTTGTTGTTTTTTTGTTGTAATTGCAGTGAAAAATAAACTTTTGCTCGTTACCTTAAAACATATCTTTTCTTCTCCTCCAAAGTCCAAAGGTTCATTCTTGTTACAGTAATCCTCCATATAAAATAGCATAAACTGAAGTTTCATTAATTAATAGGATTCAGCGCGTTTCTCACATTAAATTATGATTTTAAGAGAGTTTTAAAAATAATATAATTAATCAGTTTCATAGTTATATTTTGATTAAAAAATAGATGAACAAAAGATACTAATTTTTAGGATATTCTGTGGGAAAAAACATACATGGGCATTGAGAAAATGTCATTATTTTCTCTGTGGCTGGACATGTTTTTGACACAGAGCAAAACAATGTTTAGTCAGATATGAACAATCTTGGGTCAAAAAGTTTAGATAACAGGGTTTGAAATTACAGTAGAGCTACAATAACAGGAGTTACAAATTTAGCTAGTTTATTTCTGTGTTCAGATATATAATTAACAAACAATAACTTACGGTTTCTGACAGGAGTTACAAATTTAGCTAGTTTATTTCGGTGTACAGAACACAGTAACTTTCAGTTTCTGACAATTCATACTCTGAAATGTATCAAATGGAAAATGGTGTACAAAATAGATATTTTTGTGGGAAAAATTATATTTCACTTTGAAACTTATTTTATAAATGTACAAAATTAAGCTACACAAAATTACATTCCTTTTTTGAACTTGGTGGTGTATAAAATCTGTGGAACACCTTTTTCGAGGGCTTCGTGATACAAAAATTAAGAGACATTATTTTAAGAAAACAAAAGCAAAGCTGTAGGCAGTTCTGAAAACTCAATTTATTATATCAGTTAAATAATATAAATGTAAATTGTAGTTTGACTAGTCCTATATTATTTGTACATGGTGTCACATGGTCTTGTTATGATCGTAAGTCAACCTCTTATTGGTTGCTGCTGACATCAGCCGTTACGCCATCTTTGGATAAGTAAAATAACAATAATTTTAAAATAAGGGGAATTTGACCCAAATAAAAGTAGTTTTTGTTAATTTAGACCCTCTGAGAATAAAAGGGGCTGCAGCAGCACCCTGCTGATGGCGACGTAGGAAAAACATTCCTCGAGATAGTACCTATCAGTAAAAAATAAAATTCTAAATGGTGTGATAATGAATGCCTCTGCCCATTACTGCTTTATAAGAAACAACTTAAAAATCACAAATATTGTAAATTCACCTAACTAACTTGCTACTATCTTGCAAGAAAGTAGTTCAACTTTAAATGTTCTAAAATTCATTATTTGTCACCCCCTTTTGTTCAGAAGGACAGTAGCAATAGGTGAGACGAATCTTATTTACATATATGTACATTGCAGGTATTTATAGAAACCAGGATAACTTATGAGAATCCCTTGAAATTATGTTATAATCTATACAAGTGGTACCAACATGGAAGTGCCCATTAATTGTTATGGGGGACATCAACATAGATTCTCTAAGTGTGTACTAATGTAGAAGATGGAAATGTGACGGTGAAAGTTTTAGTAGAGGGGATCTCTGACCATACAGCACAGCTCTGTACGCTACACCACCAGCAAGTAAAAACAATAGCATGGATGATTGAAAAACGACATTTCTCTGAAGGGAACATGAATGACATTAAAATAAGACCACAAGAGTCTTGAGAAGATCTAACTACTACTATGAATGCAGACACAGCTTACAAATTGTTTAGTACTACTTTAGGAATGGTAATAAATTACGCATGTCCACTAAAAAAATCCAGAGTGAAGGAAAAGAGAAGAAATAAAATAACAGATGCAGAAGCCGAAAGATTATGTAAGGTTTTTTGCAAGCACAGTTTATGTATTAACATGATTGGCTTGTTAACTCATAAGACACTGCCTCTAAAAAGAAAGCCTATGATTTACGACTTAAAGAGTTACGGCGTAAAGAAATATCAGACAAAATTCTTTATTCAGAAAATAAGTCAAAGGCCTTATAGACAGTAGTAAATAAGGAAACAAAAACAAAAAACTTCAGATAACCTGAAAGAATTAGTGGATCCAGGATTAGGGAAAATTACTAACCATCAAATTGCTGACTATTTAAATTTTGTGTTTGTGACAGCTGCTGAAAGGCTCTTGAAGCTAATCCAAAACCACCCCTCCTTGTACCTGTCCAGCAGAAAAATTCCACCCTTGACACTTTATTATCCTACTACATTAGACGAAGTAAAAAAGGTTGTTTCTTCTTTAAAATCAAAATCTTCTTATGGAATCGACCTAGTAACTTCAAAGCTACTGAAATTCTGTGTTAATGAATTAACAGAATCCTAACTCTCCTTACCATTTTCAGAAGGAAAGTTCCAGACACAACAGAAATTTGCCAAAGTTATTCGCCTCTTTAAGCAGGGTAGCACCTCTGATTTAAATTCGAAAAATTACAGTCAAAACCTGTAACAATTATAGAGTGCTCTTATAAATTATATAAACATAAGTTTTCAATCTGAGGGATAATTATCGATAAACCACATTGTCATGGAGAGGAGAACATGTTGCTTATGAAGTCACTTCCATCGTCTAAGCAGGTTCTGGTTGTAGAAGGATGCTTTCTTAAAGAGGAACGGAATACAGTGTATTATATTTCAAGGTTAAGTATCGCATATGAGAAAGTAGCTGTAGGGTTGAGGCTTTTTAAATCATTTATATTAATATAAAACTATTGGTAGTTACTAAGTTCACTACGAAAAACTTCAGGAAATTTCTTATTGTGTTGGGATGGGATCTTTGCCATACAGTAATTGTTGCAGGTTTTATATACATATGAATTTCTTCTTTACGTTGACTTCTGTCTGTAAATATATTTTTCTTAACATTATTGGCAGCTACTCAATTTATCACAAAAATGTTAAGAAAATATTTAATTGTCTTGCGAGGTTATCTAATATTTTTGCTAGAGGGAATTTCTGACTTCTTTTAGAGAATGAAGACAGGAGAACTCTGTTCAATTGAACCACACAGTTGTTCTCCAAAATGAGCTGTATGTTGTAATCAGGAGTGTAGAGTTTGTTATTGAATATTTTCACTCTGAATTAATTAAAATTCAAGAAGCATTAAATGAGGTTGCACACGGAAATATAAGTTCTGTTTTAATTTCTCCATATAACTGTACCAAGTTGTTAACTGAAGTAGAGTGTCAGTTGCCTGAAACTTATGCCCTTCTTGTATTCGTGCATATAAATATGGTTCAAATGTTTCACACATTTTGTAAGGGATTTGCCATTTCACACAAGGATGGTATAAGAATCGCATTTCAAGTTCGTATCCAATCAATTGGTAGACTGTCTAGTAGACAATTTTAAGGTATCCTGTAAGGTATGTTGAGACAATTGTCAAGTATGTTAGCCTTAGTAGTGTGGCTCCGTACCTTGCAATCTCAAACAATAGGCAAGGTACAAAACCCTAACTGAGAACTACTGTAAATGTTGAGACAATTGTCAAGTATGTCAGCCTTAGTGGTGTGACTCCGTACCTTGCAATCTCGAACAATAGGCAAGGTACAAAACCCTAACTGAGGACCACTTAAAGAATTGTACATCTGGAGACTAGCTGCCAGCAATCCTGTGTTCCTTACCAGGCTGTGTTGTGAATGTAGCTTTGAACCTTTGCTTTTCTTGGAGAGTGAGTCTGCCTACGAATTGTCAACACCATTTGCAGGTGGAACCCATACCTACAGACTTATCATGTTTACAGTGGTGGTTTATGGTGTATTGGAAGAATTGGTTGTTACTTCTGATTGTGCTAATGAAGTACAACCAGACTAGTTTTACAGTTAAGGGTGCCAGTATACTGCCTGACACTTCTCGTAGTTATGTGTACTCCCAAAAGTTTATGATATTTCATTCAGGAAAGATTACATGACTTATATCAACCTGATGGACAATTGATGGGTTCCATCAGTTCCTTAATTGCCGTTCTTCAGTGAGACATATTTTCTGGAACATTACCATGGACTCTCAGTGGCTAATAATGATTTAACCCTCTATAAATAATTAATTGACTTCCAAATCGGGAGTCAGAATGGCACACTTAGAATCGGTTCTTCAACTAGAGGACAGTAATATAGATTTTGCTGCTAGAGTAAGTTCACTCTTTTATTATATTGATAATTTTGCTTGTGTTGGTGGTTTGGCAGCGAAAATTAATATTGGTCCTTTGTCACAAATGGACAGGAAAATGTGTAATGAGAAATACTGATCACCCATCCCGAGCAAGCAGGGTACAAGTGGTGGTGCGGTTTAACAACCTCAACTGTGGCCATGGACTCGACCTTGGTAACCTGACTCGTGACAGTGGTGGTTGTGAGAAGATGTGTGTGAAGGATGTTTTGTGGTAATGACCCGTACATACATGCAATAATTTTTAAATGTATATGGTTAAATCCAATCAAAAGTTATTGATGCTAAAAAAAACATATATATATATATAAGAATAATATTCCTCCACGAAGACTGTACGTCTGTGTGTGAAAAAAGAGTTCTAATTATTATAACTGAATAAAGCGTATTAACATTCTCCTGTTAAAGCCTAAACCCAGCATTTATATTTTTAGGTAATTTTTCCTCATGGCCGCCGGTGTGAAATAGCCTTTAGAATTGCTAGACAGACCGCTGACAGCATATGTCATTTAAAAAAAAACAATAAAGAACATTGTAATCTCAAAAATTCTGGTAATGACAGATTGCCACCATGGTATTTCTGGAACGGATACCTGATAGCAGATCGTAACCATGGCATTTAACTCTCTGAGCATCCATTTTTGTGAAATGGATGCTGTTTTGGAGGCTCTTCTAGTGAAATTTGTAATAACTCAAAATAGCAACTTAAATATAAAGTGTTTTATATACATATATATATATATATATATATATAATATATATATATATATATATATATATCACATTTTCTGCAAAGAACTGTGCTTTCATACTGTATGACTATGAAGTTAAAAAAACATATTTCTTACTTTAATAATAGAAAAAGGTAAACAAATAAATAAAACAAAAACAACATTTGTAAAAAAAAGAATGTAAATGTATTTGAAATATTACACATATTCAAAAATCAAAATTGCCAAATTGTAGGAAATTTTACCCTGAAGACAAAACTATATAATTTTGAACAGTTGATATTAATAAAAACATTGTTATACGAGTATACTTTTTATGAAAAAGAGAACATTTGAAATTTTTTCCTACTTGCAGTAGTTATATAAAACATTGATACACCAATCTTCTTATTTTTTATATAACACTAAATATAGCAACAATACAGCATTTAAAATAGTCTACCTGTAGCAAATTTTGCCATGAACTCAGAAATATACATTGCTGTAACATTATTTTATCATCGTATTTACATATAGGAATTATATAGGAAAGTCAAAATAGTGAACATCTTTTATGAAAAACAAACAATATTCAAATGCAATAATATCATTTCTAACAATTAGTAACTATATAAAAACGAATTGAAAAGAAAACAAGTACAAAATTGACTTTAAACAGTGAAATTTGCAAATACAACAACAAACAATGCCTTAACTAGACACTTTGCTGGAAATAACAGCTGATGAAAATTATGTAGACTAATGTTCAGTATGATTACGAGAAATCCAAAGACCACTAAACATCAAGAAACACTCACGGGCTTTCGAAATGTAAGGTTATAATGCGATTTGACCAGTATTAGCGTCGATAAAATGTATTTAAAGCGACGAATGTTTATCATCAAAATTCTTGATGATGAAGTTTAGTGAAAGTCCGAGTTGTCAAAAATATTGACGATGGACGTTTTGAGGGTTAAACATACAATTTTGGTAACGTCAGATTGTTACTGTATCACTCAAAAGAGATACTTGTATTTCTGTTTATGTTCCTGTTGACTTCTTATAACCCAAGATATTATTAAAATACTTCCTGTGTAGAAACATATCTCCTATATAGAAGCTAAAAAAAGTGTTTATAGAAGCTAAAAAAAAGTGTTTATTGCAGTCTATCTAAGTACTCACTCATGACTCGACTAGCCCTACTTGATTGACTCGTTCAGCCATGTTAACTTGGTGGCACCCAGTTCAAAAAATACTTTCAAACATACGACAATTGTTTTATTAGAATTCGTTTGGTATATATGTTTTATATTTAATAACAACAGAGTTAACTACACACTAAAACCATCCATTCACCAGAATACATGAAAATCTAGTAGAATTGTCCATCTACTTGTTTAGCTGGTTTTTTTAGCATTGCTTTGCAATTCATATGTGATATACAAAGTGGGATCCTTATACAATACATTGTCTCAAAACAATAAATTACAGTGGAATCATTTGTTTGTTTGATTTGCCGTCAATTTTTATGGGGTGGCATTGTTTTCATTTTCTGTGACTCTTTCCACCTTACCACGTCTCTTCATCTTACAGAAGATATCTCTTTCACTTACTTGGAAGACACCACTGTACTGTCGTGGTCCAACCCAGAGCTGGGCACATATCACATTGTAGACCCTATGGATCTTACCTTCCGCATCATTGACCCTAACCAACATCATGTTGTTGAGCACGATGACGTAGACTGATATGTCCAGAAGATCCTACAGGACTATAAGTACCAGACATCGCTATTATGAGGGGGACAAGCTGACCATTGCTTAAATCTGTAAAATCTAACGCTTTCCGTCACAGCCCATCCAGGTCTCACTGGATGCCTTCACCGGCCACACTGGCAAACAGGTGTCTCTTGAGGAACTACAAGGCACCAAACGAGGCAAACAAGGTGCGCTAAGAGTGTTAAGTTGTCATTTCAGTTCTGTTGTAAATTAAAATATATTTCAGATTCTGATGTTGAATTTATAAAGTTAGCAAGACTGGTTAAAAATAATTATGTGAGGAATTTTCCAGTTGATTTCTGCATATCATTCTTTGGAATTCCATCCTACTTCCTCCATATAATCGTAGTGATGTGGTTTAGATAGGCTGTCCCGAAAGTATCCAATATTTGTATTCCTTGTGTACAGCAGCTATTGTCATCAGATTAAACATGCAGCATCTCTGAACTTTGCTACTCAAACTGAGAATAGCTCTCATTCAAGCCTATAAAAAGTCAGCTGTCAACCAGTATTCAGTGAGTTTCACAGTCTTTGAATCTTACATTACATTTAAACATGACTGTACATGAAGATCAGTGAATTCACTTCAAATTTTGTTTCAAACTTGAAAAAACGTGTGTGGAGACAACTTAAATGGAAGCCTTTCAGAGGGAAGCCATGTGCCCGACTTCAATGACTTTGTGGTTCAACCATTTTAAAATGGCCGCAATTTGGTTGAAAGTAATTTGGGGTTTTGTTGGCGTTTATCAACGTGAATCTACGAATGCAGTTATTGAGCAAAGCAAACAATCTTATAACAGTGAGCGGGTTGAAAGAAAATTTGGACATACCAAAAACAATTCTTGCCAAATTTTACCCCAGGATTTCAGTTTGAAGCAAGTGTTTGTGGAATACGTCTCAAAATTGCTTACTGATCGTCAAAACGATGAAGTTGTACAACACGTAAAGAAATACATAGAATCATTCCAAAGACTACGAGCCACATCTCCAGGGTCGAAAATCCTGAGATCAAGTACTTGGAAAGCACTTTAGAAATTCATGTATATTGACTGGTGCAAAAATGAGGGAATAGTCTAGATCTTGTAAAAGACTTTTCATAGATATATATTTGTTACACAGTACAATCTGAGATTCAAATCACCAAGAACAGATACATATAGCTAATGCAGCTAAAGAAAAAGCCGAAGAAAATCCTGAAGTGGTTGCTATTTGCTTTGATCTTCGAAAGACACTGCCTACTCCAATGTTTACCTGCAACAAAGTTTATCATGCAAGGCAGCTTTGGACATATAACTTTGCAATACATGACCTCGCAAAAAAACACGCCACTATAATGATGTACGTGAAACAGAAGCTGAAAGGGGTTCACAAGAAATTAGATCCTGTTTACTTAAATTTGTCTTATAAGTACCTCAGTTAATCACATCATTACCTTCAGTTACAACTGCGGAGAACAAAATAAGAATAAGTTTATAACAAGATTTAGATGTATATTGTAAATAAAACCAATATTGAGACTGTAGATCATAAGTTTTTAGTCGCAGGACACTCCTTCGTGGAATGTGGTGAAAACTTTGGCCTCTTCGAGAAGACGTGTAAGAAAACACTTCATTATATCTTTGTGTCTGATCATTGGGCAACAGCTGTAACCTCTGCTCACCGGAAATTCTAAGTTGTACGAATAATTTGAGAAGACTTTCTCTCTGTGCAAGAAATGAATGATAATCTTAAAGACTTTGTAGCAAGCATAAGCCAATTACCATTGCTCAGGTTTATAAAAAGCGATCCAATGACTGTGCAGTACAAGTGTTCTGTGGACGAGACTGAAAATTCTAATCTGTCGATATGAGGAAGACTAAGGTTGGACATCTGTCCATTTCGTTTACCTTAAAACCTCTCCGCGATTCACCAGATAAAATTGAGTCTAATAAATACAAACATCTTCTATCGATTTTAGAATTTGTGCCACCTATTCATCACATTTTCTATCAGAACCTCGCACACGGAAAAAAGAAAGGAAGAAAAAAACCATCCAGACCTTCAAATTCTACTACATTTAAGAATGAGAATAGTGTTAAAAATTTGGACTTGAAACAAGACTTTGTGTGGGAAACCGAATAAAATATTTGTTGCACTTCATATTTTTATTTTTATTATTTGACAAATCTATTTTCAGCATTTCAGCTTTTCTATACAAATAATATATGTTTAATTTGTATCGTGTTTTAATTTCCATACTTACTACCAACAAAATGCATCAAATTATTGGAAGCAAACGGATGTAAGTGGTTAATTTGGAAGCATATGGGTAGGTTCTTGCACGTCTAGAAAAATTACTCTTCCCTAAAAGCTTATTACTAATCAATGATATTTCTAATAAAAGTATATAAATACAAGTAGAATATATTTTTATCAACCATATTAAAAATACTTTTAACTCGAATTTTCAAATAAAGATTAACTTTGGAACTGAATTACCCAGAACTGAGTTTTAGTCACACCCCTCTGATTCTAGGCGCCTCAAATGTACAAGTGCAGTAGAACATGAAAGTTATGCTCACTGTGTTCTTCGGTTTTAATGACATCATGAATTCTCGCCATTAAGTCAAACTGTCAATGAGTACTATCTTAAAGTTCAACGCTGTTTGCGTTAAACAATCAGAAAGAACAACCGGATTTGTAGAAAAACAATTAATGGCTTTTGCACTATGACAATGCACTTGTTCATACTCCAATGCTTGTTCAGAGGTGGCAGACCTGGTCTGCAGGGGATTGGCAAGGGATAAATTGCTACGTATATTTTTATGTTGTATCAACTTTTTGGCGATGGTTGATTTCATTTGTGTGTGTTGAGGTTTTGTTGATACCCGGTGTGTCAGCTTCGTATATCGGCGATGTCGGACAATGTGTAACAGTATGTGACACTCAGTAACTAACCTAACTGAACGTGCTGGCCCGCATCAGACTGTACACCTGTCAGCGTTGTCATCCAACGCGTAGGCAGTGTGCCGCGGGAATTGTCCTCGCTTTTGACTAACCACTGTACGACCGGACCGGCGCTACTACACTTAGCCACAGCTAAGGTTTATTGTTGGGCCTTCAATTTCTTGAGAGCAACATCGTAACCTGCATGTCTTGCGAGTTTGTGGTTACTCGTCTGCAGGCAAGAGGTTTTGTTTGTGATGGTGGGAGGTGAAGTGGACTGCTGCTCACGTTATAATAAATTGGTTGAAAACGATAGTAAAAGTGTGCTATGTGAGTCTTTTTGTCACACATGGCATCACATTGAGTGTGTGGATATCTCTGATGAAGACTTTTAGCTTACGCGAGAATTAGGTTTGAAATCCAAATGGGTTTGTGATGTATGCAACTCTCTTTTGAAAACAGTGAGAGAAACCTATAACCTAAATAATCTTATCCATTTGGCTCAGGCTTTTGACACACTTTTTGGACTGGTGCAAAATTTGGTTGATGATAACAACCTAGTAAAGGAATTTGTATTTAAATCAAATAAGTCCGAAGGTGGAAAACCAAGAAACATGGCTAAAACTAATCAAGTTGTATATCAATTGAAAGGTTGGCGTAGGTTAGGGCCATACTTTCAACTATCGAGTTCGGGAAACAGACTGTGACGAAAAAGCTGTCCTTGTTGAAGAAAAGGATACTTATATGCTGAAAGAATGGTGAGAGGTCAAGATTCTGACATTGACGGCTGGAACCGTGTCAGGAAAAAAGGAAGCCAATTAGGAATAGACCTAACTTCAATCCAAAAACAATAGTGATTGGTTCCAATGTTAAAAAGAGTGGGTTAAAAATTGCGGTGAGGCCAAAACACGTATTTTTATCTAGGTGGTCTTCGGATACTACTACAAATGAAATTGAAGACTTTAAGAAGCAGAACGGTGTTTGTTATATCAGGTGTGAGAAACTTCAAACAAGGTATTCGGACTACTCCAGTTGTAAAGTGAGAGTTGCTGAAAATCACCTTGATACTGTTATAAACGCTGATTTCTGGCCCAAGGGTGCTTTTGTCAAGGAATTTATACAACCACGTCAGGCTAGGCCTGGGTCAGGTACTAATGGTGGACAGTTTGTAAGGTCTTAAACGTTGTTTGGGCCAAACCAAGTTGGTCAAAGTCGCCCGAAATAAAACCTGATACTGGCACCAGTCTTAGGTCCTGTGAGGAAACTGTTAGGTTATATCCAGTTAATGTGTAAAGTTTTAGGAGTAAGACAGCTGAGCTTAACGTGTTTTGTGATAGCAATTAACTTGATATCCCGTGTGTAGTTGAACATTGGATGACCAGGGACGAACTGTTGTTATCATTCCAGTCTTTCTAATCTAGATTTGTCTGCCTACTTCTGCCGCCAAACCCCTAGGGGTGGTGCTGCAGTATATGTTAGAAAATCTCTTCAATGTACACCACTGGATCTTGAACGCTACAGTGAAGTGCAGCAAGCCGAATTTGCAGGTACTATTGTAAATAAAGCCTCGCTCGTGGTTTTAGCCATGTATCGGTACCCCTTGGACAGGTTGCAAGATTCATTTACCTGCTTGAGTTGTGTCTTGGATTTTTGGTCACACTGAACCTCTTAGTAGTCATTGGGTGTGACCACAACATTAATTTATGTCTTAACTCGGATGATGCTCAAAAGTTTTTACATCTGCTACGTAGTTTTGATTTTTATAGTAGTGTTTCCGAGCCTACACGAGGTTCTGCCTCCCTGGACTCAATTTTAACTAATATTGATAAGTGCAACTATGATGTATTGATAAGTGAATCTCAGATCGCTGACCATAAAAATATGTTTTTCAACCTCAAGCTTTGGAGGCCATAGGTCATAGACTTAGCAAGCGGTCCGGTGATTAAGACTGTAACCATTAGATTCTTCAGTGATAGAAGTTTCCAGTGGTTTGCGGAATCTGTGGCAGTCCAGGTCAGTTCCCGGCATGAACTTACTGCATACTTTCCTGTAGAAGCTGCAATTACTAGTATTTTTTCTTAGTTTTTAAAAGGCACTTGATTCTTGTTTTCCTGTGAAGCTGAAAAAACTTAGTCCTACTTGAGGCAAACATGGAAAAAGGCATTTTGCCCGATCTGCAAACTGGTACACGTCGGATCTAGCCGACCTGCGTAGTCTTATTGGCATAGTGTGTGATACGTCTAAGAGTAGGCCCAATCTGAAGCCTTGGATGTAACATCTGAGGTGGGAATACCGTACTAAGGTTATAAAGGCCAAACATGCTGCCGTGGGAAACTTTATTGCACAGTCTCAAAATCCATGTAAGGCAGCCTGGGACTATATCAATAGGAGTAAGCACCGAGTGTCTGCCCATGACACCAATTTTGCCACAGCAGAAGTGTTCAATGCTTATTTTCTTGACTCTGCCAAGGATCTTGTTAACTCGAGTAATTTGTCTCTGGTGACTCTTCCTAGTGGGAATGGGGATGCATATCTAACTTCGGTTCCCGTGGTACTTTTTAATTTTGCGTGGAAGTTAGTTACCGTGGAGAAGTAGTAAAAGTAGTGCATGGTTTTAAAAGTTCCAAGAGTAAAGACATCTGTGACATGTCTGTGGATGTGTTAAGAAGGGTTAATTATAGTATAGCTCCTGCTCTAACAGACTTAATAAACTTGTGTCTGTCCGAAGGGGTTTTCCCTGAGGTTTTGAAGGCATCGTCGACCGTCCCCGTCTACAAGAAGGATCCACAGAACGAGGTATCGAGCTTCAGACCTATATCTCTAATACCTATTTGCCAAGGTCATTGAATCTGTCATGCTGGAGCAGCTCTGCAACTTTTTTGAGTCACATCACCTCTTGGTACCAACACAGATTGACTTCAGAAGTCATAGGTCTACTGTCGAAGCGATGGACTCACTTCTTCAGGGCGTTCTTAATTCTTTTGAAGCAAAAAGTTCTACTGTTCTACTGCTATGCGACCTTTCTCGTGCCTTCGATTGCGTGTCGCAGAATGTCCTCTTGAAGAAGCTGGAAAGGTGCGGCGTACGGGGTTGCGCCCTGAAAATCTTGAAATCTTATTTACATCAAAGGAAATAATCTGTAAGCTGGGATGGTAAAATCTCAAACCACTTGGTTGTTGAGCATGGAGTGCCTCAGAGCTCAATTCTGGGACTATTTCGGTTTACCATTTTTATTAATGATATTTATTACAATGTAGCGGGTAATATTCTGTTGTATGCCGATGACTCGACCCTTTTTGCATAAGCACTTTGCAACCGCAGAAACACTTGTTAAGAACATTTTTACAAATGTTTAATATTGGTTCAGTCATAACAGTTTGTGCCTAAACCAGGACAAGATTCAGGCGATTACTTTTAGCTTGTGCAACAATGGTGAAAATGTGGAGGGAGTGAAGTTGCTTGGCTTTAATCTTGATTTGAAGCTTGTCTGAGATAAGCATGTTTATGCCTTGTGTAGTAAGTTAAGTAGGATAATTTGTTTGCTTCGCACGCTTAAAGCAGAAATGCTCTTTGAGTTTGTTAAGTTAGCTTACTTTACCTTGTTCCACTCCCACATTGTATATGGTACCAGGCTTTGGGGACACTCTGTCAGTGTAATTAGAGTTCTTCGGTTACAGAAAAAAACCCTTAGGGTACTAAGTGGGGCACGGTTGCGTGAGTTGGTATATATATATATATATATATATATATATATATATCAATGTCTTTCAGCAATTAAGCATAAAGAACATGACTACATCACTAATGAAGGTGTACACAGGTATGAAACCAGGAAATACCGTGATGTCCATGTAAGTAGAGCTAGGTTACACAAGGTTTCAAATTGCTTCCCTATTATAGGCACTAAAATGTTCAACTCCATACCCATAACAGTTAGACAGCTCCTGGTACGAAAATTTGGTCCTGTCCTAAAATCTTGGTTGCCAGACACCCCTTTCTACAGCCTAACTGAATATTTTGAATCCGACCATTCCCTTCTGCTTGGCTATTTAAATTAATTTGTTTTTAATTTCTGCACGTGTTTCGTGTTATTTATATTACATGGCCCAATACTCTATCAATTGATATATGGATTTGAATTAATGAGTCCTGATTGAAATAATTGTTCTTAGTCGTATCATGACTGTTTTGTATTCTTAGATGTAGTCTTTCACAAAATGTATGCCTAGCTTTAGTTTTAATATTCATATTTATGCCTAGTTATATTTATATTTGTATTAGTGCAGGGCCTGTTGTATATTAATTAATTAATTAGTGCAGGGACATGAATTAATGCACACTGTTTGTAACACTTAGTGAAATGTATATTTTCTCACATGTCATTTTTTAAATGTTGGTTAGTGTTTAATTTTAATACCTGCGTGAATGCTTAGTTATTTATATTTTTAGTATATGACCTGATACACATTTGTTGGTGCACGGACTCTAATTATTGCACGCAGCTACATTTTGTAGTTGAATGTTGTTTTCACTAGACGTAGCCTATTATAGTTTGTAGGTCGGCTGAATAAATAATTTGAATTTCATGATTGTTTGGCAAAAAACAGTACTGTAACGATGACCCAGCCTCCATACATTTCAGACATGGCTCGGTGTGACTCTTATTATTTCCTAAAATAAAGAGAACCTTAAGGTTTGTTGTTTTAGAGAAGTGTTTCGAAGATTGGAAGAAGCGCTGGCATAAAATCTAACGGAGAGTATTTTGAATCTGACAACATTAATGTAGATGAATAAATAAATTTGTTCTTCGAAAAATGAAAATTGCTTTTGAGTAAACATAACTCGTAAATAAAAAAAGACGGACCAGCAGGACAAAAATGTTTTCTGTCTTTTTTGTAAAATATGTATTTCTTCCACATATCCATACTTCTATGAAAGTAAAAAGAATTCGATCGAAGTCAAAATTATTACGCTAATCTAAGAGACAAAAGTATATTTTCACTTTGAATACACCCCAGTTTTTGACGAAATTGACTGAGAAATATCCTATGAGAAAGGAATTGATCGTCAACCATACTAATTTAGAAGGTTGTAATGGAACAGAACCAGAAAGATTAAAAATGTAATAACTACGTTATTATAATTAGTAATAAAAAACAATATGCTAATTTTGTAAAAAGGAAATTAAACAGTCACTGTGTACAGAGTAACCTAATTCAAATAAAGAACTAATTGTTTGAGAATTTGATTTATTTTTCAAGGAACAAACTCTAGAATAATCCAGAATATAGAAATAGTCTTTGGTATCTCACACAACCATTTTCATTTTGTCATGTTTAACTCATACTGCATGAGTAATTCAATAAATTTAAAATACAAGTGGTTTTACTGTATCAAATTAAAAAGTAAATAATCCAAAATGAAGACAGGCTAATATATTTTTGTTTGTTTGTTTTGATTAGACATCTACATCTATGTAAGCTAGAACGAATTAAAATATTTTGGCGTGTGTCACGTAGCAGGAAAAGCAGTGGTAGGAGCAAGATCGAAGAGAAAGGGAATGACAATTATTGAGCTGTTGTGGATACACAGTTTGATTACAAAATAGTACACGTTCTCAGTGCACTAGAAGTTGAAGGCTAATCATCTAGCCTTGTACTGAAGGTTACTCAGCACTTGGATCTCTATGTTTTAAAATTAATTTAGGCTTACTTTTTATTATCTTAAGAGTTAATTAATTGATTCATTTTTACGATTTCAGTTGTCCAAATAGATAAAAGCGAGATATAATTGTTAACCGGCCCGTCCGCTGTACGTAGTCGCGTAAATAAGGGGCCCAGATCCCAACCCAATCCCTTGAGAAATTATTGTAAAAATTCTTTTCATGTAGTTTGTTTTAAAATGATGTGAATAAACAATCCACTGTTGGTTGTGTATTTCATATACCTTCGTTTTCTACTATGATTTGTTATTAATTAATTTATTTGTTGCAAGGTTGAAGGTGAACTAAGACTGTCCAGGTATGGTGGAGGACTTTTAAAAACTGTTTACAAGTGAGATCTGTGCGTTTGAACGCCCAAACCACAAGACTGCCGAGGCAACAACACCCTGGTCACGCCAAATTATCAACACCTGCTCATTTAAATCTTTATTGAAAATTGAACTATTTAATAGTGGTTTTCATGATTACAAGCCAAAGATAATAGCTTATGAGCTCCATAACATGAATAATGCCGATTATTTCAAACTAATCGGTCAAGAATATAAGTTAAGATGATAACTTAATAATTATTTTCATACATTCTATAACTTAATACTCAAAACAGTACACTTCAAAGTATTTTGTATAGACATTTGGTTTTAATTGGATCATAAGTTTCCGAGTTGTAAATTTTTAAAGTTGCAGTTTCGTTGTAAAGCGCCAAAACCAGTACATTTTTGTTCTCACTGACATAAAAACTGGCCATTGCAAATAATTTACTTTACACGTATAATTGCAGAAATAAATAAGTTACATTTTTTGTGACACTAAAAAGCGTTTCAAACGAGTTTTTAACACCATAGGCGTCGGAGCGTCTTTGACTGAAAATGGTAATTTTTTGACGAAATGAACACCTGCCTGTGAAGGCAAGCGTTCATAAACCACCGTTCCGTGTATACCAGTTCGGTAGTTATCTCTGCCTCTTGTCTCATACACATGTATATCTCGGCCATTCGTAATGGCACATTTAGACATATAAAACAGAGTTGTTTCCAAGATGTAGTGACTGGGCAGCGTCAACAGTTGTAAATTTTTGAAGCCTTCCTTGCACGACTCTCTAAATTTCAACTGAGAGATAATGCGGATCACTTGTTTTTGCACCTTGAACACTCTCATAAATCGATTGTTTGCACAAGCTCACCACAACACCAACCCGTGGGTGAGATGGAAGTAAAGTCAAGCTATCATCAGAACCTGACTAGGGCAGTATTTGGCTAGATACCTCAAAAGATAAAGGCTTGAGGCCAATTTGGAATCTAGGTATATTCCCAGGAATTTCGAGCAGTAGACTTCTTCCAGCATTGTGTCAGCCAACGTAACAGCTAGCTCGTCATGCCTGTCTATTGGTTTGAAAGCACAACTTAGAAAATTGGATTTTGCAGAAGTTTTCTTAAGATTGAGGCTGTTGAAATTTTGGACGCAGTTGTTGATCTCAACAAAACTCTGCTGTTCCAGAATCAATTTTGATTTGCTAGTGAAACAGAGAGTTGCGTCATCAGCATACTGCACAAGTTGCCCGTGCAGAAGTGATGGACCTACGTCATTCACACAGATAAGGAGGAAAATTGGACTTAAGATTGAGCCCTGAGGGACACCATAGCTCAGGTGAATTGGTTCAGATAATTTTTTTTTAATCTGGACAGTTTGAATTCTGTGTCTTAAAAAAGACCTGAGCCACTGGAGAAGCACGTGTCAGATGCCATGAGATTATAGTTTGTCAAGCATTGTGATATGGTCAAGCAGTCAAGCAGTCGAATGCTTTCGATAAGTCTAGGAACAAACTCAATGTGGGTTCTCGAAGTTCTAGCCCCTCTACAGCAATATCGACTAGACTTACAACTGCGTCTATTGTCGACTTACACTTCCTGAAGCCAAACTGGTCTTCAGATTGTGCTGGTTGTGCTTATTCAAAATTCGAAGCATTGTTACCAAGAAAAGTTTTTCAAATATTTTGCTCAAAACTGGCAAAATTGAGACATACCGGTAATTATGTGGGGATTTGGGATCATCTTTCTTGAAAATCGGACTTGTTTTCGTGGTTTTTAGGAGTGGGGAAAAACTTCTTGTTAAAAAGAAAAACAAGCTTTTCAAACTCTTCCTCAACGACAGGTGCCAGAGCCAGGGAGACTACTGGACACTGTCTCCGTCATGGGATTCCTTGTGGGGGTGATGGGCAAGGGCCTTGCTAACAAGCAACAGATTCTATGAATCCGTTAAGCCTATTTGCAACCTCAACCGCGTCCTACATAAGTCTGTCACTATTTTGTTAATTTGATTTGTTTGTTGCGTGATTTGTTTTTATTGGTGATAATGTCTCAAGTACTTTTTTGAAGATATGATTGATTTAGAAACATCATATGCCTTTGCCGCTTGGATCACTTTTCTGTAAATCAGTTTGTAATTTCAAAATAACCGGTTGAATTCTTCATTGTGGGACGTTTTCTGAATTTCTGAGAAAAACTTTTAATCGGCGCTTTGGATTATAGCCAATCTGTCCAGCTTGAAAAAATATAGTGACTACATTTGTAGCAGCCAAATACTCTGCTAAACTATAGACGATCTACATGTAGTTGTTAAGGGAAAAGCTTTGCACAGGTTGTCTACGAATACTAGTAGATTTCAGTGAGAACTGATATTGTCTTTCAATCCTTTGTTGATGGGGCTTACCCAAAAATATAAATTTGTTAGAGTTACATATACCCTGAAACCTTATAGCTTACGGAACAAATATATATGCGAATGTGTGTGTGTGTGTGTGTGTGTGTGTGTGTGTGTATATATATATATATATATATATATATATATATATATATATATATATATATATATATATATATATATATATATGTGTGTGTGTGAGTGTTTACTGTTAAATATAATCTGCATGTATAACAGTATTGCTGATTTGGTACATTTTACATATGAATTAACAAACCTATATAATATATACAACGTATTTTATATATATATATATATATATATATATATATATATATATATATATATATATATATATATATTAATATACATAAAACAATGTAAATAATTATTGACTTTTTCCAGAAACCTTTTATTGCCCCTCTGAAGGGATACAGCAGATAAACAACCTCCCTATTTTAAACGTTGAATAACTGTTTTGTTTAATTTAAAACGGACATGAAATAGTTTATTTTTACTGTAATAATTGTTTAATATAATAACTTAAATTTTTGTACTAATATTACAATGAGTGTCACTGTCTTAAAATAAATTTATGATATTTCTGCTGTGGGTTGAAGTGAAGAAACAGCAGGGCATAGTTCGTAGAATGGAACAGCATGATCACTCCAACCAATGGATAAATTCCACAATTCCTATTGGTCACTCGTGGGAGAAAGCGCATGTTTGATTGGTCTGGAATTGACCATGGTAGCAGTAATGAATGTTAATGTCAGACGACTTTATGCTTGGAACGCATTTAATATTAACATGTCATCTGATAGTTGCACGTATTTGTTCTACGTAAACATTAGAAAATAATAAATACTTCTTTTAATCATGTATGCAAAAGGGAAAACGACAACGGTTCCTTCAGATGCTCAAGCTCGAGAAAAGTAAGCCAACCCTTGGGTTTTTAACTTTCTACCAGCCTGTTCTGATCTTTATAGGTTATGTTTAAGTGTTATATGACAGGTTAGTTTTAACAAGTTACAGTTTACAACCAAAGTTGTGTAGTGTTATGTCATTTATATTTATAAATACATTATCTCAACCAAATGTTTTATTCTAGCCAGATCATAGTGTATGTGTGAATTTTCTGTATTAGTTACTTGATCAGAGGCAATTTCATTGTCATATACCCTCTTCAGAAAATTAAAATTTCCCTGTGTTGGTCCACATTAATAAATAGAGATTTAAACCAGAAGGTGGAATGAATTTATATTTAGCTATATAATTATTTTGTTTTTGGTTCTATAATTTTACACTAATGGCTATAATTGACCAGATTTCAGAATTTAAACCATAACTTAATCTGATGCGGAAGAAATCCAACTTGTATTAATTGATAAGATTTAGTAATATCCTTTTGATACAAGTGTAGACAATATAAATTGACATTTATTGCCTACTTGATTACCAAGTTTTAAATACAAGATTTTTTATGATAAAGATCTTGTCTCATGTCCATTGGTACAAGGTACTCCTATATTCATTTTAAGTTAAGCGTAATTTCATCTAAGTATATGCTGTTTATTTATTAGGCCTAACAACCCTTTTTATCCCAGACATTTTCTTAAATTTGTTCCAAAAATCACAGGTATTTTTACTAATTACATACCCAAAAATCCCAGGTTCTTTTGGTCAATTTTGTCACATTTTACTAGGAAACCCTTACAAAATTTATTTGAACCAAATTTATTAGTTTGAGTGTTATAAGCTTCTAAATAGATTATCTAAACTATAAAATTAAATATAAAAAGACATGCAAATATTTACACTAACTTTTTTATAATATGCACTTACCAAAAAATATTTTGAGAATTTTTGTACTTTGTTGTGTTGTGGATGGCCATAAAAAAATATTTGACCAAAATTGATAACACTTGATAAAAGACATTTAACAATCTTATAAATATTCTATACTTTACACTATGTGAAGAAATTAAAATTTCTGGCTTTAAAAACACTAGTACTGGGTTTTTCATCAATAACAACAATATGACAGTCATGTTCCACTTTCACATAGCATATAATTCTAGCCAAATATATTGAATGTCAATAGGCAAACAATTAACTATTTGATATTTTTAACTTAAAAACTCCCAATCCTAACAAAATAAAAACTAAAAATTACTCTACGAGTAAATAAAAAACTTATTATTATTAAAAATAATCTGTGAAAAGGATAACATTGAGTGTGCAGGTCTTTTTTGCAGTTAACACACATAAAAGTAGACTTTCTTTTCCCTCTACTTCTTTCTACTCTCTGCACTGCAAACAGCAGTTTATTTCTATATTGTCTGATATTTTTTCAAAAAATGTTTTGGTCCCACCATTGTTTGCATTACTGGCTTGATTTTGAGGAGTACATAGGCCTACTCTCACATGTGCCCATTCAACTCTTAATTCATCAACCAAATTTGATATATATTGAAGTCTACTTACAGGATTATCTGTGTTGTTTTTGTACAATTTATATGAATTTAATATCATTCTAGAAACTATATAGAATGTAAGTTTCTTCTAAACTTTGATGGTTTTCCTTTCATTAAAATAATTATATAGCCTCTGATAATTTCCATTAATCCCTCCCATAAAGTCATTGCACTCAATTATCATTTTTGGTTTTCTTGTTATACTTATGTTGTCACCCCTCTTCTTTGACCTCACTTCACATTCCGCCTTTGCATTGGTAGACAGCAAGAGGACAGGTTTTTTTACTTTGTCTCTGTCTATAACCTAGCATTAGCATATTATTTTGTCTGTAGTATTTTTTTCTCTTACCTCATAGGACGTTTTTAGTCCATCAGGAATATCTTTTCCATTATGTTTGATAGCCCCAGTAATAAAAGTGCACTTAGCATGCAATTCTTTAGCAAGTTTGATGGATGTAAATAAAAGATCGACCCAAATACGATATCCCTTATTGAAGTAGATTCCTAGTTCTAAGAGCTTCATCACAACTGTGTAGCCTAGGAATTTTCACGTATCTGTTGCCTGTCAGAGTCTTTAGCTTATTTATAAACTAAAAAACTTGTGTAATAAGTGGCAATGTGTCAGCGCATCGCAAAATCATCCATAGTTTCTAATCCATAAAATCTCCAAATCTGTGGCGCTTACTCTGAATGTACTGCATCATAGGGTTCTGTGATTTTGTGGGAACAATACTCTCGTCAATAGACAATATTTAATAGGTATAAAATGGTGTCTTGAAACTGTATTCATGTAGTATATCAGGGGTTGAACTCTTGAACATGGGTCATAATTAGACTCTCTAGGTTTGGGAAAATTTGAAGTGTAAATCAAGTGAAAATAACTTAAGGTATCCTGAAACCTATTTATTGTGAATTGTTTACCAAACCATGGTGTGCTTTGATTAGGATTTGTCCACAGTAGCTAGGAATAGTTGGTTTCGTGTGACACCCATGTTGATTAGAACAGTAATAAAGTCCTGAATTTCATCAACTGTAACGTTTACCCAGGGTTTTGAATTTGGACTGTTTGGGTTGTGTTGGATTTTGGCAGATAAGATTTTGAGCATATAGGTTTAGTGTACCTGTTAGTGCTAGCCATCTTTTATTTCTAAGTTTACCAAAAAGGGGAAGCCTATTTTTGCAGTTTTGCTAAGGTTTAGTAACTTTGCGTTGTTTTTTATTTGATAAGTTGTGAAAAAAACTTCTGTTTCCAATAAAGTGGGGAACAAAATTTACTAAAATGAAACCATACAAAATTAAAAAGTACCATTTAAACATTGTTTAACAAAGGGTTTGAAGTTAAAAAACATGTATGTGTGTGATGAATAAGCTTGTCAAAGTCTTCCATGTTGTTAAAGAGAGCATTTAATTGACTTTAACCCTAGATCTGGAATGCAGTTTAGCCTTATCTGGCATGTAGCTTTTTAACCCCTTGTGCAGAGTTGCTAAAAGATTTACTGGAAAATCAGTTACAGTAAAACATAAAGTGTTATATATCATTATATTCAGAATAAAATAAATTATACTATATAAAAAGAAAGAATAGTAGGCTATACCTTTACATTTATGGATATGGTGCTCTGAAGTAGAATTTCTATTTTTCCAAAACAGTTTTCTGCAGACCATAACAATTACTGAAGACCTTCAATTTGAAAATGCAAAATATAAAAATATCCTGGTTGTCGTGCTGATTAAGAAAATGTCTGCTTATAATATAGAACAAAAATTCTGTACAGAGAGAATCTAGCTGACTACAGCTGCCAAGATTGCATAACGCATAAGACATCTTTAGAGGCCTGTAAAATATAAAGAAACTTATGTATAAAAGTAAGTACATTAAAAGAAAGCACAGAATCTGCTGATTACAATAATGTATTACAATTTGAATGAAAACTGTTTGAAAGATGACATAATTAGCTGATGATATTTAATGCATAGCAAATTTTGACTCTGCCACTTCACAGCAGGAAAAAATGCATCATAAATTCTGACATTGCTAGTTACTTTGCTAGTTAACTAGATATACTTTTTTTTAAATTTTATCTACAGTAATGTTTTGAAACATGACCCTTTATAATGGAGCTTCAAGTTTAGTCAGAAGCACATCAAGTAAGCCTACCTTATAAATGTTGCTAAAGCCGGGATCAATAAACATGCTAAGACAGCTGATGCCTTTCAACTGACAATTGTTCTTTGTTGCTCCCGGCTTTTGCAAGCAGACCTTTAAAGTGGTTGTGCTTGCGTTGTTTGACAAATTGTGTTGAAAAAGTAGGCTACTGTTGGAAATGTAAAAAAGTTGATACATTGTAAATTTTGTATAAAAATGCAATTATTTCTATTTGACTTTAAAAAATGTTAACAGATGCAATTTTCATAATATTAAAGTAAATTATACCATTTTTTAAGTTTCCTTCTTTTTTATTACAATCTGTGTGCAAAGAATCGTATCTGTAGCTTTACTAGTTCTAGAGATTTCAGAATATTTATTTGTACATATACATTACATTTATGCTGTAGAACAGCAGTAACAGGTACATACATACACATTAAATTAGTCTGCAACTAAAATGATTTTACTAAGTTACTATGCTAAATTATTGTCAATATCTAAAACATAACAAGTAGAATAAAATAAAGTTGATGTTATTCTAAATGTGTTATTTAATAACTCATTTGTACTATAAAGGACTTTTTTCAATAATAGTTGATTAGTTTTTTCTCAAAGTGATTCCTTTTTTTTTGTAATTTATTGTAAAATTTAATACCTATGTAAAGTGGATTATTTATAAAGATGGATAGCCTATGATGAGGATATTGAAATGTCTATTTCTTTCTAGAACTGTGATTATGTGAAAATGAAAAAATGTTAGGAAATCTGTTCTATTATTGAAATGTATAAGTATTTCATAAATCATTAAATATAGTAGGGGGGCCATTCCACGCCAAATCATCCAGCCAAAAGTAGAATTGACACCCAAGGTTCTCTGATTTCAATAAAAGTTTACATAGATAATATATACATATAAATAAGAAGAAATCCAAAATTGTAGCTTATTCTAACAAAGGGTTTCAGAGATACGGCCATTTGAAGTTTTATGCTAATTCAGTTTCCAAGGCCCATTTTGCCGCCAAGTGAGCGTATACACGTATTCTCGTCTTTCCATGTAGAATGGACAATTATGAAGCTAGAGGCTTCAAATTTTACTCATATGTTCAAAACTTAATGCAGAATCATATAATACTATTAAAATGGGATTTATTATCTTCTATCACCATAAAAAATAATTCATAAACACAAATAATTTGATTTTTCTGAAATCGGAAACATTAAGTTACAAAAAGTGTTGTAGCAAAAATATCTCTCCACCTACCCTTATAAAAGTATATATCACTGGAAAGAGGATAGAATCATCTTTCAAATGGTATAATAATATGAGTGGGGTTTTGAGTATTAACATTTTTATCATATATCAAAGTCAAAAATTAAATTTTAAGACACTAAAATGTGATTGTATACAAAAATATTTATGTGATGAAGAAAAATTAAATTCTAAGGTGTAAAAATGTATTATATTTGTTTGAAAATATCTGAAAATATATGAAGGTGAAATAAAATATTGTGTTCTAAGTTTTTAAGTGTGTATAAATAAAAAAGAAAATTAAGTTTCTTTAAAAAATTTAGTAAGTCAATGAATTAAAGTATTATTTTACACAAATAATTATTGGCCTAACTAAATTGGCCTACAATACTTTTACCTACAACATGGCTAATAATAACTTTTACAAGCATTAAAATAATATTTTATACAACATTTAAAACTTTAACATTCTGAATAAAAAAAAAAAAACAACACTTTATTAACTATTAAAGGTCAAACATCAATATTACATTATATGCTAATTACTAATATTTTATAAACACAAACCACAATGGGTGACATCTAGACCAGTTCAAACCAGTGTTTGAAATTACTCTTGTGGAGACATGAAACATTCATTCAAGTCTCAACATGAAAGAAACTTACTCTTGTGAGACATGAAACACACAAGTCTCAACATGACTCAGTAAGTCACACTGCAAGCTATTGTCAGTATGTGAGGATCTGTGGTTCAGTTAACATTGGTGCTGTGTACTACATATTTTTGTGAATTGTCTATTTTAAATGAATGAATTAATTTATTTATTATAAATATGTAATTAATTGTAAAGTGTGTTTATTTTTATCATGGAAGAAATTGCTGGACCAAGTCAAGTGAGACCAAATTTAATTTGTACAGTAGGTAAACTTTCAGACTCTTCTTGTGAAAACTTTACTCTGACAAAAGATAAAAGTGTACATTATAATTTTTCAAAAGCTTTCAAGTGAAGAAGTAGAAACATTGAGTTGGCGGACAAATAATCAGTATTGTGAAAATGACACAATTTGTTCTCATCATTTTTGTTATTTTTTGAAATATTTTGAAAAAAGCCAAAAAAACATGTTGTGACCCTTTTCAACAACATGCTGTACCTTTGACAAAGAAAAAGATTTAAGAGTAATTACCTTAGAAAAGGCGAAAGATGTTAGAGAACATAAAGACATAATTTTTAGTCCCCAGGAAAGCTTTTGTGCAGTAATTGTAGAAAGTTATTGAATGTAGAAAACAAAGGTTTAAATAATGATGAAACTGCATTTCATGAGAGTGATGAAGATATTGGCAAAGATCTTACGACTGCCAAAAGAGTAGTGGAAAAAGAAGTTCTAAATGAGTCTCTGTTAGGTTTAGATGTGACACCTCTGAAACTCCAGTCCTTATCTACTCATTCAAAAAAAATATATGCCAGGAAAAAGTTAAAGCAGGCAAAATTACAAGTCAAGAAGAAACTATCTTTTGTCCTACAAGTAAATGATGATTCTTTAAATGAGTCTTCGAGTGATGGCGAAGAAAAATTTCATGATGAGGAAAAGAAAAAAATCTGAAGATCTTGATTATTTAATGGATGCTATTAAGCAAAATGCTGAGGACCAATATAACCAGAAGGGAAAAAATACAATTACTAACAATTGCTCCTAAGTCATGGTCCCGCAGAAAAGTAGCTGAAAAAACTGAATGTTTCAGAATACTTAGTACGAAAAGCTAGGGCTGTTTGTAATGAAAAGGGCATTTTGGCGATGCCAGAACCAAAAGAAGGTAGAAAACTACCTGAAGAGACAATTGAAGCAGTAAAAACAGTTTCTATGAAGATGATGAATTTTCTTATATGTTTCCAGGAGCGAAAGACAGAGTTAGTGTACAAAAAAAATTACCTACATGCAAAAAAGACTACTTTATGTAATTTAGAAGAACTGTTTATTGCATTCAAAGAAAAACATCCAAATTTAAAAATAGGATTTTCAAAATTTTGCTCTCTGAGGCCAAAATGGTGTGTACTGGCTGGTTCTCCAGGCACGCATTGCGTTTGTGTATGCCTATACCATCAAAATGTCGAGCTTTTGGCTAATGCCATAAATCAGCATGATAAAGAAGCATACATATTATGATGGAAAAATTAGTCTGCAACAGACAGTCCAGAAATTGTATGCTGAAACGTTGTGATGAATGTCCAAAAACAAACGAGCCATTAAGACAATACTTGGAGGATATTTTTAGAAGATTTTGATGATGAGGAAGAAATCAAATTCTCACAGTGGATAAGTGATGGTCACATGAAGCTGCAGACAATGCTTCTTCCACGCCAAGAGTTTATTGGCTTTGTAATTGATAAAATTGAAATCACTCATTCCACATTCTTTCATAACTAAAATCACAAAACACCTATATGAGGGAAAGGAAGGAGAATTTACAATATGGTTGTAGCCTTAGTCCTAATGGACTTCGCTGAAAATTACAATTTTGTCCTACAAAATGAAGTGCAATCCTATCATTGGAGTCATTTAAGTTGTTCAATTCATCCTGTTGTTGTTTACTCAAGAAGCGAGGGTGAAATAACAAAAGAATCCTCTTTGTGTTTTTATTTCCGATGATTTTGAAACATGATGTACCATTCGTCTATTCCGTTCAAGAAAAAACCGTTTGAGTACATTAAGTCCAACTTTCCTAACGTAACCAAAATTGAATACCTAACAGATGGTTGCAGTGCCCAATATAAAAATTACAAGTCAATGGTAAATTTGTGTTACCATAAAGAAGACTTTGGGCTAGAAGCAAGTTGGTCATTTCCATGCAACAAGTCACGGAAAAACTGTTTGTGATGGGATCGGAGGAACAGTTAAAGAGGACTGTAACAAAGAAAAACTTACAAAGTGCCAGAGATTCAGACCAAATCATAAATGCTGAAGAAATGTACTCATTTTGTGCAAATCAGTTCTCGAAAATTAGTTTTTTCTTTTTGAAAGAGAACGATATTGAAAACAAAAGAAAGTCTCTTGAAACCCGTTTTGAATGTTGTGAAAACTATTAAGGGAACAAGAAGTTTTCACTTCTTTCAGCCAGCAACTAGTGAAGTAATTACAGCGAAGCGACTAAGCTCAGACACTGATGTCTGTTTAAAACAAAACATATTCAAGAACACTTTGCCAACTCTAGAGCCTAATATTCATTCTTTTGTAGCATGTGTCTATGAAAATAATTGGTGGATAGGAATGATCCAGTGTTTCAATGAAGTTTGAAGGAGATTATGATGTAAAATTTATGCACCCTCATGGACCTAGTGAAACTTTTTTTTGGCCCCAAAAAGAAGATCAGTGCCCTGTTCCAGCAGCTCATCTGTTATGCATTGTTAATCCACCTGAAACAAACCTCTCTTGGACGTTCGTACAAAATTGATTCTGTATCTCGGAAAGAAATAGACAAAGCGTGGAATATTTTCAGTTTGTAATTAGAGTGCAATGTGTGTGTGTGAGAAAGAAATAATGTAGTTTTTGATGGACCAACATAATCAATTCAGTATAAATGATTTTTATTTTTTTTAACATGAAAATGTACATACCTGTTGAAATATTATCAAGTAAGTACTGAATATAAGTTGTGTACTCATTATAAGTGACTTAATTGTTTTAAAACTTAACTGTGACTTATTCTGCAACAACATTTGATTTAACATATTTAATTTTTATGTAAAATGGCCTCTTTGAAAACAATTTTTCATAGGTATTTTTAATATTTGGCTATATTTTGTGTTTTAATACAGTAAAATTTTATTTTTTACTTTGACGTGTAATAAAAATGGTAATACACAAAACCCCACTCATATTATTATACCATTTGAAAGATAATTTATCCTCTTTCCAGTGATATATACTTTTATAGGGGTAGGTGGAGAGAGATTTTTGCTACAAAACTTTTTTGTAACTTGATGTTCCGATTTCAGAAAAATCAAATTATTTGTTGTTTCGGAATTATTTTTTATGGTGATAGTAGATAACAAATCTCATTTTTAATAGTATATTATGATTCTGCATTAAGTTTTGAACATATGAGTAAAAATTTGAAGCCTGTAGCTTAAAAAATTGTCCATTCCACATAGAAATACGAGAATACGTGTACGCTCACTTGGCGTCAAATGGGTCTCGGGAACTGAATTAGCTAATAAATTTAAAAAATTCATTATGTCCTGGAACCATTTGTCAGAACCAACTGAAATTTTGGATTTTATCCTATCTAAATGCCTTACATTTATGTGTACAAAATTTCATTAAAATCTGTGACGGGTGGGTGTCGACCCCTGGATGACTTGGTGTGGAATGGCCCAGGGTTAGAAAATTTAAATTTTGAAAAACAAGGTTTGCAAGTGGTTTGGAAAAAGATTTTATTACTCTTATACATTTCTTTTGTAATTTAAAAACCTGATTCCACCATACAGCATTTTCCCATATAATTAGTCTGTACTGCAGAATTGACTAAACATACGCAGTCAGTGTACTGATGTGCAAACCTCCGCAGTCAGTGTACTGATCTGCAAACCTCCGTTGAAGTACACTGTGATAAAAGTGACAGGGAAAAACAGGATGAGGATAGCCTTTTACAAACATAATCACAAACACCCAACTCAAGGTTAAAGAACACCCCAACAGCATTTTGTGACACATCTAAGTTAGTAACTATCTGATCTGTAAAGTTTCATTGGGCCAATTTTGTATTATGTTTCATTCTAAAACCATATTTAAATTTGTACAAAATGTGGTTTCCTCCAAATAATCTATAAGTTTATCTGATACAATCTTTTCAATTATTTAGAAACTCTTGGTATTAAAGATATATGATGGTAATTGTTAATACCATGAGTACATCCCTTATTGATGCCATGCCATGAATATATGCCATGCCATGAGTATATATGTCATTCTTATACCCTTCTTGAAAATTGGTATAATTTCTGAAATTTCGTGGAAAAATTACAGTTGATAAAGACAAATTTATTATCTTAGCAAGATTTGGAGTAATGATATTAATGGATGGTTTAACAACCTATCGAAATCCGTCCTAGCCAGTTGAGTTTGTATTCTTAAGTTGAAATACATCTTTAATAATATCCTTAGTTGTAATAAGAGGCATTATAAATTTGCAATTCAGTTTGTTTCCCTACAATACAGTTAAACCTCCTGTTGTGAGATTCTTTATATTCCATTTACTAGCAATGTTAGCAAAATGGACGTTGAACTGCTCAAGTATTTGTTTGCAACCTGTAAACCTTTATGTTATTAATAACTTATTGAGTACATGCTTTCTTATTAGTTTTGATACCTAGTTCCTTATTTACAACATGCCAGGCCACTTTGCTTTTGTTTTTGGAATTTGTTATATATGAATCATTTGTAAACCCCTCAGATCTATTTACAATTTTTCTAATTTTTTAAAATAGTTTACTACATTAAAAAAACTTTAGGTCTTTATTTATGTTTGACTGCACATGCAGTAGAAGGCTTGATATTCTCATACGTCGAGTTATCCAGTTTTTTTGTCTATTTAGTTTTAAGATTTAATATTAAGTAGAAGAAAAGATGAATTGAAACAATACTTGAACTTTCTTAAGAAAGAAAAATACAAGTCATTACTATTTAGAAAGTATGAATTAATGGAACCTTCTTGAAATCTGAATGTTGGAAAAATTTGTATATTGATTCTGTAGTAAACTTTCATTATTTTACCTTTTTCATATGTTTTATTGTACTATGAGAAGGCAGTGCTAAAAATAGAGCACTATGATTAGAAAGATTAAGATCCATTTTACATGTAAATTTTCTCCATATAACTTATTTTTACCTATATTATCAATCCATATTTTACACTTTTCAGTTATTCTTGTTGGTTCTTTAAAATTTAGATTCAAACCATACATTTCAAGTAAGTGACTGAACTCTCCGACACCTTAGTCTGTGGTATTAAAACTTTTTTGTTACAACAGTCATTCTTTATTAATGTAAGTAATTTTTCTAATTGTATTAAGAATTTTTAGAGGCCATGTATACATGACATATTTGTACATTCCTTGGGAATTACAATTGCGTCAAAACAGTGGTATTATTTAAGTACCAATGTCAAGATTTCATTAATACTTCTGATTTAAGAATTCATCAGAAGTATAAAAAGGATGGTGCAGCATTTATCTTCTTAGCTCTCTTTTAATGGTATCACAACTGTTCTGAGATTTGATGCATTCAAGCAGGGTATTTAAAAGCTTAGATTCCATATATGATGGCTTTTCTGAATACAGTGCTGTTCTGTGTGCTGGTAAAGTAAATCTGCAGCTCGGCGGGTGTTGTGAGTGCAAGGTCTGAACCTCTTGTCAAGCTTTTGTTGTATGCATACAGTGTCACGTGAAGTATGTATAGACACCACAGTAATGATACAGAGCTCAATAAAGGTGTTTCTACGGGTTTCTCTGGGTTGTAGACCTGCTAAAATGGAGATGCACATTTTTGCATAATGAGGGTTCTCTGTAGATTTCCTTTATTGGAGTTGCCCCACATGCTGGAAGACAGTAACGGAGGTGAGATTAAAAAACTGCATAGTAAGCAGTTGTTGCAGTGTTTTTAATCACTATAGGCTTAATCCTTTTTACAACATAAAGTCCTGTGGTCAGCTTTTTGCAGAGGTTGTCAACGTGTGTGTGGTCCATTTGAGATTGTTAATTGTTATACCCAAGTATTTGGCTACATCCAATGCTTCAATATTTGGCAGCACTTCCTCTGTGTCACATGACTAGCTGCTGGCGTTTACTCACATTTACCACTATGTCGTTGTTGTGGCAGTACTGAACAGCCATCTTCATTGCTATTTCAGCTGATACTTCTAGCTGTCACTGAGGAGGAGTGATGCATCTTTCACATCAATTACAGTTGTTGAGTATTCCTCCAAATACCTGGAGAGGTTATTAGTAAATAAAATGAAAATGACAGGTCCTAAGATGGATCCCTGTGGTACCCCTTTCAAGACTGAAAGTGGTTTAGACCTCTATTCGAGTACAATCCTTCTCTGTGTATGTTAGTTGAATTAGCTGTTGCCTGTTTGACAGATAACTCTCAAATCATCTAGCAGACATGTTAAAAATACCAACCGCTTCTAATTTATTCATCAGCTGTGCATAGTCAAGACAGTCAAAATGCCTTACTAAAAATCTAGTAGTAAGATTCTTAGTTGGGTTGCAGTCCTCCAGCTAGTTGATTAGAAAAACTCTACCAGGTCTATCATAGCAGTGGTTGTAGAACATCCTTTTAACTATCTCATTGTTTTAAAAATCTTCTCAATGAGATGATTTCACTGTTTTCACAATGAAATGATCTTGCTCTCATCACAATGACATATTTTTAACTACTCCAAAATGAGATGATCCTAATGACTTCATGATGAGATATTGTCTCTACAATAGGATGATATTACTGATATCATAATGTGACAATCTTGTAAACCTCGACATTGGCTCAAAATTTACAAAACTGTAATAGTCTCTTGATTATCCATATAACAAATTTAATGTAAGCCATCACTTCAAATGTTGGCTTAGGTTATTATTCTGGTATGATGTGTGTATATTAAAGGTGAGAACCTGTATTATTTCTTAGTTGTGGCAGTATTAATTAAATACTAAGTATATAAATTATGTTTCAGGTTGGCGTTATATGTTTATGAATATTTACTTCACGTAGGTGCTCAGAAGGCTGCGCAAACATTTTTGTCAGAGGTACGTGTTTAGTAGAATGAATTGTAATAGTCACATATGTATCTCTCCCAGTCTTTAAAGTGTTTAAATTCTATCAATCAAACATTATTTATTAAAAAATTAACAATGTGTAATAATAAAAACAAAATTACAAGTGAAAATAACCAGGATTATAGAACTCATGTATACGTGAGAGCTTATAGAATTCTTCTATAGTGTATGAGGAATATTTTTTAAGTAAGTACTTCTAAGTAAGTGGAGTGATTAAAAACATTATTTAATTCTTCCTGTCTTCAGAAAAGGTAACCTAAAGAGCCAAAACAACATTTTGTGTGAAGATTGAAATAATTATTTAAGTTCTGGGTAGATTGTAATAATCATTTAGTGATGACATTTTTCATGTAACTTTCATGTTGAAGTAAAGTGGTGATAAATTACAACTGATTTTGTTATATTCCAGATAAGATGGGAGAAGAATATAACGCTAGGAGAACCGCCCGGGTTTCTGCATTCATGGTGGTGGTAAGCTGTTTGATTAATTACAATATTTCTTTTTGTTTCCATTTGAATTTCAATACACGTGTCTCCTTGGATTTATGAGCAGGATACACAATTTTAACAATTAGAGGTGTAGGACCAAAGTAATTTATAAATCAGTCCTTCATTGTTGTTTTTGGTCATGCTTTAAGTAAGGTGATTAAGTTCAGTTGTTAATTCATTGCTTGGATAGTACTGAAATTCAAATACTATTGATACACACACACACACACACACCTGTATTTCAGGGACGACAAAGTATATGAATTGATATGTGACATACAGGTGTTTTCAAATAATGTCCTTAAATACTCACTCTCTGTTAAAGGTTTTTAAAAACTGTATGTGTATCTGCAGAAATAAGCAAATACTAGTTGCATTAACCCATTGGAAACTTAAAATTTAGCATTTTCCATTTGGGACCTGCAATAGAATATAATATATTTGAATTAGAATAGATTTTCATCAATCAATCAACGTGTAGCACGACTATTGCAAAAGCTGTGAGAGATTTGAACATTCTTAAAAATACTTTTTTAATTCATGATTGCTTGAAATGGGAATTAATGCCACTTCGAGGTGTGTTTGTTTTCTCACTACTCGATTATGAAAAAATCCCCTAAAAAACTATTTCAAATCTCAAAAACTCCCTTGGTTTTTAATGGCAATTTCAGCTATACCGTTGAATTTTTAAAACTTAGTTAGGACTTTGTTAACAAAAGTTATAAGAGTAAACAATTTATAATTTGATTAATAAGTTAACTTAATGCCACATATTACCAGGTTGCCAATATGACCAATAACTAGATTTAACTCAGTTAATATACTGTAGATCATACAGTATTTACAATTCTGATCATCTTGCAGAGGACTGTAAGAAAGGGGTCTAAAGACCTTGATTTGTTCTCCCATGGGTTATGTCCGACACAACATTACAATAGAACATTTTGCGTGTAATATTACCAAATTCCAGTGACACACAGGAGCTACAATCCACATTTTACTGTCCAATGAGAATTCAACACGGATTTTCAAGAATGAACTCTCAGTCCTTGACTTCAAAAAGAAGCCGTGTATTGCATTTTCTACTCTTTCTGCAGAAGAAACTAAGACTGATTTCAACCTTCATGCAACTGAAGCTATGTTTCTGCCACTACTGTCCCACCCTACTACTGTACCCTGTACCATCCCACTAGTTGCACCTAACATGGTCCTAAAGATGATTTTTTTATCAGACTCTCAGAGAATAACAAAACTGAAGTAAATTATAATAATTTTGTGATATTCCATCATTCAAAACATCCAAGAATTAATTAAAATCCTTATTTAAATCTCTTGATATAACATTGGCTGAAATTGAGCCAAATCTTGTTGTTTTAATAAAGTTTAACATGACAAAAACCTTTCTTAGGCAGTGGTGTAATTGTAATGACTAGGAATACATGTAAATTTTTAAAAACCTAATATTCAAGATGTAGATAAACTTCTTTGTGATCAAGTTTTTTTTTTATATGGTGGAATTTGGTCATATAGTATATAATAACAATAAACAATCCAAGCTGCTAATAATTGGTTTTTATAGGAATCCAATTAAAAGAAATGATTTTAAATCAATTGAAAGAATAAACAGTTTACTAGATATACTAACAAATAAATATAATAATGTATTAATCATGGGAGGTTTTAACTTTGATTGGACGAAATCCAATACTCTATGGCGCTCAGTAACATACTAATGTTACATGGCATACATTATTTTGTTGATTTCCTGACAAGGATAACAGAATCGTCAGCAAGCACAATAAATAATGTATTTAAAACTATTAACAAAAATGTTATCAAAGTGACAAGTTTGAATACTCAACTCTATGACCATGATGGCCAGTTAATTGAAATTGTAAAAAAAATGAAAACTGACTACCGTTTTTAGAATATAAGATGCATTTCAACCAATCAAATATTAATAACTTTTTGAAATCCTTAGATGAAGAAACTTGGATTAATGTCTTCACATCCGATGTACTCTCTAAATATGATACATTTCATGAAATATTATGAGTCATTTTAAAACAAGTTTTCTTAAAACTACTTACAAACCTTATAATAACAAAAATCCTTGGATAACACAAGAACTTAAAGTTGAAAAATAACACGTTATTAACATTTATTTCACTAATATTTTTTGTGGATGAGATACAGTCAAAATTAAAAATACCTATCACACAGACAGATTAAAGTGGGATTGGAAATAATAGATATAACTTAAGATTTTCAACATTTACTCCAATTGATGGAAAACAAATAGGAAAATTAATTGATGGCCTAAAAAATATAGTTCAGGTCATGATGAAATACTATAAAAGTATAAAGTCAATTGATATTTATATCTGGTAAATTTCCAGAAAATCTGAAAATTGCAAAAAATAAGACCATTGTTTGAAAATGGGGACAAATACAGGATTAAAAATTATGTATAGCTCTTTTACCTACAATTTATGAGAAAGCCATGCATATTCAACTCACTCAATATTTAGAAAATAATATCCTAAACAACAGCCAGCATGTTTTTCGTCAAGGAAGGCCAGTCTTAACTGCTGCAATTGATTTTATTCTATCTGTAATAGACTCATTAAACAATCATTAAAAAACTATGGGTATTTTCTTAGATTTTATAAAAGCATTTGACTATATGTTGTGTATAAAAGTACTGACTGTTGTCAAAATTGTATAAATTGGGAATAGTAAATGTATCCTTAAAATTTATATAATTCTATTTATACAAAAGAAAACAGTTTGTTGAAGTAACAAGTTACAATAATAAAAAGTTTAAACAACATAATCACTCATGACCTTCATGGTCATCACTGAAACAGACCTTCCAGTATTTAATGAGTTAATTAAATTCTCCCTTTATGCAAATGACATAAATTTAAAAGGTTTGCACCAACAGATGTTTTACATGGTCAATGAGAATATAATACATCTCACCATTTATTTTATGAAAACCTATTTGCTAATAAATGCAGAAAAAACAAATATCATTCTCTTTGAAACACACCAATCCAAAGAAACCTTTACCCACCAATTACCTTCAACAATCTGATGATAACAGAAAGCAATACAACTAAATTTTAGGGCTGACAATTGATCAGAACCTTTATTGGAATAGTCACGTTAAAGAAATTATGTTAAAAGTATCTTCTGGTCTGTATACTTTAAGATAAATGCAAAATTTGTTTGATTTTAAGCTTTAAAATGTATTTATTTTCCATATATCCACTCTATAATAGCATTTGGTATCTCTGTATATGGCAACACCTCCATCCATAATTTGAATTCCAGTTTAAGGGCTGAAAAAAATCCGTCAGAATAATATTAAAACTCGAACCACTAACCTCAGTTAAGGAGCACTTTATACTATTAGGTATACTAACTATATATGGAATGTTTATCTATAAACCTGTACTGAATAGCAAACAAAATTTCAACAGCCTAAAATTAATGGGAGATTTCTATAATTATAATTCCAGATACTTCAGTGAACTAGCTTTGCCTGCTCACAACCATTGCCATAAACAAAATATTCTGGGCCTAAATTTTGTATGTATTTTGTATTTAAACAAATTAACTTATAAATTTTAATAAAAATGTGTAGCTTATATTTGGGACTACAACACTATTCAATGTAACTATATTACTAAATTAATAAAAATGTTTGAATTGAATTATTTCTTTTTAAGTATGATAAAGGTGATAAAGTTAAATACATATTGAAATGTTATGATTTGTTTGCAGTGTATTTTGGGACCTGTATTGTGCAGCGCCAGAACGAAGGGACACCTGTGAACATTCCAGTGAAGCCAAAGCCTTTTATGATCACGACTATGTAAGTTCTAATTTACACAGTAATAAAAATGTTTATGTAATGATCTATATCATGCTAAGCGCTATTTGTGGCTGATGCTGTGTTAAATTTATACACTCAGAGGTGTATATACGAGTGTTGCATGAAAATAAGGTATCTCCTTGCCGATTGGTAACCCTTTGAAGGCCAAGCCATAAATTCATTTGTACTTCTAAACACCCCAGCCATTATATCCAGATTACTTGCCAAAAAGGCCAGCCTCAAAATGGCACTTTTGACACACTCCTACAAACACTGGTGTAACTCATCTATAAATAGTAGTATCTTAGTGATGTTTGTTTTGTTTTATTTAGTAGTATATATAAAAGCATCAAAATATATTTTTGTAACAATTAAACTTTTTTATTATTATTATTTTTATTTATTTTTTTCAAAAAATTAGGATGTTTTTTTTATTTTTTGTGTTTGATTGGTGACAACTAGGATAAAAAAAATTATTTCAAGGAAACCATTATTATTATAAGAAAGTATACATATTTTCAAACAAGTATAGAAAAAATCATATGGATATCTTCAGAAATAAAGTTTTTAGAAATATTTTTATAGAAAACTACAACACAGCACACCATGCGAATCAACATGAAAGTTTGGTATAACAAGTGTTTACCTTGTAACTTCTTGTTTGTCCATAGGCCATGTGAATTACTGTACAATGGTCACCTTATAGTTTTCTCTTGTTTACACAATTGTCTTCAAACACTTTATACATGAACATTTAAAAATGTATAGTAATAATAATTATAGTTAACAAATCTATATACAATATTTACACGGTCTTTTGTGCTTCTTTATGCACATTTGTGTTTATGGAAACACTCTGCATGTACTCCTTTGGTACATTTTAAACAATGCAGTCTTGTTCTCCTTCTTTGATTTTTTGTACTGCAGACACAGCAATTCTTTTCTTTCTTTTCAGGAATCTTATCCATTCCAAACCGACTAAGGGGCATTTGGCCATCACCTCCTCCTAAATTAGCTGGAATGTTCTTAGCAATTAGCCAGTCTTGAGCAAGTGTCTCAATAACATTTATTGTGAAATTCAAACGTGACTTAGGTTTGTCTTTGCAGTTCATTTTGTATAGAATATAAGAATTCAAAATCATTCTAGACAAAATATTGAATGTGATCTTACGCCAATATTTTATGGTACGCCTCTCGTCTAGATATGAATATAACATCTGGTCCGTGGTGTCGATCCCACCCATAAATTTATTATACTGGTGGATCATGTCTGGTTTTGTTTTTATTACCACTTTTGTTCCCTTATTCTTGCTTACTTGTACGTTAGCAGCTTTGCTATCAGAAGACACAAGAATCACCTGACTTTTTTGAGATGACTTCTCTCTATAAGCTAAACCTAAAATTTCCTTACTCCTCATGTATCTTTTATCCCCTACCTTGTATTTTCCTAACAATTCATCAGGGATTCCTCTCCTATTCTTCCTGATTGTACCTGTTACAAATGTCATTTTTGAATATAAATATTCAATTAGAGGAATGGACGTGAAAAAGTTATCAGTATACAAGTGATAAGCCTTGTTCAGATAGTTCCCCATGTCCAATAATTTTGTAACTACAGTAAAAGCTAGACCTCTTTTTCTTATGTTTTCCTGGTCTTCATTGCTTTTAGCTCCTTTATAACAAAAGAATGCTAAGCAATAATTTGAGACGGAATCACACAGCACCCAAAGTTTGATCCCCCATTTGTGGTGCTTTTTGTTTGGCATATACTGCAATAGTTGGGTATGATTTTTGGTTCCAACTAGAGACTCGTCAATGCTTAGATGCTGGTTAGGGATATAATATTGACGGAAAACTCTATTAGCATGGTCTACAAGTGGCTGAAATTTTGCTGTGGGGTCATAATATGGGGTACCGTGTTTTGCCAATTTTTTATTGTCAACCATATGAAAAAATCTTAAAATATCTTCAAATCTATTTCTGCTGAACAATCGAGAATACCATGGTGTAACCTGAGAAGAAGAAGAGCTCCAGTACATATCTATAGAAGGTTTTTTATTCAGTCCCATATTCAAATTTGCTGCTATGAAAGCTTTCATTTCCGCAAAAGAAACTTTTTCCCATACCCTGTTCATTCCACTACTATTTATGGCATCTTGAGCATAGTGGTTGGTCTCGGTAACAAAATTTTCAATAAGGTTATTAGTGAGAAAAAGCAGCACATACATAATGGGAGCTGAGTCTGGAGGTGGGCAATGTCTTGGACCAGGAATCTCATTGAATGAAAAATCATGTTTAGGCCTAATAGATGAATCATCATTTTCACTGACAGGAACCCATATTCTTTCTGGAGAATAGGCTAAGTCACTATCATTAGGAGTAGCATTAGTACTACCCTTAGGCCTACCTCTAGGCCTTGGAATATTTGTTACACTAGGGCCTAAGCTAACATTTTGCTCAGAATCAGAACTAGAACTCACATCAAAAAATCTAGGCCTAGTTTGTAGGGGCAGACCAAATCTGGTTTGTGATGTAGACGGTCCTAAATTGGCAGGATCGAACGTAGGATCATCGTCCGTATCGTCCAAGTCACTAGTGCTGTCTTCAGAAGAAAAGAGATCATAATTGGAAGTGTCATTACTAATAGTCCTTACATTAGCATTTTGAAGACAGGAAAACAATGTGTCCTCACTTACAGGCGATGCTTCACGACGTCTTTTTGTTACTCATTGCTAAATGTAAACCAGAAAAGAAACATTACTAAACTTCACAGCAAATGTAACATAACCTCACATTACAACGTCTAAGAACAAAACCAAGTGTACAAAGCCACAACGAACAAACAGCTGCTACCAAAGAGAACCGAACATCTTGTTTGACACGTCACTGCCTTCTGAATTGCATCTTTCTACTGAACAAAAAAAAGTAAAAACATTTTATAATAATTATAATAATTTGAAAGGATATATGTTTACGTTTCGTTTGATATTATATTACAAACCGAAAATAAAGAGGTAAGGGAATAATTTAATCAAATGAAGGGTGCCGATTTCTCGGCGCGATGCCGTTTTCGAACTGATTTTTCTATGCCGATATCTCGGCTCACGGCCGTTTCGGAAAAGAAATTCGAGAGCCAGTATATCGGCCCGTGGCCGTCAAAGGGTTAAGTACATAATGTCACTAGATTTTTTTTTTTTGCAAAGAAAATGCAACCAGTGGAAATTCATTGTGGATTGTGTTCTGTCTACGAAGAAGACGTTAGAGCTATACTGCAGTTAAAAAGTTTGTCTATTGCTTTTTGAAGGACGAACTAATGTTCATGATGAGAAAGGAAGTGACCCGAGGATGACCTTGTAGAAATAATCAATCATAAGGTTAAGGAGAATCAAGAGTTCACAAGCCCAGGTCTTCATTGGCAGTACCAGGATGTCACTTTTGGGAGAAACCACCACCAAAAAAATTGAAAGCCAAAAAATGTGTTTTTGTATTACATTTTAAACCTTTAAAATATACCTAAGTTACTTGTAATTTTGTGAGCGGTTATTTGTTTTTCAACCGATTTTATTTACTGCGAGTCTAGGTGAATAGGACTGAACAATGGTAAGATTTTTATTTCTTTGCTTGGATTAGCTTTAAATACCGAATACTGATGTGAGGTGGTATGATTGTATTATGAATAAGTGTGATGACATTTCAGTGATAATGAGGTGAAATGTAATCCGTATTGGTTTTATTATGAAATTCTATTATCATATTTGATACATATATTTTTATGCATCCCTGCTCCTGAGACCCTTACAGGTCTTTCACAGCATTTTGAATAGATGTCAAGAACACTAGTGTATAAAACTATGACAGAGAAACTTGGATGTAGTAAATTTTGTGCATGATTGGTACCATAACTCTTGACTGATTAACTCAAAACAAAAAGAATGGGACCTGCTCAGGATTTCTTACCCAGATCCATGAAGAAAGCGACTAACTTTAGTCACAGGTGATGAAACATAAGTTTCAGAAATAGGTCAGGTGAGAGTGTTTTAAGGCACTGGTCATTGGTTATGTACACAGGCGGCAGAATTTTAAGTTTGTACCTGGTTATGATAACTGTGTAAATGGTGACTATGTTGCATAATAGTTTGAGTTGTTCTTTCAAATGTATGTAGTGAAAGAACCATAGAAATTAAGTAAGTTTAGTTGATTTTTTAAAGCAACTTACTTTCTTAATAATCGTTGTATTTACTCTCAGTCACAAAAACAGTACGGTAGTGCATTATGCAGAATCAGATTCTACCGCCACATTAAGGTAACATATTTTGTAACTTGCGATCTGACATTTCCTTATTTTAGACATAAATTTTGAATAATCCTTTAAGTAGTTCTTTAACAACATTGGGAGATGTTTTACAAGCTCGAATCTTTAAAATCTTCTAAAAATATTTTCTTGTGTGTATTTATCATATTTAAAAATTAAGGCTGTTTAAAATGAATGTCATGAAACTTTTACATTAAAAATAGAATACATAAAACAATGCTCCAAAAAGTACAAAACTAGTTAAAAACAAACAAAGTGTAAAATAGACAATTGAAATTAAAATAAGAAAATTAAATGACGTCCCTGTAGTTTTAAATTTATAATAATATATTTAACAGCTGTCAATGATAAAAATATCATCTTTAAGAAAATAAAAATATTTATCATATACTACTTACAAAATAGCGGTACTTATCGTAGCTTTTCATTATTGAGCCTATTTATAAATCCTAGTGAGGGTGGGGATTAGAATGGTTCATTATTGACTGAACAGACAAGGGGACAAACATCAATGTTTTGTTTCTGGCCCATACCAAATGTAACTGGAAGCTAGGATAATCTGCTTCTGTTGCTCGTGTACTCATCTCGGGAGTGTCATCAAGATTGATTATGCATGCTCTGGATTATTCAACGGACATAATAACCGAGGATGGAGTAGATAGGTCTATAATAACCTGAGTAGGGTGGACTAGCAGGAGTCTGTTGCGGACAACATTTTTATTTTATGGTTGTTTTTAGTTATTGTTTCTTAGTTACAAAACAATCGTGCCCACTTCCTTTTGCTATTATATAGATATAAAATAACTTTTTCAGTTCTGCACATCATAGCTGTCTTTGAAATATACATATAATTGTAAAATAGCTTATTTTTCTTGGTTTTGAGCAACATCTTACTTACTATGAGAAGTTGTCCCTAATAAAATATATCTCAATTTAACCAACCTCTTAACTATTGTTAAAAGTTAATATATTAAGTGAAGTAAACAATATTTTTGTATCTTGTTTTTGTATACCTAAAAAAAGATTTTAAAATAATGTGCAGCTTAAAATTAAGTTATTTATATTTATTTATTTATTAGTGTTATAAGGTTATTCATAAGAGTTGTGATTTATAAATCTGGTCTCATAAGTTCATTTTTTTCAGGGTTTTGTTAATTCTGGATATGGAGTCAACGGTATCGCACATGTAAGTTGAATGAATGTTATTTTTAAATTTGTTTAATTAGCAGTACTCAATCATAAAGTTGTACTAGTTTTGGTTTAAATTTTAAAACTTCATATAGTCCAAGTTTTATTACAATAGGTATGTAATTGTTGCGCAATTACAAATATATAATACATATTGATAATTTTAAAGATATTGGTAGTGAAAAACTAGATACAGATCCACTTGCAAACAACTTCATTGTAATTATTCTAGTCAGTACTATACAGGGTGTTCGGTAAAAGTGTTCCAATTCTTTGGGATTTTTTTCTACACATAAAAATGAGCAAAAAAGTTCATATGAAGGTATGTCCTAAAACCTTTAGTTTTCCATCTATCTGTCTGTATGTGTTTTTTTATAAACAAATTTATGTTTTGAACCAGTTAAGATGAAAGTTATGAAACTTGAGAATTGTGTTAATTTTTGGCAGACCTTTTTGAAAATAAAATATAATAAAAAATCCTTTTACATGTTTCAAAATGGCATCTGTTTAAACATTTTAAAGTTAATAACAAAAAACATTGTATAGTTACAAAAAATGCATATGATACCAACTATTTAGTAATTTTTATACCAATTCCAACGGTACCTTTTTGAAAGGATTTCATCAATGCATAAGCGAGCATGATAATTTTATAGTTATGCTTACAGCAATTAAGATTTTGTCTTTTGATAGGCATCAGCTGTTTTAAATAGGTTATACAAATTTTACAAGATACCAACTATTTTGATATTTTTATTCCAATTCCAATGAAATCCGTCAACATATAAGCGAGCACAGCTACTTTAAAGATACGCTTGCACAATCCAGGAGCAACAAACAACTGATACCTCTTAACTGAGCCATGTTTGGTAACTATAATTGTAAATAAAGTAGGCCTTAAACCTACTTTAAATAAAGATATTTGTGTGGCAAATATCTTTTTAGCTATATAATTTTCGTCAACAAACTTGAAAATTAAAAATTTTAATTTATATATATTAGTATTTTTCTAATACACATATATATATATATATATATATGTGTATTAGAAAAATTATTTTGAAGATATTAAATATTTAGTTTTTTTATATATTTCTGTACATTACATTTAATAGAAGTAAAACAAAAAATGGATTAGCTTGATGGCCTATTTATGAATTGTTTACAAAACTAATCCATTTGTCAAAAAATGGGATTTTTGGGACATGACCTGAAATAATGGCTGTGGTTATAAGGGTTAACTAATAACTGGACAGTACGAGGGGGTACCAAAAAAAAAACCGAAATTATTTTATAAAAATTATATATTATCAAATTTTTTACAATACGACCTTATCTCCTTCAAAATAATCTCCATTACAACTAATACACTTATCCCAACGGTATTTCCATTGATCAAAACATTTTTTGTAGTCATCTTTAGAAATGGCTGCAAGCTCGAGCTTCGTTTTTTTCTTAACCCTCTTCAACGCTGTCAAATCGTTGACCTTTCAAGCCTCTTTTCATGTGTGGAAATAAAAAAAAGTCACATGGAGCGATGTCAGGCGAGTAAGGTGAGTGGGGCAGCAGAACCATGCCGTTTTTGGCTAAAAACTGCCTAACTGAGATGGCTGTGTGTGCCGGTGCGTTGTCGTGGTGGAAGAACCAGTCTCCAGTCTGCCACAAATCGGGTCTTTTCTGGCGAACACTGTTGCGCAATCTTCTTAAAATCTCCAAATAAAATGTTTGGTTGACAGTCTGACCTGGAGGAACAAACTCAGAATGAACAATGCCTTTAGCATCAAAAAAGCAAATCAACATGGTTTTGATGTTTTATTTGACTTGCCAACATTTTTTTGGACGAGGTGAAGATGGCGACTTACATTGGCTTGACTGTTGCTTGTTTCTGGGTCATAACCATAGCACCATGACTCATCACCAGTAATTACCTTTTCCAGAAAATCGGGATCATTTTCGAGATGTTCTTTCAGAAGGCGGCAAGTTTTCAACTCGATTTGCCTTTTGATGGTCAGTCAGAAGTCGAGGAACAAATTTGGCAGCAACCCTTTTCGGTCCTAAATCTCCTGTTAAAATTCGCTGAACCGAGCTCCAAGTTAACCCACTACTCTCTGATAGTTCCTCAATTGTCTGTCGACGGTCGGTGAGCACAAGTTCACGAATTTTCTCAACATTTTCGTCCGTTCGAGAGGTTGATGGACGTCCAGAACGAGGTTTGTCTTCAATCGACATGTCGCCATTTTTAAATCGAGCGAACCACTCGTAGACCTGAGTTTTCCCCATAGCATCATCTTTGTAAGCTGTATTCAACATTAAAATAGTTTCTGCAGCATTTTTACCAAGTAAAAAACAAAATTTCACAGCTGCACGTTGTTCACTTAAACTTGCCATGACAAAAAAACGAAACAAGAACAAAACAGGGTTAGCGAAAACAGTCACTACGAACGAACAGAATGCACTAGGACAACGGAACTGGGGTCACTGAGCTCGCAATGGGTTGCGCGACACACGCCTAGCGGCAGGAATGTGTACTACACGCTGCCGGATGCCAGCAATACAATTCCGGTTACTTTTGGATACCCCCTCGTATGTATTAATTTGTATAATTGGTCTTCAATATAATTTTAGAAACAGTTAAAACTTTTACAGTTTTAATTATATAATGCATATATGACAAGAAGATTATATTTTCAATTGTGCAAATAAAAAGATAAACATATGACTAGGTTTACTCTTTTTAAAGAAGGCATGTTCTTCATGGTTGAAGTGGCTTGAGTAAACGATTTGATATGTTGCAGAATGCTGGACCCACCCCTAGCCCTCTGGGTCAAATGCCGCCAAGTGATGGGATGCCTGGAGGCCCAATGCCCCCTGGCTTTTTCCCAGTAAGTCTTATGTCAAATTGTAAATCATTATAACAATATCTCAGTAAATATTTTAAGCCTAAATGTTACTATACTTCAATAATGAAAAGTCCTTTCACATACCTTTGACCAATGGTGTAGTGTAGCGGGTACAACGGTTATTGCAAGATAACCGGATCAAGCAACGTCGAGCGTGGCTGCTGCTTGGATGGGTGACCGCTGAGCGATCCTGTCCTTGCAAGCAGCCCGCCTGCCTGGCCATTGGTGGTGGTTCAGAAGTCACCTTTAAGCCGTTGGTCCCCAGGTTGTGTTAGAGAGGGGTTCTTAGCTCTAACTTCGCCTGGTAAAATAAGACTACTTTACTTTACTTTGTTGTATTCCAAGTCAAAAAACTTTACCGAGATACTGTTTCATTTAGCCCCTGTAAGTGTCAGTAAATTGCTGCTTAAATTCTTTAAGTAATTTAATTTTAGCCACAGTAAAATTTAATAGCTACCGGTACTTTTTGTTAATTCAGTTTTAATATTGTTATTTTAGTTTTATATTATGTGATATGGTTTATTTTATTACTTGGGAGTTCAACATTTAATTTGTTACAGAACTAAATTTCACTTATATGTACTTTTATACTTCACTGCTTTAATAGAGCAAATAAAAATTATAATATAACACATTATCAATTAATGTTAAAATTGGATGGTGGTTTAAACAGACATCAAATAACCCTGAGTCATGTCATTGTATTGACTCAGCAAGTTGTGCTACAACGTAACGATCAGGTTGATTGTGCCAGGACACAACACCTTTAGTTCAGATCACATCATTCCGAGCCATGTTTTGAATATCATCATGTCTGAAACCTGTTTTAACGAACTTTAAATCAGGTTTTTTTTTACCTAGTTTTGTATCATGTTTGCATAATTTTGGCTACATCTTTACTAGTATCAAACTGTACTATAAGTTGCACAATATTTAGATGCATTTTTAAATGTCCTAGAAAACATTGTTCATTAGTATGAAGTGGGGTTGCCTTTAGTTATGCGTAATGGGTTAAGAGCTGGTTGTAGTGAAATGACCTTGATTTTTACCCCATAAGAACAGTGTCAAAGTCAAAGTATCTTTATTACATGATCATTAAGAACAGTCATTTGTCAGATTATAGTACAAAGTTATTATAGTACAATTGTAATAATACTTGTGAAATAAAAGTTGGTGTTTAAATGTTGAAGGTCATGGTAGTTCTTGCATTTGCAGATTCCAGAAACTCTTCTATAGTGTAGACAGGATTCTTAAGCAGAAATTCTCTAAGCGAGTTCTTCAGTCTGTCGCCTGTCAGGTTTCGGAGGAAGTCTGGAAGGAGGTTTTTAAATTTTCGGCCTGTGTGTGATGGTTTTTTTTCAAAGGGGGCTGTTCTGTGTTGTGGAAGGATAAGCCTTGAGGCATGGTGTGTGTGGGGTAATTGTGAACGTCCATGTGAGTCTGCAGGTGTAATTTGTCTACGTGTAAGATCGCTTTATAGATGTAGAGTGCAGGTACTGTGAGTATGCCTAAGGTCTGGTAGGCCTGTCGGCAGCTTTGCAGCGGCTCATGAACCTCATGAACTGTTACACCCTTATCTTTATCATAATGTTATGGGAGATGTCTCATTTTAAAGATATAATTAACACACATTCAGACACTTTTATTAGATATCTTTTCTTTCTCTCACTTTTTTGATTGATGATATAAAGTTACTTATTTTGTATTTTTTTACCAAAGCCTAGAACAGTTTTTTCTTTAAAGTTTATGAAGTATGAATTTAATGTTCATGTTTAGACTTATACCAATGTATAGAGACATATTATTGCTGTATAATTTAAAACAAATGGCTGTTTAACTTAAAACGAAATGTGATACTAACTTGTACAACAAAAATAAGTATTTCAAGCGAATGTCATGTCGTTCAGTACTTCACTTAACCCTAGAACACTACCGTGCGTAAGTTTTACGTATATGCGTCATGTTTATAGTCACACCTACTCTCCCCCCAACCTTTCGGTTTAAGCTTTGGGCAGTGCTTCTACTGATCAATGGTCGTTTGTCCTCCGAAGTTTAAGGGTGTGTGTAGTTCTTTTTCTTATATCAATATTGATTTTTATTTAGGCCGTGAGTCAATTTTACGTAGCGGTAGTATTGCTCGATAAAAAAATACGTATATTTTACGTATAAGTGTGTATAGTAAAATAAGTAACTAAACCTATTTTAGGTTGTTTTTTGTAAATAAAAGTCTTGGAGCTAGTAGACAATTTGTAGGCTTTTTGGAAAGGATGGCATTGTAGATATGAAGATAGGGTTAGGAAAACACCATGTATCATACTTACACGCATTACACACACGCACACATGCTTAATCACACGCATCATCACCTTAAATAAGCACATAGGCAAGAAAATACACAAACACAATATACAGGCATGAAAATAAACCTTACATAACCTAAAAACCAAAAATAAACATGCTACGTAAAATTTACGTATCGGTAGTAACAAAGGTATTGTGACGTGTCTTTTCTCAACACAACCATTTACTGTTAAGAATGACACGACACGTATCGCATACCCTAGATGAGCCCAATCAAGCGGGGATTCGATCCAGGGGTCTAAATAATTTATTCTTATGGATTATGTATGTCAGTTGGGTTCAGATATATTGCTATCACCTAAGGTGGTGGGTAACTTTCGAGCATTTAGTAAAATCATCATTAAACCCAACTGGCCTTGAAAAAATTAAGAATTTGAAATAAAATGACGTCGTTAAATAAGATATTTACTATCATCAATTGAAGAAAAGACAAAAGTGTAACTTCCTAGATCTCTATCTAAATCAAAGCTACCTCAAATCGCAACACACTGTATGCTATGTAAAATAGTATGAGCAAAAGTAATATCAACAGTAAGAACAATATATAATGTTTGGTCAGTATCGTATTTACAAATATTAAGTAAGAAAAGTGTAAGAGAAATAATAATAGACCCAGAGCAATAAATCTATTTGTTAGGTCCGTATTGCACGAACATAGGTTAAGTAAGATAGTAAGTAAAGTAAAGAACCAATAACCAATTTAAAGGTTAGGTCCGTATCGCACGAACATAGATTAAGTAAGATAGCAAGTAAAGTAAAGAACCATTAATCCTAAATTTAAGGGTTAGGTCCGTATTACACGAACATAGATTAAGTAAGATAGTAAGTAAAGTAAAGAACCACTAATCCTAAATTTAAAGGTTAGGTCCGTATTGCACGAACAATAGATTAAGTAAGATAGTAAGTAAATTAAAGAACCAATAATACCAATAAACAATTTAAAGGTTAGGTCCGTATCGCACGAACATAGATTAAGTAAGATAGTAAGTAAAATAAAGAACCACTAATACCAAATGTAAAGGTTAGGTCCGTATTACACGAACATAGGTTAATTAAGATAGCAAGTAAAGTAAAGAACCACTAATCCTAAATTTAAAGGTTAGGTCCGTATTGCACGAACATAGATTAAGTAAGATAGTAAGTAAATTAAAGAACCAATAATACCAATAAACAATTTAAAGGTTAGGTCCGTATCGCACGAACATAGATTTAAGTAAGATAGTAAGTAAAATAAAGAACCACTAATACCAAATGTAAAGGTTAGGTTCCGTATTACACGAACATAGGTTAATTAAGATAGCAAGTAAAGTAAAGAACCACTAATCCCTAAATTTAAGGGTTAGGTCCGTGTTACACGAATATAGATTAAATAAGATAGTAAGTAAAGTAAAGAGTCAATAATACCAATAACCAATAACCAATTTAAAGGTTAGGTCCGTATCGCACGAACATAGATTAAGTAAGATAGTAAGTAAAATAAAGACCACTAATACCAAATGTAAAGGTTAGGTCCGTATTACACGAACATAGGTTAATTAAGATAGCAAGTAAAGTAAAGAACCCACTAATCCTAAATTTAAAGGTTAGGTCCGTATTGCAACGAACATAGATTAAGTAAGATAGTAAGTAAAGTAAAGAACCAATAATACCAATAAACAATTTAAAAGGTTAGGTCCGTATCGCACGAACATAGATTAAGTAAGATAGTAGGTAAAGTAAAAGAACCACTAATACCAAATTTAAAGGTTAGGTCCGTATTACACGAACATAGATTAAGTAAGATAGTAAGTAAAGTAAAGAACCACTAATCTTAAATTTAAAGGTTAGGTCCGTATTTCACGAACATAGGTTAAGTAAGATCGTAAGTAAAGTAAAGAACCAATAACCAATTTAAAGGTTAGGTCCGTATCGCACGAACATAGATTAAGTAAGATAGTAAGTAAAGTAAAGAGCCAATAATACCAAATTTAAAGGTTAGGTCCGTATCGCACGAACATAGATTAAGTAAGATAGTAAATAAAGTTAAAAGAACTAATAGTACACAAATTAAAGATTAGGTCCGTATCGCACGAACATAGATTAAATAAGATAGTAAGTAAAGTAAAAGAACCACTAATACCAACATTTAAAGGTTAGGTCCGTATTACACGAACATAGATTAAGTAAGATAGTAAATAAAGTAAAGAACCACTAATACCAAATTTAAAGGTTAGGTCCGTATTACACGAACATAGATTAAGTAAGATAGTGAGTAAAGTAAAGAACCAATAATACCAATAAACAATTTAAAGGTTAGGTCCGTATCGCACGAACATAGATTAAGTAAGATAGTAAGTAAAGTAAAAGAACCACTAATACCAAATTTAAAGGTTAGGTCCGTATTAACCACGAACATAGATTAAATAAGATAGTAAGTAAAGTAAAGAACCAATAATACCGATAAACCATTTAAAGGTTAGGTCCGTATTGCACGAACATAGAGTAAGTAAGATAGTAAGTAAAGTAAAGAACCAATAAACAATTTAAAGGTTTAGGTCCCGTATTACACGAACATAGATTAAGTAAGAGATAGTAAATAAAGTAAAAGAACTAATAGTACACAATTTAAAGATTAGGTCCGTATTGCACGATCATAGATTAAGTAAAGGAAGTAAGTAAAGTAAAAGAATACTAAGGATAATACGTTATAAGTAAATTTCGTTTGGTACAACATATATAAAAACGATACAGAATATGAATGAAAGGTTAATTATGATAAATATAGTAATTGAAGTAATATATTACCAATAGCAAGAAGTATTCGATATGTCCGTATCTCACGAACAAGTCGGCAGGAGTGAGGTTAAGATCTCGGTGCGCAGTACGTCTTATCGTTGTGATAGGATTGTGTAGACTGACCTCTCGCTCCTCTGCTGGCCGGTCCGTCTGACTAGTTTGCGTTGTAGCGCATGCGCGACTTATCGTTCATGCCGCAAACCCGTCAAGCGGCGAACATGTCCGTGGCACGATAGCTGAGGCGAACTTGTTTCATCTCGATCCCGTTAATCTTTGTTGACGGGAAAACTAATCCCACAATAAATCTTGAATGGACGACCCAAGATAATAAAAAAAATGCACAGTACTTTTTAGTACCTCACAGTATATGAAACACGGTATTGTTCTAGGGTTAAATACTTTTGTTGAAAATGAAGGAAAAAGTTAAATTATAAAAAAACAAATACTAACTTCTATTGTTAATTTTTAACTAGTTATCATACAGAGTGTTAAAAAGCATTCACAGTTTTTAGTTTGTTCTTAACAATTTGTTGATCAGTCCGGGTATTTTTATGAGTTTGTTTTTGTTGCAGCCTTTCTTGGGACCAAGGTACCCCTCTGGGCCACGCCCTGGAGTCAGGATGCCACAGCTCGGGAATGAGTTCAATGGGGTAATAATACATCAAATTAGCATAGACTTTACATTAAAACTTTTCATCTATTGTTAAGTAAAATTTATCATGACTACTGAACAAGAGATGTTGACAACACAGCCACTGTATTAGGATTTTTATCTGTATTGACAATACACCCGAGCACTAGCTAATAACACTGTTACTAGTATAATAAGATTTTTTTAGTTAGGTTAATACTTCAACTAACATACTAAACCCACATTAGACTTTTCCAACTAGTATAATGCATTAACAGATTTGCTGGGACGGACTGCTTTTGTAGTACTGCCATACTAGCGCACGATGCGGTGGTCTACCTAAGCAGGGCCTCCTGCTCCATCTTGACTTATTGCCTCAGTGTGAGCCCAGTAACGGGCGGGGAGGTTTGTGCCGCTAACCACATAGTAGTTGCCGGTCCCACTGTTTTTTTACGTGCAAACATAAACTGATTCGCGGATGCCAGGGGGAATGAAAACCAGCAGAGTATTGAGTACGACCTGGACCAAGACCAGCACAGATTAGGGTTCATGGCAACTTGAATTGACAGTATTGACATCCTGATGCCATTTTTGGGTGTGTGACACAATTTAAATATATCCGAATTTTGTGGTTGCACATTGTCTCATTTCCCTCAGTGTATGTGTTAAACCTCTCCTGTGCAGTCTGGCACCAACGTCCTATCACCACAGACCGTCGTCAACTGCTTTATCATTGCTTTCCGCTTTGTGCTGCCACCAAACAACTACTTTTGGAACTTCTAATGAAAATATCTATTGACTGTACTGTTGTCCTCATTCACTGATGCTACCCAGGGGTGATAAATGAAACGTTTTATTGATTTCTTCATTTACAGTGGTTTACACGGTTTTCATAAACTTGCAATTTATGTTCATATTTTATAGAATTACTAGACCTGTTTATAACTTCTTGCAGCTACTGTTCCACTGACATATTGTTTTGTTGTTTTTACGGTTTTTTGTACAAGACATGTAGACAATACAAACAAACATTTCTTGTACAAATCAGTGTTCATTTAGTTTTACTTTATCTTATCAGCTTAATAGTTTTTCAAATACCACCATATTATAGAGAATGTGATAAAATTTATAGTTATGTATAATATATAATAGTTTAGTTCGAATAGAGTTGTTAAAATAATAAAAACACAAATGTGTTCTCCCGCGACGGAGCGGTCAAATTAATTTAGCTTGGTAGCACCTGAGGCACCACGGTTATTCAACCGGGAGAGGGTTAACATATCGTAGGAAGTATAGACCTATTCAGTTTAACAGACTACTGCATAACAGTCAATTATACTCTATGTTACTGCAGAGAATATATTTTTTGTTTTTGTTTTTTTAAATACATTGTAAACGAGGATTATTGTACTTACGTTGAATAAAATGAACATTTCAGCCCTCAATTTTCTTATATTCAATGTCTGATTTTTTTTAGCTAAGCAGCATTGGCCAGTTATTAGGTGGTATCTTAACGAAAAAGTATTTTTAATTTTGTGGAATATTTAGGGGTTTTACAAAAAAATGTGTTGCATGTGATTATTAGATCTTACACTTCAAGTTTGTTTGATTCAGTGTTCTCTAACAGAACCTAACCTCACAGACCGGTGTTATCCACTCCATACTGTAACCAAGAGATAGCTATAATGACGGATAGACCTACACGTAAGTCTAATACTGAAATGTCAATGTTGTAGCCACCCGGACAAGCCATGATGCCAAACAGTATGGACCCTACGAGGCCAGGTAGGGAGATCCCAGTCTGTTCATGCACCCTGTATTGCCACTAACTATTACGTAGCTGTTAGTTGTGTGACTGTACTGAAATTCTCCTTGAGCTTGCCCATTCCGAGTAACTCTGGATCCCTAACATGTGGTCAGATCTGACAGTAAGAACAAACGGAATGTGGTGATGACAGCGACTGTCATAAAGGTGAAGGTGTTCCTTTACAAGGGATTTCTCTTTAAAATTACTAATGCAGATAGTATGGTTGCTGAATTTAATCAACATGCTAATAATAGATAATACCTTGTGTGCATTTTTAATGGTATAAACATAAGGACTACAAGTATATTACGTTTATGAAATTGAGGTTGATTTAAGGTAAAACTTTAAAATTACAGCACTAAGCCACTAACGAATCTTTTTAATTTATCCGTGTTTTTTTTGCAATTTCATGGTTAAGCTTTGTTTTTTCTTCATGTTGAAAATTTAATCAGTTGAAGACATCACGCTTGTGAAGCACTAGCTATTTCTTAAACATAAAAATGGAATTCCTTGTCCCCATTTTTTTAAATGTGTTTAATTATGTTCCAAAAATACTTATATCTATCTGTAAATCAGAAATGAATATTGTCCTGAGATGAATCTATGTTTTATCATTTTGGGCAGCAGCCTTTGTCAACAAACGTAACTATACGACATACATCACAGTTAATACGGCTTATTAATTCATATAATTCAATTGATTGGCTGCTTTCCATAGTGTAGTAAGGTGCGGTAGGACATCTACACTGTGCATCATCAAACCGAACTATCAGTTACAATGTTCAGACAGTGATTATCTTTAAACAATGGGTTTTGATAGTTCAATGATATTATTTTTCTACTCAGAAGTAGGAAAATTTGTTTTTTTTATTTTATTTTTTTTTTATTTTCCAACGGCAGCAGCCAATTTACAAAGACAAGCATAGATAGTAGAATACAGCGGAAAATAAAATTAATACAATCAGATGAAAGAACTACATAAAGTAACAAAATAGGTATCATACAAAATTTGATAATAAATAATAAGTATTCAAAGATATAACAAGTTATAAATATCCAAAACATAACAAAAAATAAAGATTAACAAACAACAATAATTATTCAAGTATGGAGACAACTCAGAAAATTGATTTAGATAAATTGTATTTTACTTAAAAAACAATAAAAAACAACTAAAGTATAGGTAGACAACAACAAAAGTAGAATAATAAATAATTACGTAAAGGAAAAAATATGTATAAAAACTCTTTGTGCAACAGGAACAAGCAATCAACTAGCTAACGAAATTATAAGATTGATAAGAGCGAACATAAATAAATTGTGCTAATAAATTAAAATATAATATATAACATTTTTCTGTTGCTTCCACTGAGAAGTGCAACAAATTGAGTTGTTCGATGCTGTGACCACTCGCTATTAACTACTTTTAGTGCTGAGAATAATATTAGAAAGTGTTTATGTAAGTCGTATATATCAGCTACTCATAATAGTGAAGAGCACCTCAGAGCACCTTATAAATTACCAATATTTTTTGCACACTGACATGGAACAATTCACTCACTTGGATCTCACTTTAGACTCTCAATGTAGTATTTGAAGTTTGAAGTGGTGAAATACCGTATGCCACATGTAACAGTTGTATTTATTGTATTTCCTGTCATGTAACTTTTGCTAAAGTGGTGAAATACCGTATGCCACATGTAACAGTTGTATTTATTGTATTTCCTGTCATGTAACTTTTGCTAAAGTGGTGAAATACCGTATGCCACATGTAACAGTTGTATTTATTGTATTTCCTGTCATGTAACTTTTGCTAAAGTGGTGAAATACCGTATGCCACATGTAACAGTTGTATTTATTGTATTTCCTGTCATGTAACTTTTGCTAAAGTGGTGAAATACCGTATGCCACATGTAACAGTTATATTTATTGTATTTCCTGTCATGTAACTTTTGCTAAAGTGGTGAAATACCGTATGCCACATGTAACAGTTGTATTTATTGTATTTCCTGTCATGTAACTTTTGCTACACCACCAAACACATTTTTTACTTTATTACAAGATTATTTCTGGTATAATGTAATCTTCCGCATACATTATATTTACTTCGTCTTTCTGTACTTCTTGAAAATGGCTTAATTTTTTCAAAAATAATTCAAGAATAAATTAATGTGATAAAAAGCCTGTTATTCAATTTACGAATTCTATGAGCACTTCAAAGATGAGTATATAATTTACCATTTGATGTCTGGACAGTGAAAAAGAACAAAAAAACAGCTTCCCTTGCAGTAACAAAAGATATGGCAACGATAAAACAGCTTCCCTTGCAGTAAAAGATATGGCAACAATCTCACATGAACTAGAATGTGCATGTGTACAAGGCATCTCGCTGCTCTCTCGCGCTGCCCCAATTAGCACAGCACGATGCAGTGTTGCATGTTTACAAAGACCCGTTTGACTCGCTCGTACACTTTCATGCCACTTGCTGCTCCGCAAATATAGTTTGCGCAGGCAATTGCGTGTGGCGTGCCTTGACCTGCTCTCCACTGAGCGTCGAAGTGTATACTAATAGGTCCAACCCTAAGTTACGTGCATAAATAGGTCTAAACTCCATCTTAGGAATGATAATTAGATTTGTAACAAGATCCTTTTATAATGATCAGGGTATCGAGTTCTCTAGTTAAACAGTTGATGTTAGCAAAATCTCTTCCAGTAGAGTTCTAGACAAGCAATACGAACTTGACAAACAAGTTTTTGCTTGGGTGTAAAATATTTTAAATATGATAATTAGCCCATGTATCCTATTCCTAAAGGTATTAATCAAATCAAAAATTCTTTATTCATATAACGTACAATTGCATAGTTTTTAACAGTGTCATAATACTAATTTTTAGTTTTAATATTATTCTGTATCTTAAAAATTAAGAAAAAATAACATTATTTTAAGTCGAGGTGGAAAAATTCATCTAACGAGTAAATAGGTTCACTAGTTAAGAAATATTGATGGTTTTCTTAAACTTACGCAGATTTTTCCTTTTTAATATTTTGTGGATTGAAAAATTCATTCCCATGTACAAAGGTCTTTTTTTATAGAATTTTGTTTATGATGTTCTGTTATAATTTATTTTTCCTTCTAAGTATTATATGAGTTCATAGTTAAGACTCAGTATCAAATACTTTGTTTTGTTTGTAATTAATATTGAATAAAATATGTATTCACCATACACTGCTAGTATATTTAGATTCTGAAAATTATTTTTGACAAATGCATCAAATTTTAACTTAAGCATGAGTGTTGTGGCTGTTTCAGAATTTATTCCATAGTAATTTTAGGGCTCAATGTAGCGGGAATATTCATGCAAAGATTCTGTAGAACTTGATAATGATAATAGGATTTCAGACATTGCCCATCGTTATAAGGATTGAGATCTACTTTTTCTTGAAGTGTACAAAAAATTAAATGTAGAAATGTAGTGCTCTTTTGCAACATTTGAAACAGGCAAATGTCTGAAAACCTATTATTCTTTCAAACCATCTATGGTTATCAACAAACTATAAATGAAGAAATTTGTAATGTTGTATTGCGTTTAATGACTTTATAGTGATTAATAGTACACGTTTTAAATAAATAATTGCACATAAATTAGAAGTATGTATCTAATGATCACCATATAATGAAACAATAGAAATTAAGAAAAAATTGTTTTCTTACAATCTCCATCCTGTTCTAACATAGACGTGCGTTGTAGTGGGTATCTGCTGCTTCTACACAAACTCCTTAATTGAACAGGTGACTTAAAACCAACGCAAAGTTGACATGATCTTGCGTTCATAGTTCTGATTGCAACTGGTGCAAACTTGGTCTAAACGCTCGTCGTGAAACGGTCACTGTCTCAAAGAGATCAGTTACCCTTTTGGGATCCAGTACTCAGGTAACTTCGACCGCTCGCTGTGACGATTATCGATGCAAAACAAAACTGTGAGCACGAGTTTTTGTCATTTTTGCGTTCTAACATGTTTTGGCTTCAGTTCACCTCTTCAGCTAAGGATTTTGTGTAGGAAGCAGCAGATTCAGCTGCAACATGTCTATCTTAGAACAGGATGGAGATAGTAAAAAAATAAATTTTACCTCACATACTTAATTTTGACCAATAACTTATTTTATGAGTTATAATCGTTCGAGATGAAAGACAGTTTTAGTATGTAGTATTGTAATGAGATAAAATTACAATTATTTTACAAATATATTTAAAACATCAAATTAATGACTAGTTTATTTGATAAAACATTAAATATGCATATATACTTCTATTATGGTATTATTATTATTATTATTTATTTTATAGTAAATGAGATCTCTCCAAAAGTTCATTCAACTGTAATCATTTGGAATGTTTTATTCTGCTTACATGATTGCTAAATTTATTCAGTGTAAAAAACCAAATAACATTTATCTTCTTTGTTAATAAATACATGTTTGTTCTTTCTTATTAACTTTTTGTCTTCTTTTAAATTGCAAAATTAGTATACTGAATGTATAATTTATAAACATAATGTTGAACAAAAATAATTGTAATACAAGCACACTTTAGCTGTAGATTATAAAGTAAAGCAAATATAATACAATGTCTTTGATGTAATGTTTTGTCTCCTCAGGTGAGGGCGGAGATTATGTGGGTTGGCAAGGTAGGCCTGTCATACAGTTACATGTAAATGTCACATGCTTTAAACATTCACGCTTTCACTTCTCACTGAACAGATGTACAGATGTGTCACTTACCTTTGCTTGTTGTTCATGCTTTCTCTTTCCCACAATCTGGTGTCTACTAAACACCACACACTCACGATATCTCTTGTCACTGATTGTAATTTTTATTTGTGATTTTGTTAGTGTGGACATTATTTCCATTGCAATGCACAACTAAAACGTATTGTACACTGGCACGATATTAATCTTGTTCTTCTTGTCAATCACTTCACGCTTTTTGGATTGATGCATCTGCATTTTGTTTGTTGTACAGTTCAGATGTAAATATTTCAACCCTCTTGTGTTCATATGTTATTTCATGTTGATCTTGGTTGTAAAAGAGTTTGATATAGATAAGGATATAAATATTTGTCCAGTGTATTGGTGTTATATGTTAAATTGGAATGTCCTTGTCAGTTATTTTCTATGTTCATGTTTTCTAGTATTACAAAAATCAAAATAGTGATAAGTAATATTTATTCTTTCCCGTTTTTAGTTTCAAGTCATATATCTCTGATATGCTATTTATTTTTCATGCTGTAATGATGATATTACTCAGAAAGATTAAGCTTTTGAAGCTGCAATACAAACTCCTCTTATTACTCATATTTGAAAATAATCTTTATACATGGTGTCTTTGGACTCATGTAAAGATCATTAGAATGTATTCTGGATGCAAACATAAAAATATTTTTCTATAAACATCTTTCTCTTCCTTGTATCAAAAGACAGCCTACAAGCATTATTGTATCACTTGCTTAATCATTACTCCACCATAAACATTGTTCTACAGCTCGTTTTATCAATACTCCAGCAAGAAGAGGATTTCAAACTCCAATTATCTTTGTAACAGTTCATTGTAGTAAACTATCAATACATTCTATTTATTAGTTTTTCATCCTCATTATAAATTCTTTGATTCAAAGTAAATTTTGAAAATTTAACATAAATCTTCCCCCCCTCAAAGTCAACCTGAAACAACTACTTCCAAAACTATCTCAGAAGGGGTGTCACTAATATTTAATGTTCAGAGTAAAAGTTTTTACAAAACAGTGTTGTTAAATTTAATAATTTTTTATTAATTTTTCTGCCACTGTGCTGAAAAAAGAAATTTCTTTACTACCTTTGGGGATTTTTAGTTTTAAAGAATATTATGATATACTTTTTTTACCCGTATAATAAGCTTTTTTCCATTGGTTGAACAAACACATCTATATACATTTTTGTAGATACAAGTATTTAAAAAATTGCTCATATTTGAATATTATTAATTTCCTTTAATATAAATAATATTGTGAATCAAATTTATGAATGCAGTCAGTAAACATACCTTTTCATAAGAATCTGTTATGAAATCTTTGAATTTCAGAAACAAAAAAATTAATGAATGTTTTTTCTCATTATTTTACAAAAACATTCAGAAATATTAAACTTTTTACGGCTGTGGTGAATTTAACTTTTTCTTGTTATTGTACTTAAGAAGGCTTGATCACAAGTCGAATTTGAATGCACCATTGCCTTTTTTATTATATCATATTACTATTCTTGGACCTGAACAGCTGCATTGCTTGTAATTGTTAATAGATTACTACAGAACACTAACATTGATCACTAGTGTACATTTGTCGTAAGCCAGTGAAACTTTTTTCGTTAGTCATAGTCCATAGTTTTTATATGTGACAATGAACTAGGTTATAATTTTTTTATAGCATTGTTAATAATGATCATGTGCCAGTAGTTGACCCAGTGGGATAACCCAGAAGGGTAGTAGAGGTAATTTCCCCTCCTCCCCAAGCCTCAGATGGACATTTTCACCATTTACTTAAGGCTGAAGTACACGGGGCGTGTTTACAAGCTACAAGCCGGCGAGTAAGAAGCCGGCGAGTTGGCGAGTGCGCTAGTTGTCGAGTACACATAAACATTCCACTCGCTCAGTAGCCAAGTAGCTGGCGTGTAGAAATATACCTGCTGTTTGTTGTTTCGTAGTGGTTTCCTGTTGACAAAATGAAGTGGAATGCGAATAACATTTCGTTGTTTTTACAACTGTATCAACAGTTTCCGGCATTGTGGAACATTAAAGATAAAAAATTACTGCAACAAATCGTTGAGGGATATGGTGTTTAAACAACTAATGTCTGAACTGGAAGAAAATCAGTTGTTGGGGCAAATGGATAAAAAGCAACTTACGGCAAAAATTAAGTCCATTAAAGATGTCTACAGAACGGAGTTAAATAAAATTGAGAAAAGTAAAAAGAGTGGATGTGGGGCAGATGACGTTTATGTGCCAAAACTAACCTGGTTCAACGATGCATGTTTCCTGAGTGAGGTTTTGGCAACAAGAACCTTCACTTGTTGCCAAAACAACAAGGTTTCACCCACACTTTCCTCTTCTTCCGTTTCGCATTTTGTCGTCTAATTAACTCTTTTTTAATCACTTTTGATAGAACTAAAACTCCCGATAGAACTAATTCCTCCGACATTTTCAAGACCGTTCTACTCGTTGCTTCTGGACAATCCACAAGCTACTGTGAGTACACTTGGCTAGTTTACAATCTAAATCGCTCAAAAGCGGCGGGCGAGTGGCGTCTAAAGTCGCCGGCAGAGTCAACTTTTTCAAGAGCTTTTTTAAAAGCAGCTTTTAAGCGAGTGCAGTGAGTACACTGGGCTAGTTTACGAGCTGCTTGTAAAAAAGCCGGCTTGTAGCTTGTAAACTCACCCCGTGTGTACTTGACCCTTTAGTGCCGTAGCAAGTTATTATGACTGAACTGATGCTAGTATTTCAGCCTAGAGTATTTCAGAGGGATAATCAGCTTTTCAGCCAGTATCTCAAAGATGGAGCATTTCTTGAAATTACAATATTCCCATCCTGTTCTACTAGCATGTGATTGATGATTAATGATGATCAAAATTATCCACATCATTGAGATCATCATTATTCTTATCAAATAATATAGGCAGCTAGTTCAAATTGACTACAGAACTTGCACCATGTACACCAGCACATTAATCACTGTTGACTGCATAGTTCTAGTAGGTTATTTGCTTATCATGATGTTCAGCATTTAGCGCACTAAGCATGTCCTTGTGCCCTATTTTCATGGTTGTATATGAGCCGATATTTACTATATTTTCTGAGATACAACAGTTTTCTTTTGGTGAAAAATTATAAAATAAGTGCTCTAACTCGCTAAACCGTTATCGTGAAACAAATCTGTTAAGCTTTCAGATTTCTATTTTCTACATGTATTTTTACAACATAGTTATGTTGTTGCTATCTTTAAATACTTGAGAAATGTTAGAGTCAAGAAAAATTTTTAATGTTTATACAATTTTTATTTGTGTATTTGACAGTTTATAACGTTGCTGTGCGCAACTTGGGAGAACAGTTTCATTAAAGCTGCTGTGATAAGATACTTTACAAGCAATAATTGTAAATATTCTTTAATTTGAAATACAGATCAATTTACACTTCAATGAAAACTTGAACTGTTGTATTAATTGTACCGAGTCAGGAGGACTGCAACCAGATTGGGTGAATAAAATATATTAAGCCCAAAGACTCAAATAGATAAATTCTTTTAATCAATCTGTTTTTTTTTAGCAATAAATTCATAGAATTTATGCAAGTAATTATTACAATATTACGTTACAATAGCTTGATAATCATATAATTGATGTAGTGATGTGTGCAATTGCGTTTTGTTGTTGTTTTCACACACAAATTGTGAGTCACAAAATTATCTATAAATCAATTTACTCATTAAGCAAAATCAATGTATTTTTCACATAACAATTCTGTAACAATTTAATTGACTGAGCTTTAGCAAAGCCTATCACTCCTAGGGCTGGAAAACTTTTATTTCTGTCTCTGTCTGTCTTTGTTTTTATCTGTCTACCTGTACGAACAATATCCTGAAAATAAACTAACCAATAGATTTGAAATTTTGCATGAAGCTTCAATTATATATTAGCAACACTGAGTTCGATGATGATGCATGTCACTCTAGGTGATTTGGCTGAACGTTAGCAAATATCTTTACACTTGTCTTATGTATAATATAATGACAACAAGGGAAAGCAAAATAAATAAATTTATGAACAAACCAAACACAATCATTTAAGATATCAATATGTGACTTCTATTCATAGAGTAAAAAAAGGTGGATAGTCAATTTTAATACTTGGTGACAAGATTTGATTTTAGTGCACACTTGCATTGTTGTATACCCTCCTTAGCTCACCACAACCTTTATTATTAACTCTGGTATGAAACCTACTTTAATGAACAAAAATGGGAATGTGTAACATTAAAAATTGGGAGTGATAATAAGAGGAAACCAGTTGAGGAACTGGTGAAAACACTATTTGTTGTAGAGTTGTAGAAGTTGGTCGTGTACGTTAATAGTCTGTAAATTGGTATAAAAACTACATTAAATATGTTATAGTTTTCCTAACCAGTTTTATTGAACAAATTCCACAAAAACCAATGAGTAAAAGAAGTAAACCTTATGACTAACCTGTTGACAGGTGTCATGTGCATGGTATAACGTAGCTAAGCATGATTTCGTTCATACCTCTTCACTTAATATTGTAAATTATGTTCTTAACATTGGCCTTATTATTTACTATTCCTTGAAAGTTCTTTCTGGTTTATTTTGATCTCTGTGCTGTTTTTTACATCTGTAAATGTTAGAGTATTGGATATGTAGATTTAATTTGTATGTGTAAGCTCACACTTTGTGGAGGAGGAATAATACTTAATTACGTTTCTTTCTGGGCTGGTGAATTGAGATTAATTCAATCTTAGTTTTAGGCTCATGTAATGAATATAATGTAGGTTTTGTGGTTCAAGCTACGTCGAAACTAATTAAAACCTGCGGTTTTGGTCTTGCTGTGGAGAGGCATCTTCTGTCGACAGATCCCAGATGTCTTAGTTTAACACCTGTTGTCTGAAGATAACCCTCCACAGTGAGGCTGAAACATTTGTAATTGTGACAAGGTTTTAATGAAAACGCTCGTGGGGGGGGGGGGGTGATGTTCATGAGTTTTGTTTAGTTTGTATAATAGATATTCTTATGAGTATTTAAATATGTTATTTTATTTATTTATTGATTTTGAAGGAATTATAAGAAGCAAGATTGTAAAATCACCATTTACCTATGTAACATTGCTAAATATATTAAAAATTTATCCATAATGTACATTTTTATGTAAAATTTGTTTTTAATAAAATACATTAGCAATATTGCATTAAAGTTATAAAATTATTCAATTCAGTATTTATCATACATTATTAACAATACAAATATATAAGGTATGTCCATTAAATAAAGAATTACACTATGTGTAGTATATACAGTATATATATATATATATATATATATATATATATATATATACATACAAGGTCCAATCAAAAAGTATCCTACCTTTTGGTGCAACGTAAAACTGAAGTTACCTGAAAAAAGCTGGCATTAATCTTCTTCAAAATAAGCACCCTGAGAAGCAACACAACGATTCCAGCGATGTTTCCACTTCTGGAAGCAGTCTTGAAAATCACTTTTCGGCATCGCCATGAGATCAGCCGTCGTTTTTTTCATAATTGCTTCTCGACTTTCAAATCTGGTGCCTTTCAATGGTTTTTTGAGGTGGGGGAAGAGCCAAAAATCGCATGGAGCCATATCTGGAGAGTACGGAGGCTGAGGAACTTGTGGAGTGCCGTGTTTCGCCAAAAAAGTTTGAATGAGCTGGCGCATTGTCGTGGTGTAGCCGCCAATTTTGAGACGCCCACAAGTCAGGTCTTTTGCGGCGAATCGCATCTCGGAGACGACGTTGGACACTTAAATAGTACTGTGCATTCACAGTTTGACCCTCAGGGGTATATTCATGGTGCACAACTCCACGGTGGTCGAAAAAAACAGTAAGCATCACTTTGACATTGCTTCGAACTTGCCTTGCTTTTTTTGGCCGAGGATCCTGGGGAGACTGCCATTGTGATGACTGAAATTTGGTCTCAGGGTCATATCCATAGACCCAACTTTCGTCTCCAGTTATTACCGATGTCAAAAAGTCCGCATCATCCTCACAACATTGCAGCATGTCCTCGGCAACATCCAAATCGCCGTTTCTTCTGCTCGTCTGTCAGCAATTTTGGCACAAATTTTGCGGCTACCCGGCGCAATCCCAAGTCATCCGTTAAAATTGCTTCAGCTGATCCGAAACTGACATCTAACTCAGTACTTACTTCCTCCACAGTCATTCGACGATTTTCACAGATCAAAACTTTTGCTTTCTCGATGATTTCCGGAGTTCGACTTGTTTTTGGTCGGCCCGAACGCGCGTCACTTTCTGCCGAGGTTCGACCACTCTTTAATCTGCATAACACTCATTGCCTCATTTTCGAATGCTAGCTGAATTTTCCGAATGGTCTCACTTTGTTTTTCTCCGAGTTTCACGCAAAATTTAATGCAATAACGTTGTTCCACTTTTTCCGTCATCTTCACAGTTAGAGAAAACCGATACGCGCACTTGACTTATCAGTACATACTGACCCGTCTCCGGCGAACCAGTCGGGGGATCAAGATAAGATAAGACTTTGTACCTTTCCTTATCATAGTAGGAACTATTGTCGCAACAAATCTTATCTCATTATTGGCAGCAGAAGCCGCCATACACGACGAGGTCGGATACTTTTTGATTGGACCTCGTGTATATATCTAGCCATAATGGCTTGTATGCAGCACGCCTGCTAGTGAGGCATCGAACTAATCATTGTCGATCTATGAAACTTGATGTCAATATGGAATTTAAAAAAATTAAAAATTGAAGATCCAATATCAAGATTTCCACTGTATAACCTTTTTCTATTTTGGAAAGCGGGAAAATTTACAGGCTGATCTGGAGATCAGCTGAGTTTTGGCTGATAAGGTGCAGTGATTGAGGTTTTGACCAGAACTTTCAGACAAATGAAAGGGAAAATAACTCTCTTGACGGAGAATGTTATGTTCGCATAGTGTACCTGCAATCCTATACGTTTAGGTAGAGTTGTGTGTACTGGTTGTTTTCCAAAAATAAGTTCAAAAAGTACCATTTATACTGTTACTCAGTGATTGAGAAGTTATATTCAGTGTTTTCATCAATACATGATATCAAGGGTGTTCGCATCCCTGTTGTATCAGTTTCTTCACAAACGTAACTAAAGCGCTTGGTCTACTTAAACAAAGCTGTTTTTTCTTTGTACATTGTCATCTTCATAAACAGCACTCCGCACATCAGTATTTTCTTAAGAATCTTTCCTGGATTTCACCAAAGACTTGTGTGTGCAGTGCTCGGTAATTTCATCATTATGATAAGTTGATAACTAGAAAACGTATCACACTGTAAACTATTCACTACTTTAACACTCAATTTATGTGCAGATGAATTCATGTATCTGTAAATTACATTACATTTGCCATAGTGGATCAGTTCATATACTTGCTGGACATACCTCGTGAAAATTTTCAATGTTATGTAAAAATTGTATGTGTTATTTTAGTAGCCTTATAATTATCTTATTTGTATTCAGAATATTACAAAATCAATAAGTAAATGCTGTTAACTTTTATTTTAACTATCCTTTATGATTTAAAAAAATTAATAATACTGAATTTTAATGTACAGGACCCCCAGGGATGAGTCCAATGAACCCCAGAATGAACCCTCCTCGAGGTCCCAGTATGGGGCCTATGGGTCCGGGGTCCTACGGTCCAGGCATGAGGGGTCCGCCTCCTAACAGTGGGCTAGGTCCTGGCCCTGGTCCTGGTATGCCTACCATGTCCATGGCAGGCCCTCGACCTCAGTGGCAGCCTAATACATCAACGGTAAGTGACATTTTACGTGATTATTACTGTGCAGAATTTGCTTGGAGCTGCATCAAGATTTTAACACGGGTAAATGCGTAGAGGTCAGACCATATGGAGGCTTGAATTTATTTATCCATTAAAAGCTCTTTTAGTAAAAAGAAATAATTCATTTGTCAGTATGTACATAAATCCGTTAAGAACCAATTTGGACTAAGAATAAGTTTGCTTTGACCAGAGTATAGACATTTAGTGTTGTGTTGCATTGTAGCTTATAGGAAAGTTGATAGTTAAGCATATTTTAACCCACTTACTATGCTAAGTAACTGTTTACTTCCTCTAAATTTAAAAGAAAGATTCACTGTTGTATGTAAGGAGACAAGGTGACCTTATCCCTAGTGAAGGTTAAATAAAAAAGCTCGTTTTTAGTCATAACTATTAGACCACTGCTAACAAAAGGAGCTATAGATGTTATGCTAAAAAATCATTGTTAATTACTATGCATTGATACTTATTGATTTATTATTATTTACAATACATTTTATATCTAAGTAGCAAATCCACAGTTCATATTTTTGAGTTGTAGGTTATCAAATAGTTGTGTGTGTCGGTTCTCAATAGAATTTGTGGAAAGATTAACACTTTTTTCCTTGATAAACAAAACACTATGTAATGTTTTCATTGACCTATCAAAGCACTGCAATGATAATCTAAGTGGTTTATCATTGTACACAATGTACATGATGGTTAGCAATAGTTAACAGTGTTTTAAAAAGTAAAGAGTGATAGAAGCTCTTGCCTCAGTTGTTCACTTGTTGAAAATATACTTACTTTATTTTAGGTTGTTTAGTAAATAAATGGGCCATGTTAAATTAAGAATTGAAAAGGGGGCTTTTTGCCAATTAAAGTTTCAATAATAGATAAGAATTAGCCAAAGCATTGTCGCTATGAAGCCAATTCTTTGTTCTGCACAGATTTTTTTTGTACCAATCAGAGTTCATTATGTTTAGAGATTTTTGTTTAGGTTAAGTAATCAGAAACAAAGTTGTATAGCAGAATATACATTTCCATATCAGGTAAATACATTGCCATTTGTATCATAAGAAAATTGGGGTACATTTTAACTAAAGTGAAAACTATTACTAAAAGTAAAGTAACAATTATTGAACAAATGTCTAGACAGTAACTGTATGTTGGGGGTGTTTGAATTATTTTATATTCAATGAGAACAGAGAACGGATGAAAGTAGGCAATGTATACTAGTTCATTTAGGAGGACAATCAAAATATTTTTTTTGTTTTTTTTCAATAAAAGGAGAGGCCGATCCCCTTTTAATCCTTATTCTGTCCGCCCTCATGAGCCACTGACCTGTGCGAGGTCTTATCAAAGAGTATAAAGGGGAGAGTCGATACAGTACAAGGTTGATGGTACTGATAAAAAGTCCAACGGTCAAAGACAGGATTTGAACCTGTGCTCTCCCTCACTCAGACCCAAAGTCCAACGACTTAGACCGTTCGGCCATCGCACTTCCAATTAACTAAACAAATATGGAGATGGTGATGTCTACCTTTTTACTGATGGTTCTGGAGGGCCATTGGCTTCCTAGCAAGAACACTGAAGTGACTTCCCTGGGTAGAAGGTTGGCTGGAACGGCTTAAATGTCCATACGATTCCTTTGGATCGATCACCATGAGTAGGATCGATTTTGAGTTCCAAATTTCAAAAAATATGCCCACAACCTTTTTGTGGTAGAAAATAAGATCTTTTTTTTTTGTTGTATTAGGACAAGAACTCTAGAAATTGCACGTAGTCCTTAAAGCACCTTTGCACTGCTTATGGGGTGACATAATATTCTGGATGGGTAAAGTCAGAGGTAGGGGCCACATCCTGTCGAGATCCATAAGGAAGAATTTATGGCATTAATCTCAGTGATGTCCCCTTAATGTCAGGAGGGGAAGCTAGCTCTGAACCAGCCTCTCCAGTCAAAGCAGGCAGGGGGTGGCACACCCTTATGTCTAGACCAGTAAGAACTTTTGACTCTAAGGGAACCCCACCAACTCCACTTGCGGTTAGTGATGTGCTGCTACTGGACATCCATAAGGTTGCCCAGATTTAAGTGACACATCACTTTTTGCTGTGCCCAGTGTGGGTTCAACTGGAAGGTATAAACCAGACAGAAGTGAACCCTCCTGGGGGTAAAAAAAGATCTTGGAGACAGTGATGAATGTAGACTAAACAAAACTTTTTACTTATTGACAGGACCATAAATCCCTAAAGTGGGGCAAGTAAGTTAGTTGTTCTGGAGTAATATAATACCTCTAGAGAGTGGACACTGGGGTCCAGAAAATGAGAGCTACGATGTCCAAGGAGTTACTGCCATCAGGACAGTGCGAGTAGGCTTCTGTTTTATTTTGGACTACAAGAACGCAGGAACGGATAGCCTTGTTGATTTCTCTTGGCGTACATCAAATTAATTTAAAATCACTTGTTTGTTAAGACTTCAACCTAGAACTACTTAAATATGATAAATATGTAATGTTAATCTTAAATATTAAAAAATTGCCAAATTAGTATTACCAGTAACATATATCTGGAAGGTTGTAAAACTTAACATTTTGTTTCAGCCCATGAACTACTCATCCTCCTCACCTGGGAAGTACGGGGTATGTTTCAACTAGTCTTATTATAGATTAGGTGTAACTATGGTTATGTATCAAAACTTTGGTTAGATTTGCCACCACAAATTACAAGAGACTAAAAAATGTATGGATAGTAGATGTGTGACAGGCCATTCCGGAACTGGAAATGTTCCAACTGGAATTTTCCAGGCTTAGAACTAGTTCTGCGAAATATTTCCAGTTCCATGTGTTCCGTTTCAACAGTGCTTGTCGATTTATTTCAGTTTCGGGTACTGATTTCGTTCAGGTACAATATGATACTATGTTCCGATATTTGATTTTTAAACACAAAGTCTCTCTGCTCAAGTGGTTTTTGTGCATCATAGGTACACTGTTCCATAAATACTAAACTTGATCAGCTTCTCAGACCATTATTTGTGACCCACTGTATTGGGCAGTTATAAAATTTAATTGTTATTCAGGCATGGCTGTAAAGTGCTGCAATCTCTTGGCCAAATGAGGAACTAAATTAATATTATTTTGTACTATTTGCAGCACCTACCATAGCAAACATTGTTTACAGTTATTTTTTTCCGAGTGTCGATGCACTGTAACTGTTATAGTGTAACCTATGAATATATTAAAATGATAACGCGTTTGGTGGAACTAAAGATCAAAATATGGAGATTATTTTATATTCTCTTGATGTTAGAGACCTACTTGAGATAATTCTATTTTTATTTTGAAAATAATAATGCTTTTAAAAATAGGTAAAACCATTACATAAATATTTTGTATGTTTACAAATTTTTATCAAGATAGTAAACATGGTAAATTTTCAAGAATTGCATTTAAATCCCAGTTACTACATGTCAGAACTACTTGATTTAGTTACACCGTTATTGTACTTGTTTACTGAGTACTTTTTGTATAATATTGCACATTAAGAAGTTCAACAATCAGTTATTAAAAATGTATTAAAGCAATTCTTTTCAACATTACAAAAACTAATAAGTGAAAACATTCTGAAAGTTTCAATTTCATTAATCAATGCGCAAATAATTTAAAAACTTAATGACATGCTTCAATTACAAAGATACTAAATTCTGAAAGAAATTTTGTTCATTACATCAAAATCTTTTAAATTCATCAGACAGAATTATATGTATTAATAATAATCATCATACTTTTGATGATTTCGTTAGCAAACATAAATATAAAATAATTAGCATTGTTATAGGATCGCCTTCTAAAATTTGTTTTGTTAATTCAAGTGTCTATTCAATAAAATTAGGTGTTATACTGTTGCACCAAAGATTATCTTTAATTTTCAAATAACTGTATGATCTTTAAACTTTTTTAATGTGATAACAGTAAAATATAAAAGTCTCATTGAAACATGAACTATAATATAAGCTTATAGAATTAAATTTGATTCATTTAATAACTTGCAAAAATACATCACAAATAAGTGGCAAATTATACAGTAATAAGTGGTGAAGTGTCATATTTGACTAAAACTAAGCTTATGCCTAAAATTAACAGCATTTGAACTATAGTACCTTATGCAACTAATTGATTTGTTTTTAAACTCATTATTTGTATGCCTGTGTTCAATTAAACTCAGAAAGCTATACACTGTTTTTAAACAATATCTTTTTACAATTGTGAAAATCAGAGAAGTTACATAAATATTTTACTTGAAGTAAAAATGTTAAAATTACTGAAACAGCCTTCAGATTTAAACTTACGATTGTTAAAATATTTTGTATATAATACATTATCTTATGTGCATCATAAAGAATCTGTATAGTTAAGATAAAAGGAGGTTTTGTTTTGTATATACTAAATTATGCAGTCACAGTACAATAAAAATATTACTCTCCATCCATAGTGAAGTATTGGTGGGAGGTGCAGGGCTCGTAGCGATCACATTACTTAGCCCTACAGCCACATTTTGATTGCAGATGTTGTTATTAAATCTCTTATTACTTTAAGTACAGTCATTACACGTTGTGTCTTTAACACTTTCACTGCCGACAACGAATTTTGATGGCACCGACTTTTACAGTAATAAAAATGCATTTAAACGTATTTGAATTTTGGCATTGATAGTCATTCGCTATGTCCATGTTTTTAATGTTACTCTATGTATTACGATCTATGAAATGTTGTTGGCAGTCATCTGGAATATCGGAAAAATAGTGATTTGTTTATAAATTCATCGTTCCATCGCGTCGCGGCGGCCAGGCTGCTGTTTGTTGTTGTTCTGCTAATTTGTTGTCTGCATTGTTATTGTTTCGCTTGCTATTACTTTAGTTTACAACGATTGTTTTGTGAGTAAATACAATGAATCGTGACAGTATTGAAGACAATCAAGTGCTAGAAGAGTTACTCAGATTTTCAAGTGACAGTGAAATTTATGATTTATTCCAAGATGACACAAATAATGACCAATGGACTTTTTGGAGATGCTAGTAGTTTTTTGACATTGTTTTTTTTTTACTCAAATAACAAATATAAGCAAAATAGCAATAACAACTTTTATTATGCTCTTTTATAACTAAAAAACAATCAGGCAAAGCTGCAAGAAGAGGCACTTCCTATCAGTGTAGCAAGTGCAAAATTGCCATTTGCAAAGAACCATGTTTCAAGACTTTCCACACTAAAAAGATATTTTAAAATAAGTGGATTTAAATTGTAAATATGTGTAGCTATAGTGAAAATAACGTCAATGCTGAATACAGCAAATAATAATAAGAAATATATTTATGTTATAGACTAGTATTTGGTCAACTTTTTATTTTGTATCAAAAAACCTTGTTTTTTAGTTTTAAAACAAGACTTTTTGATTGAAAATATTTATTCATGAGCATTTGTGTAGAAAGAGGAAGAACTTAGCTTTAAAAAAAATGTAAGTCCCATGGTTTTCTTATAATTGCTTAAGAAATTATATATATATTTAAAAAAATAGGTGGCAGTGTAAGAAAGTTGTCAAAAATAGGAGGCGGCAGTGAAAGTGTTAAATTCAGAAAACCACAAAAAGTCTTGATGACGTAAGTGAACTCTTTCTCTAGTATTTGTCATAATTTACAGGGCCCACAAGGGTCAGCTGGTGCTCCTGGACCTGGAACCCCCATCATGCAGAGTCCTCAAGGTAAAACACATATTTAGTTTCATCCACACATTGTTATACTGTAATGTGTTATCCTGTTTGTTTCATCTTCTGTCTCAATCCATAACTGAATTTCTGTTGTGTTCCTGTTTCCTGTTGCATAAGATGCAATCAGAATCTAATTATACAGATAATTTTGTATAGTAATCATATTTTAACTTTATATTTAAGTTGTTTGCTTCAAATCTGGTTGTTCGTGGAATATTGATATGAAACATGTAAATAAAAAAATATATTTAAAAAACCAGTAGGCTGACATTTTACTAGTTTAGACTTAATAACGCCAGTACAGGTAAAGTCTGACTTATCAGAACTGAATAGGCCATTGTAAGATAAATGAATATGGTGGATTTAAAAAATCAGTTACAGTTATGCTGACTATAAAAAAAAAAAACATGAAATTTACTTCATTGTAAGGTACATACAACACAACAGAAAAGGCCAAAGAAGATAGACGAGGTCTGTCTGAAAAGTATAAAACCTCACTTTATTGGTTAATTATGACATGACCAGATTTGTGATGGAGGTGCAGAGGAGACCATAGCATAAACGTACCACAGTATAGAAGCATAACGGAAGTAGATATACAGTAATATGTCAATCACGCAAGTCATTTGTTTCGATGACAATGATGTACAGATACGAGATTTGTCCGAAAATTATCCTATCTCCTTTTGCTGGCTAATTATTACATACTCTTACTCTTACTCCTGTGGCCACTCGAAACCCAGATGGTTTTTGACCTCGCCAACAATGTCTCTCCAACTTCCTCTATCTTGAGCCACTTCCAGTATAGCGCCAATCGTTCTTAAATCCTTCTCCACGTGATCTCTCCATCGCATCCTAGGTCTGCCCAATGGCCTCACTCCCTCTGGTTCCCCTCGCCACACCTTCTTTATCATTTTTTCTTCTCCCCTACGGGCAACATGGCCCATCCATCTCATTCTTTTACTCCTGATCAGTGCAATCACATCGGGATCTTGGTATATTTCTCTTAATTCTCTGTTCTTCCTGATCCGCCATATGTCTCCTTCTTGAACTGGTCCAAAACTTCTTCTTAGTATCTATCTTAAATCATTCAAAATATCTATTTTCCCTGGGACAGCCAGGGATCTAACATTCCATGATCCAAAATTCAAGTCCTTTTGTCTGATCTGGGGTCTATTTCCATAGTTTCCATCCTGTTCCGAGGCTTGTTGACGATTCTGAACAATAGGTTTTTCTGGGGTAAGGTTGTTAGCCCTACGCCCAACCCCCAACCTGGAGGACCAGTCCATTGCAATCCAATGGCAGATTGAGTTGTCTGGCTCTAGCCTACTTCATCAGTGCTAAGCCCACCGAAAAAGCGTTTCCCGTCCTGCACTACAGGGAAGTACCAGCGCAACTCTTGTCAGTGTCTTCACAACCGTCGCCACTGGGACTAGCAGTATAGCGACTTTTGCTACTTAGTAGAAAGGACTCTACTTGACACTGACCATTGGCAGGACCTAATTATTACATAACCAACATTAAGATGTTGGTTTTACCGAGCTAAGGCTCAGTTATGGTGGTGAACCCCTCTGAGATTCTGGGCACTCCACCCAGTCCGTGAGACACAGCACCTTGTTTCGTATGTTATTACATGTGGGAGGTTGGGTTCTTTTCTGACAAATCTTATATCTGTACAGCATTGTCATCGATATAAATTACCTGAGTGATTGACATAATACTGCTATAGTTAGTTACTGTGGTGAGTGACCCTACCAAATAGCTTTGTAGAAAAAGAGAAGGAGCAAGAGGAAGCATCAAAATACTGTAACACCGCCCAAGCATTTCTTAGTTCCATTATGCTTCTGAGCTTTGGTATGTTTTTACACATTTAAAGTGGTATAAATATTGTAGAATATGTCCAATGCTGTGTTCATAAATATGCACATAAATATTGATTTCATAAATTAATTCTTTCACTATTTACGATCAGTTAAGGAACTCAATGTTTGATCAAATGTGATGTTGGATATACTAATGATGTGTGTATGTGACTAAAGAGTATATTCTACTTCTGATACATCTGATCATTGTATATTATGATTGGAGTCTGCTTATATTTTCCTTTACAATTTGTACAAAAATTTACATTTTATAACTGTAATTGTTGAGTCTAAATTGAGTTGGAAAAAGATTATGTTATTTTACTTTCTTATCACATCACACCTTTTTACAATTATGAGCTTAATTTGATGCTACATAAATTACTGGTGACATTGTCAGGTAAAATATAAATCAGGTAAAAATTATGGTCTTCAGGATAGGTTTATTATGAAGATTTCTTTTTTTAGTCAGTTGATCCATTCATTATTAATAGAATAAGAGCATGGTTTTCAATGACATGGGATGAATAATAACCAACCAATAATTATTTATGTATATAGTTAGTGTACACTTTGTATTGTAATTAATTCACTAACATTAATGCTCTGTGTTATTGTAAATTTTATGTTTTTATAATTTATAGAATTAGTATTCAAGTTAATTATTGATACAAATAATACACAATGAAAGAGAAAGAGTTATTAGCTTAGTTATTTTATGTTAAATATTAACACCAGATTACTTCACAGTGCTTAAAAACTTAGGCCCAAAAAGGGGTGTACCATCAAAAATACACAACACAATATTCAATGACAATTATATGGGAGTTTTAAATATATATTTTTTAATTAATTTTTACACTCTTTTCTGTTATTTAAGTACAATTTTGGGAGTATACTAAATTGTATAAATTGGAGGAAGAGTTCAAAATTGATTTAAAGTTAAAAAGCTTTATATTTCAAGTAAAAACAGTAAATTAATTGTTTGACATAAGAATGATTGATGTAATTTGTTGTAAAAAAGCCTGTTGTAGATATTTTCATAAGAACCTCTATATTCAATATAAATTATAAACCATTAGTAGTAACAGATAATCTTATTTTTAACAATTCATTAGCATGGAAACATTAAGATATAAGTTTTTGGAATGAAACATTTATGGATTTGAAACTAGTTCCTATTTACAACACAGTTTTAAACTTTTGTCTCATGTTAACTAATCAGTTGAATAGATATTAACCCTTCCCACGCGGTTAACGAATATATCCGTTAGGCCTAATTTTGACCGAAACGCGGTAAACGGATATATCCTTCAAAGTCTATTTTGTGTTATTTAATAAATTGTAGTTGCCGTGGAATCCGCTAGAGTTCAAGGGAGTGTTGAATACTTGTTCCGAAAAGCAAATTTACAGTTTGAACCTCATTGGCGCGTCGCAGTAGTGGGAGGGCGTGGCTTTGTCCCTTGTGGCGTGATTTAGCCTCAGTCTGCGGCGAACCATTACGCGGTAAACGGATATATGCTGGCACGGCATATTTTAGTGTTTAACGCTGTTTTGCCATATTTCCTTATTTACTGTTCGTGTTCCTGTTGTATTTAGCATTATATAATCTTTTTATTTTGTTATTACTTTATTTGTTGTTTCGTTATAGGCGCTATATTGTTCTATGCAATGGCGAATCCTGACAATTTTTTTTTTAATTTGAAAATTTGTTAACCCTCCAAGTGGCGGTCATTTTTTTTCTGTAGTGGCAGCATGTTTTAGAGCCTCGTGCAAGGGTTTTTTAAAAAATTTATTAAAAATATAAATTAAAAGTAATATATATATAGAAGTATATATTTTTGTGTTCAGAATTAAACATATAATAATATTAGCATTTAAAGTTGGCCTTAAAAAAATTGTTACTAAAAATTTTTTTCCATGAAATTCAAAATTTACATTTTTTTTTTATTTGGGGGGGACCATACCTAGCAAACCAAGTTATAGTAAGAAAACCTATAAAAGTGAGATAGCCATTTTGTGCCAAATTTATTCTAGTTTCAGAAAAACATAAGCATTATACAAATTTATGAAACTATAATAACGCTATATAACAAAAAGCAGCGATGCGCATAAATTGTGAAAAAAGGGTGTATATATAAGAGTTTGCTAATAAAAGTTTTACTAATACAGTTTTACTTGAATACATGTTATATTGCATATTTTATTACTCAGAATGAAGTAAACTGTACAGCAGCAGTAAAATAAATTCCATAACTTTTTTTTGAAGAGTCGAATAAAGTTTCATTTTGTCATTACTCAAAACTTTTGCGAAAAATTTTCAAAGAGCAAAGTATAAAATGTTTTTCAAAGCTTGTATTATATCCAAATTTATAAATCTATGGTTTACATCTGATGGGAAATTTTATGTAGTTTTAGAAAACCATAAACTGTGTCTAAATATATTACATATATTTCGATTCCACAACTTGATACTTGATACTTACTTGATACTTTTGTTTCCGCAGGAAGTTGGCCCATCTTAGGGCTTCTGCAGGTCCAAAACTGCCCTGCATAGGAGGGACAGTGTTTATGGTAGGGTGGGTGTTCCAGCCCTTTACAATGATCAAAAAATTGTTCCATGCTATAGAAGGATTGATCTATTAGGAAATTTTTTAGCTCACTCTTGAATTTTTTGTTACAATTGATTGTTCTTATTATTAGTGGTAAAACTTGATAATTTTTAGTCCACGAGAAATTTGGTTTTTTTTTCAAAAAGAGTAAGCCTATGTTTGCATTGAGAAATTGTTCTTAAATCTAGTATTGTAATTATGACTATTGTTTATAAATTCTAAGTTTTGAGATTTTTATGTACCAGGCACATTCATAACTATATAGACATGGAACTGTTAATATTTTTAGGTTTTTGAAGTGATCACTACAATGTGAGCGGGGAGGGCAGGCCCAACATGGCTCTGATGGCCTTTTTTTGCCAAGTAAAAATTCGTTTGAGATTTGAGGCTGAGCCCCCCCCACAGGATGATTGAGTAAGAGATGTGAGACTCGAACAAACAGTGGTATACAGATTTTTCCAATTGGTTGTTTTTGAGTTTTGCAAGGTTTCGAAGGACAAAAACGCCTTTGGCTAATTTGCTTTCAATTTTGACCAACTGTTCATTCCAGTCTAACCCATCATCCAATACCACCCCCAGCAGTTCTGCTGATTTTTGTGACATCCATCTCCCTGTCACCTATGCACAAGCTAGGAGTCCAGGAATTTTTTGAATTTTTCTTTTGTTTTGTTTGGATGCAGATGCATTTTGTTTTTTCTTGATTGAGTTTGAGGTGGTTTGTTTCAAAAAATTGGGCTAGATTGTTTTGCTTTGATGAAGGATTCTAATTCCAGGACTCCACAATCTCTGTGCCTGGTAAAACTAGGGTAGTGTCATCAGCGAACATGTAAAGATTTTTCCACTGGAATCTTACTGGTTATGTTGTTTACATAAACCAGGAAAAGCAAAGGGCCCAGGATTGAACCTTGTGGCACGCCATTTCGGATCAAACTGGGTCGTGAAAGTGTGGATTTAATTTTGAATTTGGTTGTGCTGAGAACCTCCACTACCTGGTACCTATTGGGTCAAGTATGAGGTTAGCCATGCGATGGCAGAATTTTGAACGCCCAGTGCTGATAATTTCTTCAATAAAATGACCGCATTGACACAGTCGAAGGCCTTCGATAGGTTCAGCCAAAACAGCCGAATACCGTCTCACCAGCCTCGACCGCATCAATGCAACCATTTACAAAATCTATTAAGGCCAGTTTGGTTGATTTGGATTTTCTGAAGCCATACTGCCTCTCCACCAGGAGTTTATTTTCCTCCAGGTAGAGAGTCAAGCTGGTCACAGATTACCCTCTCAATGATTTTGGATACTGCCGGAAGGAGCGATATTGGACGATAGTTGCAGACATCGGACTCATCACCCTTCTTTTTGAAAAAGAGGCCTCACCTTGGCCACCTTGCAGGCATCCGGGAAGGTGCAGCTGTTTATGGAGGCATTCACCAACTCCACAAGGGGTTTTAGTCAGTTCCTTTTGACAGAATTTAATAGCCTTCATACATAGACCATCCACTCCGGCCGATGTTTTCGGTTTGAGTTTTGAAAAAAAGTTTTTTTAGTATTCTATCATCTATGGGCCTGAAAGATTCTAGTTTTGTGTTAGGGTCTATGTTTGGACCGTCATTGTCCTCAGAGCAATAGTTTAAATTTTCATTTATTTGGTCTGCAATGTTTATGAAAGTAATTGTTAAAAAATTCTTCCGATCTGCTTTGGGTGATTTATTTTTTTGTTTCCATTAATTATTTCAATATTTGTTATCTTATCAGTGCTCTTTCCTCTAAAATTATTTACAACATTCCAGGATTCCTTTTGTTTGTTGTCAGATTCATTTATTATTTTTGTTAAAACCATTCTGCTTTTGTTGACTTGATTCTTAATCTGTAAGTCTCAAGGGCTGAATTGTATTTCTGTCTGTTTTCTGAATTTTTGTTTATTTTCCATTTATTAAACAATTCATATGCCCTGTTCTTTAAATTGCTTATTTCATTGTTCATCCATTTAATTCTGTGATTTTTTCTTTATGGTAACTTCTTTTAAAGGGCAGGCTATATTGTAGTGGTATGCAAAAGTTTTGATAAAAGCTCCATATTTGTCATTTATATTTAGGGCGTTATAAAAATCTCTCCAATCTTCATTTCTCAGTCCTAAGTTTTAATTCATCTAGGTTATTCTGTTTCAAGCTTCTTATTTGTTTTTTAGTTTTACAATTTTTCCCTTTGTGAGTATCAATATTTAGTGATATGGCATGGTGATCAGATAGGAGTGGTTTGATTACTTCGTTTTTATGTTTTTCAAAATTTGTATGAAGTTGTCGATACAAGTGGCAGAGGTATCAGTTTCTCTGGGTGGCCTCTTTTACAGTTAGATTCAAGCCAAAACTTGTTAAACTATTTTTAAAATCTAATATGGTTTTATTTTCACACAATATTATTCAGGTTGAAATCACCACCAAGTATTATATTGTTCTCTTTTGGTGTTAATTTAGAGAGGTAAAGTGTTAATTTGTTTTGGAATAAGTCAATGTTTCCATCAGGGCTCCTATATAGGATGCCAATAATGGTTTTCTTATCATCTACTTCGGTTATTATTTCACAGCATTCAAAATTCTTGTTCTCAGATAATTTATTGCCAATGCTGGTTATTTTTAGAACTTTTAGTTTAGACTGATTTTGCTTATAGATTGCAAACTCCGCGCCCATTCTCAATCCCTTCCTGCAAAAAACTGTTTTGCAAAGTGTAATTTTGTATTTTTCAACATGTTTAATTTAAAATCTTCAAGACCATGCTCAGAAGACTAAGAAAAAATCAGGTTTATTGTCATCCAAAAATATTTCAGTTTGTGTTATTTTTCCAAGAATGCCCCTTATGTTTAGGTGAATTACTTTACAGGACCTGTTATATTGTTAGATGAAGCTTTTTTTCCCCAATTTTGCCTTCTGTCCCGTCGTGGGATATATCGGCTTGTGGTTATCTATGTGTTTTCAGGGTCATGTCTATTTTTGCGTTTTTTTTCATCCAGTGCTTTTTTTGGACTGACTAGTGAGAGATAATTGATTATTAGGTCATTTAGGACATCCTTGCCCGTTTTGTTAAGGTGTAGGCCATGTCTAGTAAAGCAAGTCCTATCTAACATTGAATTTATGTTTAGGAACGCCCAGTTATTTAGTTTACATTTATGTTGTATGATTTCGTTTTTGTTTTTTTATTACTTCATTTTTGTCCGGGCTGTCGAATCTGTAGGGTGTTTTCGACCCACAGCACCCTTCCCTTGAGCCCTTCCGCAAGATTGTCCAACCCGGAGCCCAGTTTCAAAAGTTTGTTTGGTTTGAAATGGCATTTGACCCCCCAACCATGAGTACAAAATCAGAGTCCCCTGCCTGTTTGGTTACCTCACCCGCTCGGTCTATCATGGACATGAAAGAAGCACCAGGTTGCACATTTTCCAAAATTTGAAATTTATCCCCAATTTTTGACCCTCTCAGCCGGTCACCACAGCCCCTCCCATGACTGTCTGAAACCAACCTAACCACACATTCCGGCCGGCGAGCCCCCCCAACACTCGCACCAGCCACACCCCCATGCCCCTCAAACCCCCCTGCACTCGCTCAAACCGCCATTCACTCCCTCCTCAGTCATGTCCACGACCACTTGCCTCAGTCTCGTTAACTCTACTTCCTTAAGACCAAGATCCTCTAATATAGGTTTCTTTTTCCAATAACAAAGTTTCGTTTTGAGTTTTTTAGATCATTGATTTTCTTTTCATTGTCCCTAAGAAGGCCTATAACATCAATATTTTTTAAGCTTAAATTTAAATTGTGGTAGTACTCTATGCAAATAGGACAGACCCAGTAGTCATTTTTCCTAATGTTAACAAAAAGTGTTTTTTTTTAGTTTGCTACATGCTTTGTCTGCATGGAACCACTTACAGCATATGTCACAGGCTATTGAGTCGGTTTTGTTTTCATCAATGGGCTCTCCACATTTACAACAGGTTTCAACAATCATTTTCTTGATGAGCTTAAGTAACTTTAAATAACTTAAAAAAATAACTTAAAAACTAGCCTAGCGTTGGGTAGCTTTTTGTCAATTAGTAGTAAGTTAACAATGAGAAAGTCTAAACTAACTTATTGTATGAGTGGCCAGATAGGCCTAGTCTTGTATTAGTCCAAATTTGATCAAAAGCCTTAATTGTATGATTTGAATTCCTAAAACTAACTATGTAGGTAAATGGCCAGATAGGCCTAGTCCTAAATTAGTCCTAATGTAACTATACAACAATCAGGGATTTATTCTGTTCAAGAGTCAGCTAAGTTCCTGGAACAATTTTAATGTTGTGATTTTTTTGAGATGAAAATGATTAATGTTGTTAATTTAGAAAGATTTGACCAATTGGGTTTTTAATTTTTGAAACAGTTCGGCCCTCCCGGTTCAGAGTGATGTGGGTTTCAGTGGTGTGTATGGATATAAAATGGAAGTTTTAAGGTTTTTGAGGTTGAAGAAAGATATTTTCCAAGCAAAAGGAAGGCAGTTTTTAGTTGTACTTGCGTGACTTGCAGTTATCCAGAATTGAATTTCTTCATTAATGTGGTACGAACTTCTTCATAACCTATATCTTGACTGAGCACGTTTTTATTATGTTTTGTCGAAAATTTTAGTAAAAAGCAGAAATTTATTGTTCAGAATGTAGATTTGTTTATATAATACTGAATCAAACTGAAAAAGTAGCACTTATTTACTGATTTATCAGGATTTTTGCGGATTTTAATTGAAGAGTAAAAAATTTGCAGCCGCCACACACAACAGTCGTCCCGGAAGTTATGGTTAATGTGCAACAACCATGCAAACTACTCAAGTTGTCGATACAAGTGGCAGAGGTATCAGTTTCTCTGGTGGCCTCTTTTACAGTTAGATTCAAGCCAAAACTTGTTAAACTATTTTTAAAATCTAATATGGTTTTATTACTACATGTATTACTAAAATAACAGTATATAGCCTACGCGACTAACAATGACCCTGGAATGGTCCAAACAGTTATCATACATAACCAAAGAAATTACGGTAAATATATATTTGGTTGTGAAAATTGTTATTTCAGAACCAAAAGAGTGCCTAAAATAACGTTTAGTGAGTGAAAAACAATAACAAACTACGTGAAATGAATTTTAGCCAAAGCCTACACAGATTCGATAATTCATCAAACATATTTCAGTAAAAAGAAATTTATTTATTCTAAAATATATTTATTTGCACTACTGCAATATCTAACAACTCACCACACACTAAACACAACACTAAAACACAAATAAAACTTACTAATAAACACGTCTCGTCACAGAAACAAATCAGAACGGCAGCGACAACATGGCGGTCACAATAAACTGCATCGTTTTCTTTTACGTTCCAAACTACGAACTTGGTACGTTGCAACTACAATACAAAGAGGAATAAAACTATAGTATTCCTTAGGATTTTTTCCCGAATCCAATGGTGCATGAATCGAATCGAATCGATACGTTGCCGGAATATACTGTAATGAGTGATTATGCAAGGGAATGTTTGATCGTCAAAATTTTGACGAACAACATGACAGAATGGAAAATAACCGTCAAAATTTTGATGAACAACACTTGGGGGGTTAAAAAAATATAGGGGTCTGATTATTTTGTGATACTGTATTATTTTTTATTCCTAATAGCCACCACTAACAAAACAAAAAAATTAGAGTTGGTAAAATGTAAAAAAGAATTTTAAGTTAATTACGCGTTATGAGTCAAAATTGAAAGATAAATTCCGCGTGGGAAGGGTTAAATGTCAGAATAAATCAGTATTTAGCAATAATCCTTGTATCAAAATGCAAACATGATTATTAACAGACACTACACATAGACTACCATATAAAAGTATCATACACATAATTATTAAATTTAAAATAATATATATTTTAAATGTAAAAATAACAATCAGAATAAAAATGCTGGACGAAGTTGAACCTATCTATTTTGGGAATAGCAGATTTTAGGGTATACTGTTGATAAGATTTAACACATTAAAGAGATAAGGTGAAAGAAATGAACAATAGCAGATTAGCATAGAAGGGAGAAAAGATTCACTGTGATTTGAGAGAGGTTTACTGCTGTTTGTATAAATAATAGGCTGCAAGTCTTCCAACCAAGATTTTCCACTGAGTCAGAATGAATTGCACTGCTGCAAAACTCACTAAACCGTGTAAGAAGGGATGTACAGAGCTTTGGTGGAAAAAGTATTTTTTAAAAACTACTCATTTTTTAAGCCAAAAAAATAGTTGAGTGATCGTTTTTGATTTTATGTATTATACAGGGTGATTCAAAACTAAACGCCAAAATCTCTCTAGAGCTTATTCTATAGCTACAAAACAAGTAAAAAAGTTCATATAACCATATGCCCGGAAACGCTTTCCGTTAGCGAGTTACGCCTAACGAAAGATTTCGCGGCCGGATTCAGAACCTTGGTGAAGTCCAGGCCGTATAAAAATGGTTAAAGGTATTTACAAAGATATCAAATACGATTGTTTTTAATTTTATGTTTTTTTATATCTTAGACAAATTTATTAAAATTCTCCCAAGAGCTGTAAATTGCAATTACTTTTCAATGATATCTACGTAATACACAAGAATTGGTGCAAAGAAATAACACATTTTTGTGTTAACGTAAATTTTCTCCATAAATGTTAAAGAAAGGTCATTTTTTTCTTAAACAGTATTTGTAGAACATTAATTCTGAAAAGATTCATGTGAATTACTTGGGGAAAAAATTAATAATAGGTAATTGAAATTTATGCTTTATTTAAAAATAAACAGACGCACAAGACAAAATGCATATTCTTTATCTGCATAAAATATTAACTAATGTTTTAGGTTGTGAGTTAACAGCTGATCATGTTATCAACACTTTTTTAAATCGTCATATTTTCTTTGCAAAGGTTGGCAATATCAGCTGTATCAACAATTAAGTTCATGAAGTAATATTTGAATAACCTTTATGGAGAGTTTTGTATGGGTGGGCTGTAAGATTGTATTTTGTGAGATCCTGTGATTATTTGGAAAATATTTTATACAAGTGTATAGAAATATTTTATTAAATATTTATTTTTAAAATATTTATATTAAATATTTTTATAAAAGTGTATGTCATTATCTTAGTAAATAATGGCAGATACTGAAATGGTAGTATTCGTTTGGAAGAGTATACGAGACATGATACTGATTTACCGGCAAAGTTAACAGAATGTTAGCTGCAGTTTTCAGGAATACAATACAATACAATACAATACAATACAATAATTCTTTATTACAGTATCATCAAGATACGTAAGGTAGTCAATAACATTAATCTTTGATAGTTGTAATTATTTTAATTCATGAATTTTGGCATTTCGTCTCTTCCATTGTTGAGCACCTCAAAAAATTCTTCATAGAATAGAGAGGTCTTGACTTGAGCCAGTTTGAGAGTCCTGCTGCCCAGTGATTTCTTTCCCGAGAGCTTTTTTAAAGATGTGGGTAAGCGTTTGTACACTTAACGTCCGATGTATGATGGTTTTCCCTCTGAATTGGGCAGTACATGGGAATGGCAGAACGTAGTTTGTGGCATTCCGGGTGATTGTGGGTGTGGATAATTCCCCTTGTAAGTCGCATTTAGAGTCTCTAGTATGACAGTTTTTTAGGTAAAGGGCTAACAACAGTGAGAACTCCTAGAGATTCAAATGCCTCCCTACAGCCTGTCCAGTGGTTGCAAGTTGGCCAAGGCACGAATGTGGCTTATCTCTGTAGTAACAGAATCCCGATTTAGGGTTGCCTCTGAAGTCCCCCCCCCAGACCGTTATGGGCCATAGCGGATATGTGATTCCATCATCGAATAGTTAGGCGATTTTGCAGCTATCAATCCACCTGACCCAGTGGTATTCTCTTGATTACATAGACTCCGGAACTAAGTATTCTGCAGAGGCTATCTATGTGGCTAGTCCATGTGAGGGCCGTCATCAAGTGTCACACCTTAATAAGTTTGTTTCTTTCTCTGACGTAACACCGTAAGTTTCAATGCTGGCCTCTGGCAAGTCGACTGAAGTTAATGTAAATGTCTATGAAGTCATTTAACACCAGATCATTATGGTTGGTGTAGTTAATTTACTTTTTCAAATGGGATAGGGAGAGTCCTGGGAAAAGCCTTGTGCACTGTCATTATTCAGAAGGACTGTTTAGTGTCGTCAGCATACATTACACATTTTGAGTTACTGTTAGTTTTTATGATATCTGGCAATCATTCACAAAACAAGATAAATAAAACTGGGCCCATGGAACGGATCCTCCTTGTTGCGGGACTCCTCTTGTAACTGGCTGGGGGTTAGACCTTACATAATAACTTTGTATCCTTTTAACATTTTTTTTGGACTTCAACTATCTGTGTGCGCCCTTGAGGTAGACTGGCAAACCATGCATTTTTCTTTGTCTTTTTACTCCTACAACTTCAAGTTTTTTAATATTTGTTCATAGACCCAGAACACAATCAAAAGCCTGCTGTGGTCAAGAAGCGATCGCTGGAGACAAGTTTTGCGGTGCGTCCAACTGATCACTGAAACGAATTCAATAAAACTTGTGAGAGCACTAGCAAGTGGATTTTCCTTTCAGGAACCCATGTTGATCTTCGCTCAAAGATTGTTCATGGTTAAGATAGGAATAGTATTGGTTAAGACATCTATCTCATGATTTTAGAAAAAGGTGAGATCAGTGATATAGGCCGAAAGTTTTTTATTCAGTGAGTAACCCTTTTTATGTAGAGGGTAGATTATTGAGACTTTTAAGAGCATTGGAAATAGGCTGTAAGCAAAGGAGAATTAATTGATTATGCTTTGCAATAGGAAACGGCAAGTTGTTTGAGCGCAGTCTTAACATTTTTGCTGGTACCGACCCAAAAGGCTAACTGTCGCTCCAAACCCTCGTCCAATCCCAAAAAGAGAGCTTGGGCTTCAAGAAGCTATTGCATCTTTGACATCTATGGAAGAAACATGTCTAAATCTAAAAGGGGAGGAGTGGTTGATAGAGGGTCGTGAGTACTAGTCATGTATATTATGTGGAGGTCTCTGTTTTAAAGGTTTCTCCAGCTATTTGAGAGAAGATATTTGTTAAACTCATTGGGCTATGTTTCAATGGATCCTTTCTTGTTACGCGTCTAGCAGGATTACAAGTTTGTGATCTCGATGACTTTTGCTGTGCTCTCTGCAGTAATTACTTGCCATATAGCTCTTGGTTTATTTTGTGCTTGGGTTGATATGTTGAGAGGTTGCACTCGCGTTTTATTGCCCAAAGCCTCAAATCATAATACCTTCATTTTCTTGGACCATCAATTCGTTTAACTTTTTGATCACCACTGTTTGGTACATGGTGCATAGCCGAAAGGAATGCAGATCTGTACGAGCAGCAAGTTGATCACAAAATAATCTAGGGTTAGTTCTCCCTTTTGATCTTGATTTTTTCAAAGGGCATGCCATCAAGAGCTCTTCATTACTGGTTGATAAAATCTGTGTATGCTTGATCTGGCCGTTTAATCCGGTGAACGACTTGCCATTTCTCTTTTTGATTAAGAGGTCTTTTAAGGAGTCCAGGTTTTTGTTGCAAAAGTTTCTTCTGTATGTTTAATTTGCGTTTTTGTTTCTTTTTGGTTCAGTGTCAATTTTTACAACTTCCAGTGTGGTCTGACATGCCAGCTTTCAAAAACTTTAAATTCAATATGATTCTCTTGAATATTGGTGCAATATCATATCAATTGAAGTAGCCGTAGCTGTTAGTAATGCGGGTTGGCTGGTAAGGAAACACTTCTATATTATGTGGGAGGAGAGTTTCATTTTCGAGTATTTTATTTCCCCTGCTGAGTCCTTGATCTGTCATGTTTACATCACCCATTAAAAGTAATGGCCTCTCTTTAGTGGTGTGTTGCTTCTAGAATATTGCCATGATTTGTATATAGCTGCCTCAACTTGTCCTCTAGGGGAACGGAACATTCCTTAGAATTAGAGACTTGTTTTTTTGTTTATAATTTCGCCATGGCTGCTTCACATGTAAATGTGTGCACAATTGAGAGATGTCGATAGCGCTTATGCCTTGATACTCTCTGAATCTTTGGTGAATATGGCAACTGCCTCCAAGTTTGTGGCTGTCTCTACTGTAGTCAGTCAAGCAGAGTATATCCCAGGGATTCGTGTGTTGCTAAGATATTTCGGTGGATTTAAATCCGTGTCAGTAAGAATCAATAGGGATGGTGAGATAAAAGTTTATAAAGTGATTTAACTGTCAACTTTCTTTGCCAAGCCCTCTTATATTCTGATGTAACACACTTCAGTTTTTGGTTTGGATCATGAGATGTTTTGATAAAAGTGACTGTTGCAAGACCTCAAGTTTTTGGTATTTTCTTCAATTTGGGAATGATGAATGTCATGGAACTTGTATGTTTTTTGTGATGCTTTACTGACCTCCTCTCGAAGCACTAAAAAATTAACTAGTTGACCTGATTTGATTTTTTCCTCACATTGCAACAATTCAGTTCTTCACTTGGCTTCTCTGGTGGATAATTCAGGCCCAGTTAAGGTATTATGAGCAAATGGTACAAGGAGTTACAGTAAGAAAGTGGTCCTTTCTTCAATCTTCTTCCAGAATCTGCTTTAGCTAAAAAAGTTCTTTGAATGGAGCCAATTTAGTTTGGTCACTGTATTTCTGGAGTTTTCTCTCTAAAAATTTCTCGGTAAGAGTCCCTTGCTCCAGTAGTTTTGGGCTGTACAAATAAACGTGTTTGCGAATACTAAGCACATTTACCGTATTTAGTGTGAGAGTTCTATTGTTAAGCAATGTGAGTCATCCAATAAACTCTCTTCAATGCGACAGAAGACAATAACTGAATTTATGTCTTTTAACAATTAATATTATACTCAATAATAATATCAGTACTGTACGTCCAATTTTTGTTTGATTTCACTTCTTAATACAGTAATATAACTCATACTTAACCTATAAGTTTCAATTTGGTACTGTATTTAACTTCATTATTTATGCACTGTACCGTACACAATTTGTCTTAATAAAATACTGTATGTCTATTTAATTAAAGTTTTATTTGTTTATGTACGAAATGATGCACCCATTTTCATTTTTTAAGCTATTAGTCCCTATAACTGTTCATTATCGTTATAAATAATTCCTCCTTGACCTGTTCGGATTAACCGACGTTCGGATTACACGTGTTCGGATTAGCGAGACTCCACTGTACTCATAATTATTAAATTTTAAAATAATTAATATTTTAAATGTAAAAATAACAATCAGTATAAAATGCTGGTCGAAGTTGAACCTATCTATTTTGGGAATGCAGATTTAGGTATACTGTTGATAAGATTTAACACATTAAAGAGATAATGTGAAAGAAATGAACAATAGCTGATTAGCATAGAAGGGAGAAAGATTCACTGTGATTGTGAGGAGAGTTTACTGCTGTGTTGTATAAATAATAGGCTGCAAGTCTTCCAACCAGATTTTTCACTGAGTCAGAAGGAATGGCTCTGCTGCAAACTCACTAAACCGTGTAAGAAGGGATGTACAGAGCTTTGTGGAAAAGTATTTTAAACTACTCATTTTTTAAGCCAAAAAAATATTTGTGATCGTTTTTGATTTTTGTATTATATATTTATTTTATCAAGAGTCAACAGTACTTGCGGCCATCTTGATTTTAGCAACGTAATATCAGTTTTAAATGTTAAGCTGTCTGAAGACCTATGTCATTGTTGAGATAAAATTAATACACATCCAAATGCTTTTAGTTTTTGATTGTTTTATTTATTGTTTGGAAAAAACTAAATGTTTAGTCTTTTATGTTTAAATATTTTTAAAAGTTATACAAGTTACATTAAAAACTTAAAATTTTTGGGGCGCATACTAATTATATCTTTAAAGTGAGAAAATATCCCATAATTCTATGACCATATATAATTTCTTAAAAATGTTTAACATCATTCTTTTGGGTAAACTTCAAGGTCTTTTTGCTTTAGCTGGCTTGCCCTTCCTTAACCCTTTTAGGAGCAGCCATTTTGATATCGCCGGTAAAGTAGAATAGTGTGGAAGACCAACCGGCGATATCACAACAGTGCATACAGTATTTTTCCGCTCTGGAACGAAGATTGCCATATCGTCAGCTCATTATTATTAGTTTTCCACTACCATATCGGGTAATGTGTCACTGAACCCTGACTGAATGGTAAAAAATTCACCACTTACAACAACCACACAAATGCAGTTTCTTGTTTGTTTGTATTGAATATATTTATAAACAGGTGTAAAACAACAATAATAGTTATACTGGCATTGTATACATTGTGTAACTTTGTACACTTTTGTTTTGTTTTTTTTTTTTTGTACATAATGTAAATAGTAGTGTTGGGCATTTTTAGATGAGTTATTTATTCTATATAGTTCATCCTAAATATATAAAAAACCACAGACTTTTTTTTACTTTGTTTTAATTGTCTTCACTATTGATGTGTCATATATATGTGTTGCATGTTTGTTAGTAAAAATACTAAGAACTTTAATATTTGTTATTGAATTGTTTTGAAATTTGAAACACTTTTACAAAATAGAATGCAGAAAAAATTAAAATAATTCTTAATGTATAAATATACGTAGGTTGCCTTGAAACTAACGCATATTCTAAATTTTTAACTTGGTAAAATATATGTTTCATACTATAAATATTTTCAGGATTTTTCAAAAGATCAACTATTTTTTAAGGCAATTAATTTTTGCATTTTGTTTACTTTCAGGTGATTTATTGTCAATATTTATTAAATTATGTTTCATCCTACTATTATAGATCATTCTAGATGGTTCTTACATGAAAACACAATATATAGTGTTGATGAGAGTCATATCGACGATTATGAGGTTGTTATTAGTTACATTGTTGACAATAATTGTGTATTTTATAGTTAGCTTTATGAGAATTTTTCTGTTCTGGAAGTTGAACATTTAAAAAGTACTTGATATGTTTCTTAATAAATTTGAACTCCGTTAAAGGGGGTTGTTTCCAAAAAGTTAGTGTAAATGAAATAAACAAGTATACGATTTTGAAATTTGCAAGATTTTGACTTAAAGTATAATTTTGCACCATAAAAATTACAAAAACCTCCAAATTTTGATTGAAAATATTCTTAGTTATTTTTTATTTAGATTTTTTGACAGGATTACAATTAGGGTTTCTTATTAGTCAAATAAAGAAAAACAACAGCTATTTTACTAACACGTAGCAAAACTAAAAAAAGAGTATAGCACTTTTGTGTACACTTAATAAAAATGGATGGCACTGAAATGGTTAAATAGTGTCCATTTCTATCAGATTGTCCATCAGATGTGCAATCTTCTTAGTATTATCGTTTTTTCTCATTAAAGCTTAAAATTATATACAGTTCACTTACTGCTAAAAGAATTTCTGTAATAAAGAATTTTTTACTTTGACTTTGCTCACATTTAAGATGTGTATAGATTCTACTTGCAGTTATTTTCTCCTGAAATGTTATAGAGCCACTTTTCATAAACAAAATTTTGAGTTTTACTTCTAATTATAACATTTATTAGGCCTATCTTATAATTTAATCCATTCTGTACGTTCAAACTGAGAACCCAACAGCTGGTATCTCCGTAGTTTAAGTCTCCGATTACACAGTTGTATAAATCCTTATTAGTATCTTTTAACAGGAATTCAAGACGTATCTCATCAATATTCAAAACCTTGATAAAGGAAATTTTTGTAATTAGAGGAAAAATAGCACGTGATTATAAAACGAACTACTCACTCAGTGGATGGACCCTGAAGTTTACTAACAGATTCGTTAGGACTTTCTTACTATAGGATTTAATGCAGAAATATTATTGGCTTGATCCGATAACAAGTTGTCTGCACACATTTTTGTTTAATTCCCTTACGATTTGTGTTTTTCAAGTTCCAAGGTTTTTCTTATTTAGCACTGAAAATGTAGCAATTGGAAGAGGTGTACTGTGGCAGTACCTGTACGACCTGGACTCGAATGGTGAATCTATCTGTTTGTCTAGGTTCGGTGGGCCCCTACTCACCAGCCGGTCACAGAATGCCCACTCCCAGCCCTGTAACTCGGCAAGGTGATTTTTTTTCTGGTTTGATTTTTAATCCCCTTTGAAAAGCTAATTTTTTACTGGTCTTTTTTATTTCCACTTGATGGTGTGTACCTTACCATTCCTGTTCGTAGTATAGTAATGTGTATACAGATGAGCCAAAATGAAACAAATTCAGTCTATGTAGATTGAGTGGAGTAGAATTGTTTAATCATTTTTGTTTAAACCTAAGAGTTGAATACTTGTATATTAAACTATTATTTTTGAAGTATTTTTGCTAACAATAATTCAAGTTAGTACACTTCTTCATTTTTCAACTTTATTCTTTAATAATGATTTTCTGTCTTTCATATTTTTGTAAAGTTCTAAAATTGCAGAACAATGTTTTTTAGGTTTCAGTGCAATGCAATCTATTTTCAATCGTTTAAGGATTAGATGCTCTAAATCTTTCCCAGTAAGTTATCCTTACTACTTTGAAATATCTATTGGAGTTGAGATGCAGTAAGAGAAAGAACATATCGGGAAGGGTATTTATTTTTGTTTAATGTTTAACAATAAATAATTATAAAGAATTTGACGTGGTACATGATATGATGAAGATTATTTGTTAAATTTTGTTTTAGCTTTAAAGGGAAAGATTTGAATCACATTAAAAGATCATTTGTATTATGTAGTACTCGTAAATTCTTTTTCTACATTAAAATTATGAACTTATTTAATGCATCGGTGTGCAGATTAGTCTGTTAGGGTATTTTATAATTAGTTTATATGTATTCATAAAAATTTGATGAATGTTTTAATTTAACTCTAAACAGGCCAATTTTAAATGAATCTTTTAAGCAGTTATTTTTAATATGTGTCTTTAAGCTCGTAAAATATTAAATATAACATGTACAGAGAAACAATCTAAAAGCGCATCCATAATTATCGTAATATATCATTTAATTTAATTTTGGCTCCCCTTCCTACTTCAAAATAATGTTTCTGTTGTGTTCAATGCAAAGACAGGTACAACACACATGTGGTGTACAATAAATATCCATTTGCTCTGTATGCTGGTAGGAGTCATCAGCTTACGTCTGAACTTAGACCTTATCTTTTTCTGGTTTTGGAAACTACTTAGCATTCTGTTCTGTGTAGACCTTGGCTGTGGCATGTGTATTAATCCTGTATATTGTTGACTATTTATTGTTGGTGATAGCATCAACGGTTTTAAATAATTGTTATGAAAATTTGTCATTATCAATTTGATTGTTTGAATTGTTGCTGTAAATTTGTTGTTAACAGTTACTTTATTTACAGCATCGTCAGCTGCATGATAGTTAGTTCTATAAAACAATTACCTATTCAAATCTATGAATTGTATTTTTATTGCACGATACTTGAATACATTAGTAATAGTGTTTTAATCGTTTTTCAGATGAGCCTTATTTACATGTGTGAGTAAAACGAGTAATTTGGCAGAGTTATGTGCCTAGTTTTCTGTTAGTGTAAACTCAGATATGTTATTGAGCTGCCGAATTACTCGCTTACTAGTCTATATTGACAGGGTGTTACGGATGGAGTTTGTAGCCAATTTAGACTAATTAGCTGTTCGATTTGACATTTGGTTACTAAGCAGCCATCCGGCTGTCAACTCGGCCAATAGTCAATTAGTGTACTTAACTTTTAAACTCTTAATTTAAAAATGGTAATGTATTTTGGATATTTTGTTAAATATGGAGTAAAATAGGGCAAATAGGGTTAGTGGTAAGAAAAAAAAAATTAAAAACTTATGTTAATGAAAATCCATATTTTTTTATACTTCAGTGTGTAAAGTTTGATAGTTTTTGTTAAGATTACTTATAAATTTCAACTTGCTCTTTAATACTGTTCTACTTGTATATATTTTTTCTATACTGCAATAAAATAATATAGTATATGCAGGCCTGTATTTAGGCATAGGGCGGCAAGACTTGGGAGATGGCAGAATTTAAAAGTTTATTTTTCATATTCATAGTAAAATATTTGCAAACTATAAACCTACATGTGTAATACATTTTTGTTAGGGGTATGTGGAGGTAACTGTGGGATAAAAACATTTTGTATAAAGGATCCCAAAAAACATTATTACTATATTACATTTTTTTTAAATGGTGGAATATAATACCTGTTAAAGTGTGATAATATAATAAATATTAGAATTTGAGATAGCCAATTTATTCTTCATTTTATCTAGTTTCAGAAAATATATAATAGTATCCCGGTTCTCTTGAAGAAAAATTAAATATATTGTAAAAACCACAAATAGTACACAAAATGCTAAATTTGTTACTATAAGTACAATTATTTTCAAAAACATATCATTCTTGCACTAAAAGTTTTCAACAAATACCAGAATAAAAAAAAAAACTATATGCACTACTAAATAACAAATTAATAAGTGCAATCCAAACACTACAAAAATATATAAAAAAATAAAAAAAAAACAATAAAAAAATATATATATATATGTATATATATACAGGGTGAGTTTTTTAAAGTGATCCAATAGCTAACTTTTTAATTACACGACTTAGCACCACACTTTAAATTTGGAACTTGCTCAATTTTAAGTTTCACTCAGGGATACACTTGCAAGTTTTTATCATCAGTCCGAAAAAATCCGAAAACTTGCAGTCCACGTAGCTCCTGAACCATTAGAGATATAGAAAAACTCTAAAATGCAAAAATGTCTTATTTTTTAGTGTAGAATATAAAAACAACATAAAATACAGGGTGTTCCATAAAATATTTTAAAGTTGGCCGCCATATTGGCAAAAATTATGAAAACTTCCAGTCCACGTAGCTCCTGAACCATTAGAGATATTGAAAAACTCTCAAAAGCAAAAATGTATTATTTTGTTGAGTAGAATCTAAAAACAACATAAAATACAGGGTGTTCCATAAGAGATTTTAAAGTTGACCGCCATATTGGAAAATGGCGGCCATCTTCAAAAAATTTGAAAGTGTATCCCTGAGTGAAACTTAAAATTGAGCAAGTTCCAAATTTAAAGTGTGGTGCTAAGTCGTGTAATTAAAAAGTTAGCTATTGGATCACTTTAAAAAACTCACCCTGTATATATATATACATATTTATACATACATATGTACACACATACATACACACACACATACATACATATATATGTATGTGTATGTATATATATATATATATGTTTTATTTTTTTTATCCAATTTAAAATTTAAGTTTAAAAATTTGGTTCAGTCAGATAAAATAAAAATGCATCATTATATGTTGTTATTGTAGAATGCCGATTTAACTATTTATGATTAAAAAAGATTAAGATTTTCATAAAAAAACCTTTGGCTTATGGTAATTTATATTAAACTGTAAATTTTAATCATATATACATTGGTGGTTTTAAATAACAAAAAAATGCTTGTCGCGTGCTAAAAAATTAAAGTTGTATAAACTAACACAAAACCCTTTTTGAATTTAGAGTGCACTTTTTATTGCAAGCATCTGGTTTTTCATTAAGGTCCTTAGCAGTTTTGGCACACTGTAATAAAATACATCCCTGAGGGTACCTATCATTTTTGTGTTAGATAATACTTCAGTACATGATGATAATCAAATATGTATAATAATGATGTATTCAAATGAATTTAAAACAATTTTTGGCATTAAAACCAACTGTTAAAAAATGTAATTTACTTTAAAAACGTTTTTCTATTAAAAACTGCAAACATTTCAGAACAAAAAGACAAAATCAAAATTAGCATTAGCATAATGAGTACAATTCCCTCGTCTGGATTGCAAGTTAACTTGTTATTTGAACTACCATTCAAATGGAAAACTCAAGGAGGAAAATATTGAAATTTAATATAAAAGCCTAGGACAATCACCAAATTATTTTCAATTTAAAACAATTTTTGGCATTAAAACCAACTGTTAAAAAATGTAATTTACTTTAAAAACGTTTTTTCTATTAAAAAACTGCAAACATTTCAGAACAAAAAGACAAAATCAAAATTAGCATTAGCATAATGAGTACAATTCCCTCGTCTGGATTGCAAGTTAACTTGTTATTTAAACTACCATTCAAATGGAAAACTCAAGGAGGAAAATATTGAAATTTAATATAAAAGCCTAGGACAATCACCAAATTATTTTCAATTATCAATTATACGAGGATCATTCAATAAGTAACACACATTAATACACTCTATAACAGCTGAATTGATCCGTATGAAACTTTCAGGACATAAAGTTGGCAACCTTGCGAATACATCTGATCAGTTGTTCAACCATATTTTGTAAGTTTACTCAACTAACAATGATGAGTCCGCTCAAGAATTGCACAGTGGCCAAGGGTTTCTGGGTGAAATTCTGGCAGTACAAGGGTTTAGGATATTTTCTACTGCATTTAATTTTTCATGCTCATATAAGATAATTAGTTCTACTGTGACCAATCAATCTTTTAATAAAAGTGGAAGATATTTGATCAAAGATGCTGCATGTGTAGTATACTGCAAAACTATGTATAGTTTTGTAAATATTTCTTGAAAATTTAACCTAAATACTTGAAACCCTTTTTGTGCTACCTATGTAAGAACATGTACAAATTTGTCTCATTTGTAGAATACATAACTTTAAAATTTCGAGTTTGAGTATCAGAAGGCCAAAGTTAATTTTTTATGTATGTAAAACTTAACATCCTTAATTTATGCATTTGTTCTTACATAGAAGAAAAATGTTTCTTATTTAAAATAGGATCAGAAAGAGTTTTTCTGTTGGTCTTCTCTCATGAAAATATTTCATTTACCACAGTTTTATGAAAAGGTCTTTATTTTACATCGCAAATCCTTTATAACTCTTCTGGAAATAGAACAGCTGCTATTGACTGATCTTATGTCAGAATCCTGGATATCAAGTCAATCACCAGCTGCATTTCTCCACCCTGCTAGACCCAAGTATATTCTGTCAGACCTTTCGTGTATTATGCCTATTGCGTTCACTTATGAGGGTAATCCAATAAGTAACAAGACAAATTACATACTGTTGAAAAACTGTTTATTCAATCAGTAAAAAACTTTGGTTACTTTTTAACATAGTCCCTATCTAACACTTCTACACTTGTCCCATCTACCTGCTTCGGTGTAAATGCCCTTGGCGTAAAATTCTTTGGATTGGTCTTGAACACTTGATTGTTTACCTCTTCATTAGATTGGAAATGTATCCCTCATAAACTCTCTTTAAGGGATCCCCTTTAAGTCTGATGGGGCGAGGATCTCTCACCTCAGTTTCTGAAGTTTTTCTTTCGTCAGCTGTACCGTATGTGAATGGGCGTTGTCATGAAGGAAAATCACACCTTCAGTCAAGAGCCTGTGGCGTTCTGTTCGAGTGGCAAGACTTATCTTGTTTTCCAGCAAGTCACTGAAGTGCTGACTGTTTGTTTGTCTTTGGACTTCAATAAAATCAGACTAAATTGGCTCCTGAAAATCCCAGATACTGCAAGAATGACTTTACCGGCAGATAGCTGGGTCTTGAATTTTTTGCGAGTGGGATAAGTCGTAGCTTCCACTCAAGGCTCTGCCATTTTGACTAGCTTATAATGATGGATCCGTGTGGCACGTTATTCCACTGTGCAATTCTTGAGCGGACTCATCATTGTTAGTTGAGTAAACTTACAAAATATGGTTGAACAACTGATCAGATGTTTTCGCAAGGTTGCCAACTTTATGTCCTGAAAGTTTCATACGGATCAATTCAGCTGTTATAGAGTGTATTAATGTGTGTTACTTATTGAATGATCCTCGTATAATTGATAATTGAAAATAATTTGGTGATTGTCCTAGGCTTTTATATGTAAATTTCAATATTTTCCTCCTTGAGTTTTCCATTTGAATGGTAGTTCAAATAACAAGTTAACTTACAATCCAGACGAGGGAATTGTACTCATTATGCTAATGCTAATTTTGATTTTGTCTTTTTGTTCTGAAATGTTTGCAGTTTTTAATAGAAAAACGTTTTTAAAGTAAATTACATTTTTTAACAGTTGGTTTTAATGCCAAAAATTGTTTTAAATTCATTTGAATACATCATTATTATACATATTTGATTATCATCATGTACTGAAGTATTATCTAACACAAAAATGATAGGTACCCTCAGGGATGTATTTTATTAATGCAACTTTTAATGCTATATGTGATTTCACACACAAAATATTTTAGCCATTTGTTTAAATTTACAATCAAATTTAGATTAGGTTTAATTATCAAACCCATTCAAATAATGGATAAATTAAAATTTTATTACGTACATACATATGTATATGTATTCTTTAAATACATGTTCACTGGTATTCACACTTGGCCGTTTAAGTTGTGCTGACAATATTTTGGTTTATGATGGGTCAGATATGTGTAAAAAATTAAATTCACTAGTCTTCAACCCTAGTAAGGTTTATATATCTATTGTTTTGAGACTAAATCATTAATTACTAATTGTAACTACGTTTATTTATATTAACGGTCATCTACTTTAAGTTAGTTCTAATGCAATCAACATTTTTTATGTTGAAAATAATAGTGAAACACAATAACAAGATACCTGTAGTGAGCTAAATGTTAACCAACCTTTTATAGAAATGTACCTGATGAAATGTTTAGTTGAAGAGTGAAGTGTCGTTGACTACTGAACTGTTTTGGTCCACAGACTCATCCAACTCTGGAGGGGAGAACCTTTACACCATGATGAAGCCGGTACCTGGAGGAAACATGTCTGGGGTAAACTTTCTCATTTTACTGTTCTTATTGTTAGTGATCAGTTGGTTATTACTCACTCGACAACTCACTGGATGTTCTATCATGTTTTGCTCTTAACCCTAGAAGTCGCACACAAATGAACTGTAGTGGCACAGGTATTTTAGGTCAACAGTTCATGTATTTTTCCCAAACTTATTTCACCCACAATTAGAGCTCACGGTGTATGAAGAAAAAATCCAATATATATGTGATAAAATAAAGGGAACGATAAATGCGTCTGTAGCTGCCAGCTGACACAAGAACAATGAAGGAAACTAAAAACAATAGAAAATCCAATAAACCTCACTACTATGAGACATTTGAATTTTTCTTTCTGCAACAATTTGAATATAGCCGAAAAAAGATAGTGTATATTTTTTCAACACGTACATAGTTTAAAAACTTGCAAATGTGCCGCATATGTGGCAATATCCCATACATGACAGCCTGTTGTACAGCATATGTGGTACATGCCACTTCTAAGGTTAAACTAAGTACATATATAATTATTGATGGGCAAATCCTGAATTTTTGAATCTGATCACAAATCTTGAAAGATTGATTTCTGATTTTCGGATTTCGAATACTAATAGTTTTTTGTAACCTAAGTATGACTTAAAAAAATCATTAACAATCTCAGTCTTGTTATATAAAAAAGTAATCAAAGAATACAACTTAGTTGTAAAGGGATTTTCAGATGTTTTGAGAAATAATTATATTTTAAGAACAAAGTCATATCCCCTACTTTCTACTTTAATCTGATAGGGTTTTAATTAGTATTATAGTACATGTTTATTATCTTCATCACTATGTATACAGTACATTTGTGTATTTAATGACAATAAAGCTTTTTGATTCTTATAACATGGTCTTCCATAATACATGCTTTTAATATGCAAAAAATATGAACATAAATTTGTATCACTTATTATACGAGGTCTGTCCAAAAAGTATCCGACCGCCAACCTGTAGGCGGTCGCGGCGTAACCGACCGGCTTGAACCGGTTATTGGAGGGGAGGTGTGACCCTACTCCTTCCCATATTAGGCATTGAATACAATCCGGTTACTCAGTGAGTCAGCGCTCTGTTCCGTACAGTACTGCCGTGTGTGTGCGTCGCATTTCAATATGACTGAACATGTTGAGCAGTGCATTTGCATTAAATTTTGCCAAAAACTTGGCCATTTAGCATCAGAGACGATTACTACGGTACGGAAAGTTTATGGTGACACGTCTATGGGCGATACACAAATAAAAGAGTGGTTTAAGAGGTTTAAAAATGGCCGCATATCAGTGGAGAGTGATGACTGATCTGGCAGGCCTTCAACGGCCAGAAACGCTGAAAATGTTGAACGTGTTCATGCAGCAATTAATGAAAACCGTCGATTGACTGTCCGAGAGCTGGAAGAAGATTTAGGAAAACCAAAATTGTCAGTTTGTTTCGGCAAAATTTGTTCCTCGACTGCTGATAGGAGACCAAAAGAACTGTCAACTTGAAATTTGTTGGGAGTGCCGATGGCCGAGTGGTCTAAGACATTGGAATTTGAGTCTGAGTTAGAGATAGCGCAGGTTCGACTCCTGTCCGTGACCGTTGCACTTTTTATCAGTACCATCGATCTTGTACTGTATCGACTCTCCCCCTTATTCTGTTTGATAAGATCGTCGCACAGGCCAGTGGCCCATGAGGATGGCCAGAATAAGGTTTAAAAGGGGATCGGCTTCTCCTTTAAAAAAAAAATCACACATGACAATCTGGATTTGATCAAAAGTGACCCAGGGCTTTTTAAAAAAGTTATTACTGGTGATGAGTCACGGGTTTATGGCTACGACCCTGAAACAAAGGCTCAATCTTCACAGTGGAAAACTCGCGAATTGCAACGGCCGAAAAAAGCAAGACAAAGTCGAAGCAATATCAAGACAATGCTGACAGTTTCCTTTGACCAGGACAGCGTTGTTCATCACGAATATGCTCCAAGAGGCCAGACAGTGAATAAGGAGTATTATCTGAGGTCCTAAGGCGGCTACGAGATGCAGTGCGAAGGAAACGACCTGAACTGTGGACAAGCCGTGACTGGACCCTGCACCACGACAACGCGCCAGCTCAGAATCAGAATCAGAATAATTTTTATTGTCATTTATCTTTACAGATTGGACAAAGTCAGTATATATAGACATAAATACAGTTCTCAGCGAATACCACTTTACAAATTAATTAAGTTAAAACAAACAGTAAAACTTAGCCCAACTGACAAATAAATATATAAATATATCCTATTTAAATAAAATTTCTATGAGTTTAAGAATTCTTCTACTGAATAAAAAGCTTGGCTTATCATCCATTTAGCCACTTTTGTTTTAAACTCTTTAATGTTTGACAGTCTCCATGCTTCTGGTAACTTATTAAAAAATTTTATCTGTAGATATTTATGGCTCTTAGCATATTTTTCCAACCTTACAACAGGTAAAACTAAATCTTTGGCATGTCTAGTGTGATAATTATGTACATCTGTAAATTTAATAAAGTTAGTAACATTTTCTCTGACATAAATTAAATTCTGAAATATAAAAATGCAAGGAACAGTCATTATATTGTAGCTGGTAAAGTAATTTCTGCAACTTTCCCTGTAGCCTAATCCAAACATGATTCTTAAAGCTCTTTTCTGCCATATAAAAATTCTGTCAGCACCCACACTATTTCCCCATAACATATTGGCATACAATAAATGTGAGTGAAAAAAACTAAAATATGCAGTCTTCATTAACTCCTTACTAACACAGGACTTTAATTTTTTTAGTAAGAAACACACTCTTGACAGTTTTGATATTAAATTATTAGTATGTTCATCCCAAACAAGTTTGTGATCTAACGAGACACCAAGAAGCTTTACTGGTTTGGAAATGTCATCCTCTATTTCAAAATTTCTCAATGAAAATAGTATGAGTTCAGTCTTACTTTCATTAATTCTTAAAAGATTTGACTCAAACCATAGACTAGCCTTATTAACTACTCTGTTCGTGTCACTTAAAACGCTAGCTAAATAGTTGTCTTTTACAATTAAAGATGTGTCATCTGCATATAATATTGTCTTACAGCTTAGACTGATTGGCAAATCGTTCATGTATAATATAAACAGAAGGGGGCCAAGGACAGAACCCTGTGGGACCCCAGCAAGAACCTCTTTTCGAGATGAATATTGATCTCCAACACAAACCATATGTAGTCTACCACACAAATAGGTCCTGAAGAAACTTAACTGATCGTTGCGGATCCCATAATATTCTAATTTATTTAACAAGATGTCATGTGAAATACTGTCAAAGGCCCTGCTGAGGTCCAACAGAGTCATGCCCAAATATTCATGGGCCTCAAAACCTGACAGAATCTGAGAGACAACCTCATCCAGTGCCTTCACAGTAGAGTAGCCTGGCCTAAAACCAAATTGGCTACTTGATAAAATTTTATTTACATCCAGAAATTCTAAAATCTGTTCCTTAGCGCAAGTCTCCAAAATTTTAGAAAACACTGATACAATTGTTATTGTTCTATAATTATCTATGCATGTTCTGTCACCCTTTTTAAACAGTGGTATACTTTTTGATATTTTCAGACAATCAGGAAAATGTGAGAAAGACAAACTAAGGTTAATTACATATGTTAAAGGCTTAATTATGAAAGGAACAATTAATTTTATTATTTTGTTTGAGAATCCATAAATATCCTCACAGTTAGATGATTTCAAAGCTTTAACAACTGCAAAAACTTGCTGCTCATTAACATTTTTCCAGAGAAAATTTACAGGTGAATTTTTAGCTCATTCCTCAAATCTTATTCATCGTTTTTTGGTCAAACACAACATCGACCAACTACGACAGCCTCCCTACAGTCCTGACATAGCTCCTTGTGACTTCTGGCTATTTCCGAAATTAAAAATTCCTTTGAAAGGAAAAAGATTGACGATGTTGAACAAATAAAACAAAATGCGACAAAGGACCTGTTAGCCATTCCGCAAAATGAATTTAAGGAGTGTATCCGGAAGTGGGAGAAGTGTTGAATAAGGTAGTGGCTTGTGGAGGGGAGTACTTTGAAGGGGACCAGATTGCCGTTGCCGCCGAGTAACGTCGGTTCATGCCAGACGTCAAGGTCGGATACTTTTTGGACACACCTCGTACATAAACTGTTTGAAAAATTTAAAACCATCCTTAATTATGATAAAATAATAATAAAATATAAACATAATACATGTGTTGAGAAAATATTTATACAACTAAAAAATTGTGAAGTGGACAAAAAGAAGCTGTTGACATCCACCCATGCATACATCAGACGCTTGGCATTGCACCAACATAAACATAGAAATAAACTGTACATGAAATATAATTTACAAAATCAAGATGAATTGATGATTAGTTATCTATCAACGGTTTGTGATTAACAAAATATAACAAAAACATGATTTAGTGATTGGTAATTTGCGTACTATCAATGCAAATAGTTCGATATAAATTGCAGGCTCACAGCAATGCACAAAAATAAATATATAAAAAACTAGCTGTAAACAAAATATTAATTAGAAAACGGTAATTTGGGTTTTCATACACAAAGTACAAAGAAATCATGGTTTTGCGATTAGTAATTTGCATAATACCAATCAGCTGCAGTCCGGGAATAAACACAGTAGCTCACAACGTTGCGTGAACATAAATATGGAAAATACTACCTGCAAGCAAAGTATTATTTACAAAATTACAATAATTATTTAATTAGCTTATGTATTTACGGTTTTGAACGTTCACAGTACAGCAAAAACACATTAGTGATTTGTGTACTGTCGATCGGGCCGACAATTAATGATGTGGCAGATCTTCATAAATTCAAATGTTGAATCCCGTAGATTGGTTCTCGAGGTGGATTCGAGACTCGGAATTTGGTTTCAACTCAGTACTATACAGTATAATCACACCTTGGAAAAGTGTTCTCTCTCTTCCTAGTTTTGTGTCAGATAAATTTCATCTTAAGGATGAGGTGTATGTATACTGTAAACTATAAACTTGTTTAAATCTACATGAAACCAAAGAAAATTTACATGTACGCAAATAAGCGGTATCATCCATCCGAAGGTAACAAAAAAATCTTCAGTGCTTTGAATTTGTGGCCCTTTCTGATTAGGAAAGTATCTTGATAGAGTAGATTTAGAGTTTAAATTGAGTAGATTTAGGGTTTAAATGCTTTTTATCTTCTGAATCCTGAAAATATAAATTTCATCCTGGACCCCTCTGAATATAACTTAATCTCAGTTCAGTTCTTTATTTGAAATAGATTTAGATTAAAAAAAGTTATGAATTATGACACACATAGAGATTACAAAGGAACTCCTTATAATCAAGGTGTACAATATGTACTCAAATTTTTCAAAGAAGTCCTTGGAAATTATTTCTCATTATTCACAGGGTCATAGAGTGGGCTGAAAAATATATAATCTATAACTAAAACAACTTAAATAAAACTTTCAATTAGAATATTTTAATCTATAACTATGTCTTCATAACTATACTTTGAAATGATTTGAGCCTAGTAAGAAATAGATCACCTGAGTCACCGATTAATTTTGGTTTTATTTTCTTATTTACAAAATATTTGAATCAATAAAATTATATGGATGTGTATTCCTGTCAGATGTTGTTCAGTGTTTATACCCAAATTTCTCTATTCTGTTTTAAATTATTTTTTATACTGTGTTGTGTTTTTGAGAATACCCTATTAATTTCAATTCCTGAGTTAAGCATCTTCATATTTTAAGATGCATTGTGAACTTCCATTCCAACAAGAGTTTTGCTTTTGTGTTGTGACCATACTGTTGTGAAATTTTGAAGTTAAACTGTTTCCAAGTGTGTCATTTATTAACATATATGTTATACATAAAATGTTAGAAAAATTTCATACCAAACTTAGTCATGATAAAAAATATTTACACAGCAGCAGTAACTTATTTCCGACATACTGTTCCAGGAATTCCCGATGGGTGGAGGTCCTGAAGGTGGATCCATGGGTCCGATGGGCCCAGTGATGAATGGAGACGGTATGGACGGCATGAAGAACTCACCTGCTAACGGAGGTCCGGGCACGCCGCGCGAGGACAGTGGCAGTGGCATGGGAGACTACAACTTGGGCGGGTTCGGCCCCCCCGAGAATGTGAGTATGGGAGTCTCAGCTTCTTTCTTTCCTGACTCTAAACTGACCACTAAAGAGGAGTGGTAAACAACGAATTTTGTGAGAAATTAGTAAGCTTTTTGAATCTAAATGTATTTTTCATTGAAATGGCTTTGAGCCGGATTTGTTAGAAGTCTGACCAGTGTCGGACCGTTGTTGGTTGTAGCATCAATGGGAGTCGCACTGTCAATGGTTTGCCATGTTTCAAACATATTTTATACAACATCAAGATTATTACTCAAACTGGCTTTGTTTATTTTAGAAATAAATTTGTTAAATAAAAATGTATAATGAATTTTATTATTTATTGAAGTTGAGTATTTGAATGGTTCACCTACTTTTCTATACACAGTTCTTAAACATACTTACCACGTGTAGATGATAAAATTTGATAATGAATAAATAATACGACCTCGAATCGAGTATCTGATAGCATTTGAAATGCTAGATATGAATACTGTATGTGGTAATTAATACCAGTATTGTTCACATAATATATTAGGCATAATAGTTTAGTAATATATACATAATTTACCAGTTTAAATATTACAAGGTATTAGCACACCACACCACTTGTTACGTAACAGGCTTTGCTGTGGTTGCTTGCATAATTTCAGGCTCATTTTGTTCTCAAGATGTCCTGCAGTCAGATAGACAGAAAGTCATCATAAAGTAAAAGATTATGATGGATATTACAGTGAGTAGGTTTTATGTCCACACTTCAAGTGAAGTTCAGTTGCATATTTACATTTGGTTATTTTTTCAGTATAAACATAAAATATGATGAAATCAATGTAATAATTCAGAAATAAATATTTAAGATATTTGGTTATTCCGTGCTGCAGAGGATATCAAGTATAGACCTTATCTGTAATTTTATAAAATTTCTCTCAAGTGTTCGAACTAAAACCGTAGGGCCGCACGAAAGGAAGGTGTGGATAGTTATAGAAAGCATTTTTTTTTTTTTTTTTTTTTTTTTTTTTTTTTTTTTTTTATACACTAAGAATATCACACACTAAAATTCTTTTTGAAATATAATATCATGTTCTCCTGGGCTTTAAATTCTCATTTTTGAGACAGTACTGTATAAAGTAGAAAACTTTGGGACATTTTGTTTGCTCCCAAGAAGAACTTAATTTCATTTTTTCAAAACTAATTAACTCTTGTTCGAGTGGTTGTGATCAGTCGAGAATGTAGAAACATCAGTCCGGCCTCTAATATAGTCACAGCTGTGTATCGTGCAGACGCACACTGGCTGTTGCACTCAGATCTAGACTACACTTTGGTTGTGTATGGGTTTCATTTGCTGAAGGTGTGCTAATGCGTATATATAACATCCTGCGTATGTGCTGTAGTATATAGTTGGTCTGGGCCATAGTTCTTGCAGTCAAGAGTTCGCATATTTGTTGTTGATACATAAATGAGTTAATTTGTTGTAAAAAAACTACTGTTTTAGTAACACATTTGTTGAGTTATCATTGTAAAAATATGACCTTAAATAAAAACGTAACAGTCTGAAATTAATTCATTATGACTGTTATAAAGTGATTTATTATCAATCTCCCGATAGTATTATCAATGCAGGTGCATGACAGTGTATATTTGTTCAACACTATTTCTAATTACTGATTTGGCACTAGATCTACTGCACTGTTTTCATAAATAATGAGCATTTCAATCCTCTGTGTTAATAATATCACACTTGGGTTCAAAGCTCCAAAATCTTAAAATACAATAGTTTTAAAAACAAACTATTCTTAAAATAGTCCTTACCCAGGTCTATTACGAGCAAACATTTTATAAGCAAATAGATTAATTTATCTGAGCCATTCAAGTCATTCTCTGTTGCACTAAAAACTTTAACCTGAATAAAATAAGAAAGAATTATTTATACAATTATTTAAGAAATATTATATACAATTTGGGGAAAAAATTGTATTACATCACATGGAAAGCCACTGACAGCTTACTCTTGTTGAAGCATATTGTTTTAGGCTGCCACTTAGCAACTAGGAATATACCGTTAATATGATATGTGGGCAACAATTGATTTTTCTTGTTGATAAATAATTTATATTTTTTATTATTATAACAAAAGTTGTAATCACGTATTTTAAGGTGAGCTAGTAAACTGTGTATAGTGGTCCTTAAAAGTTTCATCATTGATCTTAAATTTTATACTCTCATCTGTGTAATGTAAGTCAAGTCTGTTGGTTTACATATAAACATACATGCATTTTTGGAATTGAGAATACAATATGGTTTTTTAATATCGACACTATACATAAGTTTTCAATGCTGAACCAAAAGAGCTGGAAGTGTTGAATCAACCCAAGTTTTGTTTGTAGCTTTCCAAAACCAACATGTAAATGTAACAAACTAGATATTAAACTATTTTTAACAGTTACATGTAAAATTTTTCACTTCTGGAGACAGTTACTGCAAATTTCAAAATTTACCTTGGCTATTCTTTTATAAACATCCTGTGACCGATCTTATAAAAAATATATATATATATATATATATATATATATATATCTGTTAAATTTTAGAGATTGTTAAATTATGATATATATTCAATCTGTACCATTATACTTGTCCATGCCATTGTTAACTGAAATCTGTGAATCATGAATATTCTGAAAGAAGGAAAAAACGGCTTTAGCTGATACCTCTTATTTCTAAAATGTTGTCCTGCGATAACCACTGGAACCTGTGATGTTCAATTACAAAACCAAAAGAAGTTTTATATTTAAAAAAATGAAAAGGCAGTCGTGGGACTGACCCTCAGAAGTGACTACTTCTTGTAACGGACTGTGAATATATGTATGGTTATTTAACTGGTTATTTTTTATATTTTAAAATAATATGAGATGCTCAATTTTTTAACATAAAAAAGTATTTTTTTTTTATTCATTATATATACATATTTTTATAATATTTTTTACATTTCGTATATTACAATGATCACCGACTTCTAAATATTAAAGTAATAAATAATTAAACATTTTCATTATTATCGTTTGTATTAGTTTCTATAATTTAGTCTCATTTTCATTACAATCTTTTCATTTCCAAAATAATTCTTCATTTTCATTGTCATTATATTCTAAAATGAAATTATGGGTTTATAATTACCAAAATGAGAAATACAATTCTGGGAATAAAGTCTTGCTAAATATCTTGTAAACACAGCATCTATTGTTTTCCATATCTAGTTTTACTTATTCATTTTTTTTATCGTTTGGCATTGTTACATTTAATTCAACTTTAAAAAGGTCAATTAATGGTTTTGACGTTTCTTCAGCAAAATTTGTATTCAAATCTGTTTTACGTAATTTATTTTTTTAAGTGAATGCAATATAAGGCCCAATCTAATTGAGTAAAGGTTATAATTTTAATCAGCAGAAAGACTAAATTTCTTTCCAGGATTAAATTACACTATGGCTTTGTTAACTAGAAAAGATCTGATAAATTTATTTTAATTCTTTTTTAAATCTCGTCAGGACGAAAATAATAATGAACATAGTAATAGGAATTAATGTTAACCATGCTGAAATTCAGTTTAGAAACTGATTAGCTTTAAATACTGCTATTAAATGATGCAGTAAGTTAATCAGTTTTACGTTGGATTCATTCGTAAATAAATTAGTAATTCGTAGACTTATTCAAATTAGTATTTTACCATATTTTTTGGTCTCTTTGCAACGATTGTTCGGCGTTGGAAGTTTTTTAATGTGTTAAAAGTCAACATAGCTACTAATAGCAGAGTATGAATTGATTTTGTAAATTTTGACAGTTTTTAAATTGGAGCTTAAGTAACCTAACCTGAAAAATTCCATAACCAAGGAGAGTCTGCAGAAGCAGGGATAGATCCAGACAATGTGATATTTTCGGACAACATTTACGTCAATAATAATATGAGTAAACTGGTCGAGCAGTTGGAAAACAAGTCATAGTAAAACACTACTAGAGTAGAGAAGTGTTTCGTTATTTTCTTTGTCATGTGTAGTATTATATGTTATTGTGGTTTTTATTTCCGTTTTAATCTCTCCTAACAGATTTTCCATTAACGTCAACTTTTGTTAGTTCAGATCAGATGTTTATATAACGGTTTGTTTACGTTTTAGTAAAGCTGTCATTCTACTTTGAAAACATGTGGAAAACATAAACATGCATGACACGAAATGAAAGGTTTTTCCTTGTGCAAAACATACATCTGTAGCCCGCAAAAATAAGTAGTCACTTCAATAAAGATTTCAATCCCATGGAGCACTATTTTTGCATCTATCTTCGGTGAGAACCTGCTGGCGACTTGGCGAGTAATCGTCTTTTTTTAGAGTGCTTTCTACCTCAAACAACAGGTTCCGTGCCTCTGCGTACTAGTGTAACACAACTCGAGGTATGGTTGTTGCAGCTTGCAGATTCTAGTGATCATTACAAGTCAACATTTTGAAATTTTTTTAAACCTGCTAATGTTCATTATCCTCCTTACATAATATTCCCAGTCCAGAGATTTTATTCGGCCGAGGAATGATCAATTAAAGATGCAATTAGATGTCTTATAAACCATGTAACTTTTCACAATAAAACACCACACTTACATTGTTTTACCGGATGCACACTCAAGTTTGTGGTGTCTAATTAATGTACATAACATTAAAAGTTATTTTATATAACAGAAACAAAACTGAACTGCCCTATTCCATAAGTGGCAGCCTGTTTGTTTATAGACATACTTGGGTGATCAGGGTACTTTCTTGCCATCTGGTTCAGGGATTATGCTTTTTATAATGTCTAAAATATTATTATAATACGTGTGATAAAATGACTGAAATTGTTGTTTAATCTTATTTATAAATGTTGATGATTTTACTTTTTTAGAGTATAAGTAGATATGTGTGAAAGTGAGTTGGCATAGGTCTTTCTCATAAATAATTTTATTAACTAAAAATGCTGAAATCTTGGTTCTTGATGTAATTAACCTCCACAGTTTCACAATGCTTACCAAGCATAATGAGAAATTTACATCTTCAAAGTGGCCATGAGTAAAAAACCAAATACAAATGACTTTTTTGTACATTTTAATTTTGTATTATACTACAAACAGTTCTTTTTTGGATGAAGTAGTTTCAAGCTCAGTTGAAAAAAGTAAAACATATTATGAAGTTATTGGGTCTAAATAGTAACCAGGGGGGGGGTATGGGACAAAATTAAGAGAATTGTTATTGAACTGACTTATTACTATAATCCATTAACTTTGTTGGGAAATCCTAGAAATGCGGGATAATTTTTTAGGGATTCTTTCCACCGAACACAACAGGTTCAAACTTGTTTGAACAAATCTTCTCTCAATTTTTTCTAGTTGCAACAATAATAAAAATAACACATAATAATTTGGATTGTATGGTCACATTGAACGTGTATTTTTTGCTTTCCCCAGCCTCGGTTTAAACTAACTAGGTATAGTTTTATTTAGTCGAGTTAGACAAATATTGTTAAACTTGATCTAGTACGTAATGCAATAGAATGGTGAATGTTTTGTGCAGGTTAAAAAATCACGTAGATCACGTGGTTCAATCTTACGAAAATAGTTTCATACAATCGTCATGTGATTCCAAAGTTTGTCTGATTGTAAATAAAGAAAGATGAAATAAATTTGTACTTAACTTATTTGAAATGGAAGACCGTTGCCTCTTCACGTTGTCTACCAACTGTACCTAGCCCATTTCAAAGGGATGAACTTAGAAGAAAGACATACAACCTATTTTCATAATATGTAGTACCTTGTAATTTTATAAGGTTTTAAGTTATATAGTACTTAATTGAAAATTGTCTTTTTTCTTAGTTGTGTAGGGATTCAAGTTTGTGCCATATATCATCAACGTTCCTTGAGAAATGGTTGGCAAAGGATTGTCCTTATCTGTTTAATTTAAATGCATGTTTTGCACCTGGGATAATGCATTCATACAACATTTATGTGTATATATTTGAATACAGAAACGTTTATAAAATACTCATTAATTTAACATAATTAATTAATATAGTGTTTAGGTTATAAGTCTTTAGTCTTATCACTCATTCATAATACTTGTAACATAGTTCAACACAACCTCAATGCTTTTATTTTTGACTTATTTTTTTATTAAGGTTACTTAATTTATTGGTTGGTTTTAAGTTTATGTATATATTGAACAAAATTTATTAGTGTTATAGAGTAAGCATGTTCACATTTATTCTTTTAGTTGTGATTCGAGTGGAACTTTCAGCATACAGTTGTAGAAATATTCTCGTCTTCTTAATTCTGTATAATGAGTATTATAGGAGTAGAATCTCATTTTATCATATTATTTTTAGAAATGTTTTCCATCACATATTGACTAGAAGTGTTATTAAAGTCGTAGAGTTACTGAGATATTCAGTGGAGTTTGTGTTAGGTTTATAATGTATAGTATTAATTTTTAAATGGTTTCACGGTTCTAAATGCTTGCCTTTCCACTCATATAACGTAAACTTGCCTTTCCACTGATATTACGTGAAGTGACAACATCCTAGATTCATTTTTTCTTATTTGTAGTTTCCTTAAAATGTAGGTGTCTTTCATCTATTTATAATAGTTGATAAATCGTTTGGCATTTTTCAAGTGTTGATCAAGATCATATTTGTGATCATTTTAGGAGTACATACATCAAGAACTTGTGTTGTAGTTAGATTACCATGTGTCTACTGTGTTGTAGTTAGATTACCTGGTGTTTACTGTAGGTAAAGTTATATCCTCGGTGGGTTTGTCGGAATTTGCATTTTGACTTCTTTTAAGGAATTTAGTCCTTTATTGAGAACAGTAACTTCTGTTGATTTGGGATTTTGTTAACTTCAGACTTTCTGCTAACAGCTCAATTAAATTGTTTTTGAAGACCATTGAGGCTAGAAACATTTCAGAATCAAGCATTAAAATATTCTTTATGTATTGTGGCAGTTCAGTTTTAAACTTATAATTTGTCAATATTTTGCAAGATTGAATTTCGTCTAATGCTTTATGTGTTATTGGATGTTTTAGAAAAGAAAATCATTTTTTGCACTTTATTATTGAAATACTCAAAAAGTATATACAAAAACTAAAAAGGTAAGCATATGAATTTGTATTAATTATACCTTTAAAATGAGACATCTCTTATAATTATATCTCAAAACATGACCGTATAAAAGTGTTTGAAGTTCAACATTGTTCTTATGGGATAAAATGTAATTATTGGAGTAAAAAACCCGTCTACATTCAGAATGTTGTAAATGTTTGTCTTTTGTAATAAAAAAATCTTACTTGTTTTTAATGATGGGGTTTAGTTTTTTTGGGGATTTAGGTCACACAAAAAAGGATCATTAGAATTCAATATTGTGTAAGGTCAGAGAAATAAAGTTATGCCGTAGTGTAAGGTTATTTTACAAAGTTTATAAAAAATCTTTATTCAGTAAACATGCAAGTTTTACAAGATACATCCCATGCACCACTAAAACAAGCGCGTGCGGGAACTCGTTTGTGTTTAAACATTATGCATTTTACAAATTTGTAGTGTTGTTGTCCCAGCTATTTTTAACTTTCCACCTGCGATTTTATTTATTTTGTTCGTGAATCTGAGATCCACACAGCTTGAAAGGAACTTGCTTCTTTTACTCCGAAAGATTTGAAAATTCTACTAAATTTAGACTTAACAACTGATCTAGACTACATCTCTTTTCTATCAAGCTGTCCTGATAAGAAGTATCAGACTTGCTCTGTTAGATTCAATAGGAATCCTGCGAATTTTATGTTCGGTTGATTCAAGTGTACATCTATAATAAAGGATTTTATATTTGTATTCTGTTGAAAAATGAACGATTAGTACAGGTCACAGTCAATATTGTTGCCCGAAATATTTACATTAGTACCCTACTAGTTATTTTGTTGTAATTGCAATCTGTCCAGTTTGGATAAAAATTATGCATTGGTTTTTCTAAAAAGATCTACTACTTAAGATTTGTTCATCCCAAAATAATAATTACCAATCAAGGTTAAAGAAAACTTGTAATTCCCTCTAGTTGATTGATAGGTCTGATTAACTACATTTTATTGTATTAATTGTCATTAATTGTATATATCTTACCCTTTACAATTCAAGATTCAGCATTGCCACTGGCTACAACTCTTTAGTATGGTTAAAATGTGTTCACTATACACTTTTTTTGCCTTTACAAGGTTATTATTTAATGTCTTGATGGTGTATTATAAAATGTATGTATGTATATATGTACATGTACAAAGCACATTAAGAATTTGAATGTAGTAAAATCTGACATGTTTATTCTTTTATAAATTTACAAAATAACTTTTTTTCAATTTACAGCCGAAACGCATTAGTGCCAACTTCCAGTATGGGTTTTATCCAAATATAGCATTTCTGAAAATTACAACCATTATATGTTATACATACTTGTAAATTACAATTAACTTAATATAACTGAAAAAGTGTATTGGAAAATTAATATTTTGACAGTGCAGGGACAAATAGTTTAGTTTGAGTACCGTGTTGTTTCATTTAATTTTTGTTTATCGTCGTGTCATAATAAAATTTTTGGATGAACTAATAAAAGATATATAAATGTAATTACTATATTATTTATTTGCCTTTTTATATTCTGTGTATGAAGTTGAATTCAAATGTTTAACTTTCAAATAATTACAAGAAAATATTTAGTGTCTTGTGAAATATGTTGATTCTTTTTTAAGGTGTACCAGTTAAACATATTCATTTAAAAATCTCAATAATTTTTCATAATGTTTTCTGAAACCTTAATTTGTGATATGCAAACTATTTTTACTTTAATTATTTTATTTATTTGAAAGGCCTCTACATTAACACTTAATTAATTTTACCCAGTTGACTTGATTTTGGTTAGTTGTAATCTACTTTAAAATATGTTTGTATAATTTATTAGCTGTTAGTGTTTGATGATTATGTAATAAAAAGCTTTGTATATGTAATAATTAGAACATTTGTACATGGTAAGACTTAAAATGTTAATTTATTTATGCTTAACTTAGTCTCAATCTAGATTGATTGTGAATACTAGTTTACATGCTTGTTACTCAATTGTTTAGTAATATTTCTTCCTTTATCAACCATTTCCAAGGCAATTGTCAGACACTATTCTTCCTGTTCTGGTGTAATAAACAAAATTGAAGCCATCAGCAAGTTACAGTAATGTTGCATTGTCTGCACTCCGTCCGCAACATGTTTGCTCAACCGTTCCAAAAGGTTGTATTCAGGCCAGGAGGTCAGTGTGATGTTGTACAGTATAATGTCCCCTAGTCAGGTGCGCCTCCTGCGAACCAAGTTCGTAGCCGGCCGACAATGGTTGTGTTTTGTGTTCACTCTAAGCTCGTCTCATCTAGGTTAGTATCTAGTGCCTGGCTGTAACTGTAGCTATTTGCGCTTGGAGGGACGCTGGTGCTATTCTATGTGCTCACATTTCTGAACTCCTTCTGTCGAGTGATTATTTTTCCACTCGATTTCTTAAATTATTTGTTATCTTCTCTGTAATAACTCGATTAAAGTGTTTAATTTGATGGTCGTTTATTTCTTGCATTTCCCTTCGCCTTGCCCTTCCTTTTCCACCATCTCACTCACGCTGAGAAGGGTGTATTGCATGAATTTACGCTGTTTCTTCTTGCTCAGTTCTTTTTATTCATATTTAATCTTTAAACTAAATAATCTTTCAAGAAGATCTGGATCGTTGACAGAGAAACATAAGAAACACTCTTCTCGCGAGAGTGACATGACTGGAGCCATCAGAAGTAGGGTGAATTGAGAAACAAACACAGTTTATTTGGTTGCAGGACCAAACCGAATCGGCGGCGATCCTGAAAATAAAAGAGAGTATGCAAGAAGAGGCCAAGCGGTTTGAAAAAGAGAGCGACCATCCGGATTACTTCATGCAATAACACCCGGTCCCTCCTTAGCCCGAATTTCCCCCTCTCACACTCCCCCTCCCTTAGCACAGTAGTTTAGACTGTAATTGTCTATAAATTATTTTTAATTTTGACCTCATATCATCGTGAGACTCTGATTATTTGAGCTCATTGCTGCTATATACTATATCTGTCTGGTATTTATAACATAATTTGGTTCTTTTCCATTGACCTCCCCCATAAGTGAATCACGTTGTTCACACAACAGTTTTATTGGTACGAGCTAGAAATATATCGATCTGTGAAGTCATTTGCATAGTATTTTAGAATTTTTAATATCACCATTTTATTTATTTCTTTTATATTCACTACAGTTATAATGTAATTTTAAATTAACTCAGTATTATTTTGCCCTTTTTAAATTACATAGGCTGTACTGTAATACTAAAAGAGAGACGTGCCAAAATGACAACACAGTGAAAGAATAATGAATACTATATACAAATGCTGGGGGAGGATAAGCAATGGAAAAGCCGTATAGTAGTTGTATATTTATTGTGATACATAATTTATTTTCTATTTTTCTATAACAAATTTTCAAGTCTCTAGTCCAGATAATTGTAGTGTTGTGATGTTGTATAGTACTAGACCAAATCCAAGATGTAAGGATTTTTTTAAATCAAACTTTTTAAGGTTCAACTTTAAGCAGTCTCAAGAAATGTTCATTTAACCTCTTTTTTAGGTTTAAACATATCTTCTTATCAAACAGTTAGACACTTAGATCTCACTTGTAGAGTTACTCAAGGAAAAGTTGTCTGTTGTATTCATAGTTACTTAAAATGTACAATCAATTCTTCCAATTTGTATTACGTTTTACAAAAGAGATATTTGAAGTTTAACAATAGTTGAGCCAAATTGAAGTGCTTACTTTTATTGCAGAATCCAAGAGTAGTTTTTATTTGTGAGTTACGTTTTTGATTCCAAAGAAACAATCATCAATCTCTAGACCACGGTCACCTGTGGGCTTAACAATGAAATAGTAATGTTTGGATTCTGTGAAGCCTAATTTTACATAAAATATTATAGTTAGATAAGAAGAGATCTTCCAGATGAAGATGGCTCCTGGATGTTACAGAGGAGAGGTAAGGCCATGAAAACTTAAAATCCCTAAAAAAAGGGCAGGTTAAATCTATTTCTTACAAGGTTGCAGGTTCATCCAGTACTCGCACTATGATGCATTATCCACAGAGCCGCATTATCATCAAGTGCTTGTTTATATGTTTGATCTGAATTTTTTTGGCTTAAACTTTATATACCAGCAAGATAAGATCTTATTCATGAATATTTTGACAAGTGGTAGAAATCGTGGCAGCTTTTTCTGGTTTGCAAAATTGGTGGGTTTGTTGAAACAACTCGTTTTGTTAATTGTTATTTTACTCTACAAAACTAAATTATTTTTGTGAGCAGTGCTTTAGAATGTTATTGCTATTTCAAAAATATAAATTTAATAGCATGAAAGCCATTTAAAACTCATTGTAAAGTGTACGCAAAGCTCACTCTAGTAGCCCATGATTTGGCTTGCTGTTTAATAAGGAGTAAACCCATACAAGACTCTTGGCTTAGACGCGATGCCATAATTGTTTTTAATATATTTTCAGGACTGATTACAACTCAACAGGTGTAAAAACATGTTGTGCTTGCCAAAATAATATCTGTTTATTGAAGTTATATTTGTTTGCTTAAAGTAGCAGTTCACTTTGTAAAGTATGTAAAATTAAGTAGAAAAAACTATTTATATAGCAATTACAGGGGAAATGTTCTGCTGAACATGAATTTCTAACCACGGTCGAGGCATTAATGACCAAAATGTTCTCATGTGGTACATTTACAAAACGTACGTTCGTAATACTAAAATATTATATTTCTTTATATATATTTTTTTTTACCAAAAATTAAAGTTCTAACGTAATTAATTTTCTGTTTCACAATTGTTCTGTGTTTGCCCACGTGCAACTTCTAATTAATTATCTACAAGTAGAATAGCAAAAAAGTACGAGTATGTTTGTGACTAGAATATGAGTTCAATATTAATCTCTCTTCTAATTATTTTCTAATCTGCAAGACGTTTTAAATAATCAAACTATCTTGCTGGTTTTAAGTTTTTCTTGAATTTATGAGTTGAAAAAGTGCGGGGTACTCATGAAAGTAAATATATTTTTATTTTTGGTTGAAATTTAACTAACATGCTTAAGTTTATTTAACAGAAATCACATTTGAAGAATATTACCAAGCTCAGGTAGTCCTGAAATCGCAGAGTATTCTTTAGATAAGAAAATTGGCTCTATGCACATAAGTTTACAAATGTTCACTCCCCGAGTTTCAGTTCTTTAAAGTTTTGCGGCAAATTATTGCAGTTAACACCACAATTTTGGTATATATAATTCAGTATCTTTCCATTTATATCTTTTGAAAAACTACTATCTGATCTAAGGGTTGTAGGGAAATCTGAGTCCATTAAAAAGCAAATTTGATATTTTACTATAAACTGTATTAAAATCTACATTTTTTTATATCAAGTTAAATCTTTTCTAAGATACTGTTTCTTGAACGTACTTGTACAAGGAATGCCTGATAGGGTCCCCATGTAGACAACTTGTGGTTAGTTATCCTGCTGTGGTGTTAGTGTTTCTCTAGCAACTTACCTGTAGGTTGAAATCCACTTTTTCGTTGGTTCTCTTTCACGTTTCATGTTTCTGCAACAAGGCTCTTAATGTTTCTTTACTTTCTCTTGGTTTCTTGTCCCCAGAAACCTTAGTAAACCCAAGGTTAAAAGAGGGGTTCATGGGTAAAAAAAGTCATAATAGCATTTACTGTAGAATACACCATAAAAATGTTTGTAAGGGATTTTGAGATATGTTTTATGAACGTAAAAGAGTTGTGGCCATGAAAATAATGGTTTCTATATGGTTATATTCCTCTATAAGAAAAAGTTATGTACCAAATTAGAATTGAAAATTTTTTACGTTTCTACAGTGAAGCATAATGTGCTTACAAGCAATACTTTGACAAGAATACACACTGTAATCACATGTTTTCATGACCACAACTAGCAAGTGTCCAGCATTGCTTAGACTAGTATTTATTTTTATTTATTGAGCTAGAAGTTTTCATTTATTTAAGTTAATTATTGTAAAAAAGAGTTGTTAGGTATTTAAGGTTACTGAACTGATCTGATTATTTTGATAAGTAAGTAGAATGTGGGAAGACATGACAGAATCATTTCGATTTGATAAGTATTTAGAATGTGGGAAGGCATGTAATAGAATCAAAGTTACTGAATTAATAAACCTCACCACAGTGACAGACCAATCCTCAATTCCTACTGTCAGTTAAAGATAAAAAAAATTGGAAAGGCAGTCGCTGGGACTGACCGACAGAAGTGACTACTTCCTACAACGGGCTGTGAATATATATATCTTGATAAAGTATGTTTCCCAATTATTAAATGGTTATTTTTTATATGTTAAAACAATATGAGACACTCAATTCTTTAATATAAAAGAGTTTTATATTTTCTATTAATTTTATTCATATTTTTGTAATATTTTTTACATTTTCTTTATTATGGTTTGTATTAGTTTCTATAATTTTGTTAGTATCATTTTCATTACAATCTCTTATTTCCGAAATAATTACTTCATTTTCATTGTCATATTCTAAAAATGAAATAATGTGTTTATAGTAACTGAAATCAGAAATAACAATTCTGGAGTAAAATCTTGCTAAATATCTTGCAAACTAAGCATCTATTGTTGTCCATATCTAGTTTTACTTACTCATGTTTTTATCGTTTTGACATTGTTACATTTAATTCAACTTTAAAAAAGTCAATTAATGGTTTTGACATTTCTTCAGCAAAACTTGTATTAAAATCTGTTTTTACTTAATTTATTTTTTTAATTGAATGCAAGGTAAGGTCCAATGTAATTCAGTAAAGGCCCAATGTAATTCAATTTTTTTTAAGTCAATGTTTTGATGTTTCTTCAGCAAAATTTGTATTTAAATCTGTTTTTACATAATTTATTTTTTTAAGTGAATGCAATGTAAGGCCCAATGTAATTGAGTAAAGGTTATAATTTTAATCAGCAGTAAGACTAATTTTCTTCCAGGATTAAATTACACTATGGCTTTCTTAACTAGATAAGATCTGATAAATTTATTTTAATTCTTTTTTAAATCTCGTCAGGACGAAACTAATAATGAACATAGTAATAGGAATTAATGTTAACCATGCTGAAATTCAATTTAGAATCCAATGAGTTTTAAATGATACAGTACGTTAATCAATTTTCATTGGATTCATTAATAAATAAATTAGTAGTTGTAGATTTATTCAAACCAATCCATAGCCCGCCAAAAGAAGTAGTCACTTCAACAAGGAACGACAGTAATCTCTCACTAGCACACCTGGATAGTCACTGAACGGAGAAACACTCAGACATCAGAATGGCTGCAATAGTCCTGCTCCTAGCGACTACAGAGCAAACAAGTGTGACGCAAAACGAAAGTTTTTCCCCGTGCAAAACATAGATCCATAGCCCACCGAAAAAAGTAGTCACTTCAAAAACCACTTTATGTCCATTAATTCCTTATTATACAAATTCTGTGTTTTGAAACTAAACCTAGAGTAAAACAATATTAGCCAACTCCGGGTACATTTATACAGTTCTATTATTTAAATTATATTTCCCATTGACAGTTAACAAGCATGAAAATAAAAACAAAAACGGTTTAAATTTTGTCAGGGCAACACTGTACATACGAATATGGAGGAGCTATGCTTGATAGCAATCCTTTTGGTACCGACATCTGTTTATACTCTAAAGGAATGCAGGTGGTTTAATCATTAGGTGTGTAGAATCGTATTGACTGGATGAAAAAAATACTTGTTAACTGATTTTATACTCACATATATTCAAACTATAAAATTCAAATGAGACGGATGTATAGTGGACTCTTATTTTTTATATATGTGGCAATGCTTGAAGTTGGTCTTTGACTTTCACATCTGTTCCTGTGTACCAATTTTTAAATTCTAACATTAATGCAGTTGTTATAGCATTTCATGTTGAAATTAAACCCTTAAATTTGGGAAATAACTTGTTTTTATGTAATTAAAAAAAATTTTTGAATAAAAAAGCTACTTGTACTTTCAAAATGATTACAATTTTTTGTAAAAAAAAACTGGGTAGTGCATTTTACTAACAACAACACCCATGGATTGGATCTAACAATAACAATAGGTATTGACTATTGTGCTTGCCCCTTTAAATTCGGAATAACATTTCTCGGTTGGCTAACATTTAATAATAAGGGTTTTCCATGCTGATTATTGGAACTCAAACTAAAAATATACCTGCAGATAGCATACATTGTGCAGATATATTATGTTTTGTCAAAAAGCAATACATTTGTCTGAATATGGAATGGCTTTGCAGATTCTGTGTATGAACGTGTAAAACATGTATAGAAGAGAAAGTTTATTTATTACCCTTAATGCTGTTGGAAGACATAACTTCCAAAGTGCAATCTTCCTATTATAGTTAACTAGACATCACCTACAAATGAATATTTAAAGCTGCACTATATCACTGGATGTGTGTATATTCGAAGGTAATTCACGAGTTCTGCATTGTAAATGGCAGTATTATATGTGTAGTTTATGCATTATACAATGTTGTTATGTTAGAGCTTAATCATATATGGTCTCTGTGTTTTATATTGTTGGAATTACGTTTATTTATTCAAGATTTTATTTGGACCATTTATTATAGTTCAGCTGTTGATTTATTTTCAAGTGGCACTGGTTATTTATATTTTTGTATTCACTATGTAACGTAATGGATATAGTTTTCATTGAATGTATGAGTGTGTGCGTGCATATGTGTGTGTGTGTGAATTTTAGTATTTACTTTTTTCTAGGTATAAGATATTTCATTTATTGAGATCATATCATAATTTTTCATGTCATGTAATATGGCAATCAATATATTTATTTTTATAATTAACACAGTTTTATGTGTACAGACACAGACATTTTGTACAACTCTTTGTACCTTCTTTATTATAAGGTTAGTAAAATACTCATATTATAAGATTGGTAAAATACTCATAAAGTGTAATAGATAAATTAAATCATTATTCATGATGACGAATAATCGACTAAAAGAATTTTATAAGCAGTTTTGGGTTGTACATTTTTTGTTATTGTGACCCATGTTTTTACATAATTATGAATGTTTTAAAAGTAGAGTCTATTTTTCTTTGATACCTGTATTTTTGTGTGCCTTAAATTTCAATTACGTAATATAATTTCTGACTCATATCATATTTGTTTCATCAATATAAACCACAGTCACAAATACACTATGGATATGGTCTTATTTATTTCCTTAAACAACTTACTTTCCCTTTTTAGTTTTTTGCAGAAACAGTCACATTATAATTCAGCAAAATCATTAAATGAAAAGAGACTGCAATACAGATATTAAGAAAACAAATATGATAGTAAATTAAACGCAACAAAAAATGGTAATTTTATAGAAAATATAAAGAAATCAAGTCCTCGTGTATAAGAAATAAAAACTGAATTGTAATTTTGGCACGATTCTTTTTTTACGTTACCAGTAAAATAAACTGGAAGAAATAGGGAAAGGAGATGACAGTAGGAAAGGGAAAGTACTGATAGGAAGGTTGCTGATACCACAGTACTGGCCATTTCAATCGTCTCAACACCCTCCTGTGGATGGGTGGATCCTGCACAGCTCTTGCAGGTCTGGTGGTCATAATCTTTCAACTAGTGAAGGTGATTACAACAAAAAACTATCTCAGAAAGTTCTGATGATCCTTAAAAACAACCAAGAACCAAACAAAATTGAGACATCCTCTGTATGCACTTTGGTGTCACACCAAGTTTAGCATCTACGAAAAGCAACAAATTTTGTTGAAATGTGTCATGGCCAACCAAAATCATAGTTTAGACCATAAACGTTATATGTCAAAAGTAATCAATCACATCCAAGACTCAGCACAGGTATATTTTTTGTCATACAACATCTCTGTTATCAATTATAATGATGTGTTTATCTCTTGTTTTGTTGATTTTTATTCGTGAATATTTAATGCTTGAAACAGAGTGCATTTACCAGTTCTCGAAACGTAGTGTTTAATTTTGCGTAATATAAACCATTCATTTGCTGAAAAAAACTCTCAACGACTCCTTTAGAGAACATATTGGGTTCACATTGTCCTTTATTTGTCTGACACTTTTTTTCTTCAAACACTCTTAGCTAAGAATGTAAGTTGTAGTCTTTATTTGTCTGGCACTTATTGTCTACAAACACTCTTAGCTGGTGCCAAGAATGTGAGTTGTACTCTTTATTTGTCTGATACTTATTGTCTTAAAACACTCTCAGCTGGTGCCAAGAATGTGAGTTGTACTCTTTATTTGTCTGATACTTATTGTCTTAAAACACTCTCAGCTGGTGCCAAGAATGTGAGTTGTACTCTTTATTTGTCTGATACTTATTGTCTTAAAACACTCTCAGCTGGTGCCAAGAATGTGAGTTGTACTCTTTATTTGTCTGATACTTATTGTCTTAAAACACTCTCAGCTGGTGCCAAGAATAGGAGTTGTACTTTGCCATATAGCATACTTGTCTACACACATAGTATTTATTTTATAGGGTCTTACAAATTGTTATTCTCTATTACGTTGAGTATACAGCAATTACTAGTTACTATTGAGACTGCTATGTTGTTCTAAGTGAGCATCATTAGGAAATGACCAGTGGCCTGCAAGCTGAGAGAGTCCAGAACGAAGGGGTGCTTAGATTTACACTTCGTTTTTTGTTGCTGAACTATATATTACTGGTATGATATGATATATCTTAAATTGATATGGAAGTGAAATTTCTTTGATTGGGTCAACAATTAACAATGGGTTTACAAAAGGAAACATGCCATGCACTGATTCATCCAATAGGGGTTTATAGACTGATGATGGAGCGATTTCTCAAAGAAAATTCAATTCAAGTTTCTAATGTATTTCAAATTATGAGTGTTCAGAACCCTTAAAAACTAAATATTCATGAGAGGTCCTGCAAGAATTTTGAGATATAATAGGATACTAAGAAAAGTAAAAGCTGTTGGCCACGAAAATCCGAACCTTCGGCACACAAATGGTGGAAAGGAATTCCTGAATATAGAGCTTAAAGAGTTGCTATAGAAAAATAATCAGAAAATTCTACCATACTCAAAAAGAAGATTGTTTCCACAGAACAATTGCAGTTTGAAATTCAAAACTGGTTTAAATGGGTATGCATATTCATTATTACAACTATGAAAATAAAACATTCTGAAGTCAACTTGGTCAATAAATAACACAATAAGTATGCCAGGTTACATATAAAATAGCAGACAAAACGGAGGAAGAAATACTGGTTAATTTTAGGATAAATAATAGTAGATTACTGCTTTATAAATTATCCAGTCTCTTCCTCCCACTAGCCCGAGATACAATCCAGTGTGGGATTAAGAGAGCCATTATCTCCATACTAATATATTCCATTAACATTTTTCAAATGGCATTTTCCAAAACTAATAATTCTCTCTCTTCCTCTCAACTACTTTCCTCTTCCTTACAACTTTCTAAGGTTAATAAAACAGTTAAGTATGTTTCAATGATGAATTTTATGAACATGAAACAAATAGCATTCTCGGGGTTAGTGTCTTTCCATTTACCTATTCATCACCACATTTCGAATTATGCAATAAAGAATGTCTATGACAACGATCAAAAAGCATTTTTTTCGATACTACTAGTGGAAGTTCAAACCAATTTCCTGATGTACACAACAAAGAAAATCCATTTTCCCTTGTGTGACAAGGAGGTAGACATGTCCGATGTACCATATCGTCAAAAATTACGATTGTGCATCAGTCCAGTCCTACGGTGGACCACCCAACATTCTGCATCACCAGAAATCAGGAGAGTGCAGTGTAATATAAACTAAATGCAGAGGTAATATATCATCAAACAGGGAAACCATGGTAAGGAGATACACGTATCAAGTACCAAGGTATCAAAGGTCCAAAGCTTGTGTGAGTAAAATACACCACCACCTCCATGGACAAACAAAATTAGTGAAACCCAAGCTGATTTGAAAGACAGATTGAAAATGTACTTGATCAACAAATTTCATGGAAAAAAAGGGCACAAGTGCATTTTTCAAGAGAATAAACCCCAACATAATGAAAACTCAAGATAAGGTGGTGAAGAAAAATCTAAAAAAAAATTATGTATCACGTTAAATACAAAATAATAATCAATGCTATGGTACATAATATTAGTTAATGAGTTTCAAGACATCAAATACTATTATCAGTGTGTTATGAAATGAAATATGCCTTTATTTAAGAGGCGGAGTTAGGGCTATTTAGCCCTCTCTACCACTCAACCTCAACTTATCTATATAAGTTGGAGAAATTTAAGGCGTTTTAAAGTATGAAGAAAAAGTAATGCCATACAAAATGTAAAATAATAAACATATTGAAATGTCACATATCATAATCTAAATCCTTTTTGAATATAAAAAAAAACAATGGAATTTAACATAATCATCAAATTGCATTATCATTAATAAATTGTTATGATACATGAATTGAAAGGAAATACAGGGTGGAGCGCGGTAATTTGCTTTTTTGCACTGCAGGCTGTGGCGCCACTGTTGGTCGAAGAGAGGGGAGAGTGGGCGTGGCTTATAGTGGCTGACGGGAGATTTGTATACCTCCGCGTTCCAGTTGCCATTATGCAGTGGACACGAGAGGATAGGTCGTTTTGTGTTAAAGCGTATTTTTCAAATGCCCACTCGATCATTGCAGTGCAGCGTGCTTTTCGTTTACGATTAGCTGTTCCCCCACGCGGACTTGTTCCTGGTCGGCAATCAATTGTAAATTGGGTAACTGCATTCAGAACAGCAGGGAATGTGTCATGTGTACGAAGGGGACCACAGAGAAGGATTACAACACCGGAAAACATCGATATAGTTAGAGCAGCAGTACTGCAATCTCCAAAACACTCTGCTCATAAGCAATCACTTGCTCTTGGCATTTCAAGACGTTCTCTCCACCGGATTCTTCATGATGAACTAAAATTTCACCCGTATAAAAATGTGCGTGATCCATCAATTGTCAGCACGGGACTATCTGACACTGCGTACTTCTTGTGAAGACATGCTTGCAACTATACCGTGTGACGCAATTGTGTTCTTTTGTGATGAGGCACATTTTCACCTCAGTGGGTGTGTCAACAAGCAAAACATGCGCTATTGGAGTGAAACAAACCCCAGAGAAGTCTACCAGAGACCTCTGCATTCGGACCGCGTCACTGTGTGGTGCGCCATATCACGAGTAGGCATCATTGGCCCTTACTTTTTTTAGGATAACCGTCGTGCCATAATTGTGAACTCCGAACGGTACTTGACTATGATACAGGATTTTTTCAGCCGCCTCTTGAGGCAATGCAATTAGAGGATACATGGTTCCAACAGGATGGTGTCACTGCACACACAGCGAGGGTTACCATGAATTGTTTGAGGCAAATGTTTCCTGGACGGCTTATCTCTTTGAGTGGTGATGTGAACTGGCCGGCACGCTCACCAGACTTAGCCCCATGCGATTTTTTCCTTTGGCGTTACCTCAAGTCGCAGGTGTATATCAACCGTACCAACACCTTGGAAGACATAAGGAACAATATTGAGGCTGAAATTGGCAGAATACCAGTCGACACGCTTGTTAGAGTTAATGAAAACATCAGAAAACGTATGCAGCAGTGTGTGGATGCCGAAGGTCGACATTTGCCAGATACATTATTTAAAACCATGTAATTTAAAAATTCCCTTACTATTCAATATAATTAAAATAAAAAAATAATTTTGTCTAAGGTTCATAATTTTTTTATTTCATTTCCAAATCAGCAAATTACCGCGCTCCGCCCTGTACAATCGTGATATGTAAATATTTGGAAGACATTAAGTTTTAAATGTTCAGGGGCGGCCCAAGATAGAAACTACAAAACTTTTTTGGCTCCTCCCAATCCATCATCCCACACGCCGTTCTAGTATTATGACCACTCCATAATAGTTATTTGTTAAATACACATGTTTAATTTTTATAATAAATATCTTCTCTGTAAAGACCAAACTTTTTAACAACTGTACATACTTCTTGCACAAGTATTTGTCATGAGTGGGTAGAGAAGGAGTTGATAATGTATGCATTATACACAGGATGATTTGTTTTGAGGGCAAACACATTGACTCATATTTTATAAGTAGGGGAATGATCACCCCCCCCTACTTAAAATTATGTATTTAAAATGTAGGATGTTTGGAAGGATCACAACTTCTACACATAGGCAAACAGATTTTATTTCCAGACAATGTACAGGAAAAAAACAGCGTTTTAACCATTGTACTCATCAGGACTTAATACAGTACATGAATCTTTGTCCCTATGTACTAGATTCAAGATGTCTTTATTAGTCATTAAGCAACATAACAAGTTAAAATAGACTTCGTCAAACTATTGGGCAGTAATACTTAACAAATAATAATTTTGGAACTAGAGACTTATTTTGAAATTAACAGGAACGTTGTATAAGACATAAGAACTTTCAAAACTACCAACTGGTATAAATAGAGATTGGTCATAGGAAATTATTTAAGAAATAATGAAAGCATTTTATGGTAAAACAAATGCTACCGATGCACTATGTAGCGATGGACAACGGGAACTATCAAACATATTTACTTTCCCTAATCTTATACAAGATAGGAATCATACCACACCACAAGTCAGGTATAAAGCCTCACAGAAGTTCCATGAAACATTTCAAATCTATAACTCGTTCGTTCTCAAGATGCCCAGGGGACAGATAGAAGAGATCTTTTACTAGTTCCATGAGTGAAAGGCTTTGCTGATGCTCAGCCAAGTCCTATAAAGGGACGTGCACAAATTCCACGTTGTCTATGTAAAAATAGTTTCATACAAAATTTCAAATGTATAGCTTAATTCGTTCTTCAGATAGCTCTCACAAAACAGGCAGACAAAAAGATAAGAGGAAATCTGCCAACCCACCTAAGTGATAACAAAATTTCAAGTCTATGTCAACCCGTTCTCGAGATATCCTCCAGAATGTTAGGCTTCACTAACGCTCATCCAAATCTCATGCACCATAATTCAAATTCATCTTGTCCATACAGAAACATATATAAATAGCTCAATCCATTCTCGAGATATCCTGCAGAATGTTAGGCTTCACTGATGCTTAGCCAAATCCCTTGAAGGGACGTGCACCATCACCAAACATGATGTTGCCTTTAAAAGATGAGGCTATGTTAAATTTAAACTCAATCAGTTTTGACATATTATTTCATCATCATGTATAAAGACAGACAAAAGAAAAAGATTTCCAGCCCAGAGCAGATTTCCCCTTCGTTAACGCTCAGCCAGTCAGTGAAGGTCTGCTCCAGGAATACTCACGAATTGAGTTCTTCTAATGAAATTCCCAAGATTAACAAGCAAGTTATATCAACCAATTATGTGCTAAAGAATAATGCTAGATTAAAATGTGTGTCTAATTTTATCTCGAGAGACTTCTATGATATTCTCAAACACGTTTATAACAAAAAGAAAATAGGTTCTCCACTCCAGTAAATAAATGGAGGCTGTGTTTACACAGGGCCGGCCTGAGAGCGAACTGCTGTATGTTCAAAGATGAACTTTGGCGCTCCTTAAAATGAAAGTTGTTAATAGGTGTGATGTATTGATATTGTAAATTTGTAAATATATACTGTAAATAGCAAACTTCTTACAGATTCTGGGTGCATTATTTATTTCCTCAACAGGTACAACAATTAAAAGCCACTCCCTAATTATAGAAAATTTGTGTTTCATTTAGTACTCTACAAAAATGTTTAAATTAGATTAAAATCGTATTAAAGTACATTTGCAAAAATACATTGAATAAGTTACGTCACATTACATATATACACTTAAAAAAGAATCTTCTTAGCTTTGACAGCTAAAAATGTGCTCATTAGGCCATTGTAATCTAAGGATTATGAAATTAAATATAATTTTCAACTGACAAAATTTCAAGATTATTGAGTATTTCTTGTGAAAGGGTAGACCTTAAATTGGTTTTTATTAGTTCTAATTTTGAAAAACTTCGTTCTGCCGACGCTACCGACATTGGCATAGTCAGGAGTCCTTGCAAAAATCAACTCATTTATGTAAGCGTTTGTAGTTCCAATTTCCAAAGAAAGTTCAGCAAGTGCACAGTTTTTATTTTGATGCGTCGTGTTTTAAAGCTTGCTTCGACTTCTGACTTTACAGTCAGATCTTTGGCTTTCATTAAACAGCTGAGGAATCCATTTTCGGAAATCTTAAAAAAATCCCTAGCTGACTTCAAAATAACTGTTGACAGTCTTTGGTTGCAATATCTTACTACTAGCAATGTTTATTTGAAATAGGATATATCATACCAGGCAGTCACTGACACAAAGAAACCAAAATCTACAATTGTTTCGGACAAGGAATTCGCTTCATTTCCAACCTCGTCTTCAAACGAGTTGTCTTCGAGAAGGTCCCAGAGTGCTTGTCGGATTCGTACAATCCGGTTTACTTGCACAAAAGAGGTATCCTCAACGTCTTCAAAAATAGTCGGCGACGAAGATCAAAGAAGCTAAAACGGACCTTCCGCATCGTTTCGGCGTCAGAGATATCCAGATTACAAAAAGTAGTGCAATATAGGTGAAGGCATTATTATTACATTGTTTTGTTAAAAATACACTAGCCGACGTCTTCTTAATTTTTCATCATTCGATAGTAAAACAGATTATAAAATGATCTCTTTGTCCCATCCTAGAGATATCTTTCTAACTACGGCGAATGTAGCCCCTGAGCTTTAATACAGTCACGGTAATTTGGATTAAGATGTGTAGGCCATGTGTAGTCTTTTAATAGGAACGGAATTGTGGCGTTCGACGAACTGGTACCTCTATGTCCTTGCTCATCCAATAAACGATTTACATTTACAGTTATAAAATCTTTACCTTGGACATTTGCATCTCATGGTAATGTTCCACTATCTTCAGAATCTGGTGGTCTTAGTTCTTGTCTGTTTCTGTTTTAACATTTTTCTTGTTCATCAGTACAGGTACGTCTGTCGTAGCTGCAATGTCTGTACTAGATCCCGGGGTTTGTGGTGCCCATTAATACTTCATTAATAATTTAGCACTGGCTTCCTCTTCTTTCAAGAATTTACCTTTCCGCTTCCTATTTTGACTTCTAGAGGACTTGAAAAACATTATGAGTTTTTTTTAAGATCGTAAATAGCTTTATTTACACAAAGCAAAAGATTAACAAGCACAAGACTCAGATAAATTAGTGTACAACAAACAATATTTTATATTAAGCGCGCACACACTCAACAGATTACTGTTCTTTCATGTTTACACTTAACAACACTTGTCATTAAAAACGACTGAAGAATTATCGTGCACAACAGGGAAGACGTGCAGATGCCAGAAAGCAGATCTGCGCATCAACGCGTGCACACCGTTATTCAGAGAGCTTCCAATTTTCTTGAAACTAAATTATTAGTGGAATAATAACCTAATTTGCACGCGTAGTAATTTCTTCTCTTGTAGGCCGAAGGTCTTAGTAGCTGAAGGTCTTACTGCCGAGTAACTCCTTGCACGCCTTGTCCTTAAGTAAAATTAACATTCTTCGAATTATAAACTAGCCCTTTCATGCGAAACATCTATTTCCAATGTATTATAAAGTAAATTTGTAAATAGTAAAGCAAATTACAAGTAATGCAATGTTTTATTTGCCACATTGATAAGTTGTGGTGGTGCCAAGTTTTTATAGCCATTACATTTTATGAAATTTGGGATTTTACACAAGTTAATTAATCTCGGAAAGATTACTGACAATAGTTATGTAAACAATTATTTACGTTATTTGTAGATATATATTATTCTGATGAAAACATTGTGCTGAATTTCATTCAAATCTCTTATACGCAATATTTAAAGAAATAAAGAAGATTAGTTAATCACAAAAACAATTTTAGATGTTTATAAGCAAGCCTTATCCGAAGATTTGGGTAATATGGCGTAGTAGGCCTATTTGAAATTTAATAGACTAGCTCATTGATTAAAAAGTTAGTACAAACTAAAAGTTTTATGATACAAATTAAACAAATAACTTCAATTTTTTTCTCAACGAAGAATTCTAAAGCACGGTAACATGGTGTCCATTTCACGCCACCCGTAAGAAGCGGGCCTTGTCCTCAAATATCAGTGCACAACACCAAGATAGACAGGTCGTATGACTTATTCCAGCTGTATGTCGCGCTAAAAAGGAGTACTATAATCGTCCACGTGCATAACCGTAACTTCATAGATTTTGGCGCATCAAGTGGAGTCTGTATTTGGGCCCAGCCAGACAAAAGTACTGTTTCGTTTGACTTCCAGGAAACGATCAAAAGTTGTCAGAAAAAGAGAGGACTGTGCAAATATGCTCAATTAATTTGAAAATAACTCTCGTCCAGCATGTTTAGTTTTTTATGTACAGCACGAGGCAAGTTTGGAAAATTTCAGGTCAGAAAAATATAATGACGTCATAACATATATTAGTGATGAGGAACTCGTAAATTATTTCTGGCGTATTTCGTAGAATTTATATGAGGCCCGAATGGGCTCTGCGGCACTCAGGCTTTATAAGTTAGGGAGTTCGATACAGACTCCACGAAATTCAAAAGGTTATAATCCGACGTAACGCCGAGTTGTAATTTGCAAATTGACATCAACTGCAATGGTTCTGTTAGCAGGACCGTATCCTGTCGCGAACGCTTTGCAGTAGTTCCGCTACTGCAATAGTTTGACACACCCCTAGTGATTGATAAAGAACTAACAAACAAACTATATTAAATTTTTATTATTGACGATGAATGATTTGAATGGATATCATGTTTTCTGAGATTTGCCATCTTTTTGTAACATTCCTTCAGGGACGCAAAGACTCGAACTGAAAATGATTGGGAAAATGGCGAGTCCATTACATGGAAGAGAGACTGTTTGCTGAGACGAATAACTTTCTTGGTCACGTTGTACCATAGTTCTAATTCATTTATGCTGAATCGCGGTAGGAAGTAGGTTCTTGTTAACTAGACGCGGTGCGTGGACATTGTTTGTTCAGTTAGACCGGTCAATCAGCTGATCGAGCGACGGTGATACGTTCCGACCCGGCTCGCTGCAGAGAGAGAAGCAGTCAGTCGAGTCTTGGAGTTTCAAGGAGAAGGTGTACCGGTCGAAGCTGAAGTTTTCTTCCTCTAACCCTATAGTTGGGATTTAGAGTAATTATTTATCGCGTGTAAATTCAATTTCAAGTATTTAAATTTTTAGTGCGTTTTATTTTCCGATCTGCCTCCGAATCTTCAAAGTAGTAAGTCCCGTACCAGCGTATAGTTAATATCTTTTATTTTTATAATACTGTAATAAAAATTTCTAAAGCTTCCCATCTTTCAGAGTCTGAAAATTTAATTCAATTTTTTGAAGTATTGTGAATTAAATTTTGGTCATAAAGTAAATATCAAGTGTTGTGTTATATTAATTTTGAGTATTTTGAGAAGAGAACTTTTTATTTTGTTTTGTTAATTTAAACCATTTTTTTTGGAGAAGTATACATTTTTAGTTTAATTTTAATACCTTTTAATCAGACTCTTAATTAGATTTGTTCGATTGAGTGACATTTTGAAGAAAATTGAATCAAAAGTTTGTAAACTTTGTTAACTTTTTGGTGAACTTAAATTTCGGAATAAACCAAGTATTTCCGAAAAGTTGTTTTAATTTATAAAATATTAGCTCCATATAAATTCAATATATGTACTATAAAAACGGTACAACGTCTATCTTTGCAGGATATCGGAGGATAAATTTTATATTCGTCGTAATTCTAGCGAACACGCTAATCTTGCTATAGTGACTACGGCTGACATCAGGTGTGCGCATGGCGAGGTGAGGCAAATTGAGGCTTGTGCACGACAGAGACGAAACTCCGGCGCTGACACTCTCCTCGATGAGCTGTCGTTTCCGATGCTGCAGCATGTCAGGTCAGCTTCATACATGTCACCACCATGACTACGCCTGAAACTGGACGGACGGCAGATTACTGTCTTGGAACCACTGTCCCATCTGATCTCCTCTTCCCTGCTCTCCGAGATCTCACCCTACTTTCTCTGAATCACCAGTCGCTCAGTACTCCAAGCTTTAATAATGTGCTACGTATAGGAGACTCTTGCCTGAGATATTCAATGTGTTTATCTGGAGTGTTGCCCTGATTTTAGATTGCTAAGTTATGTAGCAGTAAGTCTATCTGTAATACTTATTCATGTTGTCTATAATAATTTTAGAATTGGCTATCCAGGGAGGTTCTGGAAACAAAGGTGGGTATGGTAACCGAGTGACTCTTTATAATATAATGGATTTGCTATAAGCTGCCAAAACCAATTTTCTAAGTTAAAAAGTCTTTCTGAACAGCATTCTAATTCGACATGACATTGGGTATAAAGCTTTACACGATTTCAACGTCCAATTAAATTCAATGTTAAAAAATTGTGACGTTGACTTCCTGAAAAAAAAAAAAAAAAAAAAAAAAAAAAAAACACTTGCTTTGGCAGAATGGTCCTCTCAAGGGATAGCGTACACTTCACCAAAAGAGGCGTCTCTCACCTAGGCTCCTTGTTAGTGACAGCTATTTCAACGGCTACCCAGAACCTGGTTAGTGTTCCAGCATTCTCATCTAGTGACCAGGACAAAGCGGTTCCTGCGATGTGGGTTCTGTGCCGGAATGGGGGGTAATGGGCACATCAACATCATATCCTTGAACACAGGGTTTGATGAAATGACTTCTCTCCCTCCCTCCCTCCGTCCCACCATCCCTACCCTATTGAATGTACCGCGTGTACATTTATCACTAATTTTACATTACACACAATAAAGATAAATAAATTTAGAATTATAATGGTTTTAAATTTATCATTATTATTCTTTAATCGATTTGTTTTAACATTAAAGCAATTGTCAAATAACACTTATTATAATATATGTTTACTTTTCTGAATTAGTTGGCTTGTGCTAAAATTACATGTCGTTGAGTATTCTAGTGACTGTGCCATTTCAAAGGTCGTCTGTACATACATAACTTGATGTTTAGTTGAATGTAGTAGTATTATTTTGCTCCCTAGTGAGGACGTAAGTGACTGTTTTTGGTTCAGTGTTTTGGGATGTGTGATTCTGTTATTTAGTTGAAACTATATGATTAATCAAAATGAGGGTTTCTAATTGTTTATTAGCGAAATTAAATAAAATGGTGGATTTTTACTCTCAGTTTAATCCTTCTCCACTGTCAATAAAGCAATTTATAGATTTTGGTAAGTCTTTCATCATTATTAGCCTAGTGATAGTTTTTTCTGTGATATAATTTAATGTACAGGAGCCAGAAATGTTATAAATATTTATTCTCAAAGAACTGTAGTATTATAATTTATATAACCTAACAAAATTTTTAATTTAAAACAATACTATTCAGCTACCAGTTAGTTCTCTCTGTTTTTATATCTTATCAAATGAATGATAACATTTACCTATAATATGTGTTTATAATAAAATATTATTTAGGTACAAAACTTTTAACTGACAGATAATGTCAAAAATGCCAGTTGTGGTGTGTATTAAATGGAAGAAATTTATTTTGGCTAATGAAAAAGGCGGTCCATCTATGGTTAAAATGGGGTGGTATAGCTATTTACCGTACTGTGCAAATTAATTTTTGGCGGACTGCAATATTATTATATTGCAACCATTACTTAAATTATCAACTATCGATCAGAAATATTTAAATGCTGTCAGACATGTTTACCCTATAAAGCGTAATTGTAAGTACTACACTGCTTAAACTTATTATAAATAAAGTTGTATTATTTTCTATAGTTTAAACTGTGTATATTTCTTTTATGTATTAAAATTTAGCTTCACTATAATACAATCTTTAAAAGTCTATAACGTAACGACATTATGGTTTCAAATTAATTGTAACAAAATTAAATCGTTTGTATGGTATTTGAGTAATGGCTGCTGAAAATGGGAAATACTGTTAATTGTCAATACAATTATTCTATACATACGAACATATTATAAATATAAAAAGTTAAATTCGATATTTATCACCGCTCACGTGATCTGAGCTTGAATTTGGGCACTATCTCAAGGAATGTTTTTCTTTTTTGCTACAAGTATGGGATGGCACATCGGCCAATGTGATCTGACATTGAAGAAGTCTGACGATCTGAGACGTAATTTGAGGTAGGGAAAGTACCAATTAGAAATGCCCCTGGCCATCAGTGCGAGCTTCAATAGCGCCTCCTGCACTTCTGGCAAATAAAGTAAGACATCCCTCTAGACACCCAAATTCAAGCTCAGATCATGTGAGCATTTGTTATGGTTATCTTTAACAATGGTACTACTAGTACCAGTGTGACACTCAATGAATTCCATCAAGGAGTTTCCATTACCCCACCATACTTCTAGCCACTTCCCACTACTCACCGAAGCGGGAGAAGTAAATGGCGGACTACAGTTATTGAAACCTAACCTATAAACTTACAAATGAAAACTGTTTGCTAAATGAAACAAGCTACAGGCTGGAACATTACAAAGCTAAATTTAAATTTATCGTTTATAATCACACAGTCAGAAGCTGGAACGAAAATAAACCATAAAAGTTTCAACATCATAGCTGTCTATATTCGGTGGCAAATTTGAAAATCATAACAAAGATTGACAGATTTGCACGTAGATGGTCGGTACTTAAAATGCATAAAACCAGATGTATTATATGTCATAATGTTTATTCCTAAATTGTATACACTTTAAGTAGGTCATACTCTTAATGCAGATATGTCATACCCGTAAGGTGTCACTCTTTTTTATGTAGTAAGGATAAAATCCAAATAATTATAGCATTCTGGTTTCGATTATACATTATAACATTAGTAGATAGGAATATAATTCGCCTTATAGATATAACTATATGAATAGACAGGATAAAAATGTTTTATTAATGTATAGTCAAATTTTTGAAATTTTTAAATGACCAGGCGAGACATTCGGAGATAAAATAACCTGGGAAGTCCATTGTTACTGATAATTAATCCATATTACTTTGTTACTTTCCATCTGTGTTAATTTTGTTTAGGTAAGGTTTGTGGGTTTATTCCCTCGTGGATACTTGTGTACATGGTAATCACAAGGTACCATCATATTTTAGGTGCCAGATTTATTTTGTCTTCACTGAACAAACTGTTATAAAAATCTGAAAATGTAGTATACACGGAATTTAACAGTCATAATTATTATGCGTCATTTTTAACATGTTTTATCGGGGGCCAAGAGGTTAAAGAAATCTTATCCATATATGTGAGTTTGTAACACTTGCACATTCTTTAAAGAAGAATAATATCGATTTAGCTACTGAACTGAAAGTTCTATATTGGATTGTATCAACATTATATTACATCGGGATTTACGAGAGTGTAAAGGACAACACGATAGCCTTTGATTAAAAAACTATTCCAGTAGACAGGGACAACTATCTTTTTATTAAGTACTACGTAAGACACATGTTTTACCCGTTTTTTCGAATTTTGAAAAGTGGGATGACGTTTTGTGTAAAGCTTAAGTTAAATTAATAATTTCAGCATTTTCACAAAATACTTTAACTTAAAAAAATAAAGTTAGCATTATACTCATAATTTCTGTATCGTCAAAGTTGCCATGTTTGCATAACCCTGGGTAATTTTGATTTTGAGAATTTCATATTGAAACAATTATCGAACTGTGTCTTCTCTATATACAAACAAGGTAGTAATACGCTACACCATGTGTCACATAATACACTTCGCCGAGGTTGCAGTGTAAGTTTTAAATCTATAGCCCATTCTATTCTTCATATGCCTTGCGGGCAGGCAGACAGTAATACAAAAATAAAATTTTCATCCTCTCGGTAAGCAAACAAGAAATTGTGTCAGTGATAAGCTTCAGATACACGCAAAATTAAGTCTATGCGAAATTTCATGTGTATTAGTCACTTTGTTTTTTCACACAGTGTTTTTTCAATAATCAACACAGATTTCATATGTATGCGTTTTTTACAATTTATAAACTCTAAATTTTAGATATCATTCTCCCGGAGGGAGCAACATATTTTTAATGCCAAAATACCTAAAATTAATATTTTTTCTGCAACATTTTAAACATGGTGGAAAAATTAACTAATGTTTTTTCAAAATAAAAAATGTGTTAATCCCTCCTGTCATATTTCACATACTTACTATACAAATTAGAAATCCTTATAATCAATAGACAATAGAGAATAGATCAATTCTTTTTTTACTAATCATCAAGAAATGAAGTGGCGTCAAATATTACATGGTTAGTTTTTATAGAGAGTCTCTTCTCTTTTCCAGTTCAGGAACTCATCCATGGTGTAGAATGGACGGCTAGAGAGCCATTTGGTCAGTGCTTTCTTCAGTCTCTGTCCTTGTAGCATTGTTATATATTCAGGAAGATGATTGAAGATTTTCTGCCCATGTAGGATGGTTTCCTTTCAAATAGTGCAGTGTGATGTAATGGCAGGTGAAAATTTGAAGCATGGCGGGTGTTGTAGGTATAGAAGTCATGGCTTCATTCCAGTTGCTCTTTGTCAACATGGACTATGACTTCTTTGATGTATGGTTACAAAAAGACTCAAAATGACTACTTTCAAATATCTATAATTTCTCGTGAAATGACCCAAGAAATTTGTTCTTCTTTTTCTGTCTTTAGGAAGGGTATCTTGAAGAATTGTGACTATTATATTTAAAACATATTACTCAACTCATAATCGATTGCACCACCTTAAACTAGTACCAGAAAGTCGTTATGAGAAAGCCAAATCATTCAGTCCAGCTGTTACTGAAATAACAGTGTTGCTGTTACCACATTATCGCAGTAATAGGTTACCACTGAATAACCTGTTACTGACACTAATACTGCCCATATTCTGTAATGGCCACAAGTACAATGGCCTAGATATTTTTTTATTCATCATAAAATTATTACTTTTTAAGATATAAAAATAGCCAAACTATGATGTAATTTTAAATACTTATAACCTTATTTGGTTTAAGTAGTTATATTGAGGATTCGTTATATCAATGATTCGATTATCATGAATATCGATCATTCAAGAATTAACCAACCGCTTATTATACTGCAGTCTTTAGCCGTCCCATTTTGTGAAATAAAATTTATTAACTACTTATTTTTTAACACAGTTATGGCTACTGGTTTTCAGATTTTTCAAGCCAAAAAGACCGTCCCAAGTTATTACTAAAACAGTAGAAATACAAACAAATTGAATTTTCAACACAAAGAGAGTCTTTATTAACCAATAAACAATATTTTTGCTTTCAAAAGTTTATTATGTTTGTTTCACACGAATTTTAATATATTTAAAAAGTTACAGTCCAAATATACACCTATATTTATTTCAGGTTAGTTCTTAAGAAATTACAAGCTATTTGAACAGTTTTTATACAAAAATTTACTGAAGAGTATAATAACAACATTACAAATCTGAAACCTATCATTGAACCAATTACAAAAATATTAACAAAGGTATTGCTTAGAATTTTTTCTTTGTTAAAATGTCTTAATTATTTTAAAACATATAAGTTCTATGTAAATACCCTAAACAAGAATTTAAATAAACTTATCCAAATGAATGATGAGGTATCGATAGAGTAGACGCAGTAATAAGAGTATAAATTCCTGGCATGGACTAGGTTGACCATACATAGTTAGATGGTATTTAATATAATACGGAGTTGAAATATCGGGAAACCATAAATCTCCATTCCACGTGTTTCAATGTATTGATTAGTGCCAGTTTTGTATTTTTTACATTACTCCTGAACTTTGTAATGATTATAAACTGTGATGTAGATATGGGTTGTTAGCTGTGTATTACATGTGTGGCTAGTAACATTCTTTATTACTTTGTATCATAATTATATTTTCATGTGAAACCAAATCCTAAAGCAGTGTACAATTATACTTATTAGTGTAACAATACCAATATTGATATTTTCCATAGAAAAGAGATTTAGTGTTTTAATTGTTTCCAGTATTGCTGACAAGATCGTAAAAGTTTAACGATGTATTGTTGATGCTAATTGATAGTGTTAGGCTATAATAAGTGCATTTCATTCGTTATTGTTGTTTTGATTATTTGTGTGCTAAAACTTCTACGATTTCATCCACAGAAAAAAACTTAAGCTGTTTTACTTTGTTTCCAAGCCTTTGTCATGTAATGTAAACATTACTATTGGTGGTGTTTTTTGTAAATAATTTTTCATTTTTGTTTTTTATTCAGTAAAATATACCTATAGTCTATGAGTGATTTTTGTTAGAATTATATAGCTTTTCACATGATATAGCTAAACAAAATCTATAAATATAATATATGTGGACAATTTTGATTAGAACTCGAAAAGTTTACAAAAATTAAAGAAGAATTTTACGAACACATATTAAAAATATATTGTATTTTATTTTTACCAGAAAACATGATTATTATATTCTTTATTTTATTGTCAAAGAAACAAAAGAATGATGGAAATCTGACAATCAGTTATTGAACAACAGTCCTTTTCCAAAGTGAAGACTAGAAAATTGAAACCAAGTTTAAATATTACGTAAGTGCTTGCAAATCTAGAAAAATCAGGCCGGAAACTTAAGGGCACTCAAAGGTTTAACATAATGTCAGGCAGTTAGTTAACGGACATCATTTGCTACAACTATTGTGTCAAACAAGCACTGCTAACTCATAATTTATTTTATCATACTGCCCATCTGAAACATAATAATTTACTGCACATCCACTAAAAATAACATGAACAAATTCAAAATAACATCAGGTAGTCCATCATAATCTTGACAAGTTGCGTCTAATGAACGCTGCCAACTTTGTACTTTCTTTTTTCTCACACTGTCGATCTTAGTTATTTTTAAACAGGACAATTCACTGCAAATACACTAATAATGTAAACAAACTCGGAATAACATCGGGCAGCTGGCCATTGGATATCGGTAAACAATTAGGTAGCCACAAGCGAATTAACTCAAGACATGGTGATCACACTGGCCAGAAAATCATGAGATAAAATGTAATGAAGCTAATATATATATATATATATATATATATATATATATACATATATACATACATAAAACAGGGTACTTGGCTTCTGTTAAAAATCTATAGTATTCATACTATGTTTTAAGGTGACATATGTTTTGAAGGATATATTCCTACATCTTACCACATAAATGGATGAGTGGCTTCGTGAAATTTGTAAAATATTAATGAAGAAATTAAAGTTAAATAACAGAACACAATAATACATTCATAAAATAGTATTCATGAAAAAAACAAATAATTAAAAACTTTGTACCTCTGTCTAAATGACCAACCAATCTGTCCTATATAGTTATTCATGCAACCAGGACTCTTTAATCTGTAAAGAACCGCCATGTCAAATTTGTCACTAGTTTTCTTTTTGACCTGTAATACATTCCTCATTCATTGTATATTCTGAAGGCAAGGTGGATGTTGTGTTCTTTAATTCTTTGCTGTTTGCATTTTGTACTTATTGATTGTATTTAATACAACACAATTGTATGGTCTGAAGATGAAAGAATAAATCCTTCAATATATATGTCACCGTAAGACATAGTACCAGTACTTTGGATTGCTAACGGAAAGCAAGTACTCTATTATAACAATCCTGGGGTTAAAAACAATAATATAATAAGTCGCAAAAGCGGTTGTGGAACGCTTGTGATAATGGACCGATTGGCGGAACTGTACACTTAAAAATACACCACAGTACCATATCACTTGTCGTCTACACACAACACTACACTCTCATTTTGACACCCTCGCCAAGACATCAACCACTTTGGAATAGTCAATAACTATAGAATAAGGCATTGCACTTTGTGAATTATACCTTTTAGTGCCGTACCGTTTTCTATATCAACACTATAAGACATGCACAAAGTAGGGTGATCAATGATGTTTATTTTGATAATACTGTTGTACGGCATTATTAGAAAGTATTATTGGTTCGCACCATAGATATATAGCAGTTATGTATCATGTCTTTTCTGTGAATTATGGCGATATTTACCTCTGACAACTGACAATGGTCGTGATTGATATTTAGTGATAATTGCATGTTTTAATGTAAAGAAATATTTAAAAGTATATTATTGTTATTTTAATACCTTTTGTTATATAGCGATACTGTATGTAAATAAGTAATTTTGAAGCAAAAAGATGCTAGTTTTAGTCTAGCCAAAATTTTGTTGTTGGAGCATTGTTTACATATTTTCTGTGTGCCTAACATAGTTCTAGTGAATAATTATTTAAATATTATGAAGAAAAACATTGACACCATATACGGGTTTGATTAGTATCAGTGTTTGATTAGTATCTTACAATTCCTGGACAAAAGTGTTTGTTGTGCGTATTGTGTTAACAGTAGGCGGGGCAGTAGCAATGTCAGTGCATAATAGAGTTTTATTTATAGTGTACATGACATGATCACATGTTTGTTTTTATGTCTCGGAAATGTGTTTTGTTTATGAATTTTATTTTGGTTTCTTTTATTTCTTACATTGTATATACCTTAGAATAAATCTAAAAATCCATATATAACAAAACATAAAATTACTATGAAAAACAGAAATTAGTAAACATTGCTTTCTAGAAAAATATTTTTCTTTATAAATTTAAAGAAATCAATATAACTTACTTTGAAAATTCATAAATTGAAAACTTGTGATCTGATTAAGACCACAGTTTTATACAAAAAAGCTACAAATGTATGTGTTTTGGAGTATACAATCTTAGAATTATACGAAAAAGGTTCTCATTACATTTAGCTTTACAACAGTGCGTGTTCTGTAATTCTATCTGCAGCCACAAAATATTGCCTATTCTTACGGCAAATAAGTAATTTTTAAATTGCTTTAAACTAGCAACCATAGTAACCAGTGTAACAGTGTAGCTTGGACTGTTTACATTTAAGATGCAAAAGTTTGTAAGACAGATATTCAAAATAAAATGTGGCAGTATAATATCAGTATGTGTTTTTTCAGTGACCTAATGTAGATCAATGAAATAATTTGTTATGAATCCTAGTATAAAATGTATTACATTTTTTTCTAATGACAACTTTTAAAAATTTTTATTAAACTTGAATTTGAATTAAATTATTAAATTAAAATTTTTTAATATTATTGTAATATAATTAGTTGTTTTTGAAACAGAAAATATACAAAATAACTGCCATACAATATATGGTGCATTTGGTTGAATATAGTTATGTGAAATAAAAGAACGTGTGCAAAAATCAAAGTCTATGGTAGGCCGTGATTTTATGCGACTACCTCTACCTTATCCCCTTGGCCTATTGGTTGACAGGCACACGGTTGTCGCATGGCTTATGAGAGAGGTGCAGTTTCTCACTCCTACACACAACTCACGAAGTTGAGCTTACCTCCCACTAGTTATCCTTAGCTATGACAACGCTCCTAGTGACGGTTGCCAAAAATATTAGAATGAGTCAACTAAAGTCAGAAGTTGTACTCTCGAGTTCCCACGCATGTGAATAAGCCTTGCAAGTGAATTTTTTTTAATTGAATGTTTGAATCTTGAGAACTAAAGATATTTGATATTAGTAGTTGAAAAGTTAAAACATCTACCTCACAGACTTTTAACAATTTGCAATAATATAAAGATTAAAAAAAGATAATTTACTTGTGTTGTCTATTGATAAAAATAATGTTTACATTATTATGAGATATGTCTTTAAAATTTGTTTTTAATACTTAAAGAAAAAATTCAAGTTGAATTTTAAGCTGATTTTGTCTTTAAGTATCTAATTTTCCACTAAATAGAAAAATTGTTCCAGTTCTTATTGTATATTTATGGTTTTTAAACCATAAAATAAAACAAATAAGCTAACATTGTATTATCTTTTGGTTCATTTTGGCATACTAGACTATCAATAGAAAGACAATAAAAAGCATTGATTTCATGACAGTAGACAATAGACAATGGACAATAGACAATATTCTTTATTTACATGAACATTGAAACAGTGGCAGTGTCAGAATACTTTTTTAAGAAGTATTAGATATTAGGCATATTAGTAGAATTCATTTAGAGTGTAGAAGGAGTGTTCCCGCAGCCAGCTTCGGAGTCTGCTCCCAAAGTGTTTATTTTCCGTCTTTTTTTAGCTCTTCAGGTAGAGAATTCCACATTTTGTCGCCCATGTAGCTAGGTTTTTCTCAGTTGCCGTCAGATGATGCACAGGTAGACTCATCTACCAGTAGTTTGCATATCTGGTGTTGTAGTTGTGCTAATGAGTTCCAGTTCTTACTGCGTCAGGTGATTTTGTGTGCAGATGAGTGGCAGCAGCTTGTATGTAAAGATGTACCACTGTGAGGATTTTGAGTTCTTCGAAAGTTTCTCTACCGGACTGTCTTGGATGTAGGTCTGCTAGGATTCTGATGGCTCGTTTTTGGTGTATAAGTACACATCGTAGGTTTCCAACTGTAGTACTTCCCCACTTTACTACTCTATATCTAAGGTGAGATTCGTAGAGAGCATAGTAGGCAATATTTGGATTCGATATTATGGGCAAATTGATATCAAGGGTTGTATTTGTATCAATAACGAGTATCGGAACTATCCTCTTCACAATATCCATAAATTTGGCATGTCAGTGTAGTTTCTAATTTTCTTCTGATAATTTTTTCATTTCTAGGTTTTTTCTAAACAATATTATTTGTTAAAACGCAACTTTGTGCAACGTTAAGTGTTCAAAATGGTTATCCCATTTTAGCACTTTGTTAACTTATCCTGCTGAGTCACCATACATACAAGGCTTACTTGAAATGTTCATTGGTACATATTGTTTTACAAGAAACATGGATGAACCCTTTTAGTGCCGTAGTCGCTGACATCGATTCTACAAATTGTTATAGCATTTATTTGTACTAGCTGGTACATCTGACATTTCCAACTGCATTTTTGACGTTTGTGCAATTCATTTATTCCATAACCTGTAACATGGGAGAGGCTGCATGAAGGCAATTTGCTTGCTTTTTATTATTTTTTACTTTCCTTGAATAGCAAGTCTTCTCCAAAAAATCAAAAGTTATTTGTTGATTAGTTTGAATAACTGTGTCTCAGAATATACTACTTTAAATTATCTGCAAATAACACTGTGTCATTAAAAAAAATATCTATAAGTACTGTATAATTTGCCATACAGTTTAGACTACGCTGGAGTGTTTGTACTTTAAAAGAAAATGTGTCTAATAAAAGAACAAGTGCAAAATTAAACTTGAATTTATTATAAGTGAGTGATTGTATTTATAAATTTAAATGTTAGTTTCAAGGAATATTGCTGAATTGGGTGCAGGGAAAAAAACATTTTAACTATTTTGAAAACAAAGCGAGTCAAAGATTAACAGATGTCAAGGTCTTGTGAAGAAATATATGAGAAGGGATAAGACGAGTTCCCAACCTGCTGATATTGTAATCATAATAACATAACAGAATTTGAAAAATTGTGGCAAACTACTGTGGGTGCAATCTCCCGCTTATTAATGTAAGGTTCAGTCCACAACCTGTGATATTGTTATATCAGACATATGATATCATGTGTGGTATTGCAATTTTCCCTCAGGCTTTCTCTGCAATTTCAGCAAAATCTAACCTAGGTGGTGGTTGTGTGTTTTATTGGATCTTGTAAAATGTTTTCTCAACTTCACCTGCAATATGTTTAATTCTCTTCAATGTGGACTTTTTTTATCAACTAGACTTTATATTGCCTCTATTTTCCATTATAATGTAGGTCCAATGTTGTTTTATAGTGCTGTGTAGTCTTTAAATATTAAACCATAACTCCTCTTTTTGACTTTCAAATTCATTATTGGCAATTATGTCTTCCAGTTTTTGCATTAGTGTGTGCAACAGCTTCTGTGTGTATTGCAATTATAAACTTTTCACACAAGATAGGAAGTTTCCTTCGACCGCTCCTTTCCTCCAAGGTACCTTTTGTAACAATTGAAATAGTCCCTCTGCCAATAAAAAGTAGTACCCCATAAAGTTCCAACTGTTATACTTCGTGTATGAATGTCGAAAGTATAGAAATGCATATTTCTGCACGTATAGACCTAAAGTAATTCTTAGTACGAAACGTATTCATGTTCCTAGAAAATAAACACTTACAACTGCCAAGGCTATAAAATAAGCTGATGATGACAGGTGTTCACCTGTTCCATTGACAACCTACAGTTGGCTTTGCTCCAGTTCAAATCTGTACTATGCTTCGCAACAGGGCATTGACATAGTTTGGTAATACATCAGAAAATCACTCTAAGTTTCCAGTCGTCAAAAAATTATGAAAATTTGCTACACATGATGAAACAGGAAACTGTGATCAAATAATAATTGTTTTGTAACCAGTTTCAGGGAATAAGCAAGTCCCATTTTCAGTTTTCCATCATAAGTTGTTTATTGACATATTTTACGTCTTCATTATGTTTCTAGTCTCTTTGTACGTAAATTAATGTATTATTACTAATATCGAATAGTTGTTCGTTTGAACCAGGTGTCCTAGTTTCACTCGGAGCAGTCTGGCACTTGGTCAGAAATCACAGTACTTAGTTTTTTTATGTTTGTGATAGAGTTGGGTTGTTCTTTTTATAGGAATAAATGTATCAGATTACGATTTGATCAAACTTTACCTTTAGATAAGTGCGTTAGTTTTACAAATTGTGTTTTGTAACTTCAACTAAAAGAATTAAAATTGCTGGTAAATTTACACATAGACTATACAGGAATAACAGGTTATACTGGTAAAATTCACATTCACGTATACACTAAACGGATTAAAAATTCTTTAAATTCCTAATTTTAGGTATTAATTATAAGTAGATTTGAACTTTAATTTCCTTTAATTACACGATTAACTTGCACAATGCAGTTGTGGGGATAATCTCACATTATTTCAAAATATAATTATAATCTATAAGCTCTATTGGTACTTAATACAGAATATTTCAGCAAGACTAGGATAGGGAAAATACCAAAAGAAAGATATTAAACATGTATTTCATTGGCAGAAGATCTGTATCATACCATGTGTTCACTCAAATGTTTTGAGTTGACAGTGGTCTACTTGGGTCTTGTCCAACTATTCTTGGAATCATGTGCTGTTGCAGATAGTGTCTCTCTGGTGGTTTCTGTCCAAACCCTTACCTTATGTTGTTTGTACAGTAATAGACTGTAATGCCTACATAGTTGTGACAGAAGTTCATGCTGGCACATGCAACAAACAATACAATTTGGTCTGTGAGGATTGTAAGATACTACCACTTGTTCTGCTTTGAAGATTACGCTACTGTACACTGCAAGTTGAAGAAACGTTATTGTTTATACATAACGATGAAATCCTTTAAATTAATCATTGTATTTTTTCGGACTAAAAGATATTTGATATCGTTTGCCTTGCTTATGTTGTCTGTAGACAGCAAATGCAAGAACGTTAATGTACGTAGCATGGCATAATGGCAGCAAAATTGTGACTAATATACAGCACTATTTTAACAATAAATATAAAAGCGTGAAAGGTAGATAGACTTCTTAATGATATTCTAAAATTTTTTTGTATTTTCTTGTTATCGCAAAGTGGTGGGGGAGGAGGTAAAATGGCCAACTAAAACTTTTTAAACGGCAACCAACGTCTTGTGACCCCTCTAATGAAAGAATCCAAAAATTGAATTTCAGCATTATGTACAAGGTAGTAAAAGGTATTAAAAGTTCTTTAAGGGTTTATTAATATTTTTGTAACAATAGACGAATATTAGAGAATATTTATTAATATTTTGACATTAAACTTAGATGTAGAATGATTTTTTATGAATAATAAATTCAAAATTTTATTGTTGTGATTTGGATGATCTGTATTTATGATTAAAACGGATTAAGGAGTGTCATTCAGTAAGAAAGGGTGAGATAAATATTTTTGTAAACAGTGTTAATTTTTGTGTGCGTGGGTTTTTTTGTACTTGAAATAAGGATTTAATTGGGTTGCATATGTAAATTTTTAGTTGCCATCTACTCCCCCCCAATTTTAGGAAAAGAGGCCTAATAAAATAAAAATACTTATAGACAAACTATTCAAGAACATTCTGTAGGCGAAGATTATCTAAAGCTTTTGAAAAATTTATGTTTTTGAGTGTTTTTCGTAACCCTATTTTCCGCCATGATACAAGCATGTTACACTACAGGCAGTTGTATAGTACTGATATACAGTTAGTGTCAAGAGGATTTTGAACCCATGCTGGCTCTAGTCCAGAGATAATGTTCTTACACCTTTGTCTCTTATACACTAGGCATTCAATTGGAAATGTAGAGTCTAAGAGACTATCAATTACATCTCCAATTTCTACCACACTTTTCCACAACAAAACTAATATCTTAATTTGTGGTGAAAAAAAAGTTTAATCTTCTAAATTCTCATTATAATTGTTCAAATTCAGAGCTATATTCAGACGCAGGAAGAGAACCCTATAATTTTATTACCTCACTTAAGTACGCTTTGAAACGTATTATCATTATAATTTGTTGTTATATTTTGAACTTGTTTACGTAATGAGTGTATACATTTTGGAGCTTCTAATCCTATATTAAGAATTGCAGGAAGAATATATTTTATTATGTACGTCAGCCATGTAAAAAATGTAATTCTTCATAATATTAGTAATAATTATAGTTCAGATAAGTTATTGCTGCTATTGGAGTTAATGTTTGATTTTTTGAGGTTATGAATAAAGAAAACCTTTGTACTTTTTCAAAAATGTATAGAACAGATTCTTCTTTTGTAAAAATGGGTATTTGAAATGTTCTGATAATTTAAAGACAAAGGTTAGTATAAAACAGTGGCTAGATGGTAAATTTCAAGTTTATAGCATGTCGATAAGTATCTAATATTCTATGTAATTGAGTAGATCAGTGACCTTGTTTTGTATAAAAATGACAAACTCTAATTGTCCGGGTGTGAGGTGGTGACATGATACATTAGATCAGTCTGCGTAGTAACACCAGTATAATATATAAAATGTACTTGGAGTGACACACATCAGTAGATATGGTATGAAGCTCGTACACTGCCGTGTAAATATAGTTCACATGTAATCTTACACATTTAGAATTGCACTTGTGATAGCATGCCACCAATCCGGCTTATGTTAAGATGTGGGCTGTAATATTCACATACCAACTATCCCAAAGTTGTGTGGTTAGACATTTGGAGTTGAACATGTGATAGCATGCCACCAATCCGGCTTATGTTAAGATGGGGGCTGTAATCTTCACATACCAACTATCCCAAAGTTGTTAGGTTATACATTTGGAGTTGAACGTGTGATAGCATGCCACCAATCCGGCTTATGTTAAGATGGGGGCTGTAATCTTCACATACCAACTATCCCAAAGTTGTTAGGTTATACATTTGGAGTTGAACGTGTAATAGCATGCCACCAATCCGGCTTATGTTAAGATGGGGGCTGTAATCTTCACATACCAACTATCCCAAAGTTGTTAGGTTATACATTTGGAGTTGAACGTGTAATAGCATGCCACCAATCCGGCTTATGTTAAGATGGGGGCTGTAATCTTCACATACCAACTATCCCAAAGTTGTTAGGTTATACATTTGGAGTTGAACGTGTGATAGCATGCCACCAATCCGGCTTATGTTAAGATGGGGCCTGTAATCTTCACATACCAACTATCCCAAAGTTGTTAGGTTAGACATTTGGAGTTGAACGTGTGATATCATGCCACCAATCCGGCTTATGTTAAGATGGGGGCTGTAATCTTCACATACCAACTATCCCAAAGTTGTTAGGTTATACATTTGGAGTTGAACGTGTGATATCATGCCACCAATCCGGCTTATGTTAAGATGGGGGCTGTAATCTTCACATACCAACTATCCCAAAGTTGTTAGGTTATACATTTGGAGTTGAACGTGTGATAGCATGGCACCAATCCGGCTTATGTTAAGATGGGGGCTGTAATCTTCACATACCAACTATCCCAAAGTTGTTAGGTTATACATTTGGAGTTGAACGTGTGATATCATGCCACCAATCCGGCTTATGTTAAGATGGGGCTGTAATCTTCACATACCAACAATCCCAAAGTTGTGTGGGTGAATTCGGAGTTTTTATTTGTACAGTTATTTTATTCTCAACTTGGGCGTAACCATTTGACTTACCTCAGTTAGGTATTAGTATACTCGCACGTTTTTATATTTAACAATATAGCAGTTAGTCGTTCTAATGTCACTCTGATTTGTTTTTGTTCAGAGCTGTATGTAAAGCGTGAATGTATGCGTGTGTGCAAGCTAATAATATTTATGTATTTTGCTTACTTATGTATTTTTTCCTCCGGTGTATGAAAAACTACCACCTTGGTCGCGGTAAAATCGGGAACAAATTTCTTTAGTGCGACGTGTACGGCCAACAGCAGCACTCGATACCTAGGGGAACTCGACTAACTGACTGTAACGAGTATCGTCTGTCTAAGTGCACGTATTGTATGAATCGATAACACCTTGGTGCGGTGTGACAATGAGTGAAACCTTGCATGAGATGAAGGGTGAGGTGCTAAAGTGTGGGTGCGAGGACGTGTCGCGCCACCACGCGCCCACTACGTGTACGTCAACACTAGGCTCAGCCTCGCGACACACTCGAGATACACTGATAACGAAAATGTTTGTCCACTTGTCTGCCGTCGCACACGTGATGGAGGTGTCTTGTAAACATTGCGGAAGACGGTGAAGTCGCGAGTATTTCATTTCGTGTCCGAAGGATTCAAGATTGAAGATTTTTATTGTTGAAGACTGTACAGCATAACAGTGGTCAAAGATCACTGAGCCTAGAATATTTTCCAATTAAAGTTAGATTTAATTACATCAAAATACTCACAGACCTCATATATACAGTTTTCAACTAGGAAGCCCTTTAACTGCTGACTTAAATTTATTGTACGGCAATTTCTTGACATTATTTGGTAAAACATTGTACATTTTTATACCCATATATTCAAAACTATTTTGTGTAGTAGTATACGTACATCTTTTCGTGTTTAAATTATTTTTATATCTTGTGTTAAAGCTGTGAATACTGGCTGAGTCATTAAATTTATTAGTATTTTCTTTAATACACAACAAAGCTGAGAATACGTACAGTGATGGCAATGAAATTACTCCTAGGCATATGAATAAAGGTTTACAATGGGTTTGATCCGGAGCGCCACATATTAACCTGACTGCCCTCTTCTGTAATGTAAAGACTTTTTTACACCATCCAGATTACCCCATAAGGAGATACCGAAGCAAAAATGGCTTTGAATGTAAGCGTAGTATTTGCTCAGAAGGATGTCAGGAGAAGGTGAATTTGTTACAACGAAAAACACATTGTAAGGAACACCATCATATATTTCAGTGATCCGGTGTTTACCTCAATATACTGTATATAATGTACTTTATATTCTGTAGAAATGTACTGTATATAATGTACTTTATATACTGTAGAAATGTGCTGTATAAATTGTATGGAATGTACTGTGTATACGATCCCGATGTTCAAAACACTACGTGGGTCTATTGAAAATAGTACTAACACCTAATTATTTTAATCGATCTATTTTTAGACAACTAAATGGAACACCCTATGTCGGATCTCTAAGGTACAATTTTATTGGAATGTACACATCCGCTGTTTGAAAAAGCATACGCAAGCTGAACACATATTTTAATGGATAAACATTATTATTCAGAAAAATAATATTACAAAACACTCACGGCAATGAAGTCGATATCAAAACTTCTGATTCAAGACGGAGTTAGTGTTTAGCAGTAATAATTGGACTTGGTAAAGATTTAAATTTCCTCAAAACGTGGAAAATAATGGGAAAATAGACCACATATAGTGTATTGCTACTAAGAAGATTAACGGTATATCTGTTATCTGTATAGCTTGACAAATTAAAACACGTGCTTATATACTAGAGTCTAAACCCATTATTCTTCAGACTTCTTAAGTATAAACTTCCTCCCTTCCTTATACTTATATACTATATATTTCGTAACTAGTGTGTTGTAGCGTAGTGGTATCGTTGGTCAGCACGTTCTTTACCTTATACTGGTTTCTAGTGAATGAATATTTTCAGTTATGTTATGGTCCCTCCAATGATATTCTTGCTTTGGTATCTGGATCGAGTCGGTCTGTTTCTACAATCTCCAGAGCTGTGTTGGCGGTAGTTTTTTATTGTATCTATTTGTAAGGTCTTTATGCTGGATAGATATGCGTGAGGTGAAAACCAGACTAGAAGGGATATCCTGGTCTTACAGCTTGGGAGTTGGAGATTAGCTTCAGAAAAAAATATTTAAATTTATTGTACCATAATCAGCGGGTACATGAACCATAACAAAAAAGTAAAGCATTGTCCCCCATAGTGAAAGTATTTCAATATATCTATGTCGTACAGCGGGGAATGCACAGTTGATAATTAGATCCAGTAAGGACAGAAGGAATGGGGACTATTGTGGAGGTAATAATTTTGTAGCGCAGAAAAATGAAAAAAAAAATTGGTTGGTATTTGTGCTGCGGAGAAAAATGCACAGTTTTAAAATGAAAGCCGCTTGGGAAGTCCGAGTAAAGATGGATCTTAAGGAATCCTAAAGGAGATGTTGAGATCGGGATGAAACTGAAATTGAATGGCATGTGAATGGGAGAGTGGAGATTGCAGAAAAATGGAGGATGATTGTTGGTAGGCTAAAGGTAATAAAGCCAGCTGGTACACTAATGGCCGGAGGTAATATTGAGAGCAATGCCTATGATTATCTAGAGGGTTGGTCCAGCAGAAGGTAGAGAAATTTACTAATCAAGAGTAGTTAGTTGTGTCCTGTCGTTCTTTGCTGGGACAACACTCGTTGGTCAGAGCGTTCTGGCCAACGATACATCGTTATGAGGCTTGTTTGCGAGCAACCTCTGTGTAAGTTCATTACTGGTACTTATTTGCATGGCGCTGCTAAGGTGCAGATAAAACATCCGGAAAACTGTGAGCGTTAAACAACAGATGTAAAATGCAACTATGTATTTTATCTAGTTACAAAAACGTGACCTATATTATGTGTAAGAGACATACGTACTGCGTGATCGGCAAGACTGTGACACGTACATACAGTGATTGGTACTTGTATTGGGAGCTAGTGGTCCGAGATGAGGTTAATCAAGGTTTTACACGCCAAAACAATACAGCACTTACCGAAGTTTTCCGTTGTATTCAGAGATGGCAAGAGGACGTCCAGTTATTTTATTATATATTTCACATTGACAACCCCCCCTTCTAGCATAAATTGTTGATAAATACTGGCCCTGAAAGATACGTAGAATAAAATGTAATATTATACCGTTTGCCTTGTGGCAGTGTTTTGTTAGCTGTACAGTAATTGGTTACGTATTTTATACTTAAATCAGCCAATTGTTTTGCTTTACGTTTACGTGTTACCACCCTAAGAATGTATACAATATAATTAAGTATGGCTATTTTAGCAGCTTCGATTTATCTTTTTGTGTTTAGTGTTAAAACTTTGTTACGAATTGAGGGGAATATTGTTAAGCAGCACGAACTGAAAAATGCTCAACAATAAATACACATTCTTATTTTCTTATTACATCACCATATTTCTCCAACCTTTCTCTGTGCACGCTAAATGTAGTTTTCTCATACTTTTCCATTTACACTCGTCTTTGTTGATCTCAAATATCAGATCACAGGGTTGTCGCTGGATCGTGGACAGAGTGTATGCAGGATTAGGCTTAAAAAAATACACGAATGCAATAAGTAGCTGTATTTTATTAGGAGGGCACCACGTGACCTGACCAAATCGATTTTTCACTTAACTTTTTCTTTGTAACTTTTAGTAATTAGAAGGAGCAGGATAGGTAATAGGTATGACGTCGTGGTAATTATTAGGAATCCTACCAGTTTGTTTGCATCCCCATGCCCAAGTGAATCGTAAAAACGAAACATTAGTCGAACAAAAGTTTATTAATTTGATTAAAGCAGTGGTGCTGGGCGATCAAAATGTTATTTTCGTGCTTTGGGAAGTGGTTAATGTGCTTTGTTAAGGTTTAATAATACAGTATTGTACTTTATATGGTTATTGATCCCACGTTGTAATTAAACAGTGTATTATCGTGTACACAAAATTGTAATAAACATTGTCAGTGACTTCTTGCTGACGACGGAAGCCGAGGTTCTGTAAGCGAGGCAAGCTGTCAGCTTAGAGCAGGGGTTGTCAATATGGTCATATCACTTCAGCCTCTCCTTGACAACCCTCAAGAAGACGTTAAAAGGATTACAATCATCATGCCATGTGAAAACTATAATTTGATCGGAAGCCATTTGACGTGGTGTAATTCTGTTAGGCTAGGAGCAAATAATATTGGAGTTCATGTTGGCTAAACGATCATTACATGAACGGGAAAAGAGAAGGAGCTAATTATTATTAACATTGAGCCTTGAGAAATGTCCTACGTAACTCGCGGTCAATTTGCTCCAGTATTTCCGTGATTCTATGCTGACATCGCGTGCTATTATAAATCAAATACATACATATATATATATATATATATATATATATATATATATATATATTAACAGCTGTGAGGTATTTTTCCCCTGTTTATTATTCTATTTCAGTTCATTTTCTTGTTTGTATTTAGTTAGTTTCATTATTTAATTTTGTAAATTTGTTATCTGAAGAAGTATGCTGACATACGAAAATTCATAAACAGAGTTTACCAATATTTGGTTTTTTATTTCTACTTGAAGAGAATACATATTGATATATATATATATATATATATATATATATATATATATATATATATATTAAAACGCACAATTCTTCAATGAGTACATATGATCAAACACTCGCACTATCTGACCATTGCCAGTATTCATGACATCTAGGTTCTGGCTAAATACATGGATCAGGGGATTAGGCAAATCACACATAAATAGCTGAATCGAAAGTTGGTAAAGCTAGTTGGTGGCCTTCTAGCTTTCTGGATATTTTGATGTACCCGGTCATCTATTTTTTTTATATTAGCGTTCTGAAACACAGGAACTACTATGAAATAAAGTATGACCATTTTGGTACTGCGTATTAACAGCGTGTCTTGTAAAGAGGGCTATACGTTATTGACAGAGTAGACTAAGGTTTTAGGTCTACCACAATTGATATTTTAGTTGATTAAAACCGTGTGATAGTGCAGTTAGTGAGTGACCTTGAGATCATTTCATAATTGGAAAGCTACTTTCATCTCGGCCAAGGTTGCAGACTCAAAGCATCGCTGTCTACATGTCTCGTTCGTGTTAAAACTGTGGCGTACACCACTGTTAGGTTTCGGGATCTTAATGCGGCGTAAATGTGTCTTGAGTCCCTCAAAAGGATTCTTAGGGGAGAGTTCTCTCAGGATGAAGTCCTAAGAACTGACACTAGATTTTACTCTTTAATCTAGTCTCTGGCCAGCTATTCCAAGGGGAGAGAGGTAGCATTTTGAAGCGAACATCACATTTCAATCTGTATCGAATTATTCAGTAACTATTTCGTTCCAAACTACATTTCACAGTTTTATCAAATTGTATTGTATCTATTTAAATTGTTAGTTAAATTAGTAGTAATCATGTCGTACAGTGCTAGCGTAAATACTATATATCACTTTCCCCAAAACCCTAGGTTGAATTACAGAAACTGATTTTTAACCTATCATTTTAATAAAGTTATCAAACAAGTAAGAGTATGTCTAGTAATTGTACATACTCATTACTCATTGTAGTAATTGTAACAGTAATTGTAGTACTATTGCCACTTTTATTACTGATACTTATCAACCAATTTGTAACAATAGATAGTGAAATTTCATAATATGTTTACCAATAAAATTACGAGACCGTTATTTAGAATAGTTGTTTAACTGTGCGACTGTTTATCTTTGATTTCAGATAATACTAATAGGTAATATGAACAGAGTCGTAATTTATGTACAACCCAAAATAATCGTACATAACACAACATAAATAATCAGTCATGTTAAATAAATTAGAAAGTTTTAAAACTGGTTACCACCTACATTTGATCCATTCTAGATTAAAACCTTAGCAAGAATGCAGACTCGATTTATTTCAAAATAAACCTAATATGGTATATTTAGATTTCGTTCTCAATCATGTACTCGTATATGTATAATTTGTAATTTGGATTAATTAACAACCGAACAACGGTTCTATTTTGTAAGCTCACACCAAATCTGTAGTTTTATATACGAAATCATCACACTTTAGTTGTTATTAATAAGGTTTTATATTCTGCGAAAGTATAATTTGCCTTGTTTTACAAGAATGGATGTCAGGTAACGTTCTTATCTTATCTTATCTTATCTGATAATGCCTCCGCCATCAGTGCGGAATGCGACAGTTCGGCCCTGCACTGATGGCAACGTTTGATAAAAATTCCTCGAGATAGTGCCAAATGCCTGAGAGAGCAATAACATAAATTGGAGTCGATACAAGCCCATAGAGAAGTTTGAGTGGTTTGGTCTTGGCTAACAAAAAAGATCCCATACATACAACAAACCATAACATAATGTAGTTATTGTTTTGACAATAGTGTTTACGCGTTAAATGTAGTACTTGAAACAATTGATGTATTAGATCATAAATAAAAACAAATTATACAAGTAAAAGCAAGTGGACGTATTGGTAAAAAGCGGGGTTTAACCGTCACGGGGATGCCGCATGCTCTGGCTCGCGCGTTGTTTTGTTTCTGTTCACTATTCTTCACAGAGACGTCAATGGCCTAGTTTTAACCTGTCTGTGCCAGTTATCAACAGCGTGTGCCCCCTTCTCTCTCTCGTCGTTTGCCACTCCCCACTCAACTGTGTCTGCCGTCCTCTGTTCTCTTGTTACTATTGTCTATTGCTACTGATGTTGGCTTGATGTTAGCAACACACGCGGTTAACTCGGCCATCAAAACAGGACGAGCTAATTATTACCTCGTTATCTCTCTTGTGATGCATGACCTGACCATCACAAACTTTCCGTTTACGAAACAAATAAATAACCGTCTCATTTGTATTACATCTGCGCACTGCACAACTCATTGGTTGTATTAAAATTTATTATAACTACTTTTACAAATAAAATATGTTAACTAGATGGCGGTTATCATTATCATTGAATTATCATTTACCTTAACCTAAAAATATCTGATGATGAATTCGTTGAATTCGAAATGTACATTGTACAAAAATAAAATCTATCAAAACTGTTATAAGGTGTATTATTGTATATTATAATAATGTAGATATGTTACGGCGTTTATTGTAATCTTATATGAGCGATAATGAAGGCAATCGGAGAGCCACGTTATTTTATGTTGTGTTAGATTCTGAGTCCAGCCACCGTATTTCTGTAACTTTATTTCGGTTGCTTAATTCCTAGCTTTATCTGTGTTATTGTCAGCTCAGGAGATAACGATCAAGGAAAGTGTTTCCCTTCACTTACAAGGAAAACAATTCAGTGTGAGTTAAATATATGGATACACTCTGTTCAGTGTATGATGGATAAAGATAGAGGGATGGAACTTGGGACACTTTTCTAGGAAATAGAAGTGAACTTTTTAGTCACTGTTACAACTTTGTCCGTTTCCCCAAAATGGGATTTTTTGGAGGGGGGGGGTCAGCTTAAAATTTTTAAATGTAAAGACTTATTAAGTTTAAATGTAAAGTTACAGTAGCACTTGTAATTATGCCCCCCCCCCAAAGACAATTTTGAGGAAATGCTTCACTTTTGTTTCCTATAGGGGTGTCCTGAGTTTCATTTTTCTATCTTTATCTATTGAAGGTTGAGCAGAATCCATCCATGCTTTTAACTTAACTAATTTCAATGAGTTGCCATTTTGTATTGGGTTCAGATAGAATGTTCCACTGTTCGTCTTCGTTTATCAAGAATTAATGTTAAATGTCACTTAATGAGTCTTAAAGTTTAAAACTTTTGAGCCCTCCCCCCCAAATCCTATTTTGGGGAAATGGGCAAGGTTTTAACAGTGACTAAAAAGGTCACTTCTATTTCCTATAAAGGTGAGTTCCATCCCTCCATCTTTATCCAAACAGAGTGTATCCATACTTTTAACGCACGCTGTATATTATAAAATGATAGACTGTTCTAGGAATCTATGGCAGTGCAAAATGCAACTGGGTTGCAAAATGACTTGTACTTAGGGGATTTAAAATAAAATTGAAACCGTCAGTGTTCTTTGTATATGTTTGCGCCGAAGTATCCAGCATAATCTTTTGCAAAGAACTAAAAATGACTAAACCAACTGTAAACTGAAAGGAAGAATATTTGAAAGAACTGTACGCAGTAAAATATTTTTTTGCTTTTGGCATGTTTGTTCTTTTATTAAAAGTCTTGTGAACTTTGACTTCAAAAGATTAAAATGATATCATTTTGAAACTTAACAAAATACTTTTATCTGAAGTACTGATATCCTGTAGGCTGTATTGAAGTGGGCTTTTATGTAGTAGCTTGTGTTGAAAAACTAGTTAGATTCATTCATAAAGTTTTATGCTTAACAGTTCCCATGAAGAAGAAAATACATTGAATTAAATAATGTAGTCTATTAGTAACAGGTATCAACATAATACCTACTGTTATTAATTTTGCAATGGAATTTGAATATTTCTGTAGTGTAGCGTGCAAATATAATAAACAAACAACGGAAGCCAATTAACACGTGATTTTTGGAATTAACCCGAGTTTTTTAAATTGACACAAGATTTTTGGAACAATCGATTATTTACTGTTTTCCGAGTTTGTTACTATTAAAGCTAAATAAAAGCACTATGAGTTAAAAATCAAATTTTTATATTTCTACCACATGTAACTTATACTTATATACTTATTATATACAGGGTGTAACTGAAATACACCGACAAACTTCAGGAGGTTGTTCTTGGGGTCAAAACAAACCAAAAAGTTCCTATAAATGTATATCCTAAAATGCATAGTTTTCTGTCTGTCCGTCTGTTTGTGTTTTTTACATTAAAATTTATTTTCTAAACAACCATTAAAGGTAGGAAGTTAAAATTTTCAACATATGCTAATCTAGTAAGATGGTCAATTTAAAAAATTTTTAATTTTTAGTCAACAAAATTCAAAACGGCTGCTTGTTAAAATCTTTCATGATGAATTTCTTAAAAACTATTTCCTGTATAAAAAATGTACTCAAATAAAAAAATTATATAAATTTTATTCTAAAATAAACAGTACCACCTTATTTATTGAAATCGCTCAAAGAGATAAAAAAGTTGTGGCATTTTTCTTTACCTAGTAACATCATATTTGCAAGTTTTTCCAAGTTTCATTAATAAAGATTTTAACAAGCCGCTGTTTTGAATTTTATTGACTAAAAATTTTCAGTTTTTTAACTCTGTCAATTAACTCAGTTGTACCCCAACTTTTCCACCCCATTCTTTGAATACTATTTTATTGAAATGCATTAAAGCGATTTCATTATTTAAATTTAGATTTAGAATAAGATGAGTTTTTTTGCTCACAATAATAGTTTTAGGGGCAGATCACATGAAATCTTCCGAATCGGATAGAATTCAAGATCATTCATGTGAGTCTTTATTTATGTTTAATATTGACTATCAGTCAATGATTGGAGGTATCCACACGATTTGAGTTTACCAAACAGTTTAAATAAAAACCTTGTGTCAGTGGCATCCAAAGGGAACGAAATATTTCAGTTGTATATAAAAAGGCCTAAGACTTAAGAGCAAATAATAGAATCTAGGGTAACATCGGTCTTGGAAGTTAATAAACTTCTGAGGTGAATTCATGTAGTTAAAAGTTTACAAACAGAGTTTTGGGAACGCTGGGAATTTCCGTCATTCACTATGCTCGTTGCACTGCTATAAATAACTTGCATGTTGTCCCCTCTTGAACTGAAGCCAATAACAGTACCATTTCCTTTAGTGTAATCATATTTTTTGTCTTTGACTGTTGAGAGAAGTTCTTGATGTCCTAGTAGAGCATATCGCATTGCAATTGTTATGCTGTAGTGTAGTATCAGAAAGTGGGATGATTAAAACTTATAAATAGTTTATATACAAACCTTCTTTGTTAAACTCCATTACTAACAGAAAATGTCATCATTGCAGTACAGTAGTCCCAAAAAAATTTATGAAAAACCTTGCCTAATAAAAGTGTAGAAGAACATCAACAAATATACTCTTCTCTGTACATGTTGTGCAATACTCATATAATTAATTCTACAGTACGCATTAGACTTCTCTCTGAGGGATGGCAATCAGTGTTAAAAAGGCAGGGAAAGTAAGGAAAAATCCAAAGTCCAAGTCCTTAAAATAATCTAAAGGTCAGGAAATATTTAGCAGTCACAAGTATTTATTTGTCTATACTATACCATTCTGGTCGGTTCAAAGTCAGGCTACAAAATCTCAAAACTATACATTTTGAGTTTTTATGTTGAGTTATTCAAACCCATGCTTTACATTGTTCCTAAACTCCTCTTCTCTTACACACTACTGGTCTCAGTGCAGGAGTGCTAGTGAAGATTTCTATGTGCCATTATCTGAAGTCTGATGTAAAAAGTTCAAGAAACAAGGTGAAGAGCCGGCTATCGTGATCTTCAATTCCTAAGAACTGTGTTGAATCTCAAACACTTATACCTTTAATTTTAAATATAAAATTATGAGAGATGGCTCATTTTAAAGATACAACTAATATACATCCAATAGCAATTCGGTTTAAAAACATTCTTTTTGTAATTCATAAATGAAATCTCAAACCTTTGTATAATTGATATTTTTCAGCAATACAAAATGGTAAACTTTATAAGGAAAACTAAAAAAAGCACTTCGATATCTTTAAAATGAGTCATTTTTCATAATTTTGTTACGAAAAATAAGGGTGTAAAAGCGATTAAAGTTTAACATTGTTCTTATGTGCTAAAACACAAAGTAATTTAACTAGAAGTTGGTTCTTAAACTCTTAATGACGTGAACATTTATAAAAACATACATGATACCAACAACAATTTATTTTAAATTTCAGGCTCCACTAGCTTACTGAAAATCGCATTAGACTTGACAATCACTTGAAATTCAGACAAGGTCAAGATTGCTTGACACCTTTATAAAACTCATAATTTTTGAGAAAGTATAGTTTGAAGACATTTGAAATTTATAATTACTGCGGTATTGTATATACTTAAATGTCATGTAATTGATTAGTTGTTTTTTAAGCCTAGTTACAGCTAAAATAATTCATAGTAATCACTAGTGGGATGTTTAATGTTGGAGATTTTGAACTTTTTCTCTCTCAGAACAATATTCATGAAATATAAGTAAAAGCGAGAATCTGGAGCTTAAGTAACCCAACTAAAAAGGGTAGCCTAAGCAGTAACTATCAATGCGACACATACTGTGATGGTTAACAGTTAAGAGAGTTGTACTACGATATTGTAGATAAGACATGTATTTAAATACACTCGTGCAATTAAAGGTGAAAGAACAAAAACAGTATCATAATCAATTGAGTAGTGTAATTCCCTTAGCTTCTTTGATTAAAGTTTGGTATGGATGATTTCAAATGATAAACAGATTATGGAAATTTGCTTTGTTACATCAGAAACACTATGTTTTTCATCCTTAACCTTGTGTTTTACGGTTTTACGAAGAGTGCACATAATGGTTATGAAAATGTTGAACAATGGCAAATGTCCCTAACTTAATCCACTTAAGCCACTTGTCCTATGGAACTTCACTTTGGGCGAATTGTTCCTATGCTCACAAATTATTTGTGTTACAAAAAAAAGCTGTCCGTCTTATCTGTGGTGCAGACTGGCAGGATCACTGCAAACCATTTTTTGTTAGGCTAGGTATCCTAACTCTACCGTCAATGTATGTTTTTTCAGTTCTTATGTATGTAAGGAAAAACTTGCAAATCACAACTAAAGTTAGTGACATACATAACTATATGACAAGAAATAGACATAATATAGCACAAAAAAGATGCATGTTTTCAGGGACTCAACAAAGCTTTTTGTATCAAGGGATTCAAATGTATAATACATTACCTGAAAAATTAAAAACTCTGACACTTCATAGTTTTAAGATAGCACTTAAGAAAATGCTATTGAATAAACCACTGTATAATATTACAGATTTCTATGGTGAAATAACTGCACTATTTCCTTAAGTCTACATTTTAAGTTTCAAATTGACGACTGTCATGCATTTTGTAAAATGTCAACGACAATAAAGATTTCTGATTTCTGATTCCTGTTTGCATTACTTGTTTCTATTACTGGTTAGGAACCTAAATACTAATCACACATATGTTGAGATCGGATGAGAATGATATGAAGAGTGTGCCCCCCTAAATGAGATGTTGTATCAATTTATTTCTTTGATGATGCTTACCTGTGATGGCATACATATGTGCAAGGCAAAATTATATTTTACAATCAAATTTTTATTTAAAAAACGCACTATTATCTCGAATGTTTTAATTTGGAAAACTAAGTACAATATTGAGATTTTACATCATACTTTATAATATCTGGTGTAGAATAAAACCTACACAAGCAGTTGGCTTAATTGATTGAATTTTTCTCCCTTCAGGTTGAATCACACAGTTCTCTATATTGATTGAATTACACTGTGGTTTGTTCATTAATTGTATAGAAGTACATACTGGGAAATATTTCTGTACTGTAAGTTTGACCTATAAAAGTTTTGTTATAAAAAAAATGTTATTATTGTAGCTACAGACCCTTTTGTCTTGATCATAAAGATGGGTCATTTCTCAAAATATACGGTGAAAACTTGAGAATATATTATGTTCCAGAAGAGATTTTATAAACAGCTGACTAACTGAACATCTTTTATAAACCAAATACTAAACGATTTTTTTACTTAAAGAAAGAAGAAATATTGTTCTCTTTATTGGAGTTTTGATAAGAAGTGTAGACCTATTGATTTTCTGACGAGAAGGTTTTAAAATTACAAAAAATAGAATGTATTATTATTATCTTTTTCAATTCCTGGTGCAATAAATTAATTCGAGATTGTGTTGATATAAATCTGTGTTACGTTTTAGATAATGGGGTGGTTGGTCCTTTAACTGAGTTGTGACTGCATAGCATAATAACCAAATGTTGATTTTCAGGTTTGAGTGCTTGTGAGAAAAAATCGTACACATTTCTGCGCAAGGAGTTGCCAGTGAGGTTGGCCAACATCATGAAAGAGATCCACTTACTACCCGATAACCTGCTACGGATGCCATCTGTGGGGCTGGTCAACGAGTGGTACGCCCGATCCTTTGACGAAATCCTTGAGTTTGAAAAGGCAGATTGCAGCAGTAAGAACCTTGATAGGTCAGTTGCCTCTATAATTTCTGTCATTTACTGTATTTAATAGGTATATTATCTGTTATTTATATACCTATACTCTGTTAAATTAAGTTGTACAGAATTAGATTAACTGAATTGATTGCTCGTAGTAACGGTTGAGGTACAGGATTCTTATTTACTTGTGTAGTAACCGGCTTCATACTTAGTTTAGTTTAATTCCGACTGTTTCGGTTGTTTGTAAAATTATTTCAGATCTGTACATATCTCTGTAATGACGTTTGAATCCCCTGAAAGAGTAAATGAAACCATGTAAACATTCAGTACTCGTACAATGAGTCCTGTTATTAATAATGCACTGAACACATTGAAGCAAACTTAAATCATTTCCATGCCTTTTAACAAGCTCTCCGTATGTCCTCGCTTAGGCTCTCAAATGAGTTACTCTTTCAATATGTATTATACCTGATGTGAACGCATTCATATACAATTTTCGCTGGTTCCGAAGAATTATTTTGGGAGGGTTGAGATTATATTATTTTAGTTATTTGCTGGTTCCAAAAAATTATTTTGGGGGGTTGGATTATATTATTTTTGTTACTTGTACCAGGTAACTCTACAATTCGTAACTAGCCCCTAGTCAAGTCAGTAAGATGCGAGTGTAGTGCATGAGTGAACCATTCATGTGGTGGCATCGGTTAGAAAGTGGGAGGAATTTTTTTCAAAAGGAATTTCAACACTGGCTTGCCAGTGCCATCATTTATTTTTCTTTGGATCTGCCCGCTCCTTGCCTCGAACTAGCAACTGGAAAAACATAATTGACATGAGAGGGTTGTAATATAATTTACCTCATAAAAAATCATATTATAAAATGAGTTCAAACAACATTTTATAAAAATATTGGATCAATTGGTGTTGGAAGACAGTTAATGTCTGGACCGAATCTTAAATTTCAATTTTAGGTTATTGTGTTATTGAACCTAAACTAAAAGTCTCCATAAGGAACTTTAAAAATGTAGTCCATGTTTTAATTCTCAACTTTATTATTTTTCAAACTTTTCTATTTAAAATTTAAAAAACCGTTTCCGTGAAATGTTTATGTGCCCAATTATACAATTATAAAACCTATTTATATCTTCAGTGAGAACATGAACACCACATTTTAGTTCCCAATATCCTTACACGAAGCTCTCTAGCTATATTATGGAGTAGTATTTTACACTACCGGGTTGTATTTTTATTTATGTTTTAGGTTTCTATCTGGTTAGTGTTTTTCTAAATATACATTTATGGCACTTACATTATACTCTTACATATCCTGGATCTGTAAGCATATGCATAGTGAAAAAATAATAAAAATGAACAGGTTCGTAACAACCCAGATCTACTAGTGGTAGACGAAATAATTTTTTAATTCTGTTTTCCGCTCGCGTTTTAGCATTGAGACAGATAGTTGCCTGCATAGCTGATATATTCCTGATTTTATCTGGCAGTCCATGCATTCAGAATGAATTGACCTCATTATCATAAGTAACAACTGAAATAGTACTTACTCAATAGTAATAGTCCCAATAGAAGTTTTTGACACATTTAATAGATAGTATGGAATGGAAAGTTTGCTTTATTGATAACTCTTTTGCAAGCACCTTTCAATTGTTTATATTAAATTTTAAGCATAAAATTCTTCACCTTTAATCCTGATTGCAATTTATCCTGTAACATATATTTTCCTTGACCTGGTATAAGGTCAATTAACTTATCTCCGAATTTGAAGGCAGTTTTCATGAACAACCTATTAGAGAGATAAGTGCTGAAAATTGACAGCTCCACCAACAAACAACCATTTGTCACTTAATCACTCAATTACACGTTACTGATATTACAACATATTGTAAACACTTGTCTGGTGCTGTTTGACACAGTTCATATCTGTTATGTGTTTTCCACTTCATCAAGAATCAACACTTCATTGAAGTTAAAGTCAATGGGTTTCGGTCAAACGGTTTAAATCCATGATAATTTTAACTTAAACTCCTCGAACCTTAGTATATTACACAAAATACCTTAATTAATGCTAAGTGAAAACCATAATATTGAGAATTCATTTTTACTAATGTAAACTTGAGATAAGGAAGCAGTAAGATTATCTTAAAATGGTTGTAACTTTCGAGTTTTAAAATTGCCATAATTTTTTATGGAGAAAGATAATTTATTTTTAGTTTTTGGCATTGGATATATATTTTTTTAATAGTTTTTGCATGATGAGACATTGGCGCACCCAGAAATCTTCTCTGGGGGTGTCCAGAACACTGGGGAGTCGGGGGTATAGAAAACCCCCCCACATAAGTAGGGGGTCTGAGGCCCTCCCCCCTCAGTTTTTTGGAAATTGTTAACATATTAGGTCTCAGAATCTTTATTTCATAGCACTTCTGAAGTAACAAAAAGAGAGGAAATATCAGGTGGGAGTGTATAAAATTTACAGTAAAGGCACTACCACCAATCACCAAGAAGCTCATACAGGGAACATTTAAATCTTCTGCAACAGATAAAGTTTATATGAAATACATTTAACTAAAACAAAATTTGATCATTACATTAATAGAATATTGAATAGAATAGGTCAGTTTAAATCACAAATCAAGACTAAAGCTAAATCTTGATGTCTGGATAAAAATGTATAGATCCAAATTTGAAAATTGGCTACAATACTTTCAAATATTAGTTAATGGAGGTACAATAACGGAAGTCATATTAACATTTAGATTTGTTTATTTCTGCGTTTCTAAATGTAACAGTATACTAACAGTAATTTCCAGTTTTTATATCTATAATAACAAAAAATACCGGTTTTGGCGCTTTTTCAATCAAACTTAAAAATTCAGAACTCATAAACTTGTGGTTCAATTAAAGATATATACAAGTGTATTGTAATTTTAGAATAGTTTGAAAATAAAGTTGTTATTAAGTTACCAGCTTAATTTTTATTCTTGACCTAGACCGGATGGTCCAAAAAATTGGCATTGGTAATATTATGGAGCTCTTACTCATTATATTGAGTGTTTAATTTTGTAAACCGCTATTTAAAACATTTAAAATTATCAACAGATTAAACTGAGCAGGATTTGTTAATTTACCGTAACCGGCAACTGCTCGTTTTTGATGCTCAAATCACCAGACTGCCCAGGGTGGTGTTGCTTTCGTAGTGATGAGGTACAGTTGCCTCGTAGTACAAAAGTACCCTGTACAGATATTTTTACGATGCAGATACTTTACACTCTTGACACCGTTCCTAGTACAGAGTACTCGGCTCGTTCAGCAGTAACAGTATGTATTCATTGTATGATTGTACGAATACATTTTGTACTCGGTTACTGAAAGTACTGGGTACTGTTAGAAGCCACAAGCAATAACTAGAACTAATCTCACTTTTGCAGTTGCTGCGTGACTGTAAGATCAAAATAGTTAGCGTTTTGAGCAAAATTGAATTATTATATGTGAAGTGCCGCATATTTAGTAAATTAAAATAGTTGTACAGTAAAGCTTGAATTTGTATATTTGATTATGATTGAATTCAAAGTTCCGTTATAAATGTTATTTTTAATTGAAAATAAGACTACTACTAGGGGTTCGATCTATTTAAAATAAAATGCTCTTGGAGGGGGACTGGTCCCGTTCGTCCCCCTCCCCCCCCCATGTCGGTGGGCCCCTGTGATGAGATATTTCTGTTTAAGTATTTTAAATTTCCCCCTTGTCGTCCATTTAGGGACAAGTAATATTTTTAAACAAACTTTAAATACTGTAGATGGAGCTATTCAGGCTTTGATCATAAGGGTTGTAACTATGACTTTTATATTGTTAAAGAGGTCTTGAAAATTACATTACCAAAGTAATTCTTATATATTCTGTTACTTTATAGCCAGATCAAGGTTTGCAGGTTTTTCTACACACAATTTGTAATTTTAATTACCCTCCTTTGGACATTACATTACATTATGTAGTTGTATAAGGTAAAAAAGTAAATGGGCGTGTAATTATATTTACATAATAATTAATTAAACAATGTAATAGGAAGTTTAGTTGTTTGTCGATTTTATTATTCAATGAGTTCAAGGCTCTTGTTTTCTTTGACGTTTTCAAGTTATTGATAGAGTGATTTTCTTATGAAACAAGTCATTCATGACCCCTTGCCATAAAGATAGCTGTTCACCTTTGTGTCAAACACTATCAAGTTTGAATACAATATCCCTTAATTTTGAGACATCAATCTATATTGAGAGACTTCTTTCATGATAGTATATCATAGTACTACTGTTTCACATATCAGGAAAATAATGTCAGACTATTAGTTTTTATCTTCACTTGTCATTCATTGACGTATTAAGACTGGGTGTCATTGTAATGTAATTCAAAGAAAGTTAGATATATCCTGTTATGTAATTAGGGTTAACTGGTGGAATGATATCTCTTTACAAATACCAGGAAATGTCCATTTCTTATATCATTTTATTGTATAGCTTAATCGAATGTTTAATAAGATTGATCTCATTGGTATAAATACCTAATTATCAGGTCACAGTCCACAAATTCTTTAGTGATAGCAGCCAAGGCCTACACAATGTCTATCTCAAATCTTAATGTGTTCAGCAATGTAAGTTTTTGCTCTTGACACATGTAGTATACATGATCTCTAGAGCTAGCTGAATTCTCTCTCCTCAACTTTCTAATGTACTGACTGTGCATTCATTGTTTCTATTTTCTGTCATGATTTATGATAGAAATATACATTTTGGTACTCTGGCTAAATAAATTTATGATAGTGGATTCTTATAAAACAGTCTCCCAATATTTCTGTATGTTTCATACTTGGCTTTTGTTTGTTAAATTGTTTCAAAACGGTTGTTATAACTATACCTACTATTTAATTCACCATTTTGGTGCTAATGGCAAATTAAATTAAATTATGGATTACATTTGTATCATATATAGTCCATTAAATTTTTATCAAATTGAGAGATGTTTGCCATCTAAGTTGTTATATTTCCAGTACTGCAAAAGACTGACATTTCCAGGTAAAGCCATGTGTAGACTAGAGTTGCTAATGAAATTCCTAATACTCTTTGAGTCCCAAGTTTTTGTGACTTTTAATAAATTCAGAATAAAAATCTGGTCTGTAACGTTGCAGATTTTGTAAGGCACTTATAAAAATCCGCAACAGACACACGGATGTGGTGCAGACGATGGCTCAAGGTGTCCTGGAGCTAAAGGAGTCTCACGATGTGGACCACCAGACAGAGAACAGTATCCAGTATTTCCTGGATCGCTTCTACATGTCCCGCATCAGCATCCGCATGTTGATCAATCAGCACAGTGAGTAAATAATGTATCATATTTATAACCGATCTTATTCCAACTCATTACAGAAGATTATGAGATTGCAGTCTTGTTCCTGTGGCACAGACTGTTAATGTTTACGGTGGAAGTTTAGTGGTTTATCTGTTGTATATGACTTTGGATTCCTTTTTGTACCTTCATATTAAATTTTATCCGTAGCCTCCACAGGTGACTCTGGTGCTGATGATGTTGCACAGTATACACAATAACACAACACACACAATAACTAGGTCACCTTTCTGTTTGTGTTCAGTGGCTATATTGACTCCTCAGTTGCAGGCAAAGTAACGTCATGCACAAATTCACTCTAGGTCTAGGTTTCTTGTTCTTGTACCGAGGACTATTTGGTTTTGGAACTCCCTCAAAGAAACCAATAAGGGAGTTCATTGAGTCTTTGAACATCCTCATGACAACTTGTTTTTTTTTTTTTTACAGTCCTTCTGTAGGTTTATTTTGTAATTAACTGGGGTCAGATAATCATTCTAGGGTTTGGTTAGGTTTGTGTTGATAGTAATTATCAAGGTAAAGGGTTTAGTGAGGTTTTCACTTAGGGATGACAAATCTCATTGTTTTGTACACAATGGCTTTGATAGTCGACTGACAGCCACCACTGCGGAGACGTATTGTCAGTGGAAATGGATGATTCTTGGATGACAGTCAGTGTATTTAATTATGAACCCCACATTGTTTATTACAGCGATTGATCTGTTGTCAGTTTCATCCAACCCAAATAGTGAAACACAGAAAGAAAATATTTAGTACCTATGTTAATTGATGAAATATAAGGATAATATAATTATATTTCATTGCATTGCTACTATTCCATTTTCTTATGACTAAGAGCATTTTCATAAAAATTGGACTGCAACTTTAAAAAATCTAGAGATGCTTATTTAATGATTCAATAGCTTGTTTTGCCACTATTAACGGTATATTGAATAAATGTGAAAATATATATTTTAGTGTCAGTGTTGTGTGCTGGCTTTAATTTTTGTATAAGAGTCAAATAAATTAAAACATAATTTGTATTTACTTCACACTCTAAATTACTTTACTTTCTAGTACAAGAAATCAATTTTGTTAGCTTCCAATTCAATCAATCAATTGTTTTATTGCTGAAATCACAGTAGATTTACAAGCAACCATCACTATATACCCTAATATTGAAGTTATCACAATAGTCAATTAATATTTAAGACACTCTTGTCAGCTTCCAATTCAATCAATCAATTGTTTTATTGCTGAAATCACAGTATATTTAAAAGCAACCATCACTATATACCCTAATACTGAAGTTATCACAATAGTCAATTAATATTTAAGACACTCTTGTCAGCTTCCAATTCAATCAATCAATTGTTTTATTGCCGAAATCACAGTAGATTTACAAGCAACCATCACTATATACCCTAATACATCACAATAGTCAATTAATATTTAAGACACTCTTGTCAGCTTCCAATTCAATCAATCAATTGTTTTATTGCCGAAATCACAGTAGATTTAGTATCACAATATAATTTATATTTAAGACACTCTTGTCAGCTTCCAATTCAATCAATCAATTGTTTTATTGCTGAAATCACAGTAGATTTACAAGCAACCATCACTATATACCCTAATACTGAAGTTATCACAATAGTCAATTAATATTTAAGACACTCTTGTCAGCTTCCCAAAAAATCCAACGTAGGAAGAAAGTTTCACTACTTTTTTTTTAATTAACATGAAGCTATGCTAAATATTTTAAATTTAACAAAAATTAAACTATTTATTTGATTCAACTAATAACTAAAGCAAGAATAAAATCTAACAGTGAAAAAATTTAAATTACAATGTTAACAACAATTAATTAAGTACAGAGACAAAGTAGAAATATTTTTAGTGTTAGTAGCATTATAAATGTCATAAGAATATTGAATTCAATATGAAAAAAATCCTGATTCTGTTAACTTTCTACTGTAATCTTAAATTATTTTAAAGGGAGACATTTGAATTTATTAGGTGGAAAGTTAAATAGCCTAACACTATTCAAAAGAAACTCTTAAATGTTTTACTGTATGAGATAAAATTACAAATAATTTTATTTTTTTTACACGTCAAATAACAGTGAAATGAAATACGATTTTGAAGCTCGTGTTGGCTGCATTAAACACCTGAAGGGCAAATACTGCTTTTAGGTTTATTTTTTTAATTAATGAAAATGGTTTACAGTAAGTCTTTCTACTAGCTCCAGTTATTATTGTAACGGCCATGTTTTGTAAAACAAAAGTGTAGCAAGATGTAGCTGAGTGGTAAGTCCAGAGAAAACTGCAGTAAAACATATGTAGACCCTGTCATACAACTCCTCAACATAAAAACACCTTTACATATTTAATTTGAGATTTTATCAATATTGCTTCTCCAATTTAGACAGAATTTCAATTTAACGCCAAGAAATGTGACCGTGGAAAAATCAAAAGATAAATTGATATCTTGAGTTTTTTTCGCTTTCCAGGGGTTAGGAGGGGAGCTCAATTATATCCTGAATACTCTTCCTAAATATCCTATTACTCCAGAAATTATCTAATTAGTGTGTGAGTATCTCTAAGGTTTAAGTTTGTGAAAATATCCAACATCTTATGTCCTTCCCCACCCCAACAAGGCAGCATCTTATTCATATTCACCTTGAAATATGCATTTTGGCACGTACGTTGGTAGTTATTGACTGATTAAATAATTAAATATTGAGGGTTACCAAAATGTGGTATTAGTATAAATTAGGACCAAGGACTGTATAATTCGGATGAATAGTAATAAAATAATTGGAAATTTAAGATCATTAAATTTTAGTTGTTTTTTTCCATTTTATAAGAAGTTCTTACACAATGACTCATGTAAAATCTAGTGTAAATAGGATTGTCAAATTATAAGTATACTGAGATGTGAAAATTGGATGAGAAAAGCGTTATCTTGACAGCCCTGCTGCAAGTGACTTGTTTCCTTTTATGCAACTTGCACAGAATGTTTTGTTATATGCATTTTAGTTTATATAATAAAAACAAATCTTACAACTTGCATGTTATTTTGTTTGTATTTTTCAAAATAGTCTGTAAGCTTATTTTCACATTATGTTATTTACAAATAATACCAAATGAACTTTAAGAGAATTTATAAAACTGTCGTGAGAAAGAGAACAATGCCATGACAGATGAAATTTACTTCATGCCTTTACAATTACAAGTTAGTACTAGTTTCTACTTTCACTGGGACCTGTTTCAAAGAAGGCTGAGAAATATTGCACCTTGCCTCACCAATCAAGTAACAACTTTTTATTATTAGTATTCTTAAACAATTACTGATGCTGCCCAAATTACCTTTTTCGTTTTATTGAAATGAAAAAGAAACAAAAAACAGAGCAAGTTATTTTAACAGTAGTGTTTAGTTTAAAATGTAACTTATCAATATTTGAATTGCATTTTTTTGAGAATTTGTAGATTTTTCGTTAAAATATTGTTATAATAGTTGTGTCAGGGTCTGTTTATATGTATTAGTTTTATTGTGTTGAACTGGGTTATATTTATGTTTGTTCTGTAGTATAAGCTTGTAACATTTATATCAGCATAATTTTAAAGAATAGTGTAGTGTGTGTAGTAAATAATATTCTAAAAGAGGATTTTTCAGTGTATGGATTAGTTGGTATAAAAGTTGAAAAATGGTGGATTTGTGATTGATGAAACACCAGTTACCGTTTACTAACAAAGCTCTGTTGTTGAGAATGAATATGTCTAGCATTAATGAGCCGAGGATAGAACAGAAATTAGCATGTGCTAATTATTCTTCCTGTGGTTGCTCTGCATGAATAACTTATTGCTTTGGAGGCTTAACCAAAATATAGTGTTGACCAAAATTGCCATGCTAAAAATAATGCATTAATTTTTTCCTTCAAAATCCAATTTGTTGTTGTCGACCTTGGAGTTAATTAGGTCAACCAGAAGGTCATTCACCAGGTGTTAAAAGATGAGAAAGAAATCAAAGTTTACATGAGGATTAAGTTAAATGGGTTTAAGTTTTCAGTAGGATGTTATGAATAGCTAGCCCTAAGATTTAAAAATCCCCTTATCAGGGAGTTTGTACTACAGCTAAAAAAAGTGTCCTCAGAACGAAACTGGGACATTACATAGAAATGAGATTTTGTGTAAGAAATCAGCTCTAGACACCTGTCAGCCAGAATCACTGTCTTTAAATTTCTTTCACTGTTATACTCTCAAAATGAATGTATGCCATTTGGGTGATTTTACATTTTAAATCAACATTGATCAAATTGTAGAGGACTATCTTTTAGTTACTGATGTAAATTGTTTTGATAGGTTTGAGGCATAAGATACCAAAGTTATGAAAATGATAAGATTAATTCAAAACAGATGTGTTGAAATTCCAGATTTTATCTTACATCGTTTTGATGTTGTGTTCTGCATTTCTATCTTTTATCTTGGATGTTTGTAGTGATAGGTTACTTTTAACAAGACATTCCTGATAAGTGGTTATTTTTTTAAATATGTATTTCAATTTGAAGTACTTCTGGCAGCAATTTTATTTCATGCTGGAAGTGCAGTGGTCAGGCGGCTAGATGTTTATCAGATCACCATAGGGGAGTTTTGAGAGTTAATGCTTTATAGACGAGAAATGTTACAAGTAAATAATGTCAATGTTTCAGTTCCGCCTGTATGTCATTGTTTCCTAGAATTTGATCAAGAAGTGGACGAGCTAGTGGCCCAAAACTCACCAGAGAAAATTGTAGACCTTGATTACGTTTTGTTTAAGAATGTTGTACTTACAGGGAACATGTTCTTTTTATTGATGAACCTACGGTCCATCTTCATGGTCCAAATAAACTCCAAGTGTGTGAGTGGATTTTTGAAACGTGTCACCGAGGGAGCCTGTAGGAGTGGCTCAAAGGTTTGGTGGATTTACTTTGGAAGCGAGCACTGATGTGTTCAGACCAAGTCTAAATGCTTAGTGTTCTATAAAAACCATCCTTCAAGATTCAGCTGTACTGGCAGCCATCTTGATTGTAGCCCCTTGAAAACAATGTTAAACTTTATGCACTTTTACTTTTAGTCGTAGTCATGGGAGATGTCTTACACTTTAGAAGGAAAAAACTTGCCTGAGGTTTAACATTGTTATTATGGGGGAAAACTCAGGGTCGTTTCCTACAGCCAGTTCTTAACAATACATTGTGCCAATTATCCTTTTCATAGGTAATGACTTCATGTGATGCACATGTCTTGTGGACATAGAACAAGAATTTTTTCGAACTGTCTTCATGAGAGTGGGGTAGCAAAACGCACGTGCACTAAATATGCCGATACTATGGTAGAATAAACAGGTATTGAAAAATTGTGGGAAAAAATATGAAATGTAAGGAGTGCAATAATGCCAGGCAGGAGTGATGTGTATTTAGAAATAGAGATTGACTGATAATTCATTTTTTCTGGAACAAAATTTCAAAACCAATATTTATACTGAGTTGCACAAGGATACATAGATTAACAATTATAATATAGTAAAAATTGATTTCTTCCATTTTTTATAAGATGTGCTGCAATATAAATGTGCTATTGATTGAATAAAATACCATTATCTCCAATATACAGTTGTTGTATTAGGTACAGAAGTTTTGTGGTCAAGAAGCATTCTTAACCCTTTGTGATCTATGTTGCCAAAACTTATCTTTTGTATTTAGTCTCAGGTGGTTGTCCTCTGAGCTCGCCAGGCCACACATAATGGCCGGCTGTGTTCTGTGTCACCACCCGACACTTTCGTAACCATGTATGTCACTTGTACTCAGATTTAAATGGCAGTATTTAACCTTCGGCTCTTTAAATGAGTGGGATTTAAATTAAATTCTCCAAAAATTTACAAAGTGTATTAGCCTCAAGGTTGAAATTTAATCTATTGGTTATTTATTATTTTCTTTTATACAAACACATTATTTCAAGCTATAGATTGATCAGTTTTAAAAGTATTTTTATACTGTAAATAAAAATACAATCAGTCTCAAGTAGGTCTCTAGTATCAACAGAATATAAACTCATTTCCATATTTTGAGCTTCTAATTCTCCAAATGCACTAGTATTTTAATACAGCGATAGGATACACTATAGCTGCTACAGTGATACTGGCACTCAGATTCTGAATGTGTTTACTATGGTATGTGCTGCAAATAGAAAAATATTAATTTAATTTCTTATGACTGTATATTCCTTATCTTAACTCTATGGGGAGCAAGGTAGCAACAAACATTATTTTCAGTTGAGAGGTACCAGCTGTTTTGACATGTTTGTTGCTCCCGACATATGAAAGCGTATCTTTAAAGTGGTTGTGCTTGATTGTGTGTTTATAGATTTATTTGAAAAAAGTGCCGTTAGAATCATAACAGAAACTTTAAATTAAATTTTAAACTTTAAATATTTTTGGTATCTTGTAAGTTTTTAACTATACTGGTTTTTGTTATTTAACTTTTGCCATGTTTTTTAATATTAAACTAAGTAACACACTTCTTTTTAATAAAAAACACAAAATGGTGGCTAGCAGCTAAACAAGACATTTCACGGTTTATGTTTACATGACATATTTTGTTTGAAATGATGAGTACTGTCAGAGACAGAAGCTTGTAACACCCTCTTGTGAACACCCTTTATATTGAAATAAACAATTTTTCAATTCCTAATTGCTTAAGAGTGAATCAATTAGAGATAAAAAAAGGCATAGACAGAGCTATAGATTGTGTGGAATTAGCTGTTGGTGGTTGCTTCTGATAAGGTCTGTATTCAAAGATAAACCCTTAGAGCTCCATGCTTCATACATATGATTGTATTCTGAGCTTTAGGGGACCTATAAGGGCGGCCATGGCAGCTCTCTCAATCAGATCAGAGAATTATCATCATGTTCACCATGTCAGCTCCGCGGGCTACACTGAATGACAGAATCAGAAATTGATTGTCATATAACATTGCATAATGTAGTAGATGAAATATACAATGAACAGGTGGCTTGACAATAATAAAAATATCCTTGTCCTAAAAATAAAACAATTTACATATGTAATTGATAGTTAATAGATATTTAGTACATAATAGAAAAATACATATACATAGTATGTTCATAAAAAGGTAGGTACGGGTTCCCTGGTGCTACATCTACAACAATTGCATAATGTCATTCATTCAAAATATGGAGACACTTATTCATACAGGGTATTACTGATAGTGTATATATATTGGTACTGTAGTGCTAAACACTCAGTTAGTCGCCTACAGAATTTAATACTTAACATCCGGAAATTATCACTTCTAGGACCAAGTAAAGTCGCCTATAGAATTTAATACTTAACATCCAGAAATTATCACTTCTAGGACCAAGTAAAGTCGCCTACAGAATTTAATACTTGACATCCAGAAATTATCACTTCTAGGACCAACTAAAGTCGCCTATAGAATTTAATACTTAACATCCAGAAATTATCACTTCTAGGACCAAGTAAAGTCGCCTATAGAATTTAATACTTGACATCCAGAAATTATCACTTCTAGGACCAAGTAAAGTCGCCTAAATAATTTAATACATAACACCCAGGAATTAACATTTTTAGGACCAAGGTGAAGTAAAGTCGCCTATAGAATTTAATACTTGACATCCAGAAATTATCACTTCTAGGATCAAGTAAAGTCGCCTATAGAATTTAATACTTGACATCCAGAAATTATCACTTCTAGGATCAAGTAAAGTCGCCTATAGAATTTAATACTTGACATCCAGAAATTATCACTTCTAGGACCAAGTAAAGTCGCCTACAGAATTTAATACTTAACATCCAGAAATTATCACTTCTAGGACCAAGTAAAGTCGTCTACAGAATTTAATACTTAACATCCAGAAATTATCACTTCTAGGATCAAGTAAAGTCTTCTACAGAATTTAATACTTAACACCCAGGAATTAACATTTTTAGGACCAAGGTGAAGTAAAGTCGCCTACAGAATTTAATACTTAACACTCAGTAATTAACATTTCTAGGACCAAGTAAAGTCGTCTACAGAATTTAATACTTAACACCCAGAAATTATCACTTCTAGGACCAAGTAAAGTCGCCTATAGAATTTAATACTTGACATCCAGAAATTATCACTTCTAGGACCAAGTAAAGTCGCCTATAGAATTTAATACTTAACATCCAGAAATTATCACTTCTAGGACCAAGTAAAGTCGTCTACAGAATTTAATACTTAACATCCAGAAATTATCACTTCTAGGACCAAGTAAAGTCGCCTATAGAATTTAATACTTGACATCCAGAAATTATCACTTCTAGGACCAAGTAAAGTCGCCTAAATAATTTAATACATAACACCCAGGAATTAACATTTTTAGGACCAAGGTGAAGTAAAGTCACCTATAGAATTTAATACTTGACATCCAGAAATTATCACTTCTAGGACCAAGTAAAGTCGCCTATAGAATTTAATACTTGACATCCAGAAATTATCACTTCTAGGACCAAGTAAAGTCGCCTATAGAATTTAATACTTGACATCCAGAAATTATCACTTCTAGGACCAAGTAAAGTCGCCTATAGAATTTAATACTTGACATCCAGAAATTAATCATTTTTAGGACCAAGTAAAGTCGCCTATAGAATTTAATACTTGACATCCAGAAATTATCACTTTTTAGGACCAAGTAAAGTCGCCTATAGAATTTAATACTTGACACCCAGAAATTATCACATTTTTAGGACCAAGGTGAAGTCGCCTAAATGATTTAATACTTGACATCCAGAAATTAACACTTTTAGGACCAAGTAAAGTCGCCTACAGAATTTAATACTTAACATCCAGAAATTATCACTTTTAGGAGCAAGGTAAAGTTGCCTACAGAATTTAATACTTAACATCCAGAAATTATCACTTCTAGGATCAAGTAAAGTCTTCTACAGAATTTAATACATAACACCCAGGAATTAACATTTTTAGGACCAAGGTGAAGTAAAGTCGCCTACAGAATTTAATACTTAACACTCAGTAATTAACACTTTTAGGACCAAGTAAAGTTGTCTACAGAATTTAATACTTAACACCCAGAAATTAACACTTTTAGGACCAAGGTAAAGTCGCCTAAATGATTTAATACATAACATCCAGAAATTAACACTTTTAGGACCAAGTAAAGTTGCCTAAATGATTTAATACATAACACCCAGAAATTAACATTTTTAGGACCAAGGTGAAGTTGCCTAAATAATTTAATACATAACACCCAGAAATTAACACTTTTAGGACAAGGTGAAGTCGTCTAAATAATTTAATACATAACATCCAGGAAATTATCATTTTTAGGAGCAAGGTAAAGTCGCCTACATAATTTAATACTTAACACCTAGAAATTATCACTTCTAGGACCAAGGTGAAGTCGCCTAAATAATTTAATACTTAACACTCAGAAATTAACACTTCTAGGACCAAGTAAAGTCGCCTACAGAATTTAATACTTAACATCCAGGAAATTATCATTTTTAGGACCAAGGTGAAGTAAAGTCGCCTACAGAATTTAATACTTAACACTCAGTAATTAACACTTCTAGGACCAAGTAAAGTCGCCTACAGAATTTAATACTTAACATCCAGGAATTAACATTTCTAGGACCAAGGTGAAGTCGCCTAAATAGTTTAATACTTAACACTCAGAAATTGATACTTGGTCAATACGTCGTTGATGAAGTTGCTGAAAAATACCAATGATATTTTACTGTCAATGTAATGTTTACTTGTTTCCATCAGCCAAAATTCAATATATAACTTTTGATGTATATTTGTCATGTTGAACAATCTAGTAACAAAAATAATTATATTACACAATACTTCAAGCACCTTTATTGTACAAATGTCACTTTAGAAAAACGGACCTCTTACCAGCTATGTCATTGAGTTAATATTTGTTTGTGCATTATTTTACATTAAATTTGGTAGTGGTATAGCCAACTCTCCCATTTTTAAATTGTTCTTACTACTATTCGTTATAGGCAGGCTGATAAAAAAATTACATTTAACATATTTGTTAATAAATTTATTTAATTTCTTAAAATACAATTCTTATTGGTTTTCAAAAAAGTAAGATCGGTTCGTTTTCTGAACATTTTGGTATAAAAAGCATTTAAAAAACAAATTGATGAAAGTAATATTTTCACTTAAATTGTTCCAAAACCATCCTCATATACAGGGTGCGATTGAAAAGTAATAAGACTTTTCTTTGTAAGCAGTTTTATTGAACTTTTTGGATCATACAACTAATACTCCTCAAAATAGGACCCTTGTGCGTCAATACACCGCTGGTAGCGGTTCTTCCACTGCTGGAAACATTTTTTAACTCATCCTCCGGGATCGCCTTGAGCTTCATCTGTCACAGCTTTTTGAATCGCCCCGATGGAGTTAAAACGCCTTCCCTTCAACTTCCTTTTAACGAGCGGGAATAAGAAGTTTGGGGAGGACACGTCTGGGGAATGTTGACTCAACCGCTGTTGCCAGCAAACTGGGAGTGGTCTCCTGTGGAATGGGAAGGTCCAAGGTACATTTTCCCACTCCACTCGAATTTTTTGGTCGCTTGCCAGACATTGTGCGCGGAAAGTCTTATTACTTATCAATTGCACCCTATATGTGCAGTTTTCAGTTCTGTGAAAAATAAAGATATTAAATTGTATGACTACTTAATTGCAGCTTGGTCTTTAAAGTGATAATTTCTTTTAGATGCAGCAACAAACCGTTTGGAAGACTTTAGTTAAATAAGAAATGTGATAGCCTTGGTTTGTTTGTTACAGCACTTCTGTTTGGGGGAGAGCTAACTCATGATCCCCACCATCGTCACATCGGCTGCATCGACCCTCAGTGTGATCTGGTCGGTGTGGTTCGGGACGCCTATGAGAATGCCAGATTCCTCTGTGACCAGTACTATCTCTCCTCACCAGATCTTAATGTCACTGAACACAATGGTAATGCTGTGAACTTATCATTCTTGTATCATCTTAAAACTGTATCAGTTAAGTCACTCAACAATGACTAGACACTAATTTTGGTAATCGTACATTTTTATATAAAATTTAATATAATTATTTTCACAAAATGACATGAAATCTATATATAATAGATGAGAAATACTAGTAAAATTAATCCATTTACCTCCAGCATTTTTTTAATTGGACATGCAGAAAACACCAATGTGTTTATTTTTTTGTAAAATGCAAGGTTTTACTTAGAATATTACCTTTTTATTGTTAACAGTATAAATTCTTTTTTATTCTCTTTCAAAAACGCTTTAATAGTATTTTTATACATGGGGTTTGAAAAATATGGTGTCTGGTTAATACCGTTTATATTTACCTATATTTATTTCTTAGCCCAGACAAAATAGTAAGCTTAACTTTCTTGTAAACAAATATACAGCACACATTTTATTGTGCTGGAAAAATCCAGATTTGCAAATTATTGACAAGTTTTTTTAATATGTGTTTTTTTCTTCAAAACTAAAATACTATTATGTAGAGACCCAATCAGTGTGGGTAACACACACTTATAGTTCAGAATTCTGTACATTATTAACAAATACAAAAGAAATTCTATTAACATTTGTGAGTAGCAAGTCTAGACTACTCCATTTTGATTTTTTTTTAATAATTTTAACCTCCTTCCATTTTCTTATTAAATAAAACAAAATTAACACCAAATATTAATGTAAACCAACTTATATAAGTAAACGTAACAATCTAAACAAACACTGAGTTTGAACGAATCTTTGCTTTACGTCTTTGAATGTCAAAAATGACAAAACACCTTTCAACACAACAACAACCTTCAAACAAAACATTATTTGACATTATCAATAAATGTAACCTCAAAGTAATAGGCTTTTGTGTGCGGCCAGTAAACTTAAAATTGAGCACTCATACTATATGAACATCGACGGAAGTCGTTAGATGTTGGTGTTAAAAGGGCTAACCAACCCATGGGTTTATAGTATTTTATGAAAAGACTTACTTACTTACTCTTACTCTTACTCCCATGGCCATGGATACCCTAGGTGGTATTTGGCCTCACCAACCAGCTGCCTCCATCTCTCCCTGTCTTCACAATCCCCCTGACCCGCTCTCAATTTCGCAAGTCCTTCTCCACCTGGTCCTTCCAGCGATTTTTGGGTCTACCTCGAGGTCTTCTTCCAACTGGAAGAAGAGTAAGTAAGTATGAAAAGACTTAACTAACAGAAAATGGAATTATGTAACAGAGAATGTTTGACTTGCTCTCTCTTTTGCAATTAATCTTTTGAGTGCCAGGCCACTGTGACCATATCGCACCTTGTATGAAGCATTTACAATCATCACCTTCAGTGCCAAGCATGTTGTAGTATTTACATATAAAATGCCAAATGATTCACATCTTTCACAAATATAAATATTGTGGAACAACTGCTGTTTTTTTTGTAAGGGGAAGACTGCCTATACAATAATATTATTATTTTAATAATAAGTTAAATATCTTTTATAAATCCATTATAAATTTAGAATACTTTACTCATTTAGTTTAAAAATACAATAACTATTATTTTTTCATTCAAAATTTGTTGTATATACCTATTTTATTATTCCCAATGTTTATAGGAATGAACTGTACTAAGTTTAAAAAATATATCTTTACAGTTGAGTTGTCAGATTTTTTGTTATTTCTTTTAGCAAACTGCTGAAAACCTCCAAATGTTATTCATTATAAATAGCTTTTATAAGTTTTAACAAATTAAATCAAGATAGACAATTAAATTTTATTTCACGTATAAAATGAATCATAATATAATAACACAGATTAACAGTATTAAAATATAATAACAAGGTATTTGTATATGCATTTTGCTGTACATTTCTTTGGCTTCAATTTGGGAGATTGTAAAATAACTTATGTCAACATTTAGTTACAGATCAACAATAATGTTAAGAATTTGTAGTGTCGAATGACATATTGTCAAGTTTAAATACCGTCACTTCGTTCTACTAAATGGAAAAGCTGCTTGTGTGGGAAAATATTTCCAGAGTTTCCAAATCATGCCAGAATAAAAGTAAAATCATGGCTTTTAGTATTATTCAATTCTAGATTAGACAGCAGTGAACTACCAAAGTCTTTCAAGAAATCTAATATAATACCTGTTTTTGAAGCCAGGCAAAGAAGTGCCTTCAGGGAGCTCAACTTGCGCCCAGCTTGTATATTTTAGAGACTTCATTTTACTGTTGATTTCACACAGGGCAATGATATATACAGATACGAGAAAAGAGCTCAGGAGCGCTTTCGAGCCCAACAACATAGAACAGCAGCATTTGAATGTCTCCCTTCTCAAGCTGGGATCAAACTCATTAACAGTCTTCCTCAAACACTAAATTTAGAAAAAAATCCCAAAAAATTAATCCCAATTAAAACCTGGTGTCTTGTGCTTTTTTTCAGTTGGCGAGTTCATGGAGCACATTCGGGCACAAAATTAAAAATGGGAATTTACTTATGGAGGATGGAACTGAGGTTGCCAATCAGTTTAACGAAATTTTTCGCATCCGTTGCTGTTGGGCAAGGTCCTCAGCCATCTGAACCAATAATACGTCCCTCGCGAAGACAGAGTCCAGCAGCCTTAATGTTGCTGACGCCTGTCATTGAGGATGAGCTTCACCGAATTATTCAGCAGCTCCCAGGCAAAAAGTCAAACGATCTTAATCTAATGTCCACATGGCTCATCAAACAATGCTGCAAGCATTTGGTGAGACCCTTAACACATTGGCTGCTACAGAATTTTTGTAAAACTTTAAGGAGCCGAAATTTTTTTGTTTTTAATCCCAATGTGTTGACCTTAAAAATGGAAAATACAATGATAAAAGAATTGTTCAACAATTAAATCATATATTTTATGATGTCATAATTTCTAGCAGGAATTCCTGCGCTCAGCACCTGTAAAAGGAGTTCATAAACATAGTGTAACTTTTGTGTAAAAAAATGTACCTTTAGCTGTTGTTGGTTGAAATATGATGTCACAGTATTGTTTTAAAGGTTCAAGGTCGTAATCATTGACTTCATTATGATGTGCAGGAATTCCTGCGTCCAGCACCTGAGCGAGCCCAAAATGCTCTTCTGTCAATCATAGTGGTGATATTGTTGAGCATTAGTCAAATTTAGTTTATGTTCAATGTACACACACTGTAATACCACTCTACCAGTAGTATGAAGAAAAATCAAAAAATTTGTACTATTTACATATTTAGAAACGCTGCTGACCTCCCTTTTCATTGCACTTATTCTTGAAGTTCCACATGGTGCTTGTCGAAACAACCCAAAGCACACAATGGTGGTTCCCCATCACATTGTGCACACATGTATAAAGTCATCTTCCTCTTTCCTTATTTCAGGCACTGACGACATCTTTTTCCCAGAAGTCGGCCTTGTTTGTCTAGAGCAAGTGTCTTTGAAAGCACATGTAGAAGGTTGCGTGGAGGCCGCATTAGAGGAAGACCCTGTTTGGGTGGTAACAGTGCTTCAGTGCTTCGATGACCTGTAGCCAGAATTTATATAGTTGCATGGTGTTGTCATTATTTGCAACATTGTGTAGTTTTAGGGAATTCACCATTATCATCTGGAGTAGGTGAATACAAATTTGTTTGTACCAACGTATAGATTTGTGATCACTGGGATAGTAGGAGAGCATCTGATCACTCCTATCTACCCCTTTCATGTTGGCATTATACTGTACAATAGCCAAGGGCTTCTCTCTCTGTACATTACGACGATTCGTTGTGAGAAGCATGTTGTTGTCATGTTCTGTATAGATATATGATACGACTCTCTTGTCCCTCCATTTGGCCACCATGACACCTTCAGCAAATCGGGTGGTTCTTGTGGTCACACTTGGGGTAACTGTATATAAGTTGCGTGGATGGGGAATGAATGCTGATTAGGATAGGACAGTTTTTATTAGTTGCCTGTTGCATTAAAGAGATTTATGTTAGAGTTTAATTGAAATGGTTAATTTTAATTATAATTGATATATATACATTATTATGTTAAATCCAATATGTAATTAATTATTAAAGTGATTTAGTTTACGTGTCAATTACAATGTTGTAATAGGTATGATTATATTTTACTTTGTTTGTTTTGTTTGGAGGTTAAGTGGTAGAGAGGACTTTTAAGTCCTAACTTCGCCTCTGTAAATAAAGACATTTTTCATTTCATTTCACCTTCAGCGTATCGGGTGATTGTTTCTCCTTTTTTCAATTTTGTCCATTTTCTGGTTGAAATACGTAACTAGCATTTCCACTTTTTTAAGCCTATCTTCTGATTCAGGACTGTCACCTTCCACGTTCTTGGAAAAGTGCAGACATCTCAGAATAAGGAGAAATCTGTCTCTGCGCATTTGTTCTCTGAAAATTTTCAGATCAAATAATCTGGAAGTTTTCCAGTAGTCCTGGTAGCGATTGATTCTTATAGTTCCCATGTGAAGCATAATGCCTATGAACACTTTCAGTTCTGGTACTGTCAAATCTTGCCACTTATTTATTCTTGAATTTTCAGTCAATGTTGGCTTTTCAAAAACTTGAAAAGCATATCTGTTTGTTTCTCGAAAAATGTCATCAAGAAGTAGGTTAAATTGATTGGGTTGTTGTCGCCTGGTACCGGTACTTTAAACCTATTTTCTCCTGTGAATTCTACACGACGAAAGACTTGTGTAGAAGAAGCCCACGAAGGATTGTGATGGTCAACATCATCGTCCAAATTATCACTATCTTCCCCACTCAGTTCATAATCACTGTCGTCATTTGATTCGGGATCACTGTCACTAGGGTTTGTAACAACGAGATTGTTTCTAGACATTGAAGCAGCCATACTTTTGTCTTAAAAACTTAATATAATTCACTTTTTACACAACACACACACCCAAAAATAATGAACACAACACATGACCACGGCGGGACATCGAAAGGTGCGAACCAGAAAATGACGCCACACGAAAGTTAGGTTATGGTCGGTACACAATGCAACGGACCGCTAAACATTCCCCAAGCAATGCTAGCTGGCGACTGATGCAATAGTTGTAAGCGGGCAAAAGCGTGGGAAATCCTGCTCGCAGTACCAACGTGACTGCTCGGACCACAGGATTTCCTGCTCGCCGCACTCACTGTGTTAACTAAATTGGTAAATTCTTCATTCCAAGCAGGAGTTTTCCCCTCCCTCCTGAAATTTGCAAAAGTGTTCCAATTTTCAAAAAAGACTATCAATTTTCAATCAATAACTATCGGCCTGTCTCAATTATGCCAGTATGGAGCAAAATTTTTGAAAAGCTTTTTCTCTTAAGAATGCTTCACTTTTTGGACAAATACAGTCAGCTCTGAAATGAATAATTTGGATTCAGAAAGGGCAAATCGACGACAGACGCAGTAGTGAGTCTTGTCGATATGATTGTAGAGGGAATAAAATGTCAGAACCACACAATGAGTGTGTTCTTAGACCTGTCCAAAGCATTCGACTGCATTGACCATAGCATACTGCTCGACAGACTTGGGTCCCATGGCATCAGAGGCGTGCCCCTTAAATGGCTTAGCTCATTTCTAAGTCAGATCCCAAGTTGTCCAAATATCAAATCAACCGTCAAAACCAATAGAACCGAGTTACTGTGTTCCTCAGGGATCTATTCTCAGTCCTGTGTTTTTCCTGCTTTATGTCAACTACATAGGATCATCATTTCTGCATGGAGGACTAGTACAGTATGCTGATGATATGACTCTCTGTTTTAGTGCAATATCAAGTGAAGTGTTGAACAACAGGCCTTTGTTGACACAATAACTGTGTACAATACTTCCAAAGCCTCAATCTCACAACAAACACCTCAAAATCCAACGTTTTAAATTTTGCTTTGCGTGATGCAGGCAACCATTGTAGACCTGCCGTCTTGTTAGCTGATTCCACACTGGAAGAAGTGCTCTCTTCGAAATTCCTAGGAACACACCTTGATCGAGGGTTGACTTGGAATGAGTACATCAATCATGTTTGCACAAAAATTTCCTCAGGCATTTATGTCTTGAGATGCTTAGCAAAATACTGCCCAATTCAGGTATTGATAACGGCGTATTATGGCTTAATTTACCCCCACTTGTCTTACGGAGTGGTCCTGTGGGGAGCATGAGCAAACTCTCAGTTTCAGAGAGCATTCAAACTCCAAAAAAAAGCTATTCGAATAATCACAAAAATAAAATTCAGAGAGTCGTGCAGGCAAGCTTATAAGGAATTACAGCTGTTAACTCTCCCATGTCTGTACATTATGGAAACCACTTTGTTTTGTATGTATAAGTGTGTCTTAACCAGAGGCCGTGACATACATATGCATGAGACACGAGGTAGAGAACTACTACGAACTGCGAGACACAGAACAGTGGTTTTTGAACACCTGCCCTCGCAGGCAGGTGTTAATTTTATTAACAGACTGCCAAATTCAATAAAAAATTCTTACTATTTAACTGGAAGACAGCCCAATTACACAACTGATTCTGCTGTTTAAAGTGGGTTATATTTGCGAAGGATGAAAGGTGCATAATTGTAAAATTGTATGTGTGAATGAGAATTTTGTGGTATGAATGTAAGAAATTTTAAATTAAAATCTGTGACGTTTGCTATACAATGTACTATTGTCACTGCAATAAAACTGATTTGATTTGATTTGACTATTGCAATAAAATGTTACAAGGCTTGTTCATAAAGTAAGTACCGTTTTATTCTTCTGCCGCCGTAGCACTGCAATCAGTGTTCAATACATGTGCACTAGTCGTCCTTGCTCACTGGCTATCGACTCACACCATTTTAGTTGTTCTATGTTGTGTTTTCAGTTTTCTCTGAACGTTTAAAATGTTTAAGACAATTAGTGATCCCGTCGATTGTGAGATTCGTTCTGTAATATGATTTTTGAACTCAAGGAATGTGAAACCAGCTGAAATTTATTGTCAACTTTGAGATGTTTACAGGGAAGAAGTGATGAGTGAAGGAATGGTGAGAAAGTGAGTTTGAATGTTCAATGGCGGTCGAACAAATGTGCATGATGAGAATCGGATCGGTCGGCCTTCTCTCGTCACCAATGATCTGGTAAGGGCAGTTGACGAAAGAATCCAAGAGAACAGATGTTTCACTATGAAAACACTATCTGACAAATTTCATGCACTCTTTTGTACGAAATTGTTAGGGACCGCTTAGGTTATCACAAGCTGTGTTCCCGATGGGTTCCAAAAATGCTTAGTGACGTGCACAAAACCAAGAGACTCGGAAGTGCTTTGACTTTTTCACACCCTGTATATATATTACATCACTGATATTTTTGTGATGTGTTGTATGAATAGGTGTCAACATATTTTGCTACATAATTTGTTTTGTGTTATAACATTGTATTAGTATCATGTAGATATTGTCAAATCTTTTTAATGAGTGGAACAACAGTCTGTTTAAGTTGAGGAGAAATTTAAAATGTTATGAATTGTTTTAAAAGGTGTATAATGAATGACGTTACACAATTGTTTTAGATTTAGAGCCAGGGGAACCCATACGCATAGTGTACGTTCCTTCTCACCTGTACCATATGCTGTTTGAGCTGTTCAAAAACTCGATGCGAGCAGTGGTGGAGCATCATAGTGAGAGCAACACCGACCAGTACCCTCCCATCCAGGTCACTGTCGTCCGTGGCAAAGAGGACATTTGCGTCAAGGTACTGGATAAACTACTTCTTATCTTCCAGAATAAAATTAAAGGATAGTGTTTTTTATTTTGATTGTAAAAAAATTACTAATTATTATTATTTTTTATTCTATGTTATTTCCTGGGCATCATTTGGGTATGACTTACCTGGCTGTTATTAAACTGTTTCAGGCATGTTAAGATGTTGAACTAAAACTGTTGTAGATGACAGCTTATTAGAAGTCTTAAGAAGCATCTATAGTGGCAAATATGTATCAATTTTCGGTTATTAACCAACGCAATGAAATATTATAATTATTATAATATTATAATTGTAAATGTTATTATTATATTTTATAATAAAGTAATAATAATAATATAAACACATAATAAAATTGACTCTCATGCAAATTGATGTTTATCTACTTTATTATGAAGTTAGCAAATGTAGAACAATGTATAACTCAGTTATTTATTTCAAATTCAACAAAAAACAAGGTACAACACTTCAATTTCAGACTCAAGAAAGTCAGTTATGTCAGATTCCATTTTACCGTCATGAATATCACTTGATATACAAGGATCACCTTTTCTGAAGTATTGTATAATCAACAGTGTATGAAAAAACTTTGCTCAATTCGAATAAAGAAACTTCCAAACAAAGAACAAAATAATTGGCTTACAACAGTCTCCCCTGCACAGGCGTTAACAACAAGTCACATCTGGAAAAACTACACAGATTTTCAACTAGAAAAAAGAAAATCAAAATCAAAGACCACTAAACATTAAAATCAACTCATAGGCTTTCAATTGATGTATAATTTAAAGGATTTTAACGGGTGATAATGATTTTAGCGGTAAAAGACGAATCAACCCTTTCGAGGTCGATCGCACTTTGAAAGTTATGTGATTGACCCTAAACGGGTTGTTTGACGCCCCCAGGGTTAAATTTTATGCTCTTAACCTTCAAGCTGCTCGGTGGAGTTAAAGGACCATGCCTGATCTCTTATTCTTTTTAGATGTGGACACATGGTCTTATTCCTTTTGTTTCTTTTAAGGCCTCTATTTTCCAATTAAACTTTGTGCTATAATTCTTGTGAGTATGTTTTCTGTATATGCATGCTAATGACATGCAATGGCAAGTTATGTAACATTTCATCCATCCCAATATCAATTCAGAACTTTTTGATTTTTTTAATGAAAGGGTATGACTTCTTGGTCCGTACAATTTGGGGAAGGATGGCTCCTGGAATATGGCTCTTCTCCACGACTTTCAGATGTACCCTAAATATAAAATTGCTGTGAAAGTCTCAGTTGATAACTAACTCTACACCTTTGTCCCTCTTTGCAGTAGTATGGGGAAACAAACCTGTCCGCTCATAGGGTCTTAAAAATCCCCTTATCCTTTTTTTGTCAATATTTTCTTTCCCAGTTGATTTCTGGGCCAAAACTAATTCCATATCTGGATACACAATGGATGACATACTTGATGTTCCAGAGGTCAAAATAATATTTTGTATTTCTTGTCCTATAACATTTTTAGGCCTAGGACCTTGGCAATGCATTTGTATGGAGTTTTAGCTTAATTGTTTTCATAGGTATTATTGTACAATTCATAGATGCTATGTTATTTAGGCAATAGGTATATTGATTTAAAGCCTCTAATTAATGGTAAATTAGGCAAATACTCTTGGGTCACAAAGTATAGATACCCGAGTTTAAAACCACTATCCGAAAGTTAACCACAAACTAACGAGTAGAGCCACAATAACAGGTATCACATTAAAATTTAGCTTGTTTATTTCTGTGCTTAGGTATATAAAGCAAATTATTTGCAAACAATAATTTCCAGTTTTTATGACGATAATAACAAAAGAGGTGCCAGTTTTTGGTGGTTTTCAACCAAACTGCAGCTTTGAAAATTCATAACTCGAAAACTTGTGTACGAAAAAAGTTACGAAAAATTCATAACTCTGATTAAGATCAAATGTTTATACAAGTGTACTGTTTTTTCGAGCGTGTAATGTATGAAACTTTATAATTATATGAAAAAGTAATTAAATTACCATTTTAACTTTTGTACTTGACTGGACAGTACAACAAATTCATCATTGGTATTGTTATGGAGCTCTTAAAGTTATTATCTTGGGCGTTTTAATATTGTAACAAATATTTAAAACATTTCTTTTTTAAGACTGATTTAATGGATTAGTTAGCTGTATCTAATTGGACAGACCTGGGAATAGCCTACAGTCACTCTTGAGTATATAGTTACACCCTCCTCTATTTCTAGCCACAATCAAATCTCCAAATATATTTTGTACACACTTGCATACCATTGTTAATACTGAAGCCAGTAGTTGTGCTTGCTTGTTGTATTTTCACAATAATGTATGATTTTCAAAATACCTCTTAAGATGACAGCTTTCAATCTCCCTGTAAAAATCTTTATCTTCTTCCAAAAGTTTGAGTTTAAACTCCAAATTTTAAACTACCGTACTTTCTATAGGGATAAGATAACACATTTTTTTTAAATGGCTTTGGAATTTAGTATTTTTTTTCTTGTTCTTTTATCTTAGGATCTTCAGAAGGCGTTGTTGCCTGAATGATTTGAGTTAAACAGGTTTTGGGAATAATATCCAAATAACATCCCATGAGATTTAGGGAAAACATGCAATATCAAAAGTACTGAAATATGTATGAATAAAATTAAATTACTTAATGTATATTGAAACATTTTTTAACTTTATTTCTTACATGTAAGAGTTTGGATATTTGTTTCTAGATGTCAGATAGAGGTGGAGGTATCCCACGGAGTCTAACAGACCAGTTGTTCCATTACATGTACAGCACTGCTCCACAGCCTTCCAAATCTGACGCACACACAGTTCCTCTTGCAGGTCAGTTTGATTTTGAAAAAAAAGATTTGTCCAATTCCAAAAGCCTACTTATATATTTTGATTATCAGGTAGTCTGGTTATAAGTAGGGCTGGCAAATACGTCGCATTATGATGGCTATATCCCATTGTGTATCTCGACAATAGCAGACCTCTGCAGAGTAAAAGTGCTCCAAACTCACACTTAAACTATATCTACGCATTGCTGCTAGATACACTCACCGTACAGAACTAATATCTGAGCAGGAGTACTATCAGTATAACTAAACAATACGCATTGCTGCTAGATACACTCACCGTACAGAACTAATATCTGAGCAGGAGTACTATCAGTATAACTAAACTATACGCATTGCTGCTAGATACACTCACCATAAAATCTGTGCAGTAGTACCATCAGGATAACTGAAGAATTTCCAAAAAGCCGTGCTAGATGTCATAATATACATTATTGATAAGGTCCCAAGCTTATGAAATGCTCTGTGTGTGTTCTCACATAGTAAAGATATAATTTCGTTTATAACGATCAAAATCGATTCAATGCGAATATTAGCTCCATTTCACCATCCACTTAATTCAGCGTCTGAGATCTGATGCTGCGACAAAATTTGCTCTTTGAATCGATGCAAAGATTTTGTTTTGAAATTCTTCTTCACCAAATTTTTCAGGTCTCTTCAGACGGACGTGAACTCCAGATTCTAGGTGTCAAGTCTGTGACAGAGTCAGATTTCAGATGCTACACGGAGCGGATGGTGAAATGGAACTAAACTCAATATTTATAGTTTTCTTTGTTTAAATATTTTTATGTTAATGTAGATAATTGAATTTGAAAACTTATATATATATATATATATATATATATAAGTAAATAATACATTGTCATTACTTGGCCACTTTCTGAGCCATTCAAATGTAAAGTATTTGATACAGAAAAAGTATCAAAACCATTCGAAAATGTATAAAATTTATTGTTTAAAAATCTCTTCTTCATTTTTTCTTAAAATTAAAAAAGTTTATTATAAATTCAACAGTATTTTAAAAATCTGTTTTCAAAACTTCAATGAAAAATCTTTCACATTCAACTAAATATATTTAGAAGGCTAACAATTGTTGAAAGATCAAAATTTTAGTAAAGAAAAATCTTAAATAAAAAATTATTTTACTAAATATTCAAATTTTATCCTATATAAATAAAACATAAAAAATGAACTCTGCAAAATCTCCACAACTTCTCACATTTCTAAACCTTAAGCTAACAATTGTTGAAAGATCAAAATTTTAGTAAAGAAAAATCTTAAATAAAAAATTATTTTACTAAATATTCAAATTTTATCCTATATAAATAAAACATAAAAAATTAACTCTGCAAAATCTCCACAACTTCTCACATTTCTAAACCTTAAATATGATAATTGCATGAAACTGCCAAAACATATAATCAAATTTTGATATCATCTTTAAGTGAAAATGAAATTTTCAACCTTTTACATCCCTACTATATTTCTAAAGAAAAATCCAACAACAATGAGAAATTATTCATGGATATTTATTCTTAAAACTCAAAGAGGTTTAAATTTTAAGTTTCTTTTGCAAATATGTTTATAAAATTATTCTTAATTGTGAGGGTGTATGTAGAGTTTGAAAACTTTTACAAAGATATACCATTTATATTCATAAATTCCTCTCAGTGAAAGTGGTTAACTTATTAAAAACAGGGAATTATTTTTTTACAAAAAATATTCATATTTAAAACGTATATTTTAATATTTCACAAATTGCCTATGAATTTTGAACAATCTTCTCCCTCGACACTAGATATGAGTGTGGAGAACACGCAGGCACCTCTTCAACTCCGCGATTAAAGTCCTATCTCAGATGCGAAATTTGAAATGGTTTTCTACATAAACTTGATTAGATGAGAAAGTACAGATGGTTTATACACACCTCGTTTATCCGAACACTGCTTAGGCTAAGAAGTACACAGCAGCACCTGGAATGTGAATGTTCTCTATACATTAAAATGAGAACGTTTACACTTAAGTGTGCCACTTCCAGCAGTTCCAACCTCTCTGACACTACCACCAGTACTAATTAGCTGCAGGTTGTTCCTGGTGTAACATTGTTGGTCTAGATTGGAACAAGTGACAGTTAATAGTGCAGGGTGGTCACCTGACCGGAAAACCGGGAATCTTCCTGTAGAATCAGGAAAATCTCAAAAACAATTTTTTCCGTCTCTAAGAACTTATGAAATCAAGAAATAACGTGACACTTATTAATTAATTATAACGTGACACTCAGGACTTGATTAATTAAAAAACTTTGTATTTTACACGACATGGTCCGTTAAACTGTGAGTGAAGTTTGACATATGTTCGTCAGCCTCATCTGATACAGACTGATCCAAGGTTGCCCCCACTGGTGTAGTGAACTGTATCTTGGTCAGTTCTACCCCTGTGTCGCGGCAAGTCCCCAGACAGTTATCAATCCAATGGACAGTTAAAGTTGGCCGACCGATCGTCTCAGGCCTCAGCCACTTTACGACTGGTAAACTGTAAAACAACAGATCAGTAGTGGCCATGATACAAGCGGTGTGTTAGTGTTTAAGTTTTGTTTAGTCACCGAAGTGAATGAAGTTGTCTAACTCTTATTTTTGAGTGAAAATAGCTTTTTGAAAAGACGTGTGCTAGTTAGATTGTGTAGGTCTAAAATGTACAGTATTCACCTTATAAACAGGCTTAACCCTTTTTAATGCTGACGTGCGCCGCGAGCGCACGTCATTAGGTTTTACGAAAAATGCCGACGTGCGCTGGGGGCGCTCGTCCGGTTTTTGTTATATTGTAGTTTTAAATTATTGACCAAATGCCACTAAATTTTGCATACTGTATCTAGACACTACTACTATTGATACAAACTCTACATGTGATGACGTTATCAGCTGTTTTCAACCTCATTTACGTCCAATCATTCAGTGAGCGTCTTTGGTTGCTGTGGTAATACGTTGTTGCTAGGTTATGTTTTAATGGGAATTATTCGTGCTTTTCTTTTGTTTATTTCAGTTTGCTTATATTATTATTCGTTTTGTGATTATTGTAAATAGATTTTGACCATGAGTAAAAGAGGGGGACTCATTCTTTGTGCTTCGGCAAACACAAGTGTTAAAAAAATTTAAATTATGTACCCTATATTGTAAATAATTAATTTTAATTTTATGTAAAACTACTTTCTTTATTATTTCAACAAACAATTTTATACATTGGGCTAAACAACACGTGTAAATAAAGTGATTATGAATGAAACTGACCAAAATATGTCTTACTGAATTTTACTGTAAAATGTGGACTTTACAAGGTTTTCGATAAAATGCTGTAACTTCACTATTTTTTCAAGGCAAGTTCTTCAAATTTGGTGTGAGTGTTAACAATTAAATATAGTACAATTCCCAGTAACTACTTTTTTAGTTAAGGCTAATAATTAAGGTACCTTGATATGTTAAAACTAATTTTTTTTAAGTTTTTGTTTTTTTTATTTTTTGTTTTTTACAAATATAAATTATATAAATTTGTAAACATTTTAATACTCATTTGTTTTAAACACTCCACATTGTGACATAAAAAAACAACACCTAAATGGATAATTTCCTTCAATAAATAAAAAAGTTATACATTTTTAAAAAATAGTTGTCAAATTATGGAAAAAAGGGCCTGGCATTCTTCGCATGTACTTTTTGAAAACAGGTTGGCATTTTTTCACATGGTCACTAAAAAAATGTCTGGCATTAAAAGGGTTAAAGTTCGGTTCAGTGAATATTATCATCTCTTTGAGGGTTTGATGAAAGATGTAACCCGGTTTTTTTGAGAATAACAGAATGTCAGTTGGGTTTTTACCAGATCAAATAAGACACTTATTGGGGAAGAAAATAGTGGATTTGCAACAAGTGAAGCTGAGAAGGGGGCATTGGGGTCCAACATGATGCACAGCAATGACAGAAAGAGCTAGAACTGAGCGGCAGGAGAAAAATGTAATGTCTGGAGTTGGTGGCGGATCAGCGTCACCGCGTGGTACCGCCCTGCTGCTCACATCTGTCTTGGGTCATGTCGAGGGTTCAAAAAGTACAAACATAAAGCTAACGCTCACCACTTACTGCTCATATCACGGCCAAGGCCTTGGTTTGGTCTATGAGCGATTGCTATTCCACACACACATTCTGATTGTATTTGTGCAAATTCTCTCGCAACTTTACTTGCCAGTGTAAATGCAATTCATTATATTGTCACCAGTTTGTAGACGGCCAATTGGCCGAATCTATCATGCACGTCAGTTATCGTCGTCAAGCGGCATTGGACGACGGCTGATGGAAATCCCAACAGTTCTCTGATCAACTATTCGTTTGAATGAGTTCCCTGCACACATAACAATTGGTCGGAGAATTCGAAATATTAACAAACACATGATTTGAACCACAACGTTTCGTGTGTTTATTATTTTTTGTATTTATTTTACTTTAGTTGTGTTGTGAATCTATTCTTGCATTATCTAAAAGGCAAACACAAAATATTTAAGAGCCTCCCATTTGATAACGTTAATTGTGTATGTATTCTAGGGGTGTAACTATAGAAGGTAATGTTCTGTACTGGTGTCTACTTATTCTACATATCGCGAATTAACCGCACTTCAGTACCTTCTGTAGCGTATAACTTTCTGATGCATTCTTCAAATATTGGCCAGCAGTGGGAAAAATTCGGAGATACAGTCTTGGGACTGGAACCAGGGCTGCCAGCGACTATTAGAATCTAGAATAGCACGGATTATGCATGAATTTTGGGCTCTGGGAAAACATGCGTGGATTATGAGTGAGTTTTTGTAATTTCCCTGAAAATTTTGCTAGGGATCGATCAATTCAGATACTCGATACGTGGCTCTTTTCACTAAATCTTTTCACTAAATATCGATAGCAATAGAAATGCTTAAGATATGCTTATAAAATAAGTTTTTCACTCTTATTTTTTTTGTTGTTGTTGTTTTGTTTTATCCCGAAGGAAAAAGACGGTTTGTCCCCGCACTTACTCCTAAAAAAGGACCTATGTGCCTCCCTTGCTTATATTTGTGTCCTCAGAATCTGAAGCTTTTACAAAAGCCTATCAGATTTGAGGGCTCTTGTTCTCTGACGTCCTTGGGGCTGAGGGGGTATGCTCTATAATATTAGATTAGTGAATCTCTAATCCAAATAAATCTATTCACAGATGACGGCTGATTGGCAGTATGCAAATTACTTATTACTAAAATGTGTTTTTGTAGTTCTTTTTGTATAAAAACTATTTAGAATTATACAGTAACAAAATAATGTGATTTATAAATAATATTTTAATTGAGATTCATATTTTCTATGTCTATATTTTCAAAACCAGCGTGACTCTGGTTCTGTACGTGGACGTTAGCTGCTTGGCGGCAAACATACGATCACTAATTTTTATTGTATCCATATATCATAATTTGCTTAGTTGAACTTAAATAGATGATCTATAAATATGTATCCTTACATTTTTACATTAATGGAATATATTCATTTTATAAGCTACCATTTCTATTATTTAAAAGCAGAAGGTAGAGGATATGACTTGTAAATATGTTCATTTCTCTGAATCTATGCAAATTGCTTTGAAGTAGCGTGGTATTCTTAGACCTGTTTTTCCAAAAGGTCAAATAAAGTTGTATCGAACTGAACTTGTATACCGCGAATTAACCGCACTTCAGTACCTTCTGTAGCGTATAACTTTCTGATGCATTCTTCAAATATTGGCCAGCAGCAGTGGGAAAAATTCGGAGATACAGTCTTGGGACTGGAACCAGGGCTGCCAGCGACTATTAGAATCTAGAATAGCACGGATTATGCATGAATTTTGGGCTCTGGGAAAACATGCGTGGATTATGAGTGAGTTTTTGTAATTTCCCTGAAAATTTTGCTAGGGATCGATCAATTCAGATACTCGATACTGTGGCTCTTTTCACTAAATTGCGATAGCAATAGAAATGCTTAAGATATGCTTATAAAATAAGTTTTTCACTCTTATTTTTTCTTTTTTTTTATCCCGAAGGAAAAAGACGGTTTGTCCCCGCACTTACTCCTAAAAAAGGACCTATGTGCCTCCCTTGCTTATATTTGTGTCCTCAGAATCTGAAGCTTTTACAAAAGCCTATCAGATTTGAGGGCTCTTGTTCTCTGACGTCCTTGGGGCTGAGGGGGTATGCTCTATAATATTAGATTAGTGAATCTCTAATCCAAATAAATCTATTCACAGATGACGGCTGATTGGCAGTATGCAAATTACTTATTACTAAAATGTGTTTTTTGTAGTTCTTTTTGTATAAAAACTTTAGAATTATACAGTAACAAAATAATGTGATTTATAAATAATATTTTAATTGAGATTCATATTTTCTATGTCTATATTTTCAAAACCAGCGTGACTCTGGTTCTGTACGTGGACGTTAGCTGCTTGGCGGCAAACATACGATCACTAATTTTTATTGTATCCATATATCATAATTTGCTTAGTTGAACTTAAATAGATGATCTATAAATATGTATCCTTACATTTTTACATTAATGGAATATATTCATTTTATAAGCTACCATTTCTATTATTTAAAAGCAGAAGGTAGAGGATATGACTTGTAAATATGTTCATTTCTCTGAATCTATGCAAATTGCTTTGAAGTAGCGTGGTATTCTTAGACCTGTTTTTCCAAAAGGTCAAATAAAGTTGTATCGAACTGAACTTGTATACCAACAAAGTATACAGTAGTTTTACCCATGGTCGCACTGTGTTGGAATTTGTTCTCTTTATTTTTCTAAATTGGATACATATATTTCCCAAAAATCACAGAAAGAAAAGTTATTAGGCATACACGAGTTTTTTTATTGAATGAATCCAAAACCCAAAACATTTTATTCAGCTTAAGGCAAATCCCTCCATCCGACATAACCAATGATTTCTTTTCTTGTGTTAAATTTCTAGGACTATTTATTGACAATAACTTAACATGGACCTCTCATATTGAATATATTTCCAAAAGATTATCAAGAGTAATTTTTCTTCTTAAACGAATAATGAATTGTGTGCCTGAAAGCTATGTAAAATCTGCCTACTATGCCTTTTTCCAATCTATAATTAGATACGGTCTTGTAATATGGGGCAATAGCACTAGAATTAATGACATTCTCATCCTGCAAAAGAAGGTGATTAGAATAATGACTAAAGCAAATCCATTGGACCATTGCAAACCTCTTTTTGTTGAACTAGAGCTGCAAACTGTTATTAATTTGTATATTTTTGACTCGGTTTCATACATCCTGAAAAATATTCCAGCTCTCACTTTTGGCAGCAACACAGCTACAATACCAGAAATAAAAACAACATTGCAATAGAACACTGTAGGTTAAGCAAAACACAGCAGAGTCACATTGTAACTCCTCAAAAGATTTATAACAAATTAAGAAATGTAGTAGTTGATAAGTATCCAACAAACATTTTCAAAGCTAAAGTGTATACTTGGTTACTGAGGAATCCTTTTTATGATCTGACTGAGTTTTTTAGTATTCATGAAGTGAATTTCTAGTTTTCCATTTCTTCCTGTTTATTCTTATTTCTTTGTTCTTATTTACTATACTTTGTTTCATGTTTTGTAAAAAAACAGTATTTTGTATAACATTGTAATGTTTTTAATTGTATAATATTTTAATGTTTTAATTGTATAATATTTTAATGTTTTTAACTTCCTAGATAGGTGCTAATATTATAGGTTATAGTTTTATTTACAATTTTACAGTCCATTTTAAATAGCTTGTAATAGGGATTGATCAGGATGTTGTTTAGTACCTAAGTTTATTCCTTTGTATCATTTATGAAATTGTATTATTTATTATGTAGGTATGAAGATAGGTGGAAGAGAGAAATTCTTGGCAACTTTTGTTAAATATGTTTACATGTTAGATTAATAATATTGCCTCCAGACTATACCACTTGGGTGTATATTTGACTTTGCTGATGCATTTTTGTAAGACGGCAATAAACATAGATTTATTTTTTATTTATTTTCAACACATAAATAATAAGAACTTAAAATAGATGATTGTGATGAGTTGTCACCGAATTTCTCGCATTTTGCTAGACCACCGCAGATTCATAGCATTTCCTTCAAATAAATCGTGTGACAATAAGCCGTCACCGTTGCATTTGGCGTAAAAGTTAAAAACAATATTACAATTGTTTATTTAGTTTGAAAGGACTACGGTATCCAAATTTTTCTACAGGAAAAACCGAGAATTTGAAAAGAGGTTATGATTGGCCATCCAGAAGACAATAGACAATATGCTTTTTAACAATACCATCAAGACATGTTACAGGGTCAAGCATGTCTTGTTACAATTTACAAGTGAATTCTATTATTAAATGAGAGGTCTAATTAAGATTCATCATTTCATGAGAAGAACTCATCGAGTGTGTAGTATGTGTGGTCTTGCAGCCAACACCGTAGGTTTCTCTTTATAGGTCCTGGGTTGTCTTTCAGATGATCTGGTTGCTTGTTGAAGAGTTTCATTCCAGCATATGATGGTTTTTTTCTCAAACAGTGCTGTTCTATGGACTGGTAGAGTGCAATCCCCTGCTTGTCTAGTGTAATGGCAGTGTAGATCTCTTTGTTTTGAAGGATCCTTAGTTATGCAATAAATTATGGTTTCTAGGATGTAAATGGATGTTATTGTCAATATTTTCCAGTCTTTGAAAATATTTCTGCATCTCTCTCTCTCTAGGTCCTATTCCAGCCATTAACCTTATTGCTTTTTTGCATTACCAGAACTCTGTGGAGATTTCAACCTGAAAAAGCACCCCAGACTGCTTCGAATAACATGTGATATGCTATTCTTGTGGCTTCATGAGTACTAGTTGTCTTGGTTCTCTTTGATGCAAACAATGCTGAGTTAAGCTTCAGGCAGAGGCTATCTATATGGTTTCCTAGGTCGATAATTGGAGTTGTGGTAGATTTTCCAGAGATGAATCCACGCTACTAGTCAGTTAGCATTTGGTTCTCTCTTAGATACTTTAAGAGAGTCTAATAAGAATTACTTTTTCAATAAGTTTTGAGACTGGTGGGAGAAGAGAGATTGGTCTGTAATTGGCAATGTTTTGAGAATCACCTTGTTTAAATGTTGGATAGATTTTGGCTATTTTTAATTTGGATGGGAAAATGCCTTTCTGAATGGACAAATGTTTACAAGGGGTGTTATGAGTTCATAAGCATTTGAGGATATTTTTTGATATTTCTTCTACACCAGAAGAAGATGAGCTCCTTAGAGACCTTACAATTTTGTACATTTCATTAGCTGTAGTTGGTTCCAGAGTGTAAGTAGTAATTGTAAGTTGAAGTAGTAATTGCAAACACTACCTATTTCAAGAAACTTAAACCTTGAAATATTTAGGGGTTTTCTTGGATGGCATCGTCTATTTTCACTAGTCTGTCATTCTGCACAAGCAACTTAGGGACTTCAGAACTATAATTTTGGCTTGTGTGTACCATTCATTACTATGGTAAGTTTATTGCAAAAAATCTGAGTAAAACAGCAATTTAAACTTCAGCTGTTTTGTATTTCTATGTACTGTAAATTGTGTTTCTCAAATAAATTGATGAGTTTACATTTATTGATCAATTCTGATTAATTAATATTGCCCATATCCTTAAATTGGGAAATGAAAGAAAGCTTTATTGGCCCTCTCCAATTGAATTGTTTCGACATGCTTCTGGAGCTACCGGGCTGAATAAATTTAGCTGCTCTGATGAGAATAATTTCACGTTTTTTATTATATTCACAACGTTATTAGAATAAAACCGTTGCATATTATACATCAATATTAAAATTATTAAATTATCGATAGTATGGTGGGATTCTCATAACTCATCCAGATCAATTTAAAAAACCTTTCAGTTCAAACACCAAAAATCAGTTTTACTATCTTGCAAACGTTGACTTGAGCCTGCCATTTTTGTAGTAACTTACATAATAGATAAACTAATAACAAAACAGTGAAAACAACATAATTGTATAATGTCAGTCAAAAAATGTTCTGATAGATTGAGAAAAAGGAGTTGTGATGAAAAACAATTAAATCACAGTCAATGAAGCGTTCGATAAAATGTGTTGTATGTTATTCCTACGTAGCACATAAAAGCAGTCAGTGAGTGAACACAACAGTACTGTCAATAGATATATCCATTAGCAGTTCCAAAAATAGATGTATGATGGCAGCACAAAGCAGGAAACAGTGAAATCAGTTGATGGTGATCGAAGAATAAAACGTGATTGGACGTTAGTGCCAAGCTCTCCGCCATGGCGATTAGGGGATTGCCTGGGAGAGGGTTAAAAGTGTTTTGAAACCTCAGTAGGCATTGTTGAATATAAATGGGTGGGAACCAATATTGCAGGTTTAGTAGAATAGTAACATTGTTAAAATGCTTATATTAGCATTGATGCTTCTTTCCTCAAAAGTAAATAGTAGAAATTGCTATGTTTCAGCATATCAAGAAATAAAAACAAAATATAGTTTGACATTATACATTTCAGGTGCATATAAACAGATGGCCATACAATGTTATTTTTGTTTTTCTTGTAGGTTATGGATACGGTCTACCTATTTCACGATTATATGCTCGTTATTTTCATGGAGAGCTGAGCCTACTCTCTTGTGATGGTTATGGCACAGATGCTATTGTGTACATGAAGGTAATGTGAATTTCACAATGATTTTTTACTTAAGTGGTTTGTTATTAGATATTTTATTACTTTTATGAGTTCTCAGTTTCTGTTAAGTTTTATGGACCTTTTAGTATGAGTTTATTGGCTAGATTTAAAGGGGCAGTCATAAAGAGAAATTTCATCAGGAAAACGCCTTAGCTTAATAAATATATAGGGTGTAAATTAAGTCCTGATACGCCTGGATATATTCCAAACAGATTGCGATATTGATGTAAAAACGTCACCATACCTATTAAAATATTTGTATGAACTTTTTGAAGAATATTAAAAATATTTCCCTCCTTTTTCAAGGGGAGTAGAAGGGGTAACTTTAAAGTTTCAAATGCAACCCCTATCTAAACAAACTATTCAACTTTTTAAATTAGAATAGACAATAAGCATTATGTCTGATATTACTTTACAGGCTTTATCGAATGAAGCCAATGAACTGCTGCCAATTTTCAACAAGACTTCGACCAGGTTTTACCGCACGACAATCCCGACCGGGGACTGGAGCAACCAGTCATCTTGCATGAGTGTACGTCACTTCGTCACATCCCCTACCAACAACACCAACCGCACGGATCACAAAACTGAGCTTTCCCGCTCCATGTAGTCAGGTCAGTGTGACCTCACACTAACAACCTGATGTTTTATTGATAACTACAGTACTTATCATTATCTACTTGCTAACAATAACTCCAATTTGTTTCAGACGGGTCACTTTTGATATGTGATAAGACTGAGTCCAGCCCACTTTTATCTACTTTCTGCAATGAAACATTTTCTATCTACGTTTCTCAAAGGAAAGATGAGAGCAGCTGCTTTTCTTTTAAGAATGTATGTTAGCTTCCAATTCTTAAATTTTAGTAATAGTTTTATTAGTTGTTACTTGTTAGTTCTCAGTATATAGGGAAACTATAATCACGGTTGAATCAGTAAATATTTTATGTTTAGTTTTAGAATTCACATGTTTCAGCATTGAGATTTTGTTGGATGTTGTGATTCACGTTTTTAAATAACACTTGTCCTCTTATCCGAACCTATTTTATGTGTTTTATAAACTGCAGTTTCGCTATCCACACAACTGACCATCACGATGTGTAGGATATTCCTGCGTCAACTGTATTAAATTAAGAATTGTTTAGTTTTGAATATGATATTAGCCTTTTGAGTGCCATGGCAATTAATTAATGGAAATTAGGTTTATGGGAAAATATATAGTGGTTCAAAATAACCATAATCTATTAATATTTTAGCTTAAAATAGTAATTTTGGTGTCATGCATTTTACAAAAGAGTATAAGTAAAAAGTCACTTCCAAAAAGCTGTAATGATAACAAATTTTTCTCTTGTACTTCTACTTTTACTATTAAAATGCTACTCCAGGGTATCTAAAATGAATATTTTTATCAAAATATAATGAAAGACTATGAATAAAATCTCACAACAAGCAATTTTTATCAATGTTATGGCTAAACTTGGCTATTGCCAAGAGGCTAGTACAATACTTGAAAAACCGTAACATCATATAATTAACCAACAATTTTTATTTTTAGACCATAATTTACAATAGAAAGTGGTGTGTTTATAAAATTTCATTATAACTAAATAATACTTATGGCTGAAAAATAAGGTTACGAGGAAACTTCCAGTTGGCTTACAAACGAATTCAGTAATGTTGTTGGTTTACGAACCCAAATCAACAAATCAGCAATTAAATATGTATGCCAAATTTTAGCTTTGTATAAAAATGTTTAAGGACAAATTTATATATTGTAAATGCTGATTTTGTTGTTGTTGTGAGGTCTGTTAACATTCCTTAAATTATACATAAAATTGCTGGAAAACTAAATGGTAAACCGTAATAATTACTTTTCTATGAAATTTAAGAATTAGTAATATGAGTTTAAAAACTTGAAAAATCGATGCCATTTTCTTATACTGGTAATATGAAAATATAAAGCATATACATGCAGGTTATTTTTAACAAAGTTGGGTTCAACTATTTTTGTCCTTTAGATTTTTTAATATATTTCTTAATTTAATGAAGCAGTAAATATTCAAGTTTCATATTTACCTGAAGAATGTAATATGTGTGATAATACTCAGCCTTAAAAAAACAATGAAGTTGACAGTAATGTAACTTTTTGGATTTTCCTGGCAGTTTCATATAAAATCATAATTTCCAAAATTGTATTATTGATTAATTGTTTTAAACTATGGAAATCAAACTTTATAATCATAACTGATGATTAGTGTTTAACAATTCTTTAAATTATGGTTTTTTATTATAAAACCTTCTTATGGTTAAACATGGTATGGCCAAAATGTTTAAACTACTACCATTAGTTAGACTTTTTTTAATCTGTGTAATAAATTACATGTGACACCCTATGATGAAAAGAGTGAAAAAGAGTAATATGTAGCACTGTTAAATAAAAGATATTTGGAAAAGTAAAAAAATAAAAATATTTGTTAACATTGTTAATCAAATTTCGTTTATAAATGTGCAAGTTTACATTTGAGATTTATGATAGGTGCAAAGATAGGAGCTACTTTTTGAAGTTATAAATATAACAGTGTTAAAGTTATGAACAAATAACAATAGTTTCAAATTTACAATTTTTTGTCAGGTTTTTAAGCTAAAGACATGCCTGTAGAACTCACATTGAAACATTTTTTATGTGTACAAAAATTGCAATTGATTACCTGAATATTGTTATCCAAATTTTTAAAATGGTGTAAAATCAGTGTCCTGCATTTTATGAATTTAACCAACCACAAAGTCTGATTCTGTGTGCTAGTGGTTGGTTTGTAGGGGTGGTTTTAATGTAGATTTAGTTTTATTGTTCTTTTCTTTGTAACCCTAAGTAAATTTATTACAATAATAAGTTTTAAAATTTTAGCAGTTTCATGTGTTAAAGGAAATCTAAGCAGAAACCATTTTAATTTCATTCACTTTGTTACAAAGTCATTTAAATAATAATACTTTTTATGATTTAGCAGTTGCTAGAAAATTTGAACACAAGTTTATCCCCCTCATGGTTTTGGATGTAATAATGCATTCATAGTGGTTGTATAAAAGTGTACTACTGATGTAAAATTACGCATTGTTATATTGTTCCTGTTTTATTCTGTTGTCTGTCGTAATATTATGTAGAAATGAGAACCACGTGTCATGCAAGTAGTTCTGGTATTTCTACTAGATGTCAGTACTTCCTTGGTTTTCTGTCATGAATGTTTGTATAGTGAGTTTGTACACAGGGTGACACAAAATAACGGGAATTTTTAAAAAAATTCTAAAAAATAAGAGTGATGGAAGAAAATGGTTTTATTTGTATTAAATGAAACATCAAAACTTGCCATTTATGAAACACTGATGGAATTTATGATTTTTTTTTAAACAACATCCTTTAGGTGGCGTCCTCGTCTATGAATGCATTCTTGAAATCTGCGGTGGAGATTCCTCATTGACCGCTGCAACATCTCAACTGGAATACTGTTAATTTCCTGAATTCTCTATTTTAACTCATTTACAGTTCTTGGTCGAGTTGTGAACACTTTAGTTTTGAGGTAGCCCCACAAAAAGAAATGGCACATGGTCAAATCTGGCGATCTAGGGGGCCAGGAAACGTCACAGAATCTTGAGATGACACGGTTACCAAACAATACTCGCACATCTTCCATTGACTGTCGTGCAGTGTGTGATGTCGCACCATCCTGTTGAAACCAGGATTCTTGAAATTCTGGAAAATAGTTCAATTCAGGTGTAACGAAACGTTGTAACATTTCCACGTAACGATCAGAATTGACATTTACTGCAATCCCCAGTTCATCCTAAAAAAAATAAGGTCCAATGATCCCATGTAATGAAACAGCACACCATACTGTAACCTTATTAGTGTGTAAAGGGCGCTCATGAAGTTCATTAGGATTTCTGCCTGCCCAGTATCGGTAGTTCTGCTTGTTAATATAACCTGTGAGATAAAAGTGCCTCATCTGACAAGCACAACTTGCTTAGAAATTCATCTTCATTGTTTATGTGTGTTAACATTTGTTGGCAGAATTGCAATCGCGACTGGTAATCATTTTCCTTCAACTGTTGCACTATCTGCAGCTTGTAGGGGTGAAATTTTAATTCTAAATGAAGAATTCTGCGAACACTTTCACGGGACATTTCAACAGCAGCTACTTGCTTACGAATCGAATGGCGTGGACTCCTCAATACAGATTGGCGTACAACATCAATGTTCTGTGCAGTACAAGCACTTCTTGGTCGTCCCGTTGGTTTCTTCTTTAAAGCTGATCCACTCTCTTCACAATTATGAATCCAACTTCTAATGGCATGTTTTGACGGAAAAGAATCATGACGTCCTAAGTTGTAAAAACGTCGGAACTCAATCTGGGCAGCTTTCGAACTATCACCGTTTTTATAAAACATTTTTATAGCTAACGCACACTGTTGCCCGTTCCACTGGTCCATGGCTACTGTAATGGCGGCTTGTTTACTTGGTCACTGTCACTGTCCCGCAGTGCTGCCACCTGCTCACGGCTGCCACAACGCGTTACAAAAATTCCCGTTATTCTGTGTCACCCTGTATCTGTACTGTAGTCGCACAGTGCAGACAGCTACCACATGTTGTTTTATGTCACCCGTTCTGGAGGTTTAATTTCTAGTGTTTATTGTACCATGGAAATATCCAACGCACAAATAGGCGATTGGCTTCGTTTGCGTGATGGTGACATGGACATCGATAGTGAAAATAACTTAGTGGACAATATATAAAATAATAACAAAAATTTGATAAAAAACACTTTGTATACAAATTGCATGAAAAAGTATATCTAAACTCTACAAACCTATATCTGTAAAAAGCAATCAAAAATTAAATTCAGCAAAACAATATAATTTTAATTACAAAAAAGAAACCATTAAGGTTAAATGAAATTAATATTTTTCTCTTTAATAATTATTATGAGATTATTAGTTGTTGTCAGCGGTAACAAAATTATTCTTTTATTTCTGATTTGTGTAATGTAAAATATTTAAAGAGTCAAAGAGTCTTAAAAATTGTTAACCATTGATCATACATAATGAAATAGGTTTCATCCCTAAATTTCTAAATTAAAATATATATAAAAATATATATAAATCTTAAAAATATATAAGCCTAATTTAAATTAACAGTAAAACTATATTAGCCTGATTAAAATCAACAGTAATCTTGCAACCAAAGAATTCTTTTATAGTGTAAAATGGAGTTTTAAGCAACCAGCTGTACATTCTAGTCCTAAACATACTTATAGGCTCAGTTCTAGTAGATAGTGGTAATTTATTAAAGAAGCGTATTACCATACAGTTTGTGTGATTTGGCAGTCTTTGTTAATCTATGCATTGGGATATCAATTTTGCTTCTCCCACATGTATTATAACTATGTATATTTTCTCTGATGACAGAGTCATCTAAGTTGTTTATACGTACATCAACGTACTGAAAATATATAAGTTTACCACAGTTCTAGGTGGTACGGTTCTGTGGTGTACACCACAGTTTTATTCAATGATAAAAAATTCTCTGCGTGTATAAATCCTTTCGCACATTAAATGTTAACAGGTGTCTTGTATCAAGAAAATGTATGTAATAATTATGTTAAATCTAGCAAAAGCTATGTATTGACAACTTGACTTTGAAAATCTTGTTAACTCTTAACCAATAAAATTGGTTAGGCACCTAGATAGGCACAAATGATGTATTTGAAATTCAATATAACACAATCATAACTCCGAGAGAGTTTGTGAGTATTCTCTGTGGTTCTCTAAACAGCATATACAATCAGCTTTGTAAATTGTGACACTTAGCACTAAAAGGGTTAAAATTAATCATTTAAGTTTTGAAACTCTCTTAGTTAGTTATACAGTGTTGGGAAAGATAACAATGGATTTATGATTTTTTTATGGATAACTTTCAAAGTGATAATTGGGATGTAAACAAGGATCTTATTTTTCATGTTTGGGCCGATTGAGTCCAACTTTAACACCTGTGATTGTATTCAATCTCATCCTGACTAAATTTCTTGGGTCAGCGTCGGTACCGAGTTTCTCTCGCTCTTGTCTTTGTCACCGCTTACCCACGAAAGTTGCAATGACAAAGTTGCGTGTTTCAAATTTTTTTCTGAAATTAACTTGGAAAGTAATTAGATACTTCCATATAACATATACTGTAGATTGTCTAGGTGTGTTGTTTTTGGCCTGAAAACATTTGTGGTTTTATACATTCACATGATCCGACAATACAAAACTGGAGCCTATACATTTATGTATACTGCACAAACAAACATAATGCAAAATTTAATCTATCATACATATTTTAAGTAGGCACCAATGGTCTTACAATATTTAAATTCATTTTTTCTCACTGTTCTTTTTCAGCAATATGTAAAAATAATGTACAAGTAACTCGTTTATGTAAAATTATTTACATCTTAAGTGTTTTCACTGACCTTGGCACACATGAAAAGTTGATGTAGGTCCATGTTGGTGTCCTGAGTTGCCATAAGTTAGGCCATATGCAAGTTATGAATCTGTTAGAATATTTTTCCGACTTTGTATTATACTAAATCAATAATCTGTACTACATGTTTCTTTAAATTGCCAGTGAAGTGTACCTTACAATTTACATGTTTTGTATCTTTTTAAGTTAGCACTTTTTTATTTTGCCATGGCACATGGGTTTTTTAAGTTATTTTGCCGTTAAACATAAATTAATATAATTAAAATTGCATTGCTTCTGAAATAATAAATAATAACCATAGTTCAACTCGGTTATTTTACATTTAATTATTATACTTTTTAACATGACATAGGTTTGTGTGCAATGTAATTATTTGGAGAATATGTTATTTTCAACTACACAATTTATAAGAACAATATTTCCAAGCAAATCAACAAGTAACCAGAAGTTCTTGGTGGTACACCCTGTTACAAAGTAAATAGGCAGATTTTGTCTACAACATCACTGTTCTCTACTGAACATGATGCAAATCATTGTATCACAATATAGGCAAAAGCCAAAGTGTCACCTTGTTTGTTTATTTATGGTTTTATAGTTTATAAAAAATATATATATATATATTCTATTAGACTTAGTCTGATTATAGTTGGATTGTAAATATTGTTGCTATGTTACCAATGATCTAACAAGCCTAAAGTTTGCTGTAGATTCAGAAACTATGTGATGTAAATAAGACTGTCCGTTTGGGATAAATATTTAATAAACTTAAAATCTGGGAGTCTGTGAAATACAATATTGGTAACGAACATAAACATGCATATCAATAAGGGTAGATCACTTTAATTTTTTAATCAAACATTGAGATAGCGCTAAAGCATTTTATTTGTTTTTATTTTGTAACCTGATTCCTAAAACTTGCAATAAGTAATTTCCTCGGTTACTGAATGTGAATGTAATTTATATGTGTTGTAGAATAGCCATTTTTCTTTGCTGCCATTTTGTAAACACTGTTGTGTCATTATGTGTAGTATACACGAAACAAAATTGCATTACTCACTTAAAATTGAATTTGAAATCATCGCATTATGTGTATGTAGATAAAAGTGTGGATTGTTATAAATTATGATTGTTTTAATGTTGCCGGAAAAAATACTACTGTCTGCCAATAGCAAGATTCCTAGTGTCATGTTTTAGGAATCTAAGGGAGTAGCAACATCGGTCATGAGCAAGATTTCAGTATTCATACTGAGAGAGGTAGCAAACTCTTTCTGGAGCTCTCAGGAATGTGGAATACTTTGCAGTGAATTAGCTTAGGAGCCAACTGTAATAAAATGACCTAGAGTATTTTCTCCATAAGGACAATGTTAAACTCCATGTACTTTTACACTATTTTTGATCTGTTGTCTGGGGGTTGTATAATTTTAAAGACATAATTAATATGCATCCAAACACTTTTGGGTTTTTTTTGTGAAAAAACTTTTTACCACAATTATTTTTATATAGTTTTTGAATATTTTATAAGATTGTTTCAATTGTTGTAGTGGATAATGTGCAACAGTGATTACAGTGACAGCTTCACCTACCATGCTTACCTTAGTGCATACATAACACTATTGTCTATAGAGTTCATGCTAAAGAGCGAGTAAAAGCTTCTTGCATATAATAATTGTTGTGTCCTATTCATTTGTTGGAGGGTGGTTAATTGTGCCCTTTTGTGACTAACCAATCTCCTCCGTTGCACCATTCTAGCCAATATTCTGCTGAATAGACAAGAGTATACGTGTTATTATGTAGGCTATTATTCTCATGGTGTGCAACTCATATTCGGTTGATGGTGTGTAATTCATTGTCAAAATGAGGAGGGAACCAAACTGATGCCCTTGAATCCAGAACACAGTTATAAACAGCATAAACTGATAAACTTTGACTTTAGTGAAAACCTAAAAACGTGATTTTAAAAGTTAAATCACTATCGAATTTCGGCATTGAAATTAACTTTTAGTTGTAATGACTATCAGTACTTGTGTTGGTACTACTGAAACAGTGTCACTTTACGATTTTTGTAAGTCAATGATTACTCAAATCATGCAATACAGCATATAAGTATTCTTATGATGCACAAAGTTTTACAATGCAAGAATTGGAAATAAAATTTAATTTAGCTTTCTAGAGGAGCTTTTGTTTGTTGAAAAAGTGCTCAAATTATAAAACAAAAAAAACAAATCACTAAAATTTAAATGTCATAAGTTTTTTTTATATCATTATTCATTTTATTTAATTAATGTTATACTTTATATTTACAAATAAAAATCAATAAAACTGTCTGGATCAAATTAAATAACACTTTATGCAGTTAATGATACTAATACATGGTACTCGTTGTTTTAAGATTGTTAATGACAATGGAATGTTTGAAAGGATAATTAAATTTAGGACATTTGCCCTCGTTACATGTTACAAAAAAAGTCACATGGTAGATGCAGCTTAGTATATCTTTATGCATGAGACTTTTTCTGTAGTTGCAAATGCCTCAACAGGTTGACTTTCCTCCATCACCAGACAGTGTTATGCCACTGTAAGTGAGCTAATGTTTGAAAGTTGGGTACTATTACAGTTTTCTGAATCTGTACTTGGATTCTTTATGTAACCTGTACAGTACCCAGAAGACCATGCAAATCAATTGTCGTGAGGATGCGACTGTGCATTGAATAAAGTGGGTCTATACAGTGGGAAGTCTTGGGTTGCAAATTAGTAATTGTAAAACCTGTACGGTAAGAGTACATGAACCTGTGTGGACAGGATACAATATGTAATCTGAGTCCAACACACATACACTCATCTAAGTCACACACTCGCACACCACTTTAGTTATTTTATTCCAACAAATGTTTAAGCAATGTTTTAATTGTACCAGGTTGAAAAATTCTTACTGCTTCCTCCTTTACAATTAACAGATTTAATAACCATGACTTTAGTATTAAAGTTTGTTTCAAGTTTTGCATGTGAATATTGCTTTTATTTGCCAATTGCATCTTCCGCTTTGTACTAAGTTGCCACATAAAAATCAGTGTCTATTGTGAAACAGAGTCGGTGCACCGAGGTGGTAGTCATTTTAATGATGGACAGCACTATTTCAGTACAAACTCTATCTAATGATAAATAAAAATTATATGGCATTTGCCATACTGTTGCAAAAAATTGCTTTTTTTATTATGTACGTGCGCTGATAGTTTGTTTTACTACAGTTTGAATTTTAATGAAGTTAAAGTAAGAAGTTGTTTGCCAACACACTGAACACTAATGGATAATTGGATTGCCCAACTATCCCATTAACTTTCCTTTGAAGTTTTCAATGTTTGTAATCAATGACTGCTCAGCAATATTAGTAGCAACGAAGCATGTATCAGTATTACCATTTGAAATAAGCAATATCTCAATGTTTCACTGTTTTGTATGGGTTTATTAAACTCTCTAATTTATTTATAATAAATTGATAATGTCCGGTTTCTGTTCTAATGTCCTGCAATCCACTTGTGCAGACTCTTGTAACATGTGATTGGGTGTACGTATTTAAAGTGAAGTATGACTGTATTGCATTTGTGATAACCACAATGTACAATATCTTGATATATTCCTTTAGTTGTATAATGAGTACAACGCGTCATAAATACTGTCAAATGTACAATAAATAACCATCACTTTGGAAAAATAAATATTGTATACTTTATTTTCACATATTAGTTTTTACAGTCACCATAGAGGTTTAGGTGGATGAAAGCAATTTAGTTCATATAAAGCAGATTTTAAGGTTTTTGAATTATATTGATTGATCATGTATTTTCAACATTATATGTGTTACTTTGTCTTGGTTTTATAGTTTGGAAATTAGTTTTATATTATTAAGAAGAATATTTGACAGTTAAATTACATACTATTACATTTTGTATTAAAAAAATAAATTCCTATAAAAATATAATTGGAATTTTTATTTACCTGTGTCCTGCAGTTGCATAATCCTTGTATATTGTAATAACATCTTGTAACCACAGTCAGGCAAGTCGTTTGTAACTTGTGAGTAATATTGATCCAGAACTGATCCTTTTAGTTCTCTTTTCTGTATATCAATGAGGGCCAATTGATAAGTTACCATATATACAGTGTTGTTCCTGGTCTACTGAATTTATACAAGTTGCTAGGTGATCACAATCAGCATCAATGTCTCATTTGTGATCTGTTGTACATGAAATCTTCTTTTTTTCTACTACAAGGCGTGTTTAGAAAGTAAGTACCATTAAAAAAAAAACAAGTAAAACCATTTTTTTTCAACACAATTTTATTTCTACATGAAAGCCCAAACCTTAAACAATGTTTCGACATAGTTTCCACTGATGTTCATATATTTGTTGTAGTGGGTGATCAGGTTGTCTATACCCTCATTGTAGAAATTTCCCGCCAACGAATGTAGCCATGACTCCGTGGCAGTTTTCACTTCATCGTCGATTTCAAAGCGTTGGCCGCATAGCTCGTGCTTCATGTGAAGGAACAAGTGGTAGTCAGACGGTGCCAAGTCCTGGCTGTAGCGTAGGTGATCAAACTGCTCCCAACGAAATTGTAGAACTAATGTTTGAGTCTCACCAGCGGTATGGGGCCGAGCATTGTCATGGAGCAACACAATTCCTCATTTTTTGAACCAATCGGGAACACAGGTTGCAATAACAATTTTGTACAAAAGAGTGCGTGAAATTTGTTGGAAATCGTCAGATAGCGTTGTCATAGTGAAATGTCTGTTCCCTTGGAATTTTTCATCAATCAC